>NC_137776.1:34105373-34705373 GCF_963455305.1 Plecotus auritus
AAGAGCCAAAGAGGAGACCCTTCAGATGGACCTCCCCCTGCCCCGACACAGGACATGGCAAGAACTGTGTGCTTGCCACCATGACCTACATCGTGTCCTAAGTGACTGACTCAGGGGACCAGTCACTGTTTCAAAGCAAGACCTGAGGAAAGGTGGAGACCCCACTCCCCTGGACCTGGAAAGTCCTCATTCCCCACCCACCTCCGCTGCCCATCAATGCCATTCCAGCCCACAGCCTTCCAGCCCACAGGCCTATACCAGGCCATTTACAAGACATGGCAGCTCCAGCGCTCTGCAGTCTGACTGCCAAAAAGCGGCCCCTTCAGGAGGTTCCAAGAATTGCTCCGGGACATTCTGGAAGACCCCTCACATGCCCTCCATTAGCCAGCCAGCTGCAGGAGCCACATGGCATTGTTCCTCTCTCCTTCATCAACTGCTGCTTGTGTGGCAAGACACTCGAAGAAACTTCACACGGCCCCTGTGCACCATGAGAACGCCAGGGTCCCTGTTCCTGCCTGGGGCTCTGTGCCAGGTGCCTAACGCTCTGTCCACCAGTCTTCCTGGTTTGGCTCCCCAGAAGTCCATACCTAGCACACCTGGCCCAGTCCTCTGTCTACCCCCACCCACCCAGGCTCTCACTTTTCCTAGTGATAAAACAGAACCTGACCTGCTTGTCCACAAATGGGACCTTTGCAGGAGCCCAGCTCCTCCACACAGTGCCCAAGGCACCTGATTTCTGGCCCAGCCCGCAAAACCTATGTGATCAAAGCGGATGCTGCCCCTCCCCTCTGGTCCGTGTCGAGAGCTCTCACATCCACCCAGAGGCTGCACCTGCTATGTGGTTGGTTGTGGGGCTGTGGCCGCTACCTCACCTCCATCCACAGGTAACAGGAGATTCTGTGATTGTCTTTCTATTTTTGGTATGTGAGTGTTATTATGGTTATCTGAGCCTCAAAGATGTTTCCAAGATGTTATTTTTGTACAGAAACCTCCAGAAGGATATAGACCAGGAATAAAATTTAAAACAAACAAACAAACAAAAACAGCCCTAGCTGGTTTGGCTCAGTGGATAGAGTGTTGTCCTGCTGACTGAAGGGTCCTGGGTTCAACTCCGGTCAAGGGCATATGCCTCGGTTGTGGGCTTGATCCCCAGTAGGGGGCATGCAGGAGGCAGCTGATCAATGATTCTCATCATTGATGTTTTTATCTCTCCCTCCCTCTCCTTTCCTCTCTGAAATCAATAAAAATATATTAAACAACAACAACAAAAAAAAACAACCTGATGCTTTTAGACAAAATGCCTTTCAAACCTGTCTAATCTTTGGGCGTGTATGTGTGTGTGTGTGTGTGTGTGTGCATGTACACACGTGCGAGTGTATGTTCACACATATTAATTAAATGAAATAGGTTACAGGAGCTACTTTTTATTGAACTTATTGAGGTGACATTGATTAATAAAATTATATAGATTTCAGGTGTACAATTCTATATACATCATCTGTATATTGTATTGTGTGTTCACCGCCCCAAGTCAAGTCTCCTTCCCTCACTATTTATTTCCCCTGTACCCTCTTCTACCTCCCCACCCACTGCCCCTCTGGTAATCACCATACGGTTGTGTGTGTCTATGAGTGTTTTTTTGTGTGTTTTTTAATCTACCTTTTTCATCCAGACCTGAAATTTCCCTCCCCTCTGACAGCTGTCAATCTGTTTCTATTTTGTTTGTTAGTTTATTTTGTTCATATGGTAGCTCTATTTTTAATTTTTTGAGGTAACTCCATACTGTTCACCATAGTAACTACACCAGTCTGCATTCCCACCAACAGTGCACGAGGGTTCCCTTTCCTCCACATCCTCACCAACAGTTGTTGTTTGTTGATTTAGTGATGAGAGCCATTCTGACAGGTATGAGGTGATATCTCATTGTGGTTTTAATTTGCATTTCTCTGATGATTACTGACATTGAGCATCTTTTCATATGTCTATTGGCCATCTGTATGTCCTCTTTGGAGACGTGTCTATTCAGGTCCTTTGGCCATTTTTTTAATTGGATTGTTTGGTGTGTGTGTGTATGTGTGTGTGTGTGTGTGTGTGTGTGTGTGTGTGTTGTTACATAAGTTCTTTGTAAATTTTGGATATTAACCCCTTGTCACATGTATCATTGGCAGATATGTTCTCCCATACAGTGGGTTGTCTTTTCAACCAGAACGCCCACAGAGATTCGCCCTTGCCCTCCGCCCTCCATGCTCACTCTCCTGCAGGGGCCTCGGCTGCTTCTGCCCAAGCCAGCTTCACAGTGGCGACTGGGACTGTGGGGTGATCAGGTCCTAAAGACAATTTTGGGGTTAAACTCTCATCTTACCGTCAGTCTTCCTGGGTGGGGAGAACAGCTCTTTGTGTCCTACACCACTCGTGGACATTTCAACGTGCAGACTCGTCGTCCATCTTCAGAGGGCGCTCCTGGTTCTCGTCTCACCACGCCCAACTCTTCACCTCTGGGTGCACACTTCTGAAAGGGCCAGCCTCCTCCTTAGCCTGATCCTACTTGAACTCCATCCACTACACATTCCCTGGAGCCGTCCCGTTTTTATTACAGAAAGGTGTTTCCATGTAATCACTGTCCAGGTTATGATATAGATCATTTCCAACCTCTGACAGTGAGAGGTGGACAGGAAGGTGGTGCCAGCCCCTACTGAGCTGATCTCTGAGTGGAGGACACACTGCCGGGCCTCAGCTGAGAGCCTCGGGGCAGGAGTGATGCTCAGGGCACAGGCTGGGCACCTCTCTGCCCCATCCGTGCGGTGCCTCTGTGGCTGGGTGGGAGCCCCGGGTCTGGGGGCTCTGAGCCTGAAACCAGTTCTGCCCTCCCCATGGCCCCCCAGGCCTCCAACACCTTTCCCACCTCCACAGAAAAATAGAAAAGGGTGACATCAGCTACCCCACAACCACCCCTGCCATTCTCTCCACAGCAGCCAAATGGTATTGTCACCCTGCCTAAGACCTTTCTAGTGGCTTTCTTACTGAATGTGGAAAAAATGCTTTGCCACAGTGGGATAATGATACTTAGTAGTTTTCAATCATGTGTAAAATTCCCACAGTGCTTGTGTATGCTTGTTCATTTAAAGCGAGGCTGGCAGAACCTTGAGGAGGGTGCTGTGCCGTGCTCCTCGGCTCCCACCCGCTCCTGTGCGGGCTTCCTCCTGCGAGGTGCCTCTTTTGGTTCCCAGTTAGCGAAGGCGGACAGTGCTGGAAGTAAAATTACCCCCCGGGAGAGCTCAGCCTGTCCAGCCTCCCTGCCCCTCCCCGACCTTTGCAGGGTGTCTGAAAGGCACAGGCCAACAGCTGTTTCTAGAAACATCTTTTCTCAGAATTCACAGCCCAGAGCCTCCAACAGAATGGATGTTCAGCTGTCCTTTGTTCTGAAGACCCCAGAGGTGGTCTCTTCTCCAACCCGGGGGCTGGAAGTGGCCCTCTCCCCTTGCCCTGTTCCTTCCCCAGGAGTGTGGCACCGGGTCAGCTCAGGTGTGAAGCCATCAGGAGAAGCGGCCCCTCCCTACAGGGCCCGCTTGGAATCCACGTCTGTCTCCTGCAATTTTCCAACCGTCAGGTCTGTCTTATGCAATGTGCCCATCTCCCCAGACAGCGACAGGGCCTGTGGGTACCCCTGCACGGGGTCTGGGGGACTAGATGAGGCTGGGCCAAGCAGGGTCTCACTCCTTCCAGGATTTCTAAGCTTGTGGGGATGCAGGCCCAGCTGGGCTTGGTGGGGTGCTGTCTGCAGGGCCTTCCTGGAAATGACTGTGCTGGAAAGATTTTAACGGGAGGCAGGAGAAGAGATGGGTATTTTGTTTTACCATCTGAGCTAACCCCTATCACATTGTGTTCTGTGTGACTTTTGGTGATGAACATAAATAAATTCATGTCCATTCTGTTGATCTCATAAACCCCGAAGGGACATCTGCTCTGTGCCTTGCACATCATAAGTTGTTAACAAGCCAACTTAACTAGGAAATGCTGCTCTTTGCTGTTCAAATGGCGCCTTGGTTATGTGCTCTAGGTACCGCCGAAGACAAGGAATTCGTTCCGGTGCTGGGAGAGTTGTCGCAGAGCAGAAATGCAGTCACCTGTAGGCACTGCCCTGGGAGTGTCTGTCCCTGTGCTGGGCTCACGTTCACAGCGAACGGTTAGGGTATCAGGGTTTCCTTCTCTGTTTCAAAATGACTTGATAAATCTCTTCAGGAAGCCAGTGGCTATGGAATGAGGAACAAAGTCTGGAGGCCTTGACCGTTAAGGATCAAGGGCAGCCCCCTCCCTGGCAGCAAATGTGGTTCCCCTCCTGGTGTGAGCACTGACTGTGCTCGCAGGACACACAGGCTCACCCTCCGTGGACTTGATGTGCTGAGTGGTGGCTGTTTGTCCGGGCCCCTCCTTTCCAGCTGGGGTTGGCCGGGGAGAGAGGGTGGTGAGGGGCACAGCCAGGTGTTGAGAAGGTGGAGGCCATCTTGCTCCAGCTCTGGGGGTGGGGGTGGGGGTGGCGTGCAGCACCTGCAAGGCAGTCCTCTCCAGTTCCCATGCCTCCCTCTCCTCTGTGGCCTGTCCCAGGGTGGTAACTGCTCCTCAGTGCTAGCTCTGGGGTGTGGCACCCCTCTTGTTGGTATTCCTACACCCTGTCCACTAAATTCTCCCCAAACTCCCCAGTTTAATGTGACATCTGCTTCCTGCCAGGACTGATATACATGACACTTCTTTCGGACATTTTGCATTTTAAATGATTGAAAAGGCAGTGGTGAGGGGATGGGTGCTCCCTGCTATCTACCTTTCTCTGCATTCCCAGTCCCTGACCTGCCTGGGCTACAATCAGGCCACCTCTCCTGGCTCCAAACGCAGCAAGTCCATCCAACCATTGATTGCTGAGCACCTCCAACTCCAGGTGCTACAGCACCATCTGGGGTACAACAGGCGACAGGTGCACAGTCAGGTGGACACGCACTTGACCATCCCTATGGAGCCCCGTGCTCCCACCAGCCCATGGCCAATGCACTATTCACCTGAAGGTCCCAATTCCCGCCTCTCGCTTTGACTTGCAGGTTTGTTAGGCCACGCCCAGGGGTAGCTGCCATTTCTGCAGACCCAGAGCCTTGCTGGCCCCCTCCCTGCCCTCTTGTCATCCTGCCTTGATGGAGTATCTTTCTAGGCCCCACTTTGGAATAAGAATGCCTTGACTGGCTGCTCCTGTCTGTGGAGGGCATGTGGAGCCCCCCATCACGGGCCTAGACTATACTCCTCACCCACCCACCCCCAGTCTGGGCCTCCAGGTCCTCGCACCTCATTGTATCTGTAGGGATTAGATTAATTTTATTTATTTGGGGGGTTTGGTTAACTTTAGAGTGTTCTATTATTCTGCATGCTTAGTACACCGCATATTTCAGCAATTCTAGAACCTTTATTTTTTCATGTCTCTGAAATAAAATGTGTCCACAATTGACGGTGTATGGTAGTTTGCGAGTTAGCGTTTTAGCAGTATGTAAAATACAGTCCTAGCACCGGCACCTTAGATTCCCACATCGACGTGCTCTCTCAAACACCTATTCCCCAGCTGAGAACCCTCTTCCAGGCTCACGCACCATTTGTTTCACTTTGACTTTCTCTGGTATTTTTGAATCCTTTCCCACACACCTAAGGGCCTGTCATCACTAGCTGCCCATTCCTTGGCAGGATGATGCTTTTATCACGACTGCATTAACGAAATCAAGCTCATTGATCTTGCGTCATGGCAAATTATTTTTGTTATTCTGCTCATTTTTGGTGCTGAACCTATTCAAGTTACTTTCTAGAAGGCCTGGCTGCCCCTACTTAGATATTTCTGATTCAATAATGCCTGAAGGAGATTGCTTAGCAGGGGGCTTTGTGAAAACAGGAGAATTTATTAAAAAGAACTTTTAAAAAAACCTTTTGTTAAACTTTCTACAAATGTACTGAATAACTTAAGCTGCACACACACACCCCTCCTGCACAGATTTAGATAGGTGTGCTGTGTATAAGCACATACAAACACACCTGGAGAGAAAAAGAGAGGCCAAAGGGAAACCCCTGCGTTAAGCTGGGAGGTTGAGGTGGGTTCATTGAAAGCAATGTACCCTCATTACAACGTGGGGTTAACCACCAGGAATAAGGAAGGGCTCAGGACAGGTCTGAGTCTTGGTCCATTCCCCGAGGTCTGGGTCTGGGTCATCCAGCCTAGTCTTCTCTCCCAATGCCTCTTACCTGTAGCCCTGAAGACCCTCACCCCAGAGCACCGCCCCATCCTCCCTGTCAGGCCCAGTCATGCTAGGGCAGGAGGTACCCAGCTTAAAGGTGAATGAGTCACGACGATCCAGCCACACACAGCCCTAGACCCCGCTGGTTCACCGGGGTAGACTTTCCAACCCCCTTCCTTTCTGCCTATTGGCCTCCTTTTCCACCAGTGATGGGACCCAGTCCCTTCAGTAAGAAGGCAGCAGGCAGTCCCCAGGGGAGCAGTTGGACCCCTGACTTCCAACTCCAAAGACGGCACCTTCTCAACTCATTTTAAAATCGCATGACTGTCTTTGACCTGATGGCGGTTATGATAATAAGGGTGAATCACAGGCACTCAGTGTTAGGACCAGGGGTGCTGTGCCCCTTCGAGGCCAGGGAAGCCCCACCCAGAGTGGGGTACCTCCTTGGTACTCATCCCTGTGTCCAGGCCCCTCTCTGGAGCCCAGCTGCATCTTCCTTCCCAACCCAAGGCTGCAGCCCTGCTCAGCATCTCCGTGGCTGGATCAGGGACACCCTGCCTCACTCTGTCTACCTTTGCCCTTTGTGCCAGAGGGAGGGGGAAGTCCAAGATGCCTCTGGATTTCTGGCTGGGCCAATGGGGAGAGGACAGTGCCACTCTTCGAGACAGGGAATGCCAGGCGGGGGACTGGACAGGGAGGCTCGATAGGACACTGGGACCTGTTGGGTTAGGAGCTGTAGGGTACAGCATTGATGAGAATGTAAGTCTCCTGCTGGGAGTTGTCCCATCCACCTGCTGCCTGATAACCCCTCAGGGGGAACCAACAGGGGTGGGACCTGGGGTGGGGTCTCAGCTAAGCAGAGCCTCAGCAAGAGGAGCTGACTGCCCCTGGACCTCCTGGAATTTCCTGCTGAAGTCACAGAACCAGAGGAAGAACTGGCCCCAGGGCATTTGGACACCCCCGGGGAATTGTCGCCTGGCTCCTCTGTCATCAGCAACAGAGATACAAATCAGGGAAGATTTTTGTGCTAACTCATCTGCTGGGCTTTGATAAAGCAGAAGTATAGCAAATGAAAAAATGTAGGAATAAAAGCCAAATAATTGCTAGGATAGATTTTTTCTGTATTTAAAAATAAGTGATTTTTTCAGTGGGGTGGAGGGATAACTTCCCTGCCACACACACACCACCCACCCCCCACACACACAAACGCAGTCTAGAAAAACATTCTAAACTATTGAAAAGTTTTCTCAAGGTTGTGGGATTACAAGTGATTTCTTTAAAAAAAAACTTCTGTATTTTCACACAGACAATAGGGTGCTGAAGGCCTGGGGTGGAGGAGGAGGGGGTAGGCTTGAAAGGGTCAATGGCAAGGGGGGGTGGGGAAGGGAGACAATAAAAAATTATTTTTAAACATTCTGTATTTTCTAATTTTGCCATAATGAAAATATATTACTTGTATAATAAACTACTTTTTAAAATAAAAGTGTTTGTATTTTTTTTTTAACTAAAAGAAAAAAATCTTTCCAACTGTCCTATTTGTGCCTTTTCGCAGACTGGCTCTTGGGGGCTGCTGGTCACGGGATGTGAGGGTGTGGGCGTGGGCGTGGCAGGTAGGCATGCCCAGGGCTTTTTCTGGATCGTGGTCACTCTCTCAGCCCCCTGGTCTCTGCTGCAGGTGGCCTTTGTGGTTGGGTGATGTCCCAGCCAGTCAACCATGCTTCTGTTTGGGGTTCTGTCCTCAGGCATCTGAAGGTGTCCCCATGAGGTTCTTCACCAAGCTGGACCAGCTCATCGAGTTCTACAAGAAGGAAAACATGGGTCTGGTCACCCACCTGCAGTATCCCGTGCCACTGGAGGAAGAGGACACCGGCGATGAGCCAGAGGAGGAGACGGGTAGGAAGGGACACCAGGCAGAGGTGGGGTGTTTCTCTCACTGCAAGTGTTCATAGATTAGGTGGGTCTGATTGTCAGGGGGAGAGAGTGTTAAGGACAAGTAAAGACACAGGCTCTGGAGTCAGATAGCCCTGGGTTGGACTTCCTGCTCCTCAGCCTCTTAGTTGTGTGACCTTGGATGAATTACTTAACCTCTCTGAACCACAGACTTCTCTTAAAGAGGCAGTAAAAATAATATCTACCTCTCAGGGTATCATCAAATGAGTCAATAAACATAGAGCCCAGAGCCTAGTACATAGTAAGTGCTCAATAAATGCAGCTGCCATCATCATCAAAATAATTAGCTGCATTTCACTGGGAAAAAAGTGAAAGAGGAGGAAATTCTTGCTAATAACTGGAAGGGTAAGAAAGGTGTTTCTTTTTATCATCATTAAAATAAAACAAAACTTACAGACCCTTAAAAGCATGTGTGAATCTGACCTGCCCTGTAAGCTGCAGAGGGACAGACAGAACAGAACAAGATCTGGCAGAGAAGGCCATGCAGGTGGCAGCACACCTGGGTGGCACCCTTCTATTCCCCCTAAAAGTTCACTTCCTAAAAGAAAACCCCGAGATACTGAATTGATTGAACCCTTCAACTTAGGAGGTCAGGGCTCTTCCTAAATTCCAGGGCCTGGAAACAACCAGGTCTCCCAGGGTCGCCCCCAAGGGAGGGCAGATCAGAGCAGAGATGCTGAGGTCCCTGGTTGTCTCCCCTCCTGTCCCTGGCAGGCTGCTGCCAGCCATGTACTAGACACCCTTCTCATCCCATTGCCATGGGCTGGCTTGTGGGTCACCACCCACCTTCTTCCCTGCTTCCAGGCGACCCACTTTGAGTGTCTACACAGCTCACCCACTGCCTCCGAGGATGAACACTCAAGGCGGCCTCATCAGCTCGGTGGAGAGAGCGAGGCCAGGCAAAGGGTTTCCAAAGGCAGCCATGGAGGCTGAGGGGGACCCGGGCAGGCCATGTCTCTGCTCCCTCCCTCAGCCCAGTAAGAGGTGCCCTCGGTTGTGAAGTAGTCAGAGTCAACCTATCCATGTGTGAGTGCAGGGTCACTCACCAGGGCTGTGCCACAGCCAGATGTCCCCCAGACGCCCCCCAGATGTGCTTGCCCTTGGCCTTGACACAGAGACCATCCTGCAGAAATGCCCTCCACACGAGTGTCCTCACTTGCCTTACAGCCCCAGCCCAGCTTTTCTGCCCCTCTGGGGATGGCCATCTGAGAAAGTCCTGAGACCTTCTGTAAGAGCCACAAAGAGAACCAACCAGTGGCTGCCAACTGCAGGCTTTACTTCCCCAAATGAAGCCCCGGTCTCAAGGCGCTGCAGTCCCCGTGGGGCTCATAACAGTTCAACCATCTAAAGAGCCAGAGAGCCCAGCAGGAGAGGAAGTGAGGGCTGATCCTTCCAAGAGGTAGCTCTGTGGCCAAGGCCGTGGGGCGACCATTTGGTGTGCAAAGAGGCTCAGGCAGGAGGTCCTGGATGCAGGGGCTCAGGACCCTCACCCATTTGTGGAGTGGAGGGTGGAAGTCCTCCTAAAGGTGAATAGGTAGGAGTTTCACTTCCCAGGCCAGTTCAAGTCATTTGTGTTATATTTCAATTCTCTTGGTGAAGTAAGACCCCTCAGTTGCTTTATTTTATTTTATTTTATTATTTTATTTTATTTTATTTTATTTATTTTATTTTATTTTATTTTATTTTATTTTATTTATTTTATTTTATTATTTTATTTATTTTATTTTATATTTTATTTTATTTATTTTAATTTATTTTATTTTATTTATTTTATTTTATTTATTTTATTTTATTTTATTTTATTTTATTTTATTTATTTTATTTTATTTTATTTTATTTTATTTATTTATTTTATTTTATTTTATTTATTTTATTATTTTATTTTATTATTTTATTTTATTTTATTTTATTTTATTTTAATCTCTGAAGGCCTGGGGTTCAGAGGCTGGAGAGAAAGCAGAGAAAGGGGGCAAGGTAGGAGAGGGATGAGCTGGTGTCGGCCTGCCTGCTCCCCACCCTGCTCCTCCTGTTCTGGGAAGGGGGTCTCTCTCTGCCTGGTCCAGGGCCCCTGCTTCAGCCCCGAAAGCTGGCCGTTCTGCTGAGCTGCCTAGAGCTGCTGGCTCCACCTGCCCAAGGCCAGCCGCTCTGCCTGGCATGGCCATTGGACTCCAAATGTCAAGTGTTTGCTGGGTGCCTCAATGGGACAAACCGTGCTAGGCCCCCAAGCCAAAGACCACTAAGACTAGGCCCCTGGCCTCAGTGGGCTCCCCCTCCAGTCGGGGAGGCAGTGAGGGGGTGGGGACGGCAGGGACAGTGTGGGCCCAGATGGGTTCTGCAGAGAGGACATAGTGCATCAGCTACATGGCCCTCTCTGTAGGCGAGTGATCCAGAGAGAAGCTAAAGCTTAGTCCGAATGACATTTCTGCTCTTCTCTTGGGTAGAAGGTGTTCCATCTCCGCCTGAACTGCCACCGAGAAACATCCCTTTATCTGCCGGGCCATGTGAGGCCAAGGAGGTGCCCCCCTTGAGCGAGAATCCAAGAGCCACCGAGGTCAGCCGGCCGAGCCTCTCGGAAACCTTGTTTCAACGACTACAGAGCATGGACACCAGCGGGTGAGTCTCCACCTGGTGGGTCCCCTCAGAGACCAGCCTCAGAGCCACAGCCCCCAGGCAGCCCCCTCAGAACTCACTCCTGGAGGTACCCCTTCCACCCAGGACAGGTAGTAGTGGAGCCCACTGGCCCCCCAGAGGGGATGGTGTGTCTGAGGGAGCCCAGCTCACCTGGTAGCTCCACTGCATGGGCACTGGGTGGCCCTGCTCAGAGGCTCCGTCTCACAGCCCAGCAGCGTGGCAGGAGCTGGCTCTGGAATGATGTACATCTGCTGCCGTCAGTGTGGTCCAGACTTTAGGGACCTGTGCTGAGACTCCCTTACTGGGACTTGCCATAAACTACACCCAGCATCTTTTCCATCACAGTGCCTCTAGAACATGGGTGGGCAAACTTTTTGACTCGAGGGCCACAATGGGTTCTTAAACTGGACCGGAGGGCCGGAACAAAAGCATGGATGGAGTGTTTGTGTGAACTAATATAAATTCAAAGTAAAGAAGCGGAGGGGAGAGCAAGAGAACCCTCCGCTCTTTCGGCTCTGCGGGCCGGATAGAACAGCCGAACGGGCCGGATCCGGCCCGCGGGCCATAGTTTGCCCACGGCTGCTCTAGAACCACCCCAGCTACTGAGTGAGATGGCCCAAGCAGAGGAGCTGCCTGCCCTGCATCCCGGATCAGCCACACAGCTCTTTCCTGCTCCGGGCCCCGCTCAAAGGGGGCCACCTTCCTTGTCACCAGTAAATGGGTCAGAGCAATAGTTCCATATGTGGTACGAACTGTGAGGTCTGCACAGCATGGAGCTCCTTCCTTTGTGATGGGAGGTGTGAGATGCTTTCATTCCAATGCTCTAAGTCTTACTTGCTCTGATCCAGGGTTCTCAGCATACTGGCTGGTCCACACTGACGAGGTCCGGGGCTTCTTTGCCCTGTGGTCCCTTTCTTAGCAGGCCCAGCACTTGCAAATCAGAGGCCCTGACTTCAAGGCCCTGGGAACGGCTTCAATAGGAAGGAAGCTCCATGAGGATCTTGTCCCCAGTGCCCAGCATGTTGCCTCGTGTATGAATTAGTTAGTACCAGTAACTTCCATGCATTATAATTTAGAAATATTTGTGTTTCTTTGTGAGAAAAGGGGCCCCCAAAGAATATCCCAAAGATGTGGCAGGCTGCTGCAACATCTCCAACTTGAAAGATCAACTTGAGGCAGCCGAGGCTGCTCACCTACCACCCAATCTGACAAAATACAAAGGAAGTGCCTGCAGGTACCTACAAGCATCCAGTTAGTTGCTAAGATACCTGGTGTTTCCTGTTTCCACCCGACACATCCCCTGATTCTTCTCCAGGCCCACCAGCTGTGTGCTCTGCACACTCTGAGTTACCTGTACTTTTTATCAATTGGCTACACATCCAATGCTTTGAATATCTTCATACATTATCATGATTATCCTGATATATGCATCTACATAACAAATGGTTATTAAAATATTTCATGCAGAGCCCATGGTTGGTTTCCTTGAGTTCGCATTTCTCTCCAGGTTTAGATGCCAAATGCAGTGACTTCCTTGAGGAAATAGGCATGGAGCCCAGTGGTGCCACCATCTCCCCAATCTTCCCGCCTCTCCCACATCTACTGACTCCATCTCCTCTCCAGTGCCTCCTCTCTAGGGACAGGTGTTCTCTAGGGCCCAGTGGAGAAGGACAGTGTATGCAACTGAGCCTCTGTGCAGCCTCCTGAGGAGCGTGGGTGCAGCTGAGGGCTTGTGAGCAGGGGAGGCGTGCTCTCTCTGGTTTTGCTTCTCAGCTAACATGCGGCAATAGAACCTTCCTGAAACTTCTGCATGGAGTTGGGGATGAGTACATGGTGCATGGTGGAGGACACAGGGTCGGCCCTCTGTTCTCTTCTGGGTCATGAAAAGCTGAGATTCTTCCTTGTGTTTGGAAGTTAATCAATTTTGCTTGTAAAATAGCTCTGTACACAGAGGTCCACCTTTAGGTTATTGTTAATTATAAGACGACCTGCACAGTCTTTTGTGCAAGTGAATTAGATCTAATCAGTTAGGTGTTGGTTAACATAAGACCGCTGAGTAAAATTAACCTCTGAACAGCAGAGTTTCCATCTTACATCAACACGTTTATACGACAAACATTTTAACAAATATCGCTTCCTATAGCAAGGCTTCGTAGTCTCTAAGTTATAAATCAGTAGTCATTAGGATGATTAAAAATACATATCTTACTATATATGGAGATTTTTATGATGTCAAGACTCAGAACAAGTATAGATTAAACTTAAATGTTCTGACAACTGCTACGTAAATAGTTGCTGATTTCTCAAACTAGAGAAGTCAGAATGGCTAGTTCACTTCTCTCTAATCTTAAGAGCAACAACTTTTCATTCTTTCAAGGATCCTCAAAAGAAACCTCAAAAACCTGTGACCTCCAGTTTGAATTTGATTACCTGTCAAGGCTGGAACAAAGATTTTTAAGGCTTGCAATAATTTTTTTTTTCACACGGGTATATCACCATCCTTGAATCTCAGTTTCCTCATTTGTGAAACAGAACTTATACCTGCCTCATAACATTGATTTGGGGATTAAAGGACAAAATGAGCATAAAGTGCTTAGCAGAGTGACTGGGGTGTTATACTCAGGAAATATTTGCTGGAATTAATTTTTATATTATAGGAACCAAGATTCAAAAGTTATCTAGAGCCCTGTCTGGTGTAGCTAAGTGGTTAGAGCATCAGCCCATGCATTGCAGGATCCTGGGTTTGATACCCAGTCAAAGACATATTGCAGATTTAATCCCCGGCCCTGGTCAGGGCACGTGTGGGAGGCAACCTATCAATGTGTCTCTGTCACATTGATGTTTCTCTCGCTCTCTCTCTCTGCCCTCCCCCTCCCTCCCTTCCACTCTCTCTAAAAAAATCAATAGAAAAAAATATCCTTGGGTGAGGGTTAACAGCAACAAAAAAGTTATCTAGGGGAAAAAAGGTGCTGGGACATAGAATGTAGGGGTGTGATCAGATATGGCCTGGGCTCTCCTCCGCTGGGACGTGGTGTTCAAAGAGCAAGTCTGACCTGCAGTCCATGAAGGGGCTGGACCAGAACTGGGAGGGAGGCCCAAGGCAGGGCATCTGGGCTGCCACTACCACATTCTCAGCCCCATCTCTCATCACAGAGACTTCATTCCCCACGGAGCCTAGAATCACTTGGAACTTCCCGACACAGGGCTCCAGGTGGCCTTTGGCTGTGAATTTGCAGTTGGCATGTGAGCTGGAACCATTTGCCATCACTCAGCCCTCAGATTCCATGTTTAGGAAGGGAATAGATGAAGTAGGGAAACAATTCCACGGGACATTTTCCAAACTGTTTTATCTTCTTTTTAGAGGATAAACATTTCTGGGTATCACTGCCTTCCAAGTACTGGCTTGGGAAAGAGCCTTTATGGGTAGGTTACTAGACCCCCTCCCTTGCGCAACCCTTTAATCTTACTACAACCTATTTTTCTAGCCCCAGTGAGACCCAGGGAACCAAACAGGTGGATATGATCCCCTGAAGGACCTTGTCTCAGCAGGAGACTCAGAATGCAGATTTCTTCTCCTTTTTGCTGGTGTCTGTGGCCAAAGGAACAGGACAAGCATGTTTTTATTTGTTGTTATTTTTCCCTCAGGCTTCCAGAAGAGCATCTGAAAGCCATCCAGGATTATTTAAGCACTCAGCTCACCCTGGATGCTGATTTTGTGAAGACGGGCTCCAGCGGTCTCCCTCATCTGAAGAAACTGACCGTGCTGCTGTGCAAGGAACTCTATGGGTAACAAGCCAGTGGGGCAGAGGGCAGGGACCTGGGCAAGAGAGTCAGCTCATTAGGGTGACTCAGGGCTCCCCCTGGCCGCTAAAATACTGCTGCTGTACTTGGAATAATCAGACAGTTTGGTGGGACTTAGGAATCTTCATGCTTGTTTCAGGTTTTGTTTGTATGGAATTTGAATTGTAGTGCCTTTTTTTTTTTTTTAAACTGAAGTTCATTGGAGGCCAGTTGCTATGGAAAGGGGTGGGCAGGAGGTTCTCCGTTGGAGATATTTTTCCATTTGATGCTGTTGTTATCATTCATTAATCACCAAGGAAAACATATACACATGATACTCTCTTTTTAACAAACAATTTCATGATGACTGGTAACAAGCGTTTATTTCTGCTCTAATGGAAATCCCACTCTTTTCTCCTTCCTTGTCCAGAAGAAAATATACCTTTAATCTCTCCACTAAGCTTATCCAATCACTTCAGCACGTGGGGAGTTTTTCCTGACATCTGATTGCTACCTGGATCTGGGTCATTCAAGGTCATAGAATTAATCACATGCCTCTACTTCAAAAAGGATCCAAGAATTTGTTTTCCCCCAAATTTCTGAGTGCTGGTGATCCTAAAACTAAGAACCCAGAAGCTTACGGAGCACCTGGATATGAATACACTCAAAGCAAAAGTGTTCATCCTATACTCCCAGAACACAAGATGATGAAAACAGAAATAACTAACAGAGCTAGCCATAACCACTCAACCATCTAGACATTTTTAGATGGTTTCCTAAATCACAGCTGAGTTAAGGAAGAAACTGACACAGTGATAGGCTACCTGGTGTAGTTGTGGGATACTGAGTGTAGCAGGTCCACAAAAGACCCATATAAAACATAACTTTTAAAAAGGTGAGAGACCTCCCTGGCCGGGGTGGCTTAATTGGTTGAGTGTCATCTCATGCACCAAAGGTCACTGGTTCGAATCCTAGTGGGGACACATGCCTGGGTTACAGGCTCGATACTCAGTTGGGGGTATGCAGGAGGCGGCTGATCAATATTTCTCTATCACATAGATGTTTCTCTCTCTTGTTCTAGCTCTCTCTAAAAATCAATAAAGACATATTTTAAAAAATAAGAGAGTGAGAGACCAATTTAAAATGAGCAAGTAATTGCTCACTAGTAAATACTGATGATAAAGTGTTGACTAAGGTAAGCAAAAAATTTTTACCAAGGAAAAGATGAAAAATGGGACAGTAAAAAATTACAGATCACTTTATAATGAAATCCAGCCCACCAAGGATGAAAATAACAGAATGGAAAAAACAACAACAACATCTAGATTAAATAAAAAGCAAAGCAATATATGAAGTTTATACCAATGTATAAAACTACTAACAAAATTCCCAACAGAAAACTAACAAAGGACATGAACAGTTTGTACAAAGAGAAATACAGTTACAACCAACCTTGTAAGAAAAATACTTAATGACATTAGAAATTAAAGATATGCAAATCAATTCATCAGCATTGAAATGCCGCATTGAGAGAGAAAAAAAAAATAAAATAATAAAAGGAATTCGGACAGCACATCTGGCTTGGACAGTGCTGATGACCCTATAGTTGATACTAATGACTCAAAGGCTTGGAAATATTGATCAAGAGCTGTAATCTCTGGTTATCCTTAAATTGCAATTGAGAATAAGAAAGGAAAAGCTATATGAACAAAGCTGTTCAGAGAAGCCTTTATTTATGATCCCCAAGATCTTAAAATAATCTAATATCTACAACAATTTGGGCACATTTAGTCCATAGATTATTTGGAAACCACTAGAATGTCAAATTTGTAAAAACAAAAACAGTTTTTGGTGAAGTAAGTGAAAAATAGAACTCAAAATTGTCTGCCCACCATGCTTAAACACATGAAAAAGATGAGAAGGGAAGGAAAAATCCATAAAGCCCTAGTATTGGCTCCTCAAGGATCAGGCCAAGGAAAACCTCTCTGGGTGTCCATCTGAGCTTGGAGGAGGGGACTTGAACCAGGAAGCACAGATTGCCAGCACAGGATGCCCTGGGGCACATATTTAAAATGCAGATTCTGGACCAAATCAGATTGGGACCCAGAAATTTGCATTTTTAACATAGGTATATGTGTATGATTTTGTGTGTGTGTGTGTGTGTGTGTGTGTATGTGTGTGTGTGTGAGAGAGAGAGAAAGAGAGAGAGAGAGAGAGAGAGAGAAATTCTTATTAACAGCAAATGTTGGAACCATGGGTTACTAAGTGATTTCAAAGTAGTTTTGAGATTCTAGATCAAAATTTTCTACAGGCCTTGTATGACTAAGCAGAGGTAAATCAGGTCTATAAATCACAACTTCAGTTTGGTCTGGGGTGTGGGATGGAAAGGAGTGGAGGTCTGGGGGATGGGCAGGCCTGCATCTTCGCAGGGGCTTGATCTTCTGGGAAGGATTCTTGCCTTCACCAGACGGGGCTCAGATGGAGCTAGGGTTGCCTCAGCCGGAGTCCTCATTAATCCTTGACCTTCACCTTGTCCCCTGCCCCCAGAGAAGTCATCCGGACCCTTCCCTCCCTGGAGTCTCTGCAGAGGTTGTTTGACCAGCAGCTCTCCCCGGGCCTCCGTCCACGGCCTCAGGTAAGGGTTTGCGGGTTGGAAAGATGAGTTTGATAAACTGGGGTTGGGGGTGGGTTATCGAGGTTGCCAGAGTCCAGATGGCTGGACTGTCAGATTATGCTGTGGGTGAAGGGTGAGAGCCACAGAACTCTGCCCATCCCCCCCACCCCACCTCCATAAGGCATTTTCCACTGCCTGATTTTGATTTGAGAAATAAGATTTTAAATTATGCATCCATCAGCAAAAGTACTTATTAGTGCTACCTAAGGTGGCAGGGCCTCTTCCCAACATTTTCTTCAGAAACCGAAATAAACACACGAGGTGCCTAAATTCTTGATGCTGCCTTTGCCCCAGGAAGAGCAAGGAATGCATGCACCTCCCTCCCGCCACAGTCACGGCCTAGCAGGGGGCCAAGACCAAGTGTCCTTTGAGCAAAGATTTGTGTGACAAGAGGTGTCATCTTCAGAATTAAAAGAAAGGAAACTAATATCTCAGAGAAAGTACTTGCAACCAAGATAAGAGACAAAGGATTAACATGTATGTTTTTTTTAAGTCTACAAATAATTCAGTCAAAACAACCCACTTTTTAAAATGGGGAAAGGATATAAAGAAGACTGTTTTACTGAAGAACTTGGAATGGCCAACATACACATGAAAAGATGTTTGACCTCGTTAGTAACCAGAAAATGACATTCAAAACAAGAACGTGTGTACTTTGCATATCAGATAAGCAAAGAGCTGATTGGTGAAGTCAGGGTTTGGCTGTGTGGGGACAGGAACTCACAAGGGCTCACCTGTCCGCACTGCTGGAATGGAAATGGATTTTCTGAAAGACTATTTGGCCATTTGCATTATTAGGGAAGGGAGAGCATTCACTCCCTTCTACCCTTCTTTAGTTTTTAACAGCTGGACTAGTAATAAAATAATACAATTTACACAAGACTAGATTAACAGGAGAGAAAAACAATTTGACACATGCATGCAGGAAAGCCACAGTGTGATGCTCAGATTATAAAATGAGGCTCAAAGAAATGATTGAACCAGGCACCTTTTTATAGTTTTTAGAAAAACACATTTGTGAGAAACTGACCAGACAGAGAAAGTCACTGCTCATTAAAAGGAATGTAAGCAGGGCTTGGGCTCAGGCGAGATAGGCTTGTTTACACAGCTCTCTCATTCCGGATTCCCAGATGTGATAAGGTTTTGTCTCAGGCCTCAGGAGCAGGGAGGGCACCTGTCCCTCCAGGGAGAGTTATCTCCTACTTTCGGGGCACAAAGGAGAGTAGGGCTCCTTCGGCTCCTGCTGCCTCTCAGGTGACGCAGTTGGAGATAATCATTAGGCCACGTACAGTGATATTGATGGGTGGTCTGCCCTGGGCCGCAGCAGCAAGAAAATGTTAAATGCACGCCTCCTACAAGCAAGCAGTTCTATATGTAGACGGTTATCTTAGGGACAAAGAGATGTTGACAAAGATGTTTATTGTGGCTTTGTCTCTAAAAGCAAAAACATTGGAAACCACACAAATGTAGAGTTGTTAAACTATGGTGCAGAATTTTCTATGGTGGATGCAATGACGTGGAAAGATCTCCAAGACATACTATAGGGTGAAAAGAAAAAAAAAGTAAATGGTGGAACAGTATGTACAGTATGTTGTGGAAATTGGACCAGAAAGATTTACACCCACAAAGCACTAAGGGAAATTGCACGTGTGAGCCATCTGAATGTGCTGGACTCTTAACAACATTAGACCCTTGCTTTTAGGTGGGCAAGACACCTGGACCCCTGTGTGGAATTTATTTGAGAGCTGCTGGGGGGTACAAAATGTAACATTATTAAAATGACTGCTGGCCTGAAGGGTGAAGAAAGACAGGAGTCTGCCCTATGTGAGAAAGAAGAGTCACTGACCTTGGAGCCCACATCCTCCTTTGAAAAGTCAACTGAAAAGCAAAGTGAAATAACTCGTCAGTTTATGTAAACCCACAGGTGCCACTCAGACCAATTCACCCACTTCTAGGCAGAGCTGTGAATTATGTCCTCAACACCCAGGCTAGTGACATTTTGGCTGGATCATTCTTTGTTGTGGGGGACTATGCTGTGGCATTATTGGTTGTTAACACATCCTAGCCTCTACCCACTAGACACCATTAGCATACCCTAGTTGCTGACAACCCCAATGTCTCCAGACTTATCAAATGTCCCCTGGGGGGCAAAATCGCCACCAGCTGAGAACCACTGGGTTAGATCTGCATTCAGATCTCCGGGGTACGCTAGCTGTGTGACCTTGGACAAGATGACTCATCACTTTGACTCAACTTCCCCATCTGCATAACAAGGATTATAAGAATAAATATACATGCAGATTAGATGAGTGAATATGTTCAAATTAAGATGGATATAGTGTAAGAACTCATTGGATCCTCCTGTGCGTTCCACTGAATAAGACTCAGACCTATGGACAAAGCTCCAGCATTGTTCTCACACCTTCCGGTCCAAGAACTCACCCCCAGTTTGTCAGGAACTTCATTTATAGTCTGTGAGTTTTTGCCAAGTCTGCTCCAAAAAACAGATTCAGCAAGAGAGAGTGAAAAACACCAGCCAAAAAATTGCTATTTAGAGGGAAGAAAAAATGACAGCCAGGTGACTGTCCCAGGGAGCAAGCAGGTAATTCCAAGTGTTCAAGAGGGTGAATAAGGGGGTTAAAATCTGTTATCTTTTCAATCCTTTATGAGAAAACCCTTAAACAAGGGGATCCTGAACTGTCTCATCTATTGACCAAAGCAGTCAGAGAAAGTGTTGGTAGGTGTGATGATGATGGTGATAGTTGTGGTGGGAGTGTGGCTAGTGGTTGGAGGTGGTTGTGATGGTGCTGATGGAGATGACAGTGGTCATGGTGGGGAGGGGAGGGATGGTGATGCTTCAGATGGTGGTGATGGAGTGATGGTTGATTACTGATGGCAGAAGTAGTATATATGGTGGCTGGGTGGGAAATTGAGGTCAAAAGTAAGAATAGCCTGGGTGGGGTCAAAAGGCATCACTTGGTTGGAGATAACCCTGGTTCTGTTCTGCTTGGTATTCAAGTTAATCATGCATGTGTCTGACACTCATTCTACTTCTGGAGGGCAGGGATGTCTTATTAATTCTATACCTCCAGCACTGGCAGTGTGTCTGGCACAGAATAGATGCTTTAGAAAAGTTTGTTCTGGGAAAAAATGCTTGAGACTGTGGATTTGGTGCCAGGCCAATAGGATTCAAGTCCTGCTGTGCCATTTCACTAGCTGTGCGACTTCCGACAAGTAACTTCAGCTCTCTGGGCTTCAAGTATGCCTTGAACAATTGTACTGAGCATCTTCCCTGGGCAGGCACTGTTCCAAGCCCCGCAGTTGCAGCACCGAACAGAGCACTCATGGTCCCAATTCTCACGGAACCATGAGAACAGGGAAAACAGTGAACAAATAAATGATTGTGGTGATTGATATGCAGCAAAGCAGGGTGATTTGATAGAGATGACTGTGGCTGGCTACTTTAGCGTGGTCAGGGAAGCCCTCTTTGTGGATCTGAGACCTGAGTGATAGGGGATGGCCTTCCCAGATGAATCCATGTCTCTGGGGATTCCTCAGAAAGTGTAGCTCCAGGCCATGGGCAGATCAGAAGCGAGGCTGAGAGTGGCTGGGCATGGAGGGTTAGATCATATGGTCTTTGAGGGCAGGGTAAGCAGTTTCCCTGTGGTGGGAAACAGCTAGTCTAGGACTTTCAGCAGTGGGGTGGCTCTATTTTGGGAGTAGAGCAGGAGCAGTGATGCAGTAGATGTAGGAAGAGGAAGGTAATAGTCAAAGCCAATCCTAGAGTTTTGTTTAAGCAAATGAGTGGATGAGGTGCGAAACTCTGGGAAGAAGCAGATTTAGAGGGAAGAAAAAATGACTTATTTTTTGGCCATGCTACATTTGAGGTGATTGGGAATATCCTTGATTTATTCATCTGCCAAGGGGGATAATAATAGTACTCCTGGGGTATTAGGGGGATGAAATGAGATGAGGCCTGGAAAGTGCTGAGTGTTACACCTCTCAATGACAGGTCCTCTGTGACTGTGTCCTTCTTTGCTTGTTTCCTCATCTCCCAGGTGCCTGGTGAGGCCAATCCGATCAACATGGTGACCAAGCTCAGCCAACTGACAAGTCTACTGTCCTCTATTGAAGATAAGGTACTTGGGGGGTCCTACAGCTTCTCTTGAAATCTCTTTGGTCCCCTCTTTGCTCAGAGAATGCAGACTGTGCTCCCTTTGACTGCCCCAAAGATGCTGCCTTCTCTTGGCCTCCCAGCCTCAGTGGCTTTGTACATTTATGCCCACAGGTCAAGGCCTTGCTACATGAGGGACCCGAATCTCCCCACCGGCGTTCTCTCATCCCTCCAGTCACCTTTGAGGTAAGTGGTTGTGCCCTTGTGCTTTGCAGTTGGAGGCTGAGGGACATTCTCTTCCCTGTGGAAGGAGGGCTTTGAGCTCACCTGTACAAGGTCAAGGAGCCCAGCAACTGAGATTAGCGGTCAGTGGAGCCACCTGTGAAGATGTTTCAGCATAGAATGGGTGTTCATATGAATCTGTGGAACCTCCTTCATGGGGAGACTCCTCAGGAAAGAGCCTCTTGGCCCAAGATGACTTAAACTTTGTCCTTCTCAACAGAACTAGTGAGTGACATCAAATGGGACTTTCAAACTGGCTGCATAGTGCCTTAAGGGAGAATTAGAGGGGGGGGAATGTATGTCCCATGATTTCCCCTGGAGTGAGTGAGTTAAAATCCCCAGGCTCCAGCCCAGAAATTTGTTTTTCTTAATTATCCCAAGATTCTGATGCATCCATTGCAGCCCTGGTCCCATATTCAGAAGCACAGATTGAAAGGTCCCAAGATGTCCCTCCCCTCAACATCCTTTCTAGTCCTGATGATAATTCTATCTTCTGAGCATGGCAATTGTATTTTTCCTAATTATTATCAATCAATGTTCAATTATTAGTTGTAACAAGGTTCAGTAGCTTAAATCTATTAGTAAAATCCTTCCTGGAAGTAGACGACATCAAATTAATGAGTGTTGTCAGACAAGGCAGTGAATGAATAATTTTCCAGTAGTCCATCTGTTTCCTCCACCAAACCTGTTAGTAGAAGAACTAATGTGCACACAGCAGACTGGCTGGGCTCCTTGCCACATTTTAGCAATTCTTGGGAGCTGCCAGTGGAAACCTGGGTGTGTGGCCCTGGGCAAGGGAGGCTTAGAAATAGAAACCAGGCGGCCCAATATGGGACACCAAGGCTGAACTGGCCAAGGGCTACCCAGCCATGTCGATGAGGAGCTTGTGAAAGCCTGGACAGAGAAGGGAGGACCTATATCTCTCCCCCATCTTCTTCCCCACCCCTTAACCCTCCTTTCTCTTCTCCTCCTCTTCAAAGGTGAAGTCAGAGTCTCTGGCGCTTCCTCAGAAGTTGCAGCTCAAAGTCGATGTTGAGACTGGGAAACTGATCATTAAGAAGTCCAAGGATGGTTCTGAGGACAAGTTCTACAGCCACAAGAAAAGTAAGACCCTCACACCCATAATGCTGTTATCTGTTAGTGCTCTTACTGATGACTGGTCAGCAGCAGGCAGCTGGGGATGCACGTCCTGCCAGGCACATGCCACCCCTATGCTAGGATACCCTCTGCCCCACCCTGCCTGTGGAAACCCCCACCCAGCTCTAGGACCCACCTCTCAGGTCCGCTCCTTTCTGAGACCTTCCCTGTCCATTCCACATCCTTCCTCTGAATCCTGGGGAAATGTGGCAGCTCTGTGATGCATTCCTCCCCAGTGGGGGCCAGGTTGACCCATACAGTCACCTCCCGAGGCCTGGTCCAGGGCCCTGCATGTGTAAGGGCTCTGGCCCGAATCAGGCAGCATCTTCAGTGTAACAGACACTGATAGACAGTTTCAGGTGCATGGGCTCTGAAATCAAACTGTTCAAATTCACATCCCAGCTCCGCCTCTTAGCAGCTGTATGACCCTGGACAACTTAACTGCACTGGACTTCAGATTCTTCATCTGTAAAATAGGTTGATAAGGATTAACTGAGTAATCTGCATGTAAGGCTCCTTACAAAAGAGTCTAGCATGTAGGAGCCACTCGCAGCACCCGAGGCTTTACACCATCAAGTAAACTCATCAGCAAAATGGGAAATGTTCACATACCAGATACTTATGGGCAAGTTACTGTGGGCTAAGCACTGGGGATCCAAGGCCTCTACAGCACGGAATTTACATTCCAGAGTGCTGAGTGACCATAAATATTCAAAATACAGGGCGGGGCAAAGTAGGTTTACAGTTGTTCATATCGAAAATAATACAATAATTAATGAACAATAATAATACAAAATTAAACTCTATTTTGCATACTCACAAGTGTAAATCTATTTTTGCCCATCCTGTATATCAACACAATGATTTCAGCTATTGATTAAGTGCTGCGAAGGAAAACATCCAGGGTAGTTGTGAGGAAGGCAGAATAGAGCAGCGAAGATGGATCAGGAATAAAGTCCTTAGACAAGAGCGTGACAGGCCATCATACTCACGCAGAGTTGAGATCACAGTGTTGGGCAGGACCACTCTGTCCACTGCCAAGTTGGGCAGGAGAGATGGGGATTTACTGAGGGTTTGAGTAGGAGAGGACTGTGTTGAAAGTGATCAGCTTAAAGCCATACTTTCCTCTTAACTGTCACAGAGAGTGAGTTAAAACTGAAAGGGAGGTCCCAACTCTGAGAAGAGGAAGGAGAAACCTAACATGAGTGAAGAGATTATCAAAGAGTGCCTGATTGTTCTAAAAAAAAAACTTGAGGTTTCTGGGTTGAAAGAAACAGCTCCCAGGATTCTGAAAAGTGCTGTGAACTCTTGTCAGCTTAATTCAAAGACTTTTTTTTTTTTTTTTAACATCTGCCATAGGCCAGCTCTGACTTATAGACTTTCCCTCAAAGAATTAGCAATTTAAAGGTGGAAGCTGACATGTGAGACTGTATTAGAATGTATGTCAGAGGCAAGATTAGCCTGGCAGGTGGATTGATTAGCCCAGCTGTTGGGTGGTGCAAGGAGGCTTCATACCACAGAGATAGATCTGTCTGGGCTTTGAAGAATTAGTTCACTAAGCATGAGGCAGGGAGGACTCTTGGACTAAAACGTTGGCATGTGCAAGGAATAGAGCAGGACATTAGGGGAATTACATGTTACTTGTGGCCCTAAAGAGAGGAGCAGTAGGAAATAGGGTCCCAGATGTGGGGCAGGGCCTTGAATGCCAAAGTCAGGGCTGGAGATATTGTCTTGTGGGCACTGACATATTTACCACCAGTTTAGAATAGTGTTTGGCACAGAGTAGGTGATCAGTAGATGTATACTGAGTGAATGAATGAGTGAGTTCTAGACCAGTGAAATACCACAGTTCATGTGGCTGTGTATTTAGGTGGCTTTTGTAACTGGTGGTGTGGCTTGATTTTAACTGGATTTCGGGCTTGATCCCCAGTATGGGGCATGCAGGAGGCTCATTGATGTTTTTTTCTCTCTTTCTCCCTCGCTCTCTCTAAAATCAATAAAAACATATTTTAAAAAAATAAAAACTTGAAGGAAAGGTGGAAAGATAAAATTGAGGAAAGCTCCCAGAAGGTAGAGCAAATGGACAAAGTGAGGGAATAATAGAAGAGATTTTTTAAAATTAGAAGACCAGTTAGGAGGTTCACTATCAAAATAATAAGTGTCAATAAGAGAAAATGGAAACAGAGTGAGGACATTTATTAAAGAAATAATTTAAGAAAAATCTCAGTACTGAACAAGACCAGTTTCCAGATGGAATATGGTCCATCAAGTGCCCAGGACAACAGAGGAAAATTGTTCTACCCTGATACACACACAACACTGGGAATGCTTCAACACTGCATGCAAAGAAAAGATCCTAAAAACTTTAACACAGAAGATAGAATTACAGACTGTGTTTGGGGTCCCCAAGGTCACCTCCAGGTTCAGTGATTCTCAGGTGTCTGCTCCTGGTGCAGCCCCATGGGACACACAATTCCTCCAGCAATGAGGTGTGAACACACATGTGAAGAGCTGTATGCCAGGGAAACTCATAAGAGATTCAGGGTCCAGGACTTTTACTGGGGCAGGTCATGTAGACGCTCTCTGCCTGGCACTTACCCAAATTTCAGACTCGCAGGAGGAGAGCAGGGGTTCAGGCTAAACTATGTTGTTCGTACCATTTAAGCACTGTGAGCTGCTCTTAGCAGTTCAGCAAATGCTGGGAGCCCTCCCCAAATCCAAGTTCCAGATGCCAACCCAGGGCCACCTAGAAAGCAGGCTTTCCAAGGATAGCAGTCAGGCCTGCTGTGTGAACTCATGCACGCAGGCAGGTCAGAACAACACTGAGTTGCTCAGCAGCAATGCTATAATCTAGAGATGATGAGACAAGGTCTCCAGGGTCTGAGGAAAATTATTTCAGACTTAGGGTTCTGTTAGTGAAGCGTGAGGGTAAAGTTTTCAGGCCTCCAAACATTTATCACCTATCCCCTTTCTTGGGAAGCTACTAGAGATGTTCTACCAAAATGAGGGCATAAACCGAGAAAGAGGAAGACATGAGATCCAAAAAAATGGGATGTAATACAAGAAAGACAGGTGAATGGGTTCTTAGATGATGAATAAGGAAGGCCCTAAAGTAATGGCTATGTGTCTAGAGGTCACCTATTCAGGGAAGAGAAGGCCCAGAGGCTCCCCCAGGATGATAAAATTGACAAAAGCACTTGATCATGTGGAAAAGAGAGGTACAAAGTTAGGACCAATGAAAAAACATGGCAATCATTAATTCCAGGAAAAACAAAAAGCTGTGTAGAGAAACAATCAGGACTTGTCTGTCAGTAGCATTTTCATAGTCATAATACAAAACCCTGACTAGTTACCCAGCCAAAATTATGATATAATTCTTGGAAAGATGATGGGGGGCACCGGCATTATGAATTGGTAGGGGGAGGAAGATGGCGAGAGGAGGGACAGGCTGTATGTGTGAAAGAGAGCTAAACCGTCATCTTCCATAATGCAAAGTCAATATGCAAAGGAAATATTTAAACCTGAAACACCAGGAAGTATCAATATACACATGTTATTTAGAGATGGAGTAAAATTCCAAAAGAATCCATTAAGAGAATTAAAAGTGGTTATTTCTAGGAAGCAGAACATTGGAGGGAGGTGGGATTGAGGGGTACTATTATATGTACAAATCTTATAAAACAACTTGAGTCTTTTAATCATTGATAGAAATAAAAACATTTAATTTAGCTATAAATTAAAAGCAAAGCAAAAGTAGGAAAGGAGATAGGGAGGAGTAGAAAGAAATAAAGAAAAGGGGAAAAGGGAGGAAGATGAGAAGACGATAGTCACGCTCTCTCTGCTCTGACCATGCCACCTCTTGCTTGCCACTCTTTCTAAGCATGAGCTTCTCCCTGGAAGAGCAGCCAGGAACAAAGGGATCTGAGAAATTAGGCACAAATTTGGTGCTCTGCCTGAGGATGGAAGAGTCAGGGTTGTGGATGGTCAGATGCCAGAATGTAGTGGACACTCTGTACATATTGGGTGATGAGTAGGTGAATGAATAAGTGAACTTGCAATACTCTTAAGTCCTGCAGCTCATCAAGTCTCAGAAGTTTCTGAACAAGTTGGTGATTTTGGTGGAAACAGAGAAGGAGAAGACCCTGCGGAAGGAATATGTTTTTGCTGATTCCAAAGTAAGTGATGATTACTAAGACAGCCAAGAGGGGAATGTTTTCCAAGACTGGCTCTGTGCCTGGAAGTTCATACCAAGAGCTCACTCAGTTCTCACAACCCATTTCCCACTTGGGCAAGGTGAGCCCAGCTGGTATTTGAGCAGTGACAGCCCCATCATCTTTCCCCTCCTCCATGCTGTCTGCCCAAGAGGATGCATCTTTTATTTCTGTGTTTACCCAGCCCCATTGGGAGGCCATCAGCTTCTCTGGGCTGCACTAGGAAGTGTTCTGGGTCACCCCACATTTAAACTTGAGTCCCAACCAGTGGCCTCTCCATTTCTGCACACGGCCCCAATCTGCAGGAACAAGGTGCCTGTTAGGACTGGCTCCTGGAGTGAGAGGTAATGTGGGCCAATGGGAATACTCGGGGAATTTGGACATCGCATGGGCAGGGTTCTCTGTGACCTAATCTCACCTCTGACATGCCAACCAGGGGCTGAAACCCACCATTGTAATCTTACCTTATGAGGCAGGACACAGTGGGCTCCTAGGGCATCCGGTGTCAGCTGACCACATGTTGGCACTGTGGTAAGGCTCAGGGATAAGGGCTCCCAGTACAGGTTCACAGGGACGGCCCCCACCAAGTGCCCTCTGGGTGACATGGCAGGGTCGGGCTGGTGGAAAGCCAGTGAGGGGTGGGGGGCAGATTTGAGGGTGCCCAGAAATGGCTGAGAGGGTGGGGAGGACTATGAGGAATGATAGGGAAGGGGAAACAAGGAAGTGGGGGCCAGACAGATGATGGAAGGTCTGGCTGGGCATCGTTCTGGGCACAGGAACATGGGTCCCAAAACCAGTGCTACCCAATGCTGCAAGCTCAGAGGGTTGAGACATAGCAGTAAACTGAGGCTCCAAATTTTGAGTCATCCCAAACTAAGGCAGGTTTCCGGGAAAACAAAATAAAGACTACTAAGGAGGCTCTGACAGCCTTCCTGTGTTGTATGCTCTGACAGCCTTCCTGTGTTGTATTCAATTAGTTTCTTTACTTTAAATTGTCTTTCGTTACACAAGTCATCTAGTCTCATTAGTGGAAAAGTTACAAATAAGCAAAAAAAATTAAAATAGAAACACCTGTCTACCACTAGTAAACCTTGTACAATATCTTTCAGGATGGGTTTTGTGTTTTTTTATAAAAATGTAATGATGCTGCCAAAACCGGTTTGGCTCAGTGGATAGAGCGTCGGCCTGCGGACTGAAAGCTCCCGGGTTCGATTCCGGTCAAGGGCATGTGCCTTGGTTGCGGGCACATCCTCAGTGGGAGGTGTGCAGGAGGCAGCTGATCGATGTTTCTCTCTCATCGATGTTTCTAGCTCTCTATCCCTCTTCCTTCCTCTCTGTGAAATATCAATAAAATATATTAAAAAAAAAAAAAAAGACCAACAAAATTGACAAATCTTTAAAAAAAAAAAAAATGTAATGATGCTGCCCTAGCTGGTTTAGCTCAATGGATAGAGCATCGGCCTATGGACTGAAGGGTCCCAGGTTTGATTCCGGACCAGGGCACATGCCCGGATTGCGGGCTCAACCCCCAGTAAGGAGCGTGCAGGAGGCAGCCAATGAATGGTTCTCTTTCATCATTGATGTTTCTATCTCTCTCTCCCTCTCCCTTCTTCTCTGAAATCAATAAAATATATTTTTTAAAAATATAATGATGCTATTCATGCTGTTTTGTCAACAGGCTTTTTATACATAACAATATATTTGCCCACCTATCTTTATTGATAAAGTATTTCTACACCACAATTTTTGAACCCTATAGTATTCTAGTGTATGGAGGACCCATAATACCATTATGAATTCCTTTCCTAAGATTGGACATTAAGGTTGTTTCTCATTTTTTCCATATTGAAACGCTTACTGTAGTTCCTCGACATGGTGGGGCCCTTGTCCAGTTGCTGAATATTCTCCTGGAGTCTGGTCCCTGCCGTGGCGCAGCTGGGTCACAGAACAGAAACTTTCTTAGTCTTGGGACCCATTTCCCCATTGCCCTCCTGGAAGTGTGGACTGATTTGTGTGCCTCTCAGTTTTCCTGAGCTGGCCAAGCACTTTGAGAGTGTAATGCGCGGGTGCAGAGGCCTTTCTGAGTCTGTCTGCCCTTCAATCCCTAGAAGAGAGAAGGCTTCTGCCAGCTCCTGCAGCAGATGAAGAACAAGCACTCAGAGCAGCCTGAGCCTGACATGATCACCATCTTCATTGGCACCTGGAACATGGGTAGGTACAGCTGCCTCCCCTCCCTCCTGTGGCCTCCCCTTGGGTTCTACTTCCTGCATCCGGCATCTTCAAAAGGGGAAAACCTGTTTCCCCCACCCCAGCCCACCTGCGCAGCCTCCCTTCTAGGGAATTCTAGCATTTCCTAAGACGATAGGTAAGGGGGCGAGTCCTGGGACTCATACCCCAAGAGCCACTGCAGAGGGTTACATTGTGTGTCTAAGTTGGAGAATATTAGGTGAAGAATCTGCATGTCTAGGTGAAGGGGCTCTTGGGCACCTGCCAGTCTTGGGCAGCACGACAAGGGGCCCCGGACCCAAAGAAAGAAAGAACTTCCTTGAGTAGCATTGCCAGAGACAGAGAGAGAGACAGCGAGAGAAGAGAGAGATGATGCCCAATTAAATTTGAATTTCATGTAAATAACAAATAATTTTTGGTATAGGTGTTTACCTAGAAATGCATACATACAAGGTGTCCCAGAAAAAATGTATACACACTTGGAATAATTATAAAGGCAGTATTTATTAAAATACATTTCATTTTTAAAATGTAATAGAATCTACAGACATAGTATGTATACATTTTTTGGGACACCCTATATATACTAACTATATATTACACTAAATGTATATATTATATTTTTATATGTAAATATATATTACATACCAAATATATAAATATTATATGCTGAATGTAAATTTTACTAAATATTTAGTATAACTATGCAGCTAGAAATAAATACTAGATATATACTAGATATGTACTACATACTTATATACTAATATATATTCATATACTAGCTGTAAATTATGCTAATTAATATATTTAGTGTGAGTATTCAGCTCAAAATGAAAAATAAGTAGATATAGGATGCCCAATTAAATTTGAATTTCAGACAAACAGATATTGCATGGGATATACTTATTCTGAAGACTATCTGTTCTTTATCTGAAATTCTAACTTAACTGGGTGTCTATCTCTCCAACCTGGTCCGGAGCAGAGTCAGGCCCACCCCGTCCCGACGCAGCGTATAGTCGCCCAGCAGCATCGGGAAAGGAGGGAGTGAAGGGGGGTCTACACACTCCTCCTGATTCTCTGGCTAACACCCTCACACCAGACCTTGGCTGAGATCTCTCTTTTGCAAGGAAGCCATTGTTGTCTCCCAACCGTGGGCTAGAAGCCCCATCCCAAACCTGTCAGCCTATGGGGTCGTCTTGACAACAGAATGTATATTCCTCAAGGACTGTCTCAGTTCCCAGAATGTATATTCCTCGGGGACTGTGTCTCAGTTTCCAATGTGGCTTCAAAGACCAGCTGGTGTTTGACCTCATATGCAACTAGTTCAAGACACCATGTGGAATCTTCTATGTTTCTAGTCTTTGAAACTTCACATTATCTTTATAAGGAAATGTAACTGGGGATAATAGTACCTAGTTCTCCATCTAAGGTATTTTGTTGGGTGGCCTGAATGGTTTTCATGTCTGTGTGACTCCCCCACCCCAATCCTTCCCCCACCTCTGTTTGAATTCTTCTGTTGTACCTGTGACTCACTTGGTGTTGGGTTTTGCTGTTGAAGGTAACGCCCCCCCTCCCAAGAAGATCACGTCCTGGTTTCTCTCCAAGGGGCAGGGGAAGACGCGGGATGACTCTGCTGATTACATCCCCCATGACATCTACGTGATTGGCACCCAGGAGGACCCCCTGGGGGAGAAGGAGTGGCTAGAGATACTCAAAAACTCCCTGCAAGAAATCACCAGCATTACTTTTAAAACGGTGAGCAGCTGGCCACGGCCCCAGCTGGGACTCCAGGGGAGCGGGCTTTGCAAGGCCAGCCAGGACATCTTAGAGGCAATGGTGGGCTCAGCATCTCAACTCTCAACTTCCGAAGTTGCCCGGGTACTCAGTGGTTCTCCCCTACCTTCCAGGGCCAGAGAAGGGAACCTGTATTCAGAAATTGATGGGGCCCATGGATGTTGCTGAAAGTGACAGGGTCCTCCCTCTGCCCTACCTGTGCTTTACTTCATTGAAACTTCGTCAGTCCCAGCTCTCATCTTTAAGATACTTTGTGTCACCTGTGGGACATCCCTAGGAGTCCCCCAAAGTTTAGGGGTTACAGACAGGGAACTCCACACCTGGGAGGTGAGGACTAGGTGTGAATCTCTTGCTCCGGGGTCAGGCAGTACGCCCTGGCCAAGGGTCACAACGTTGTCCTCCCCACCAGATCGCCATCCACACCCTCTGGAACATTCGCATTGTGGTGCTGGCCAAGCCCGAGCATGAGAACCGGATCAGCCACATCTGCACCGACAATGTGAAGACGGGCATCGCCAACACTCTGGGTGAGCAGAGAGGGCCACCTATTCATAGCAGGATCCTGCCGACATGCCCACCCATCCTGTTCGGCTCCACTGGGACGTCCCCAGATTAAAAACAGAGTCTCAGATCCTGAGATCCCCTGGTCCTGGGCAAACCAGGGTGGTTGGTCCCCCAGCTGAAACTTATCTGGTCGACACCAGCACTCCAGGGATCTGGCTGACATGCAGGCTCTGACTCGGCAGGTCAGGTGGGGCCCGAATCCTGTGTTTCCAACCAGGTAGTGTCAGTGCTGGTCCAAAGGCCCCACCTTGAGTGTCAGGGACCTAGGAGGGGGTCAACACATTTACTGTGAAGGACCAGAGAATAAATACTTGAGGCTTTGTGAGCCATATGTTACTCCCTGTTGCTGTCACACAAAAGCAAACACAGATGCATGAAATGAATGGGAGGAGCTGTTCTGTAAAACTTTATTCATAACAGGCTGTGGGCTCGAGTTGGCCACATGTGTAGGTTGCCGACCCCAATCTGGATCTAGACTGACTCGGGTGGGATGTGACTCTGAGCCAGTGGGACTCATTGGGGTGCTTCAGAGAATCGGAATAAGAGCAGAGGACCCCATGAGGGTGTGAGTGTGAGTCTGTGGGTGTATAAGTGAGTGTACACATGAATCTATCTATGTGATTCTGTCTGTGAGTATGTGTGGCAGGTGCCCCACGTGGGTGAGAGCAGAGGTGAGGGCGAGGCCAGTGGTTTCTGGGGGTTGGAGTCAAGGATAGGACAGTCCCAGAGAGAACAGGAAATAGAATTGTTGCAATTGATTGTGAAAAGCTCTCTCAAATTTTCTGCTGACAAACCGCACCTGTCCGGGTCCACCCCCTGGTGCCTCCTTCCTTCCTGTCTCAGTAGCTGCCCTGTCGTGAAGCCTAGGCCCTTCTGCTGCCCAGGAACCTCTTTCTAGTGCTTGTTCGGTCTCTGCTGGGCCACCCGCCCCTTCCCAAGGAGGTGGTGCCGGCTTATCCCCAAGGCCCTTTCAAAGCCCATGCTTTGCCCAGGGCTGTCCAGCCCAGACAGAAGGGGAGCCATGTGGGGGGTTTAAATATTCTCTTAGCCACATTAAAGAAAAGAAAACAGGCAAAGTCAATTTTTTAAAACTATTTTTATTCATTTCAGAGAGGAAGGGAAAGGGAGAAATAGAAACATCAATGATGAGAGAGAATCATTGATCAACTGCCTCCTGCACGCCCGCTACTGGGGATCAAGCTCACAACCCGGGCATGTGCCCTTGACCACAATCGAACCCGGACCCTTCAGTCCACAGGCCGATGCTCTATCCACTGAGCCAAAGTCAATTTTGGCCCTAGCTGAATCTGGGGTGGAGCGCAGTGATCTGGGTTTGCCTATCCAGCTAGGGCCAAAGTCAACTTTGATAATAAAGTTTATCAAGCCTTATACATTCAAAAGATTGCTATTTCAATAGGTATTCAGTAAAGAAAATTATTAGAATTTCCACTCTGTTTTTCTTACCAAGGCTGATAATTCCGATGTGTCATTGACACTCAGGGCCCATCTCAGTTTGGACCAGCCATGTTTCAAGGGCTCTGTACGTAGGCTCATAGCTGCTGTATTGGGCAGACCAGGTTCTCAGACTTCACATGTCAGAATCACCTAGAACAGAGGTCGGCAGACTTTCTCTAAAAGGCCAGATAGTGAATATTTTAGGCTCTGCAGGTCACACAATCTGTGTTGCACCTACTCAACTCTGTCTATAGGTGTGGCCGTGTTCCAATGACATGTTGTTTATGGATTCTGAAACTTAAATTTCATATCATTTTAATGTGTCACAAAATATTCTTCTTTTGATTTTTCCAACTCTCTAAAAGTGTAAAAAAACATTTTTAGCTGGCGGTGGACCAGTGTTTACCCACCCCTGACCTAGAGGACTCGGCAAACCCAGATCACTGCGCCCCACCCCAGATTCAGCAGGTCCAGGGCAGGGCCTGAGAATGTGTACTTCCCACACGTTCCCAGGTGATGCTGATGCTGCGGGGCCAGGGAACACACTTTGAGAACTGCTGGTCTAGAAGGGAGTAAAACTGATAGAAAAAGAGGTGGTTTAGTTGCGGGTTTTGGTCTCACAGGAACCTGGAGTTAGCTGGGTGGAAGGTCGGCCCACCCCAGCCCTGTCTCCTCCTCCTGAATCTTCTTTCCGCAGCTTCTGGCTGCTTTTCGTGTCCTGCCTGCGTGGCATGTGTGGTGACCGAGAGCCCCTTCCGGGGAGATGCCAGGATGGGTTACACTGGCGGCCTCCTCCCTCGGCCCTTCGAGAACCCAAGGCTGCTAACCATTCCCCTTGCTTTCTTACTCCCCTGGCGGAGTCTCATCCCCTAGGCCAGTGGTCGGCAAACCGCGGCTCGCAAGCCACATGTGGCTCTTTGGCCCCTTGAGTGTGGCTCTTCCACAAAATACCACGGCCTGGGCGAGTCTATTTTGAAGAAGTGGTGTTAGAAGAAGTTTAAGTTTAAAAAATTTGGCTCTCAAAAGAAATTTCAATCGCTGTACTGTTGATATTTGGCTCCGTTGACTAATGAGTTTGCTGACCATTGCCCTAGGCTGTCACCTGTCGCATCCTCCCCCCACCGCCACTACCCCCTTATGTTTTACTTTCTTCCTTCTCCTCCACTTTCCCACATCTGCTTCCGCCCCTCTTTCTTCACCTTGATATCCTGGTTTGCCTATTTGACATTCTGACTTTTTTCTTCCTCTCTTCAGGGAACAAGGGAGCCGTGGGGGTGTCGTTCATGTTCAATGGAACCTCCTTGGGGTTTGTCAACAGCCACTTGACTTCCGGAAGCGAGAAGAAACTCAGGTAATAGCATTTGTTCCTTAGAGCCTGTGTCGGGGTTTTTGCCCAGACAGACCTCACACCTCTGATAACCGACTGCTCAGGCCTCGGCTGGGATCCTTTGAGGGATTTTCCAGTGGTCTCTTCAGAGGCAACTGCAGCTCAGTAGCGACCCCCCATGTGGAGGAGTCTCATCTGAAGGGCAGAGCAGACATTTCCTGTGTCATTAACCGAATAGACACCCAAATACCACTTCTTTCTAAAGGGGAGAACCTCCTCTGGGACGCACTGACAAATGCCAGTTGGTCGTGAAGACAGCCATCTAGAACAGTCACGATTCTGATTCCCGTTGATTCCTGTGGTCTGCTACAACAGAGCCAGAAATTCAAGTCTCGGTTCCCCCGCTGCCCCTCTGATGTCCCACCATGGTGGAGTAAGGAGCCCTGTGCTAAGATGGCTGTTTTGTCATTTAATCAGGCGAAACCAAAACTATACAAACATTCTCCGGTTTCTGGCTCTGGGAGACAAGAAACTGAGTCCCTTTAACATCACTCACCGCTTCACCCACCTCTTCTGGCTCGGGGACCTCAACTACCGTGTGGAGCTGCCCACCTGGGTAAGGAGCTGCCCACTGGGGCTGGGGCTGCGCATCTGGGTGAGAAGCTATCTGCCTGGGGCTGGGCTGCCCACCTGGGCGGGGAGTTTTCCATCCGGTGAGGGGCTTCCACCTGGGTGACCAGTGTCTGACGGGCTGGCCTGCATGGGACAGAGGCTCCCTTGCGTTGTCACAGGGCAGAGGACCATGGAGACACATAGACCGAACTGGGCCAAGGCAGCTACTCCACCTCTGAGACTCAAAACTGTTCCCATTGCCGAGTGTCCGCCTTTCTTTATGGGTTGCCTGTGCTCATGCCTAGTTCCCACAAGCCTGTCCCTGCTGCCCCTCCTCACCACCACTCTGCCTCTGTCCTCCCATTGGCTGGCTGCACCCCTCAGCCTGCCAGTCCCAGGTCGCCAGCAGAAGCTGAAGTCTGACTCGATCAGCTGTTTTCTCCCCAAATCACAGGTCACTGTCCAGCCCAGGGAAGCTATTCTCTAAGTTGGATGCCCACCCCTGGTCCAGTGAGCAGTGGTCAGAGGGCCATGTGGCACAGATGCAGCCTTGCACTCTCGGGGAGGGAAAGGGGTGGACAGGCATGGCCACTGGATACATCTAGAACCAGATGAGGTTGTTTTCGTGTTCCTGGCAGGAGCCAGACCTAGGAGCAGAACCGAGCCCGTGTGCCCAGAGACCTTGGTCAACTGCCTGTTGTATCCGCGTCTAGCTGCCATCCTTTGAGGGGTAGCGGTGGGTGGCCGAAATTGACCTACTTTTACAGAGCAGAGAGAGCCCTGGGGCACAGACAGGCCAAGGAAAAGGCCTTGGGCCTGTTACAGATCACTGACAAAGCTGGAATTGAACCTGGACCTTCCCACATCCCTCAGCCGCCTCCGCCTCCCGCTGCCCCAGTGGCTCTGCAGAGACTGGGTGGCTTAGGGCCCATCATGACTCCCTGACTACTCCCTCCCTCCCTCTCAAGGTGCTTCTCATGGCCCCTTTTCTTCTCTCCCTCCTACTGAGCAGGCAGATGAGAGAGGGGTGGATAGGGACCCTTCACAGCCTAAGGGGCTGTCACAGCCATTCACTCACTAGGAGATGACCAAGCGCATTGGCCAGAGCTGAGGTAACAAATCTCGGGAGAGAGGACTGCTGGCTTCCAAGGCCAGCACATCCCCTGGATGTCATACCGACTCCCTGGGGTCCCAGCCCAGATCACAGAGGCCTGATGGGATTTCACATCCTTTCATGGCCTTACAACAGGCTGGCTCAGTTCCCAGAGAGAGAGAAAGAGAGCAATAGAAACATACCTACATACCTAATGAAGTGTTAATAAGATGATATTAAAAGACAGTATGAAAAAATAAAATGCCCCTCAGCAAATTTGGAATAACCAGGAACTTATGTTATCAGGTTGATATTTCACTATTACAGGATTTTCCCTGTAAAAACGGTTGAGCTAAGAAGCACCAACCCAGCAACCCCAGGTGGGGGCTGTGGGCTGGTGCAGCACCGAGGCTCTGGGGTCTGGTGCGGTGGGCAGCGGGCGATGATGTGCCTCCTGAGCACGTTGGTGAAGAGGGGTGTCTCACAGTGGCCATGTCCTTGCTCCAGGAGGCAGAAACCATTATCCAGAAGATCAAGCAGCAGCAGTATGCAGACCTCCTGTCCCACGACCAGCTGCTCATGGAGAGGAAGGAGCAGAAGGTTTTCCTGCACTTCGGTAAGAACTGACATCCTCCCCGGGACCCTTTCCAGCCATCGTTCTGTCTTCCCTTCTCCCCGAATATCCTCATGGGGCGGTGTGGGGAGGGGGTGTTATGTCTGGAGGAGAAGGAAACTTGACCAGATGTGAAATGTGGGAATGAAAGCTGAAACCAGGGCTTTGTTTGGTTTCAGAGGAGGAAGAAATCACGTTCGCGCCCACCTACCGTTTTGAAAGACTGACTCGGGACAAATATGCCTACACTAAGCAGAAAGCCACGGGGGTGAGTCCTCATAGACACCTCCCCTGGCCTCCATCTCCACATTCCTTTACATCTCACTGCTCTTGTATCTGTTCCTATAAAGGTGAACAGACGGATGAATGTCCTTTTCCACTAGGCAACAAGAAAAAGAAGAAAATGGAAATCTCATGTAGATTGTGTCACAGAGCAAAAACCTCTAAGGAGAGGCTGGGCAGCCAGATTTAGACACTGAGGAGTTGGACTCATGACTCCTACAGTATTTACCTTTTATCCGGGTATCTGAAGATTCTAAGAGGACTTAAAGTGTTATTTCCTTAACTGGGTTCTGAAGCTCACTTAGCAAATATATATGCTAATCTGCCAAGTGATTCATCATTAAACAAGCTTTTTGCTGTGTGACTTACCAGAGCCTTTGCAGACTTAAGAACTTTGTATTCTCCATGAGGGAATTCAGGTGCCAAACTTGAGTGGTTATGGAATATCAATTAACATCAGATGAGGCCACTTGTGTTCCAAGTAACTGTGTTTGGGGAAAGCTGCAATAAAGCATTTATTTATTTGTGTTTGACAGATATTTACTGATGACCTGTGATGGACTGGATACTCTGCTAGGTGATGGGAGATCAAAGAGAAGTGGGGTGTCTATCCCCCAAGAGTTTAGAGTGGGAAAGACAAAACAAGATAAATACACTATAAGACTGTGACAATGATGGATGCAGATCAGATTGCATGGATTAAAAACTAGAAAATCAGAAGGCAGAGCTGGCTTGGAGGGATAAAATAGAGCTTATTTTTTAGACTTATTATACAATATTTGTGGAAAATCTCAGAAAACATCCAGAAGGCAGTTAAAATACAAGATTGATGCTAAAGAGAAATGCCAGGGCTGGGTCATAGATTTGAGAGTCGTCGGCAGAGAAGACAAGGAGTGAGCAGAAATTAGTAGAGAAGAGCTAGGGACAGATCTGAGGTCCATCTATGGTAAGAGATGAGAGAAAGAAGCAGACAACAAAGGAGATGGAAAAAGTATGCTTGGTAGATGGTGGGAAGACCAACCGCACAGCTCAGCATCACAGACTTAGTGGTAACCATTATGAAATGTGAGTGGAGAACGTGTGCCAGTCACGTGACCTTGCCTGAAGAGCTGGACTTGTGGCTCAGAGTTTTCGGTAGACTTTAAAAGAACAGTGTGCACAGAGTCTTAGAGGTGAAATCCAGGCTGTAGGAGGACAGGGTAGCTCTTTACCAAGGCTGTGCAGATGAGTCACTGGTGGAGTTTTTCAGAGATGCAGTTGTCTGGGACTCATCCCCACAGGTTGTGATGCAGTAGATCTGGAGTGGGGCCTCACTTTCTATATCTTTGTGAAGCTCCACTGGTAATTCTCCGGGGTGGCCAATGCTGAGAACTGCAAGGTTAAAGAAATGACAGTTTGGCAGAATCTATGCAACTACACATGCATCTACCTCGTGATTCAGCTATTCCACCTTGGTTTATACACAAGAGAGATCAGTACATTTGTTCACCAAAAGACAAATACAAGAATGGTTATAGCTTTGTTTATAATGTCCAAAAACTGAAAATAATCCTACTTCCATTAACAGTAGAATGGACAAAGGTGGTGTATACATACAGTGCAATACAACCACAGTAATTATGTGACAGAACATCTATATGCAACAACATGAGTGAAAGAGGCCAGATAAAAAAGAGTATTTAATTGCCCCTTGAACAACTCAGGGGTTAGGGCGCTGACCCCCATTCAATAGGAAATCCATGTATAACTTTTGACTCCCCAAAAACTTAACTATTAATAGCCTACTGTTGACCAGAATCCTTATCTATAATATAGATAACACATATTTTATATGTTATATGTGTTATATATTGTATTCTTACAATAAAGTAAACTGGAGAAAAGAAAATGTTATCAAGAAAATCAAAAGGAAAAGAAAATAGATTTATAGTACTGTATGTATTTATTGAAAAAAATCTGCATATAATGGACCTGCGCAGTCAATCTGTGTTCTTTGAGGGTTGACTGTATATTGGATGAGTACATGTATAAGTTCAAGAGTAGGCAAAATTAATCAGTGAGGACATTATTCATAATAGTGTTCACCTCAAGGAGGTGATAGTATTGACAAGGAAGGGACAGGGAATCTTTTGTGATGACGGAAATTTTCTAAATCTTGATCTGGGTAGTGGTAAAATGGATGTATGCTAATGTAAAAATTCCTCAAGCTATACATTTAAGATTAGTACACTTTACTATATGTAAGTTGTACCTCAGGTTAAAAACACACTCACACACACACAAAATGGACAGTCTAAAAGTAGAAGCAAAAAGAGAACATTCTTGAAAGAAAATTGGTAAAAATAAGAAAAGAAAAATATTGAAGGAGATGGCAAGGGTAGGTTCTTTTAGGATGAGTACCTTTTCATTCGTAGGCAGAGGAGAAAGAGCTGGAACTTAAGGAGATAAGGATATTGATTAAAGAGGATTATTATCATGCCAGGTTGCCTTGTTTACCATACCCAATAGTATTCTTGCTCACCAGCATAGTCTTGAGAGGGCTTTACACATTGTTTGAATGATTGGATGGGTAGCTGGATGTGTGGGTGGATGGATGGATGGATGGATGGATGAATTAGTAGATGGATGGTAGGATGGATGGATAAGTAGATAGATGGATGGATGTGTGAATGGGTGGATCAGGTGTACTGGCTGGAGTATGTTATTAAAGGAAGTAGCTGGAGAAGATAAGCAGAGACTAGGTTGAAAATACTGGTAGAGAGGTTTATCTGAGTTAGAAAAAAAATAAGAGAATATAAAAATAGATGAGATTCTGAAATAATGAAGAGGATAGGTAAGGGAGCACAGCCAGGTGAATCAATCTTTGTTCTAAAGCTGGAGTCCAGGGAGTCTGAAAGTGTGGGGCATGGCAGTGGAGTTGGGACTTGAAGCAAGCAAAAAGGGTTTAAAGCCACCTATGGGTAATTCTATAAAGAACCAACAGCAGATGAAGCCAAGGGTTATGAAGGTCACAAGTTCATCTTTTCTTTTACTGATATACATATTTTTTAAAGTTGCAGGCATTTTACATAGCTTGTGACTTTGATTTGCAGATGAAATACAACTTGCCCTCCTGGTGTGACCGAGTCCTCTGGAAGTCGTACCCCCTGGTGCATGTGGTGTGTCAGTCCTATGGTGAGTGGCATGCTGGGAGGTTCGATGCCCTAAACCAGTGGTTGGCAAACTGCGGCTTGCTTGCTGCACCGCGGTTTGCCACTCTGTTGACTAATGAGTTTGCCGACCACTGCCCTAAACTAAAGGGCCCTGATCTGTCCATCTGTAAAACGGGAGAGCTCCCTGCAGCCCTAGTCAGGGAGGTCACCTAAAGAAGTGGGTGTATCCTCAGTATTTCTAGAACTGTGTTCTCTCTCTTGCCCACTCCAAACTGCTCTATTGCCTTCTCCCTGGCTCCTTAAAAGAGTTGTCTACCCTCTGTGTCTACACTTCATCACCTCCACCCTCTCCCGATCCTGCCAGTCATTGTGGGATGGGAGAAGGTGCCATCTCTCTTACCAATGAGCTCAGTGACCTTAAACCCCCATCCCATTCTGGGCCATGAGCTTCTCACCAATACAACAGAGTGCTTAGACCATGAAAACCTAGCATAGGCACATTTTAGCTATGGAGGAGATGGTGTCACACACAGTTACTAAGACTTTTGAGTGTAGTTGTGGAAGGTCAGTGAAATGACAGGAGAAAAACTTCTGGAGGCTTCCATCAGTGTGAGTTGATTTCTGCTATGGGTTTGCCATCCTTGGTTTGACCAGAAGGGTTTCTCTTTCCCTGATCAGAAATGCCTTCCCTCCCCTGCAGGCAGCACCAGTGACATCATGACAAGTGACCACAGCCCTGTTTTTGCCACATTTGAGGCAGGAGTCACCTCCCAGTTTGTCTCCAAAAATGGTAAGTGGTGGGCAGTGTCCATCCCTTCAGATTCCACAAAGACAGAGGCCTTGGGCACTTGTCTTCTGGTAGCAAGAGTCAATTGTCTGCATTAGATGAAGGCCCCTTCTTCCAGCAAATCCATGGTCTGTTTATCTGGTTTCTTCATGTCCAAGACACATCATGATTTCAGTCCAAAGCATTTTCTTGCTCTCTGTGGCAAATATATCAGCCTTTTTAAGTCTTGAGTCTAACACAGTCTTTAAAATTAGGTAAATGAGTGTTTTCTAAGGCATGGCACATCTACCATCAAAGACAATCCTAGATGGGTCCTTGATACCATTTATTAGTAATGCATTTATCTTAATATGTTTTAAGTTTATCTCTTCTGTGTAAGGCAAGCAATACTGATTTTTCCATTTAGTCTTGTGATAGATGTTCTTAAATACGTTCATTAAAGTTTAAAAAGTGCAGCTTCATGGTAGGCAGAGATAATAAAAATGTGAAGATGGGATGCAATGACTGACTAAATAATACTTAGATTTACAGGTAAGTTTTCAAAAAACCAGCTCAGCCCTGGTCACTAGGCCACCCTCATTCTAACAGTGGCTGGTGTTCTCTCTGCCATGTCCAGCCCTGGGCTTAGGGGCCTGGGGAGCCATGTTATCACATTCTCTGCCAACCCCCACTTCTGTGGGCAGCAGGCAGTCCAGACTCATTTATGAAGGCTGAGCAGGGGGCTCAACACAGGTTGGAAAAGCCTGTATCACTGTGTCCTTTGTGCTATGATGGATGTAGATGAGGCTGCAGCAGTCTTCCTGGGATGCTTCTCCATGCTGTTGGGTCTAACATTCCTGGCCCCAGCGATGTGGCCTCCCCACTCCATGCAGCCATGACCCACCATCCTGTCTACCTCCTAGCTCTGGCCACTGTGGCTTTCTAGAACCTTCCACCTCTTCCCCATCTCCCACCCATCTCCCCTTTCTCTGAGTTCCTGCAGCATTGATGAGTGGCCACTGCCATTGCACCCTTGATGAGGACGCTCATCGCATCTTCAGTGTCAGGCTTGCCCTCCACTGGGACTCAGCCACTATACATACTCTCAAGCCCCCATGACCTGCATTGAGTGTTGGTTGAACATCTACCTAAGCAGAGCCTGGCCTAGATGCTGTGGGCTTAAAAAAAGAAAAGAAAGCTAAGCAAAATAAGCCAGACAAAAAAAAAAAACAAGTACTGCATGGAATCATGTATAGAAACTTTATTAAAAAGCAGATTTCATAGATCATGGAAACAGAACAGGATGGTGGTTGCTGGGGGAGGGGAGGGGGGAGGGAAATGGGGAGATGTAGGTCAAAGGGTACAAACTTCCAATTATAAGATAAAGAAGTTCTGGGGCTCTATTCAGCCTGGTGACTATAGGTAATAGTACAGTATGACAGTATTGTATACTTGAAATTTACTGAGAGAAGATCTTGAGTGTTCTCACCACACCAGAAACCCCCACAAAACAGGTGGTGATGGATGTGTTCATTATCTTGATCTTGGCAATCACTTCACAATGTGTATGTGTATAAAATCATCCTGTCATACATTTTAAATATGCACAATTATGTTTGTCAGTAACTCCTCAATAAAGCTGGGGAAAAGAAAAAAAAAAAACAGAAAAGTAGGAAGGATGCGAAAGACAGAGGAAGGCAATGTCTGTCCTTGCTCTCAGGTGGCTCAGAATTTATATGGAAGGACAGAACACATGTTCAAAACCAGCCTAAGGATGCTTGCAAACACGTTTTCTAAATGAATAGCGTTGAGAGCAAGTTCTCAGCGTGAGTGAGTGGAAGAGCTCGGAGGTCACGGTGCCTGAGGAAGGAAGAGCAGGGATCCCTCACAACCTGAACTTAGAAATGAGATGGATTTGGGTATTCGGCTGCTGAGCCATCAGACTCTTTGCCGGAACTAATAGGGAGACTGAGGCAGTGAGCTTCAGGGCATTGCCCGAGGCCATGTAGCTCTAGTTGCAAAGCTGAGAGCAGCTCTGATCCTAGAATTCTTGACTGTTCTTACTCTGTCCCCACCAGTTTGTGATTCGTCACAGAGGCTGTTACTGCCATGGGGACACTCCTTGTGGGTGGTGGGACTTCGGAGAAAACCTCTCTTCCCCCTGGATTCTCACCTTCCTGGACCCCAAGAAAGAATGTGTTGGGGGGGCTGGGGCTGATTTGAAATGCTCCATCTTCAGGCACACTGTGGAACCCAATCTCTGTTCTCACCTTTTCCAGGCCCCGGGACTGTCGACAGCCAAGGGCAGATCGAGTTTCTCAGATGCTTTGCCACCCTGAAGACCAAGTCCCAGACCAAATTCTACCTGGAGTTTCACTCGAGCTGTTTAGAGAGTAAGGGGTTGTTGGGCTTCCTTTGGTTGCAGCAAGCACGACTCTGCGTCATAATGATGCTTTGCCCCATTTCTCACCTCTGGGATGAATTCAAGGGGGTGGGGGGGGCCGAGAAGTAGGGTTGCAGATGGAGGATACAAGGGGACCCCTATTATGTAGCCTGTGTCTAGTGGCCCCAATATTTCTGAATGGATTTCAATTCCCATAATGGATCGTGGAAGAGATCTAGAGGTCACCTTGGCTTTACAAAGCCGACCACTGCTGCTCCGGGGACAGGGCAGTCACTGATGCACTGATCCCTCAGCCTTGTAGGCAACTGGGCAGCTGGATTATTCCCTTGCCCCTTAAAGCAAAGTATAGCCCACCTGAGGGTCCCCCCAATCCAGGTTCTGACTCAACCAGAGGGTCCTGAGTAAAGGTCCAGAGGTACTGGAGGCCAGGACCAGGCCCCAAGCTGCCTATGCTCTGTCCTCCACCACAGGCACTTCCCTAGGTGATCTGCAGCATCCGAGAACAAGCTGGACATAACCGGCCTCCTCTCTGCCAGCAGTTAGCACAAAACACTCTTCCCAGGTGGCACTTCTAGGCATGTCATCTAAAGCTGTTCTGTGTGAGAAGACTCGTGTAGTGTCTAGCTCTCCTCGCTGAGATGGTCTGGGTAGTGGTGGTGGTAGCAGGGGTAGAATCAACTCCATCAGAGGAGGTGACAGAATAATGGAAGCTTCCAGAAATCAGGAAGAAGACCTGAGCCCCCAGCTGCAGGCTGTCCCACCCCTGACTCACCTGGGCCCAGTCCTGGTGAAAGGCCCACCTTCTCCACGAATTCTCCAAGTCCCAGTTCACCAAGCAGAGCCAAAGCTCTTCCAAAAATTATGAGGATTTTCATGTGGGTGTTTTTAATAAACTATCAAGACATTTGCTTGCATTTCTATGGAAACAGCATATTTGAGGAAGCTTAAATTAGCTTCTCAAAAGGCTGCTATCTTGAGTGGCGTGGGAGAGCTGTCATGTTTCCGAACCTCCTTGTCTGAGAAGTGATGATTTCTAGTTGCCTGGTTTGTTGCAAAGAGGAGCCAAAACGGAGGGAAATCTGATTTTCCTAAAAATAACTAGAGCCCATTGGCAAATGACCATCCCCTACACCAAAACAGAATCCCCAACAAGCCCGACTCCTGAACGATGCTGTGGCCCCTACAGAGAGAGGCAGACAGTATCTTCATTGATCCAGTGGGCCGGCCCTGGGAGTCTGTTCTGTCTGGTTATTTTGTCCTCTGAGAACCAGCCGTCTTGTCCTCCAACAGGTTTTGTCAAGAGTCAGGAAGGAGAAAATGAAGAAGGAAGCGAAGGGGAATTGGTGGTGAGGTTTGGTGAGACCCTTCCAAAGGTAATTCAAGAAGAGCACATTCCCAGGGAGGATTTTGCATTTACCCAGCCAGCAGGGCTGGGGAGTGGCAGAGCTCTGGGGGACGTGACCAGAGGGAGTGGACATCCCAGGGGCCAAATGTGGGAGAGGCCCCACAGACCTACCCACCTCTGAGCCAGCTCTCTTTTAAGGTAGCTTGTAGCTCGCTTTCAGCGATGGTTAAAGTGGCCCCAATATTTCTAAATGGATTTCAATTCCCATAATTGATCGTGGGAGAGATCTAGAGGTCACTTTGGCTTTACAAAGAAGGAAACTGAAGCAGATCCCAGAGAGGTTTGTTCACGGTCACATGATTTCAGCAACAGACCCCTGAGGCCCCAACTCCCCTGCAATAGTCCTTCGCCTGGTCAGCCACAGCTCGGAGGGTCAAGTGAAGGTATAGAGAGGAGTCCACTGACTCCTACACAAACACTGAATGCAGAGAGAACTTGCTACGACCATGACCCGTGTGAGCAGAGGGTTATAATTAAAAACATGTAGGCAAAACTTAGTGGGAGCACATTCATGTTTATTGCAGAAAAAAAAATGGTTTTCCACCTGAAACCCAGGACTGTTTTTATGATGTGAAATTCATGGTGGACACATCTGGATGTTCATGCTGGGTGCACAGTGGAGAAGGACCTGCTTCTTTGTCCCATAACCAGGGAGGGGTACATAGAGGGAAGGTACAAGTCTGGGGAAATCTATCACATGGGTGGGGGTCTCAGGCTTCCCCTGGAAGGTTCTTCAGAGGTGCCACCCGAGGTGAGGTTTGAAGGATGGCTTTTAATAGGTAGAGGGAGCCATCCTCTCCCAAGGCTCAAGTTTCAGGGACTGGGCTGCCCACACTGACATTAACTGTTGATTGGAACCAACTCTTGGGCCACACACACAAAGGCCATATCATCTCAGGAGCAGAGGCTGATGCCTGAATTGCAGTCTCCTAGTCCAGGTACACTCTGATTGGGGAGTGAGGTGGGAGTGAACTGTCAGGGTCCTGGGCTATTTTCGGGCACTGAGTCATGGTGGCTCTTGGCTCTACGGTGACATCCTGCCTTATCCACCCTCCCCACCCTGCTGCGTCTTCTCCCAGCTGCTCCCATGCAGCACCCAAATGGCTTCTTTTCGCCTTTGTTTGTCGGGAAGGATATCAGCATCCCAGTCCCTGCAGCACACTGTCCACTTCTGAGACCTGATGCTCCTTCTGTCTCTGTCCCCTCCTCTCCACCCACCACCACCTCCCCATGGTCTCTGTCCCTCCTTTCTTCTTGCTAAAGCATCCTGATTCCTAATGAATCTTTCTGGAATGCCCGCCTCAGCCTGGTGTACCCTTCTTTATCCTGTCCATTCTCTACTGTCGCATGGGATGAGCCCAAGCTCCTCGGCATGGCTCCCAGCCCCTCCAGCTCCCCCAGCACTCCCTCCTGCTCCCTGAACCCTGCCACCCACCTCTCTTACCTCCTCCTCTCTCTTCATCCTCTAAAACCCCTTCAGGACACCCTGACACTCTCTCCTGTACCCCCCCCGCCCCGTTCCCACCATGGTGAGTGTGTACCCACAGACATTCCTCAGACACCAGCCACCTTGCTCCCCCTGCTGTCTGAGAGGGCAGGGTATTCCTGCATCCGCTGCACCTGGCCCAGGGTCAAACTTCTAGCTGGCCATCATGACAAGTCAGTGAACTGAGTGGTTGGTGTGGCTCTGGAACCCCAGAATGCTTAGAGCCCCACTGCGATGTCCAGTCATTTGTTCTGGAACTTTCTGTCAGTCAACATGGCACTAGGCCTACACAAGGGGTCTCTGTGTATCTGTGGGTGGGAGGAAGGGAACAGCCTGGAGCAAGGTAGTCGGGGACTGGAGACCTGTGCCTGTCATCCTCCAACTAGCTGCAGGACACCCCAGACCCACTGGGGGCTCTGCATGGGTGGACACAGAGGCCCCTCCTGCCCAGATGGGTGCAGCCTTGTGGTGCCGCCTTCCCTGCAGCCTCCATCCTAGAAAGGGCTGAGGAAGAATTGCGCCCTGCCAGGGAGCCTGGGGTGAGGGTGGTGCCTTCAGACTTGGTTTCTGGTCCTGTCCCATTTTTCTCATTAGCCTGGCCCCACTCCCAGGATCCTGGGGACTGCAAAGGAGGGAAGGGAGACAGAAGGTGGGGCATTCTTGGGGTCAGGCCCTGTCCTTGGGGCCCGGAGTGCAGTGTGATGGAAGGGGACAGGAAAGGAAGCTAATCCCACCTGGCTGTGTAGGGGGTACCCGTGGGCTCCTTCCTGCTCTCTGGGCATGAAAAGCAGAGATTCAAATTTGTTTAATGACAACATCTACAGGCCTGTTTTCTCCAGCATCCCCTCCTCTGGGCTGGCGGCCCTCACCTGCCTATCCCCAACTTGTCACCTCTAATCCCATGCACTTCTCTTTGCAGCTGAAGCCCATTATCTCCGACCCTGAGTACCTGCTGGACCAGCACATCCTGATTAGCATTAAATCCTCCGACAGCGACGAATCCTATGGTAAGGGTCCCACAGGTGCCATAGGTGCCACACCTGCTGTTGTCTGGTGGCCTCTGATGTAATGGGGCATCTCCATCACAGAAAGCCCACCTGCCTTTCCCCATCCTACTCTCCTGCTGATCCTTTCTCCATCTCAGGGCTGCAGGCGGACAATAACTCCTAAGTTATCCTTCTTGCCCCTTCAGGCTTCTGGGAGTAACGACTAGTAGCCACAGCCCCTCCCATTTACTAAGACTTTCCTGTGTCAGATTCTGTGCCCAGGGTTTTGCAGGAATTTTAAATTTTAATTATGACAAGACCTTATGAAGCAGACAGTATTCTCCCAATTAGTCGATGAGAAAACTGAGACTCAGAAAGGTTAAGTGACTTGCCCACATGGCACAGGTCGGAACTGGTTGAGCCCTTATTGGAACCCAGGTCTGCCCAGCATTGCTCACTGCTCAGGCTGGTGGCCCCACCAACTGTCCTACTAGAGAGGCTCTGTCTTCTGTAACGTCTTCAGCCTGTCCATGGCTCCCGCCCAATGTCACGTTCACCTTCACACTTGGTACATTCAGGGTGGCTACAGCATGGAGTGAGAGGGGTAAGTGGCCAGAGAGAGACTGAAGGCAGGAGCCAGATCAAGCCAGGCTAGGGGCAAACACTTTATCCTGGCAGTAGTAGGAAGCCATCAGAGTCAAACAACTCAGTAATGTGATCAGCTTTCCATCTTACAAGTACGTGTTTGCAGTGATCAAGATGAGAGACGAGCCCTGGCCGATGTGACTCAGTGGTTAGAGTGTTGGCCCACGCACCGAAGGGTCATGGGTTCGATTCCTGGTCAAGGGCACATACCTGAGTTGTAGGTTCAATCCCTGGCCCTAGTTGGGGAACATGCAGGAGGCAACCAATCAATGTCTCTCTCACATTGATGTTTCTCTCTCTCTCTCTCTCTCTCTCTCTCTCTCCTCTCTCTCTTTCCCCCTCCCTGCTTTCCACTCTCTCTGAAAAGCAATGGGAAAAACATCCTCCAGTGAGGATTAACAACAACAAAAACACAAAAAGATGAGAGATGAAGGGGCCATAGTGAAAACAGTGACAGTAAAAATGAAGAGACAGGATAAATTTGAGAGGTGTGAAGAAGGGAAATGGTTGCCCAGCTGGCATGGCTCAATGGTTGAGCATTAACCTATGAACCAGGAGGTCACGCTTCAATTCCTGCCTGGGCTATGGGCTCCATCCCCAGTGTGGAGCATGCAGGAGGCAGCTGGTCAATTATTCTTTCTCATCATTGATGTTTCTATCGCTCTTCCCCTCTCCCTTCCTCTCTGAAATTAATAAAAAAAAAAATTTTAAAAAAGGAAAAGAAAGAAGGGAAATGGCTTGGCCTTGGGAACTGAAGCAAGTGGGTTGTTGAGGATGGCCCCACACTTCTGGTTTGAGTAGCTGGGTTAATGTCTCGTTTCCTGATCTGGGTCAGCTGTGGTGAGGAACAGGCACCGGTGGTTGACAAGGCACAGCCAGAAAAGTGGTAGGACAGGCTGTGGCGTTGGGGATACTGTCAGAGTTGGTTTGCAAAGAAGGCAAGGTTTGAGAGCAGAAGTGCTGAGAGACCCAACAAAATAAAAACCAAACAGCGGTCCTTAGACAGAGTGACTGGGGGCCATCCCCGTACTTGGGGAGGCAGTGTTCACAGGCAGTTAGGGCGAGAATGGCGGTGAGGAAGCAGAGGGTGTGAGGCAGGCCAGAATGTGAACCTGGTCCAGGGAGGGGGTTTGTTTGCAGTGGAGGAATTTGAAGGTTTCTCAGAGTGATGGTGGAAGTTAGGAAACAGAAACAGGCAGAGACACGAAGGGTGCCCGTGGGTGTTGGTCGGCCACTGTGCAGGCTCTGCCAAAGCCCTGGGACTGAGGTACAGTCACTGCCCTTGTTTGCAGAGGTGAGGACATGAAGTGACTTGTTCAAGGTCATGTAGCTACTGAGTGACTTTGACAAGCTACTGTGTGACCTTGGACTTGAACCTAGGCAGTCCAGCTCCAGAATCATTCCTTTTACCCCTTCCCAGTATAGCACTAGAAAGAGGGTCCCTGAGCCAAAGCAGGGGCGGGCAGAGCCTGGGGGTTGTTCTGGCTCCGGATCTGAATCTCCTGTCCTTCTCAACGGGGCAAAGAGAAAAAACCATCCACGCGGATGCTGGAATGTTGAAGGTTCAGTGGCAGGAAACAGGAACTCAGGTCTGATGGTTCCATTTCCTTGATCAAATACTGTATTCGTCCTTTGTTTCCTCTTTCTGATATTCATACTCACAAACAGCAAATCATCATAATAACAAAGAAAAAAAATCCACCAGCAGTCTCATTCCCCTCTACAGAAATCCTTTTTATTTTGGTTTCACACTTCCATCCTCATCCATAGGCATAGGTCCTAGATTTCTAGATTTCTAATCATCACAGAGATACCATTTATATTCTGCTTTCCTCACCTCGTATTAAATAAGACCCATTTTCCATAACCCTCCTACATGGTCTTTGTGATAGTGGATTTCGTGGCTTCATAGTATTCCATGGGTTTGCTGTAGCCTTCACAGTCGTCTTTATTCCTGTTATCGAGGCTCTGCCAGTTACTTTTGTTAGTGTTACCAATAATGCTGAGATGGATCTCTTTGGGGACATTTTTTTGTTCTCCTGAAGCTACATTTTTTTTATTCTTTTAGATCATCTTTTTTAGGATGAGTTCCATATTTGCTGGTCAAAAGGTATATGCCCGTGATTCTTGGCCCTTGTTAGCAAACTGATTGCCGGAAAGGCTGTCTTGCCATGTGGACCTTGCCATGTCCTAAGGTCCAGGTTTCCCTGAGCCTCGCTGACACTGGGTATTTTTCTTCCTTCTGTTTTGTGCTAAGTTCATGTCTGTGAGAGAGTCTCTTTGTGCTGCTTCATTTGCATTTGTGATGGCTTTTGAGGCTGAATGAATTTCCATTTATTGAAATTAACCAGCTACAGTTCTCTTTTGTGTGAAATGACTGTTTGGGTGATCTGCCTATTTATCTGCTGGGGATTTAATTTTGAGGAGTTCCTCGTGAGTTCAGATAAAATCCCTCCTTTGTGAAGCTGACTGCAGTGAATGGTCCCAGTCAATCATCTCATTTTCGTGTGTTTTTTTTTTTCCTCTGTGTAGAAGTTTTAAACTTTTATATTCTCTTACCTGTCAGTCTTATTTTGTCATTTCTGACATAGCTTTAAGCCTTAGAAAGTTGTCATTCCCTCCAGCCAGCAGATTAGTATTTAATTTTGTTTTTCTGGATTATCTATGATTTAACTTTTTTTCACAGCAACTAATCTACATGGAGTTCATTTGCTATAAATTTTGAGATGTTTTCCCAGATTACTGAGAAGTTGTTCTAAAATGTTTATTCTATGATTCCTGCCTTAGCCATCATCTTGAACGACTGTCTTTGGTGGTAGAACTAACTCTCCAGGCCAAATTCATGGTGTTTCTCCTGCGAAATAGCAGGGTCTTGACATTACTGTTGTCCCCTCCATGTCCCCAGGCGAGGGCTGCATTGCTCTGCGGTTAGAGGCCACCGAAACACAGCTCCCCATCTACACGCCTCTCACCCACCATGGAGAGATGACAGGTCACTTCCGGGGGGAGATCAAGCTGCAAACCTCCCAGGGCAAGAAGAGGGAGAAGCTATACGGTAAGTGGGCATGACCCCCTGTCCCCCCCCCCCCCCCCCCCCGCCCCGCACCTCAAGCCCTCATCAGCACTGTGGGGTTAGACAGGAGTGAGGGTTCTCTCAGCAAAGCTGTTGAATATTCTCTCTGAGAGCCGGGCATAATCCTTATTTGATAGATGGGGAAACTGAGGCACGGAGAGGTTAAATAATTGACTTAAGGTTATATACCAAGAAAGCAGCCAGCTCAAGGTGAAGTGCAGGTTCACCCAGTGCTAAGCTGAGATTGTAAACGTGATGGGGTCCTGCCTCACATGAACAGGGAGACAGCAGGGCTCACTACATGTGGACCCTCGGCTCCTCAGAGGGCGCTGGGCCATCAGGGGTACTGCCTCCCATGGATGTGGCTGCCCATCCGCCCTGTGAGAGCTTCTTTCTCTAGCAAAACTATGGGTTGGAGTGTGGGGGCATCAGCACCTCTGCAACCACATGTCAGTCAGAAATGAAGACAGGGTCCTAGCTGCCCACAAAGAAGTTGGCTTTGGTACTGGAAGCTCTGGGGGAGCTGCCTTCTTCTATTTGTTTTATTTGGATCTGCCCAGAACAACTGGCTTGTTTTGTCCTTTGTCAACACCAGCAGGTTGGAAATGTCACATGAAATGACCCCTCTGGGTCACACGTGTCAATTCTCCTCCCTCTTAAGCTGACAAGCATAACTAATCAATCACTGAACTCGTAGGAGGCCTCAGAATCTTGCTTAGCCCACCTCCCCAGGCAGCAGTAATCACCATCCGGCTCTGGCATGTCAGTGGAAACCTCTGCCATCCTGGCCCAGACCTGCATGCTGGGCCCTCACCTGCTTCTTCCTGCCTCTTCCCATGCAGACTTTGTGAAGACTGAGCGGGATGAGTCCAGCGGGCCCAAGTGTCTGAAGAGCCTCACCAGCCATGACCCCATGAAGCAGTGGGAACCTGCCTCCAGGTAGAGCAGGGGGGTTGCCAGGGCTTCACAGACTAGCTGGCCTAGCAGACCCAGGACCAGGGAGGGTAAGTGGGGTGAGAACCCAGGAGGAAAGAAAGCTCAGCCAGGAGAGACGCTGTCCTGACCACAGACCCATGTCTCTGGGGTTAGTGTGACTGGACCAGGCCTGGAGACTCCTCTGTGTTGGAAACTTCAGTTCCGTTCAACAAACATGGGTTGAACACCTACTGTGTGACAGGTTCTAGAGAAACCAAGGCAGATTAGGTGCCATCCCTGACTTAGGGACTCATAGCCCCGCCCAGGAGAAAGCACCTGTGAAGGTGGCTGCGTGGAATGGTTGCCGTGTCTCCCGGGGACAGCAGTCTTGGCTCCATGGCCACAAACCCCATCTTATTCCTAGGGGAGGGACCACTAGGGGAAATGAACGCAGGCTGCTCTTGGCAGAGACTGGGCTGGCAATAACCCAGAATTTAGAAGAATCCCCAACAACAGAGTCACCCCAGCTCTGACGTGGTCTCAAGTCCCAGAAAGAAGCCCGTGAAGTCTGTCGTGGTCTCTTACCTGCCGAGGGAGCAAAGCTGTGCCATTGGCTGAGCGAACATCCAAAAGCCTCTGCAGAGCCCCTGGGTGCTCTGCCCCTGCTGGTCCCCACACTGCCTGTCCTTCCAGCCAGCCCTCGCACACGCCACCCACCCACTGGGAACACGGGAGTTCACATCTCCAGCCCGTTTCCTCGTCTACATCCAACCTCGGAGGGTTGTAGCCATGTATGCTAAAGTATTCCCTCTCCATCTTTTTCTCCCACTATTACCCACCAATGAAAGCATCACGGCTCTCACATGTCTGCTCTGCTCCAGAGTCAGGGTCAGTGTAGGTCTACAAATTATTTTCCTTTTGACTAGTATTAGAATTAATATTTGTTAAGCAGGCACTGATGGCTGGGAGTGAGTTGTGCACAGAACCAGGCTGGCTGAGCAGAAGGGAACTGGGAGGCTTCGTTATAACCTGAATACTCAGAACTCTGCCTGTTCAGTCTCATGACAGCCCTGTCTTACAAGGACAGCACTTCTGTCACCAAGAGGCAGCACAGTGTTGGTGTCCCAGGTCCCCTCACCTGGGTCTGGGCCATCCCCTTGGCAGTTTTCAGATGACTTGCCATGTTCGAGGCTTCAGTCTTGACCTTTGTCTCCTCATCTTCAAATGCCCACATGGCCATTTCCATTTTCACATCTCACATACAAACTTGCAAGCTGACGTGTCTCAGGTGGAGCTCTCCATTTCCTCCACCCCAGCCTGCCCTCCCCCGACGGTCACTCAGCCCCACCAGCCTCAACAGCTTCTCATTCTGTTCTCCCCACTTGCTCATAGGCCCTCTGACAGTTCCTGGAACAGTTAAGGGCCTCTCACCTCAGGGCCATTGCAATTACTCTTACCACTGTCTCCCCCACTTCCTTCTTACCTGCCTCCTCAGATAGGCCTTCCCTGGCTACCCTATGCCCAGTGGGTCCCAGCGCTCCTGCAGTCTATCCCTGCCCCTTTTGTGGCTCTCATTCAGACTTCAGCACTGTATAAATCCCATGCATCTCAGTCACTGAGTTTTGTTTGTCTCCCCAACCAGATCTGAGATCCATGAGAACAGAGACTATGGCTGCCTTACTCATAGCCATATTCCCTCTGCCTGGCCCAGGGCCTGGTGCACACTAGGCACTCAGAAACTATTATTGTATGAATGAATGATGAATGAATGAACAAATGAACGAACAAATCCACTGCCCAAAAAGTGAAGGAGTTGAGGAGATCCTGAGGGGTCCTGAGGAACAGCAGAAGCCACCATCCTCAGGCTGGGACTGACTTGTGACTTTGTATGTCTCCCCCACAGGGTCCCTCTCTGCAGTGGCTCCAGCATCACGGAAATCATCAACCCCAATTACATGGGGGTGGGGTCCTTTGGGTACATAAAACAGACCCTGTCCCCTGACCAGCAGCCCACAGCCTGGAGCTATGACCAGCCACTCAAGGACTCCTCCCTGGGATCTGGAAGGGGAGAGACCCCTCCAACACCACCCTCCCAACCGCCCATATCACCCAAGAAATTTTCATCCTCCACAGCAACCCGGGGCCCCTGCCCTAGGACACAAGAGTCAAGGTGAGTGTTCTCTTCACCAGGACCTCTCCCTTCCCTGTGTTTTCACTGCTGGGAAACCCAGCCCTAGAATAGAAGCTGCATGAGGGCAGGAGTGTAGGCCCACTTTAGTCTCTGACTCATCCTTGGGACCTGGAACACAGTAGACATTCAAGAAATACTTGTGGAATCTTCAAGTTCTACCCTATTAGTATAAACTTGATTGTTTAAATAGAAAAATTTAAAGATATGGTCAAGAAAAATATCCTCCTATAAAAACTACATTTATTGAAAAATACATTTCTATAACCAGTGAACCCTTTAGTCAATCTCTTACTCCCTCGAGGCCCTCTGGGGCACAGAGGTGGGAATTTCCATGTAGAAGTCCCTCTCCAACACCAAGTTCCCTTCTCTCTTCTTAGCCATGAGGTGCCTGTCCCCAGGTGAGGCTTTCCCGTCTCTCCTGTTAAGGGGAGTCAGAAAAAGCAACAGTTGAGCCTGGGAATGCCAAAGGGAGAGAGCAGCTAGCCTGCAGAGGGAGTGGCTTTGGCCATGAAATTTCAGCAAAACTTCAGCAAAGGCCAGGAGGTTAGAGAAAGATGACTCAGACAGCATGTGTCAGGAGGAGGGAGCCAGGGGCGAGCCCAGGCCAGGTAGCCAAAGCCACAGCCACCTCTCATACGTGCCACCGTAACCAAGAAAACCATTCATAAGCATCTCACGAAACATAAGATAGGGAGACATGCAAGTTTCTAGTAACCATGGATGACAGATGGAAATGAAAATTACAGAGCCAAATTAACAATGATCAAAGATTCGCAGATTATCATTAGCATCGTCTTTCCTTGGTGGCTGTCTTTACTGTTTATAATGACTTCAGGAGGCTGCTCTCTTTTGTGAGCTCTTACGTTCCTCAGTGGTGTTTTCTGTCACTTCCTAGTAGCCAGGAAAGGGAGTGCTGTCAAACAGTATTCTCCCTCATCTCACCACTTTCCCACCTTTTTGAGGGGCAGTTTACAGTTTTATTCTTTAAGCTTTTTATCTAAAAAAAAAAAATTTTAATGGATAAATAAGTGGAAGGAAGGAAGGAATAGAGGATATGGCTGGTGGGACAGGAGAGGACAGGACAGGATAAGTGTGCGGGAAATGTGTTCCCTCCAGTTTCATGGGTGACAGCTTCAGAATGGGGACATCTGTAGGCAAGGGGCCCCCAGGGTGGCATTCTAAGCTCACTGTTCACCAAGGAGGTGATTAGAGGCAAGAAACCAGCAGCTCCCACCCCTGCCTGCAGCCCTCTTAACTGTTCTCAATCCCTGGCTCAGCCTGAGCAAAGACTGTGGAAAAGGGGGTGTCACCAGCATCCTCCATGTCACCTCACCATTGCCCTACACTTGAGTAGGATGACCAGCCATCCCAGTTTGCCCAAGCCTGTCCCTTTTTGCACTAAGAATCCCACATCCTGGGAGCCCCTTGAATCCTGGGCAAACCTGAACAGCTGGTCACCCACCGAAGTCATGTGGTTAGAAAGATGGCTCTTCTCAGCCCCTGCTCAGTGTTTCACTGCTTTGGAAAAGAATCAACTCCAGAATCGATCTGTGAAGTGGAGTCCTTTTGCCACAGGAATTAACTCTGTGCCATGGATATTGGTTGGTTTGCTTACTCCACAACCGTGGCCTACTGTGGGAATTGGTTTCCTATCACCTTTGGTCATGGAAATAAGACTTTCACATTTTTGCTGTGATTTTCCCAGTCTCCCCTGCCCCAACCAAGCTTTCCCCTCTGCAAGAATGACAGCAGCCTCCTCCCAGAGGCAGAAGTTGAGTTGCACCATCTCTGCTCTTGTCAGAGTGAGCTTTGGAATTTAAAAAAGGCTCACATCCAGGGTCCTGCCCCTAATTCTCGGAGGCAAGTCCCTCCTCCTGCTCAGCCACGTGGAGGGGGCTGTAAGGTGTCAGATCTTGAGTTTTTCTTTTCTCCTTTTTGCCTCTTTATTAGAAGCTGATGGTCAGTGCCTCTTGGACCTTCCCACACCTTCCTTCCTGGGGCTAACTCATAGCAAAGGTCTTCGAGGTTCCAGACGGGGACAGAGGGTGGCCTGTGGTGAAGAGGCAGCTTTCCAAAGACTTTCTTCAAGGCTCCAACATTCCTAGTTATACAACTGCTTCCAGGACTTTCCAAAGAGGAATGAGCCAAAAACTGAGTTGACAGTCAAGCCCCCATTGGCATGTCTCCAAGGCTAGCCTCCCCAAAACCCCCTGTCATCTTGTCTCATTGGCACCTGGACAAGGATGACATCTCACCCTGCCCCCTAAGCCCACACCTTACTCCCCAAACAGTCTGTTCACCATGGCTTCTGAGCAGTGTTTCAGCCCATCCCATCAGTGAGAAGTGCCAAGTTCCCAGGGACCCACATTTTCTTCACGACAGCTTCCTCTTTGCAGAAAGTAGATCCCAGAAGACCCTCCCAGGAGATTATGCCATTGACCAGAAAGTAACATGTGGTCCCATTCCTGGTTCTCATAATTTGCTCTGCAGGAAATCGCCTCACATAAAAGCCATAAGAAGCCAGGAAACAGACAGGCAGAACTTACCTGCTTTGGCCTATGATAGGCGCTCCCTCTCTGGCCACAAGTCAGCAGGCCCACTTGCTTGCTACTGGCCTGTTTCCCCATCTCTCTAGGTTCCCTCTGATTTCCAGTGTGTTTTCCTTCCCACCCTACATGAGTCCATGAAGGAAACTGTGGTCACCAGGGGCTCTCCAGGGAGAGGACTGTGCCTTAGGAAGAGAACTATGTTAATCAGGAACATCGGCCCCTGAGCCCAGATTTTGTCCTGTTCACAGCTGACTCCTGGGCCTGGGGCACATAGTGGCTCATACATGTCTGTTAAATGGCACTCCTTGACCTGGACTCTCAGGTAGCACAGATGGTGACTGAGGGTGTCTGGTCACCTGCAAGGCTTTCGTTCCCTTGAGGTTCAGAGCAGAATTTTCTAGAGACAGCAGAGAGGCTGAGGGATCCTTGAGGGGAGCCAGGAAGACAGGTCTGTTAGCAGTAGTGAGGGGCAGGCTGTGAAAGGCAGGCCTCTCTGATGAGGACTGAGGGGCCAGTTTTGATATTGGCAGTGCTATTTAAGCCCTCTCTTCCTCTTCCTACAAATCCTTCAGCAAACTCCCTTGCTCACCAAGGCTCTGGTGGCAAATGTCCAGAGGACAACTGAGATTACCTATGTGGGCATCAGCATATGACTAGCTAACACAGTTTCTTTTCCTTTCATTTTTAATGTTTTTAATTTATTTCAGAGAGAGGAAGGGAGAAGGAGAGAGGAATGGAAACAGCAATGATGATAGAGAATCATCGATTGGCTGCCTCCTGCTTGCCCCCCACTGGGCATCGAACCTGCAACCCAGCCATGTGCCCTGATAGGGAATCAAACCATGACTTCCTAGTTCATAGGTCGATGCTCAACCACTGAACCACGCTGGCCAGGTTCCTTCCATTTTTAATTTTGTTTTTAATTGAGGTGAAACTCATGTAACATAAATTACCTGTTTGAAAGTGAACACTTCAGTGGCATTCAGTATTTCACAATGTTGTGCCACCATCGCTCCATCTAGTTCCGAACATTTTTATCACTCCTAAAGAAAAACCCATAGGCATCAAGCAGTCATTCCTCATGTGTTTTCCCCATTGTCATCCTTCTCACGTTCCAGGCCCAGCGACGTGGGGAAGAACGCAGTGGAGCCTTTGCCTCAGGAGGACCCCAAGCTGACCAAGCCTGAGATGTTTGAGAACCCACTATATGGATCTGTGAGTTCTTTCTCTAAGCTGGTTCCCAGGAAAGAGCAGGAGTCTCCCAAAATGCTGAAGAAGGAGCTCCCACCCTGCCCAGACCCAGGAACCTTGTCTCCTAGCATCCTGCTCTCCAAAGCCCCGGAGGCCGAGGGCAGCAAGGGGACAGGCAAGCCGGTGCCTACATCTGCACCCACACCCTTCATCAGTCCCACGCCTCGGCTCCGCTCTTTCACTTGCTCATCTCCTGCCGAGGGCCGGCCGGCCGCAGGGGACAAGAGCCAGGGGAAGCCCAAGGCCCCTGCCAGCTCCCCAGTCCCAGTGCCAGCCAAGAGGCCCATCAAGCCTTCCAGGTCAGAGTTGAGCCAGCAGGCCCCGCCAACCCCGGCCCAGCGTCCTCCCCTCCCACTCAAGAGCCCAGCTGTCCTACACCTGCAGCACTCCAAGGGCCGAGACTACCGTGAGAATGCCGAGCTCCCCCACCTTAGCAAGCACCGGCCCGACGACACACCGCTCAGCAGGACTACTATGCAGGTGCCCTGGGGTGCCTGTGGGGGTTCATGTGTGTGTGCATGTGTGCAACACAATTTCCATGCTAAGGAGTGCATGCACATGGGCTCACGTGCATGCATGTGCACATATGTGGCACAACCACCATGCCCAGGAGTGTGCTTGGATGCACAAGCGAGTGGGTGTGCATGTCCACATGATACAACTACCGTGCCTAGGAGTAGTGTGCATGTGAGCTCATGTGCATGTACCTGCATGTGTATGATATAACCTGCCATGCCCAGGAGTGTGCTCAGGTGCATATGAGCTGGCATGTGTGCATGTGAATGTGAATGTGCATGATCTGACCATCCAGCCTAGGAGTGGGTTCTAATAAACAGTGGCTCTGGGAGTTGTTCTGTGAGGAAGGGGTGGAGATGGGATTTGAACCCAGGCCTCCTGTGCCAGGCCCATAGGAATAAGATTCTATACATACAAAGAGCCCAGCCCTAGCCAGTTTGGCTCAGTGGATAGAGCATTAGCCTGCGGACTGAAAAGTCCCGGGTTTGATTCCGGTCAAGGGCACATGCCCAGATTGCGGGCTCGATCCCCAGTGGGGGGTGTGCAGGAGGCAGCCAATCAATGATTCTCTCATCATTGATGTTTCTATCTCCCTCTCCCTCTCCCTTCCTCTCTGATTAAAAAAATAATTAAAAACAAAAAATGAAGAGCCCAGATTATGTACATTTTATTCTTATCATCACTAATATTAGTACTTAAAAATTTCCCAGTATTGCTGACACTGCAGATGCAATGTCCCCTTCCTTTTCATAAAATAGATTTCTCTTTTAGCAGAACTAATAATGCTTAGAACTGATTGTGGGGCCAGAGTGTCTTAGGTTTGAATCCCTGTTCTCCAGCTTCCTGGTTCTGTGCCTTGAGCCTCAGTTTTGACTCATCTGTAAAAAGGGGGCTATTAGTGGAACCTGCCTCATAGGCTTATAAGGAGGCTTAAATTTTATTTTATATTATTACTGTATGTTATCATGTACATCTAAATTATGTATTTACATGCTATGTAGTCCTATAACATATGCATAAAACTATATATATTTAAGGTACTTAGGCCTTTACTAAGTGTTGGCTCTTTTCAGCACTCTGTTAAAGGAATCCTGACCTAGCCCACAGTGTGCAGGGACATGGGGACCTTTGGTTAAATCTGGCCTGGCGAGAATGCAGTGCTGACAGTCTTCTGTCCTTGGCCCACAGTGAAGGCCCTGGTGAGCTGCGGTGAGACGTGAGCCCAGCGGAGCAGCACAAAGCCACTTGGACCCTCTCCTGGGACTTCCTGTTGGCCTCTCCTACCCAGCTTCCTGTGCAGGGCTTCATACTTTTCAGGAGAGGCCAGCTTCTGTGTGGTCGGCAGAGTGTGTTGGCTTCGAAACTTGGCCCCAAGTGCTGAGGTTGGAAGGAAAAGGACACCCGAAGGGCAACAAACAACTCGGGCACCTGGGCCCCCAGCTTGATCTTGGTACTTGGGACCCAAGAGCCTTGTTCCGATTATCATGTTGAAGAAAGGAAGTAAAGCGCTGATTTCCAGGTGGAAACATAAATAATAATAATATCAATAATAATAATGGCTGCATGTACCACATGCCAGGTACATGCTAAGTGATTTACAAACATTATGAGTTGAGTCTTCTTCAGCCCACCAAAACCACATTCCCAGATCCCCCAGTTCAAAACAGTATGTTCTGAGTGGTTTGGACAAAGCATTAAAAATTAAGGCCAGTGCCCTCCTGGAGTAAGATGGCTCGGCCTTCAGGGAGCTGGAGAGTCAGTATTAATTTAGGGTACAAGAAACCTGAAAGGACACAAACTGCATTAGCTAAAGCCCCCAGGAATTCGGGCAGAGCTGGTGCTGAGATCAGGGGTCTCTCTGGGTCCTCTCAGTTCTGAAAAAGGACAATCGGCTCTTCCTCTTCGTGGGAAGTCCAGCTTCAGCTGGGCTAGAGATGCCCAGGCCTCAGCCAGGTCTCCCATACCCTCCCTGATGTGGGCAGCCACCACCAGGCCAGCCCCCAACACTCCTCCCATCATGCTAATACCTGGCTGCCTGGAAGGTGGGCCTCTTGGTGCCCAGCTCTCAAAATCATGCAGCCTTTTCTTTGAACTCTCATGGCTTTTGGCCCTGCTTCCTTGGTTACTAGCATAGATTGGTGACGTCTTTCCTTGTTTTGCTTTTTCACATAACAGAATTAATGCAAGAAACCAAATCTAGAAGTGTGTGTGAGTGCCTGAGACTGGATATGCACCCACATCCTCTTGTGTGCAGTCTGTGTGACCAATAAATTGTGCCTCTCTCACTCAGCTCTCATCTGTGTGGCCTTTTTTTCTGACATTCAGCCACAAACAATGTTTCTAGGCTGTTGGGGATGTAGAGCAGCAGCGAGGGGAGGGGAGGATGTTGAGGTTAACAGTGGTGATGGGCAATCTGGTTAGAACCAGTTTGAAGTTGGGCCTGGACCAGGAACAGCAGTAGATGTCACACATCTCCGAGGAATTCCAGGCACCTGCAGCCGCCCAACTTCCACCAGAGTCATCTCCACAACCACCACCTGCTGTCCTGCACTCACAAGTTCCTCCTGGTTTTGTAAGTGTTCATTGCTAAGCTCCAGAGACAATAGACACTCCCTAGGTCATGGGCCTTCAGCTCCCTGCATTTGAGGACAGCTTGCACTGCCCACGGGTCAGGGAGTGGCCCCAGTGCAGAGAGCCAGAATGGGTGCTGCTTGGCCCCACCTCCAGGTACTTTGGTCTGGGCTGCTGTTCCCACCACCTCTGGCTACTCAGCCTCTGCTCTGTTTCAGACCTTAAGGGAGTGGTGTTCTTGGCAGCCACAGAGAAACCATTCACTGGCCTTCAGCAATGGCCTGTGGAGGCTGCCAAGGTGCACTGGCTTGCTGGGAGTGAGAACAAAGAGCTTGAGCTCTCACCTTCACTGAGAATGAACATCCAGGCCCTCACCACCATTTTTGAAGGTTCCCAAGAGAAGCAAGTTGAGCAGCAGTGTGGGGTGCACCTTGGACTCCTTTTGCTCTGCATTCTGGTGGCCTGAACAAGCCCAGGGCCCCTTATGCCTCTCACCAAAGCTCGACACAGATGTAACTGTGCAGGAACCTTATTTTCTTTAGCCTTTATTTTTATTTTTTTTTGCCTTTGACTCAAACTGGCTTTACCCAGCACCCTGACTCACCCACCTCCCTCTCCCTTGCTTGATCATTAAGCCCTCAGGACAGCTGGTTCTGGTCAGCTTCTAGTGGTCTTAGGAACAAGGTTCTGGATCTGTTGACTGTAGAGACAGAGTTTTCAATCAAACTGAAGACAATATCTTGGCCTCAGTTGTATTTTAGCTCTTGACCCAGGGAAGTGGAACAATCTCACAGAACAAATCCTTGTGAAGCTGGACCAACCAACTCCAAGGCTGAAATCAGGACAGATGCAATGATCCATTACCACCTACCCTAGTGCCAACCAATCAGTAGAGACCAGGACCGTAACTCCTTTAGTCACCATGATTAATGATTTTTTCCTATATAATCCGTGCCCGTCTTTGAGTATGAGCTACCTGCGACTCTGGGCATGGTGCCATTTCTTTAATAAGTCCTTACTTTCTTGGGTGCAAACTCCTGTTTATACCTTACTGGGCTTTGATGCATGCAGGCAAATGGACCCTTTCTGTTGGGTAACACAGGCTGTGTGGGAACCAACCAGGCTTTGTCTATAAGCTGGTGAACAGCAGGGCCCGCTGCACTGACTGGAACTGGAACACCGTGAAATTGAAAAACTTTCACCCTGTGCCTTTAACCGCTCAGCCCCACACCCAACCCTGAGATCCCTGACCACCTATGTTCCTGAGTTCTGGTTGTCACCATCTACTGGGGGCCCTTATAGCCAGATTTCTCTGCCATTTCTGTTTTGTTCCCAATCCTAGGCCTCCCAAACACTCCTACAGCAGGATGAGAGGGGACTCCATAAATTCCTACCACTTTATCACCTAAGTAATTTATAGACAGTCCCTGATTTAGGGTGGTTTGCTGGTTCGACTTAGGATTTTTTGACTTTACAAAGGTGTGGAAATGATACACATTCAGTAGAAACCAGACTTCGAATTCTGAATTTTTTAAAATATATATATTTTATTGATATTTTACAGAGAGGAAGGGAGAGGGATAGAGAGCTAGAAACATCGATGAGAGAGAAACATCGATCAGCTGCCTCCTGCACACCTCCCACTGGGGATGTGCCCGCAACCAAGGTACATGCCCTTGACCGGAATCGAACCTGGGATCCTTCAGTCCGCAGGCCGACGCTCTATCCACTGAGCCAAACCGGTTTCGGCTCGAATTCTGAATTTTGATCTTTTCCCAGGCCAGTGATATGCAGTATCATACTCTCTCGTGATGTGGCTGCTAGCCACAGCTCCCAGCCAGGCAGTCCATCTCCAGGGTAAGTAGCCAATATTGTGTTGTTAGTGGTTTTTGGATATAGTTTTCTGAGCTCCTTTCAGGTAGGCTGGGTGAAGCTATGATGTTTAGTAGGTGAGGGGTGTTAAATGTATTTTCAAATTATGGTATTTTCCATTTGCGAAGGGTTTATGGGGTTGCAACCCCATCATAGGTGGAGGAGCATCTGTATTTTATGCCAGCTTTTCTTCACCAAGCTCCCAAACCAAGCAGGCAGGTTCATGAGCAAGCTTCCTCACCAGAGTGCCCCACCCCCAGATGAATTCTGCAGTCTTTTGAGATTGCGGAGGCTGCTACAGTCACTTTTTTTTTTAAAGAAGCAAATTTTTCCTTCTTTGCATGATTACATGGATGCTGGTTGAAATCAGCAGATTTTGTGCCAACAGAAAGGTGTTGTTATATAGTGGTTATTCTCTAATAGCCCCTGCATGGGCACCGGGAACCCTGCTCGGCCTGGAGACCAGCAGCTGCACTGTTTCCTAGGGACTGACAACTTTCGGACTCCTCCTCCTTCCTGGGTTTCGGTTCTTTTCCATCCTGATAGGAGGGAAATTAGTCTTCAGAAAAGCTCTCTCCCACAGCTATCTCCCCTAACTCCAGCCTATAGGTTCTCTCTTCGCCTATCCTTAAAATAACTGCCTTCTCTACACAAGCTAATTTCCATGGAGATCCAGCTATCTGGGGGCCTAGAAGCTTTCTGCAAGGCAGCAAACCCAGTTCCCAGGCTTCACTCCAACAGAAAGAGACCCTTAGTAATACAAATGCCTGGTCTCACTCGCACAGACCCTCCTCCACCCCCCCAATACGCACACACACATACACACACACACACACACACACACACACACACACACACACACACACTCTCCAAGGTCCCTTTCTGGGAAACCTGCATTATGTCAGAACAACACTGACAGGTAAAGTCCAGGACAGTTGAAGAACTTTCATCCTTGTCCTTTTAACCACTCAACCACTCCTCAAGATCCCTGACCACCTTTGTCCCTGAGTTCTGGTTGTCACCATCTATTGGGGCCCCCTCCAACACACACATTATTATATGAACATATTTTCATACCTGTTGTTTTCTGTTTGAGTAACTAATCTTCACTGGTCAGTTCTCTCTCAGGTCCCAGTCTGGGTTTGTCTGTGAGCACTTTTATCCCTGCCATGTACAGCTGGTGGTCTTCTTCATTCCCTCAACCACATGCATGTTGATGGAATGTGATTGGCTTGTGAGTCAATAAATTTATTAAGGGGACCACAAGTGGCGGGGGAAAGGGTGGTACATCCTGGGCTGTGGGGTCAGACAGAATGGGATTTATCTTGTTTTTCATTTCCTAAAAGTATGATCTCATACTGGGCACTTAGGTCTTCTGAGTCTCAGTCTCCTCATCTCTAAAATGGGGAGAAGGGTGCCTAGTGCATGGTGCAGTTGTGTGGATTCCTGAGCTCTGGGGAAACTCGGCCTGCCTGTTTAGACACTCATTGACACGCATTAACTGTAGCCCCTCCCTCTCCCTGAAGACAAGACTAGGAGAGAAAAAGTTCAGGCAGCCACGAGGGAGGCAGCTGAGCAGGCACTGCAGGCATGTCCTGGAAGAGGTAGGTAAAGGTGAGATGTAGGTGTAGGCGAGAGCATGAAACAAGCCAGGCAAGAAATCAAGGGGCAGGTTGAGACTGGGAAAGCCTTGAAGACAAGGGGCAATGAGAGGCTAACTGAGGCCAAGGAGGAGTTCAAGGGGCCAGGTGGACTAGCTGAAGCCAAGAAGAAGAAGCTAGTTGAGGCCAGAGGAACTAGTTTAGGTCAGGGAGACTAGTTAAGGCCAGGGGACTAGTTTAGGCTTGAGTAGGGGATAGCTGAGGTGGGGCAGGGGTGAGGGGCTAGTTGGATAGCTACACATATCAGAGCTGCTCAGATAGCCTGAGCCAAAGGGAGTGCACCTCGGGGACACATAGGAAGTCCTTGTGCAGGTGCCCAGCCATGCTTCTCAGGGCAGAGCTGGCCAGTGCTCCTTGCCATTTGGACGTGTTGGCAGTTCCAGTCACCGCACAGCAGTTCTGTGCCCTTGGCAGTTCTGGGTCAGCCTGTCCCTGTGAGACTCAGCTCTAGCACTCCTGTTTCTCCCCCCTCGGGCTTCTTCCTCCTTCCCTTACCAAGCAAGTGACTCCTGGCCCATGCTTCATCCTGCAGGGACTCGAGCAGACAGTGACAGGAGGTGAGTGAGGTGCCAGATGCAAAAGGTAAGTGGCACTCACTCTCAGGTGCCCACCTGAGCTTGCACTGTCTTAAATGTAGTGCCCGATGCCTCACTTGCCTCACCCCAGCCCTGACTTGCAGAGGAGGTAGAGGAGAGAGCACTGGATTCCGGGAGGAGCTGAATTCCTGTAAAAGGACAAGGCGCAGGCTCTGCAGCACTGGCAGGGCCCTGGGAAGGAGGGAGAGAGGCAAAGGGGCATATGGGAGAGCCCTCATTTGCATTATGTAGAATCCTGTTTTTGTGCATAAGATATAAACTGAAGTTTCATGCCTAATTTTGAGCATATCCCCAGAAATTGTCTTGCTCCAGTTTTCAAAAAGCCTTCAGGTTAGGTAGTGATCAACAGCCCAGACTCTGGAGCCTGCAATCTGGGCATGTGCCCCGACAGGAATTGAACCACAATCTCCTGGTGCATGGGTGGACAATCAACCACTGAACCACACCAGCTGGGCCCTGATGGCTATTATACTGCTGTACCCACCTGGTGTCTCCCCACCCCCCAATGTGGCTTATTTGCTCATCCAAAATATAAATATATTAAGCCCTTCTGTGCCTTGTTATAATATTATATGTACTAGAGGCCCGGTGCATGAAAATTCATGCACTGGAGGCAGGGGGTCCCTCATCCTGGCCTGCCCCCTCTCACAGTCCGAGATCCCTCAGGGGTGGGAGGTGACCCAGGTGATCAGGGGAAGGCGACGCCCCCATCACACCTCTGCTGCCTCGGCCAGCCCTGCTTGCCTGAACCTCAGTCAGTGGCGGGTACGGGAGGACCCGAAGCCCCTGGCAGGGCTGAGGGGACTCCAGCGGCAGGCGCATGGAGCATCCGTGCCCCCCCCCCCACTGTGGGCACCACCAACTTGTGATGGCATGATGGTCAATTTGCATATTACCTCTTTATTATATAAGATAACTCACCCTGACAAGGTTTTTTTCAGACAATAAAAAGTATTCTCTCCAGATCATCTTCTCATTACTAATAAACACCGGGCCACCCTAAGGCCAGCTTAAGAAACCCATATTTTCTGATATGAAAAGATGTTAAATGTCACTAATTAGAGAAATGCGAATTAAAACCACAATGAGATATCACCTCAACCCTGTCAGAATGGCTATCATCAATAAATCAATAAACAAGTGCTCATGAGGATATGGAGAAAAGGGACCCCTCATGCACTATTGGTGGGAATGCGGATTGGTGCAGCCACTATGGAAAGCACTATGGAGTTTCCTCAAAAAATTAAAAATGGAACTGCCTTATGACCCAATAATTCCACTTTTGGAAATATGTCCAAAGAAACCCAAAACACTAATTTGACAGAATATATGCACCCCTATGTTCATTGCAGCATTATTTACAATAGCCAAGTTATGGAAGCAATCTAAATGTCCCCTGATAGACAGCTAGATAAAGAAAATGTGGTACATATATACAATGGACTATTTAAAAAAAGAATGAAATTTTACCATTTGCAACAACATGGTGGACCTAGAAGATACTATTCTAAGTGAAATAAGTCAGAGAAAGGCAAATATCATATGATTTCATTTATGTGTTGAATTTAAAAATAAAAATAAATGAGTAAACAAAACAGAAACAAACTCTTAGATACAGAGAATGAACTGATGGTTGCCAGATGAGAAAGGGGTTGGGGCATGGGTAAAAAAGGTAAAGGGATTAAGAAGTATAAATTGCTAGTTACAAAATAGTCATGGGGTTGTAAGTACAGCAGAGAGAATATAGTCAAGAATATAATAACTAAAAAACAAAACAAACAAAAAAAGAAAGAAAATAAAAAGAAACCAAAGTCTGAATTTAAAGCATTTTTGCAATCATCTATTGTTACATAACAAACCACCCCAAAACTTGGTGGCTTAAAACAACAGCGACACTCTTTGCTCACAAATCTGCAATTTGGGCAAGGCTTGGCCCAGCTCCACTCACGATCACTGTGTGGGCTCGAACCATCTGAAGGTTCATTCATTCACAGGACTGATGGTGGATGTTGGCTGTCAGTGGGAACACCTGTGGCCTCACCACTGAAGTCACGCAGAATCACTTCTGCTGTCTCCTACTTGAAGAAAGCCCACATTCCAGGGAAAGAGAAGTAGACTCCACCTTTTGATGGGAAATGGGTCAAAGAACCTGCAGACATGTTTTAAACCCCACATCCTTGAAGAGAAATGTTGATCATAACTGATGGGCAGCCAGGAGCGGAGTCACACTATATGATACACAGGAAACTTCTTTAAAATTCTTCTTGTCATCTCTCTCTCTCAAGGAACCATGTGTCCACACTGAGTGGCAGCCCTCAGCTCCTCTATTTTCTCAGTCTCCCTCCCACCCCTCTCCATCCATCTCTACTGTCCTCTCTCTATCCTAGCTCCACCCCCTTTTTTATTGTTAAATTTAGACTTTCACATTTTCCCTTTCCCTGTGGTCCATCTCTATCAATTTCCTCAATGGAACCTGCAATAAGTCTTTCCTTCTAAAGAAGGTAGGAGGGATAGGTTGTTGCTCTTTAATATTTTCACGTATGTATATGTGTATGCATTTGTGTATGTATATAGTTACATATTAATCCAGTACTTGAGATAGACTAGAGATCTTTGTATGCACATAACCCATGAATATAAATAGATGCGCCTGAATGTATAAGAAACAGGACACACTCAAGGGAGACCTTAATGAGAAGGCTATTTACAGAGATGCGGGCAGACACATGAGAATTACCCAAGGATGCTGAGGCATCCAGGGACTAGCAACAGCAGGGAGAGATCATCTCCCTTAGATCTGAAGGGTCTAAGGGTGGTATTGCCTAAGGCAGTGAAGAGCTGGAGCCATAAAAGAAACCAAGAACAGTAGGGAGACAGAAAAGGTGTGAGTTAAAGATACCTTGACCTCCCTCTTCTCCTGACCTTTTATTCCCATTGGCCAAACCCAACCAGAGGCCAGAGGGCAAGGGAGCCCTGGAGGTGGTACTGTCATAGGGGTTAGCCTCCGGACTGAGAAGGGCAGAGAATGTTTGGGGAGGACAGTGCAAAAGGAGAAAACCCAAGGCAGCTCATTGCAGAAATGGGTAAGATCACCTTTTGATGGCAACTCTTTCAAACTACACATACATTGGGAGGAAAAGATATTGGGGGGACCACATGTCTAAACAATTAAGAAAAACAGACATTGACAGCAATTGGCATGACAGCCATTCTTAATTGCATGAGCTAATGAAGTGGGATCCCTGGCATGACTTACTCCAGAGTAATTTATACTTGGCTTAGAAAGCAAATGGTTTTTATAACAGATTTTTCTCTAATTATGTTTCTCTTATGTTAATACGAGGCTTTGATTCCTCGAATAAATACCACAAAGCAAGATGGCTAGAAAGTACACTGAGCACCAGGTGGAAGCCAGACTGGGGTTTGCCCTTCGCTGCACACCATGCAAAAGTAAATGGACGTTTTTGCTTTGGGGCCTGCTCTCTGCAACTGGTTTGTAAAGGCATGAAGGGCAGCTGCTGTATCTCATGCTTCTTCTGGATCCCTCTAAAATAATAACACTCAGACTTTGCCATGTATGAGCATCCCCTGGAGAACTTGTCGGAGGGCAGGTTCCCAGGCCCACCAGTGTGGTGGATTCCCTTGGTCTGGGCGGGGCCCAGGAATCTGAATTTCAACAAGCATTCCAGCTCATTCTCCTGGAGGTCAGTGCATTACATTTGGGGGAATGCTGTTCGAAGGCTGGCCACACAATTCATACACAGAGGAGGCAAAGTGGTGTAATAGATGGAGTGGGGAAATGATTTGGGGTCAGAGCTGGGTTCAAATGCCAACTTTACCACTGGTGAGTTGAAGCCACTTAACCTTCTCTGTCATCTGCAAGAAGGTCACAATGCATGTGCACTTGGAGGTAACAACCGAAGAGTGAAAACCATGATTAATACACAGTGGCACTCACTGTTTGTGCCCTGAAGCTTCTTGAACAAGCCTTTCTCAGGATGATAGGGCTCTGGGAGTCCTACCTTTGAAGACCCATGAGAACCATCCTGAGATACTGCATTTCATACATTTCAGAGTTTTTAAGGCTCACTCTTTCCTTGTTGCACTCAGGAAATTACTGTTCATCCTGCAGCATATGGATAACAGGTTTCTTACCCATTCTCTCTTGATGTTGGCATCATATCATTTGACAATATGGTGTTAACAAGAAATATTAAAACTAGCCGTGTTAAATTTTTGGTTCTGGTTCATCATGTAGCATGATGAGAAGGAAAATCTTTTGCACAGCCCTAGTGGTGCAGAAATGTTAAGAAATTATTCTAAATATAGACTCCCAAGACAGAGGGACTGTTTTATGTCATTCTGTGATTTCTTTTTCACAGTGTGTTCTGTGTGCTGGAATACAGATTTTTAATGAAGCAAGAATGCTAAATGTAAGTGAACCTTTGCTCTCTGTTCATTGCAAAAGGCATTTGTTATATTTAATTGGTGTGCATCTTAGCATCAGACCCCTAAGCAGCAAAGCAAAAATCAGACCTCATAATGCAACAGCCTTGATTATGCCCAGAATCTAACTACCACTGTGGGTCTTTCCTAATCTACTTAACTGACCTTCAGTGAATACCTGTACAAAGGGTTTCTAATTGTTCATCTTAAATCACCCTAATTGGACATGAGTAGGTGATAATATGTGACTTGAGGAATATTTAACATAATATAATTACTAATGCTAGATGATACATAATAAGCTTCCATTTTTTCTGCCAATAAATAGCCTACGAATTCTGCTTGTTATGGGAAATAAATTTGAACTGCAAGCTGTTCCAAGCAAGCCGTTCAAAACATTTACTTAAAACTTAGGTACAAAGTCTAGTAGCCTGTTAGTGACTACAAAATCTGAACAAGCTCTAGACCTATGCTTCTCAAACTTGGGTATCCACAGAATCACCCAAGGGGCCCCCTTGGCAATGCAGGTTCTGGGGCCACCCACAGAGTTTCTGATTCAGTAGTTCTGAGGGTGGGGTGAGGTGAAACTTGAAACAAGCATGTTAAAGAACTATGCAGGCGATGCTGATGTAGCTAGCTGGGGACTAACTAGTCCATATTTCCTGGAGCTGTTCCTTCTCTCTTATATATACCTGCCCATCCCCTTACCTGTGAGCAGACTCCCGGCCCAGGCAACCTCTTCAGCAATGGCCGGGAGGCAGGTTTATATCTAAGATTAAAAAATGTTCTTTGAGCTTTTCAACTTCTCTTGACTTGATCATGACAATTAATCACAAACAAGGTAAATTCTTGAAAATCCAGCAGGTTACCTATCTCAGGGATTGCTCAGAGAAGGACTAATACTGAATGTCTTCGTGCCCAATGAAAGTTCATTGTCATATGTGTTCTGTACTCGATCCTCACTACTCCATAGGCTGGGTCTTAAGTGCATTTTATAGAGGAAGAAACTAAGGTTCAGAGAGGTTGGGGCACTTGGCAAAAGTCACGCAAGAAAGGCGGAGAACCATGTCTCCTAACCGTGCCTCCAATCTCCAAAGCTATTCTTTCTAACAGCATGTTATGAGTTTGGTTACAGCCCTGGCTGGTGTTGCTAGTGGTTAGAGCGTCGGCCCGCACACCAAAGGGTCGAGGGTTCAATTCCCGGTCAAAGGCACATGACTGGGTTGCAGGTTTGATCCTCAGCCACTGTTGGGGCTCGTGCAGGAGGCAACCAATTGATGTGTCTCTCTCATACTGATGTTTCTCTCCTCTCTCTCTCTGTTGCCCTCCCCACTTCCTTCCACTCTATCTAAAAATCAATGGGAAAAATATCCTCAGGTGAGGATTAACAAAAACAAAATTAAAAAAAAAAAAAGAGTTTGGTTACATTGCCAGGATATTTGAAGGTGGGTTAAGCATTTTACATTAAAAATGAAAAAAAAAATTACTTCTTGGAATTAATTTACGTATAAAAGAAAATTACTTATGTATTCTTCTGCAAAGAAAATGATTAAAACTCTAAGAAAAGTCTCCCTCAGTCTCTATTTTCAGACCTTTTACAATGCTTCAATCTTACGGTTAGGTATGAAATAGAAAAATAAGTTGAATCCTGATTTGCCCCTGGTTTTGCAGTCCTTTAGCACTGCCCAAGGACATGCTGACTTGGCTCCCTGGAGCTGAGCAGGGCATTTCAGGAACTGTTTCCTCCATGGGATCAGAAACATGATCTTCACAAACCTAACTGCAAAACTTTCTAAACTGACATTTGTAGTTTGGATTGTTTTGTAGTCTTGATGGTCTGCTCAGAGCTCAGTTTCTGGTGAGAGCCCACCTGGTTCACAGATGACCATTTTCTCCGGTGTCATCACAGGGCAGGGAAAGAGGGTCTCTCTTACTCCTCTTAGGAAGGGATACCAAGCATCCTATCGGATTAGGGCCCCACCCTTATGACCTCATTGAACTTTATCTCCTAAAAGCCCTATTTCTAAATACAGTCACATTGGGGTTTAGGGATTCAACACATGAATTTGGGGATAGTGGGGGCAGGGGAGGGGGCGTGACACAGTATAGGCCGTAGCAGATGGAGTCAGTAATTTTCCAGGAAAGATGCGAATGGACTTCCTACTAAAGACAGAAAGTTCTGTCTGAGAAGGTAGCCTTTCAACCCTTTTGTGGTGAAATGGCCGGTGCATCAAGAAGTCAATGTGGCATTAACAGCCCTTACAATGGTGCCCCAGAAGATGCTGTGGCTGCTGACTCTGGCTCCCTAATGTCTTAAACAGAATTATATGCAAATCAATCTATAGGTGAACACTTCCTGGCAGGCATGCTTTAGTCATAATGGCTTCCCTGCTGGGTTTTGGGCAAATCAGGTAAGCTCTGGCCTTAGGGCTGCCTTAGGCTGGGTTCCCTAAAAGCAAAGCCTGAAACTGGGGTACTTGTACAAGAGATTTGTTGGAGAAATACTCTCAATCTGGGCATCAGGCTAAGCCAGGGGAGGGAGGATAGGCCAGGGGAGGAAGTTAGGCAGAACTGTAGTTTTAGGAGAAATCTTACCTCAGCCTGCCCTGTAGGGCGCTCCAGACATACTCTACATAACAAAGAGTGTCCCCTGCAGAGGCAAGGGCACAGGGTACCTTTGCCCACTCCCAACAGTCATTGGCTTGGTTTAGAAATTATATTCTCTATTCATTCAAAAAATGTTGCCGATGAGGAGCCAGGGACACATTTATTTTACATAAATTGGATTTATACCACCTACTGCTTTTATTATAAACATTTTAAACAATATATAATAGTCATTTACCTCTTATTGTTGGAAATATAGATTATTTTCAACATCTCCATTTCTTCCAAGGTTCTCTATATATGGACATTAGTCCAAATATTTCTTGGCATCAATTTCTACAAGTGGAATTGCTGGTTCTGCAAATTTGTTAACATATTTTCATCATAACATTGTCTGGAAAATTAGTATATTCAGCTGTCAAGATATGATGCTATGTGATGTTATGATCTTTTGAGGTTGGTATGGCTGTTACATTTGAAGGCATTCTTGGAGACTTTCAGAACCTGATTCTTAATTTTCTTCAGTGTGTGAAGAAGTCCTTTCTGTTTCTGATCTCCATGGGTCCTTCCTTCAAGTTCAGATCACTCAGCACTGGCTGTCAAGAAAATATCTTTTGCGACAACTCTAGTAGCATGACTGTCCTAGTCCTGTGCTCCATAGAAGAGGAAAGGTTTCCTTAACTGTTGCTGAAGGATCTTTCTCTGGACTAAAACACACTGGAAGAGAAGCCAGTTTCTGGTATTCCTTTCCTCTCCTCTGGTCCCTTACTTTGTCCAGTTCCATTCTCATGTACTAAATTCACCAACTTGTGAAAGGCAGGTGAAGTTCAGATGATTTGATTACAGACCAAGGTTTTCTATTCTACGGAGTTGATAGATGCCATCTCCTCCTGTGTCTGTGTCTCCCACCTCCCCTTTCAACATTGAGCAAACAGTCCTTTTTCTCTTTCAAAGTCCTGTTTATATCTTTGTTACCGGAAAGGGACCAGGCCCGGAGCGGGTCTGCCTTGGGCCGGCCTGGAATGTGGGGGTTCTTAACTTCATGCAGGAAAGATTTTACAACATGAGTAGAGATGATTTTGAAAGCATGTTTATTAAACCTGGGGACAGGGCCCTGGTCAATGTGGCTAAGTGGTTAGAGTGTCAGCCTGCCCACCGAAGGGTCTCAGGTTTGATTCCTGGTCAAGGGCATGTAACTGGGTTGCAGGTTTGATCCCTGGCACCAGTCAGGGTGTGTGCTGAAGGCAACCAATCAATGTGCCCTTCTTATATCGATGTTTCTCTCTCTGTCCTTCCCTCCTTTCCACTCTCTAAAAAAATCAATGGAAAAAATATCCTAAGGTGAGGATTAACAAAACAAAGAAATTAAAGCTGGGGAGAGTGAAACAAGGATGGACTTAGGACAGAAGACGCAATGGGAGAGAGCCTAGGTGAGCTGCTTTGGTTCACTGAGAAGTCAGAGACAAGGGGGCCTTGAAGAGAGGTTTAGGAAGTTAGCCCAGGCGGAGCTGCCGCTGCAAATCTCATGGGGATCCTTAGAGTTTAGGAGATGCATGCCGGTGGCGAGGGGGGGCGGGGAGGGGAAGGAAAGGCCTTACACTGCACCCAGGAGGAATTTAAAGACTGGGCTTTGGGGGAGGTCTTAGAAAAGGATCGAAATAGAATATTCATCAGTTTTATGCTGATGTGCCAAAATGAGATTTATTCCCTTAATTTCATCTGTCCTTGGGTGTGGTTGGCAAATGGCATTAATTGGATTTCTGCTACCTATTTCCTCAAGTAGAGTATTTAAGCTATTTACCCTCTGTTAGGGAGAAGTGTAAACCACTTACTTGTAAGTGCCCTTGGTAGGGAAGATAGGACTTTACCACTTACTGATGGCTGTACACTGCTTGGACGTTTACCCATCTGTCTCAGTTTACCTTCCAAACCAAGGACCCATTTACGGTTAGGTCGTAATTTCTAGGTTTCTAATGATTAACATAGCCAATCTATTCACACCTTTAACTATTCTTTGCATTTTTCTTCCTTGTTAAAAAAAACACACATATTTACAAGGTCAGGGGGATGCTCTCTCTAAAGCAGTCAGACTTTGGGCAGGCCTTGGAATGGCTGGGTGTCTAGGGAAAGTTAGGCTTACTATGGGCCAGGCACAGTGCTAACTGCATTGTATAGGTTCTTCCTTTTAAGCCTCAAGACAACCCTGTGAGGTAGGTATCATTACGATCCCCATTTTACAGATTCGAGGCTTAGGGAGATTGTCATTCATCCACAGTTTCACAGCTACTGTGCGGACCCCACTTCTGCTTGTAAACTAAGGAGATGAAGAAAAGGGAGGCAGGCCAAGAAGTAAAATATAAAACGGAGTAAAGAAACAGGAAACGGCGAGCGGATGCAGGCTCTTTCCGGTCTCCTTTCCAGCCAGGGCTGAGCCACCACGAAGCCCCAACGCCTCCCAGCGGCCGCCTCTCTCCCCGCAGTGCTTCCGGCCACAGGAGGGTGTCATTGACGAGCGCAACTGCGTCGGCGCAGACCACCTGCGTGCGTGTGGCGTAAGACGTCGGTGAGGAGGCGGGTCTTCCGGTCCTGGCCCAAACTATTTCCGACAGGAGCCGGAAAACCATCCCGGATGGCGCCGGGGACGGCCTGCTGGTGGAGGTGAGCGTGGGGCTGCCCGCCTTCCCGCGCCCGCGGGTCGCCTCATGCTGCGGGCCGCGGCCGCCAGTCCCCGCTCGGATCGGCAGCGCTGAGGCGTCCGGGCCGCGTGCACCATGTCGTCGGGTCTCCGCGCGGCCGACTTCCCCCGCTGGAAGCGCCACATCTCGGAGGAACTGAGGCGCCGGGACCGGCTGCAGAGGCAGGCGTTCGAGGAGATCATCCTGCAGTGTGAGCGGCGGGCGGGCCCCGGAAGCGGGCGGACCGACGGGCCTGCAGAGGCACGTGGGGCGCCGGCGGAGACCGAAGGCCGAGCTCCCGGCGCTGGCCGTGCCTAGGACCCCCTAGACCTTTTTTATTTATTTATTTATTTTAAGACCTTCTCTTTCATTTTACCCTTGGATGTGACTGTGGAGGGTTTCCTTTACTAAATCGTGCGCTCTTGCGTTTGTAAATCCCAGCAGCTCACACAGTGCTTGCTCCAGAAACGCCGTTTCTCGGGCATCCGTGTTTTTGAAACGGGCACTGACTTTAAGCGTTAACTCGCGAAATTAACATCTTCTGAGTGTCATGAAATGTTTGGCCTTTCATCCTTTAGACCTCTGTCCTTATTCCAACTTGGTATTCTTTGACGATTGAACATTTTGAGTCTTAATATACTTTAAAGTTGGGGCAACATAGTTTTTACCATTACTGAAAACTTCAGTATGAGAAAGGTAGTTTCCTTCCACCACCAGTGCAATATGAGTAGAAAAATATACCCTTAGATGCGTTCTAATGAGCACTTCCTAGCTCCCCCCTTCTTCAATTTTACCATAACTGATGACACATTTAGGCTAAGAAATGGCAGTGTTCAGTCCTGTGGTTTCATCTACCCCTTGAAGTAAGCCTGACAAGTCTCTCCATTTATATTGATTAATGAGATTTATAGCACTAGTAGTTGACCTGTGTTGAGTTCTGATTGCACTAAATCAATGGTTCCCAAACCTACCTGTATGTTAGAATCACCTGGGGACCAATGTGAGACAAGTTTAAGTACTGTAGTCAACATTTGGCATGTATTATTTCACTTAATCTTCCTGAAAAATCCTACGAAGCAGGTCCTGTTGTCCATTTTACACAAGGCGGGAGAGAGGTTCAATAATCTGTCTGGAAAGGTACAGCAGATTAACGGTGGTGGCCTAGAATTGAATGTAGACTTGATGGCTCCTAACTTGGATTTGCTTTTCTCCCTTAGTCTCCCCCCCAAGAAATGGCCCTTAGATGGGAAAGAAAGGGAGATGGTGGACCCCTGTTATGGCTTGTACTCAAAGGCCCTGGCAGACCAGTATCATTTCAAAAAGCCAGAGGCACAGGCAACCCTCTATTCAAATGTGATTCCTTAGCAGGTTAGCAAATTCAGGTCATCACATATTTATTGAATGCCTGTTCTTTAAAAGCTAATGCACATTGTAAGTCAAATTGGGTTGGAGATCGGACTCCACTCCTCACTAACCATTTTTTACACTTGCCTTTCTGAGTCTGGTTTGCTGCATCTATAAAGTGGGGGTGACGCTTGCTCTCCCTGCTTCATAAAAACAAGGGTGTGCATATAAGTGCTTTGGAAGCCATGTCCATAATAGTCTATAAATGAAAGATGCTTGTAATAGCATTGGCACAATTTGAATGTTTTTCTGGTCTCTAAAAATGGGCATCTTGATGGGGTGTGAGGATGTAGAAGTCAGGAGAGATCAGTCCTGGGGAGGGATCATATCCTTTAATGAGCTGTGGTGGGTAGAGAATATCTGAGGGGCTAGAAGGGGATAGGAGAGCAAGATCACCTTTCTTTACACTGGGGTTTGACATTGGGGAGATCACTTCTAGTTTGACCTTGAAACGGCCCCACTCATTCCAGCCTTCCCAGTCAAGTCCTAACTTTCCATCAGCCCAGAATCTCATGTTCAGTTCCTCCCTCTGAGCCTGAATAGAAAGATGAAAAGAGGCTGTGGGAGCAGTGGGCATCTTCATCCTTCTCTCTCTTTTTATTTTTTAAATAATTGGTGTGGGGTTTTTTATTGATTTCATAGAGGAATGGAGAGGGAGAGAGAGAAAGAAATATCAATGATGAGAGAGAGTCATTGATTGGCTGCCTCCTGCAGGCCCTACACTGGAGATCAAGTTCACAACCTGGGCATATGCCCTGACCGGGAATCAAACCGTGACCTCCTGGTTCATAGGTTGATGCTCAACCACTGAGCCATGCAGGCTGGGCTGGGCCTTCCTTCTCTTTCATGAGAGGGACTTTAGGAAGGATGCCTCCTCAATACCTCATGTCCTTTGAAAGACCTAATATTATCACAGGGCACCCAGCTCTGCTCTAACATTTAGAAGATCTTATTAGAGCCCTTAGACACTGGTGAATATCCAAAGTTGGAACCACTTCCCTGTTCTGCTGATTAGTTCATTTAATGTAGATGAAGAGAGTGTTTCTTTTTCTGCCAGTAATTCCATTTTCAGTTATCAAGGAGAAATCGAACTCAAGATTCTTATTTATTTATCCTTATTGGAGGATGTGCTTATTGAGTTTGGAGTGAGAGGAAGGAAGAGAGAGAGAAACATCGATCATATGCATCCCGGGGATGGAACCCACAACCTAGGTATGTGCCCTGACTAGGAATCGGACCTGAAACCTTTCAGATGCAGGGTTCGATGCTCCAACCAACCGAGCCACACTGGCCAGGGCTGAACTCAAGGGCTGAAGAGCCTTTAAGAAAATAAAGAAGCTCTTCTAACAGGAATGGTCATAGCATAAACCCTATCAAAATTTTGTTCTTAAGCAGTTACAATCTTAGACTTTTAGGATATGCAACAACCCCCATCAAATGTAGCTATTCTACAAATTCCCCCTGGTCACACTCTTGTTCTGGTTAAACACACTCCCCCCCACCCCCCCAAATCTGATCTTGCCCCATGTGCCTATCATTACTAACTACAAGTCATTTCTAGCTCTGACCTTTCTTTTGAATTCCTGCACTGTGTTGCTTGTCACATTTGTTAAGTTCAGAAAGGGAACTCATTTTCTCCCTTAAGCCTCCACTCATGTGTTCTCTGATACAATAGCATCTTCCACCCAGTTTCCTGAGCAAGGAATCTCAAAATGATCTTTGACTTCTTAGTTTTTACTCCCAGGGTAGAAATAGGTAACTGTGGGAGTAGAAAGCATTTTCCATTGTCTTTAATAAGGGGAACATAGGTCCCTTTGACTGGGTTGCCCTTGCTTAGGCCAAACAACATCTAAGGAGTGTATGTTCCTAAATTTTGGATAATTGCTATAATTGGTGACTAAGTACAGTACCTAGTACTTTGATACTTAATAAAAGTGAAACCTATTTATTTTGGCCCAAGTCTTTTTTGTATGTGTGGTCCAAGTCTTTTTATGATATTATGTAGTAAACACATGTATGTAGGTTATAATAAATAACTTGATTTTCTCTCTTTTGGGGAGGTAGATAACAAGTTGCTGGAAAAGTCAGATCTTCATTCAGTTCTGGCCCAGAAGCTACAAGCAGAAAAGCCGGACATACCCAACAGGCATGAGATAAGGTATTTTGAAACTATCCTGTATAATTTGTACCTTCTCATGAATTGAAACTAGTCTCCGTTCATTTTGCTAATTTAGAAGCAAACCAAGCACTGTTTCTGTGCTCTAGTTTTTGTCAGCTCTTTTTAGTTAAGATTCTGAAGCCAGATAACTAAAATATTTTTTAGAGGTCTCACATCTACCCACCTTGAAGGGTTATTAGTAAGATGTTAGCTAGAGAAATTGCTTAAGGCGGGTAACTAGGCCAGTTCCTTCTCCAGCCAGTCAGGGTTCACATTTTCTAAATAATCAGACGAGTAAGCATTCCTGAGCAGATTTACATAGATCTTGTTTAATACAGATTGCCATAACTTGCTTTTTCTACAACACAGGTCTATATTTGATCCTTTTTAGTTCAGTGTTTTTTCAACATATTTTAGTAGATTGTGAAATTAAACTAACAGGTTGCAACAAGCCTATTTTTTTTTTTTTTAGAAAGATTAGGGGAAAAGGTCTGCATTTCTATAGGAAGGGTGAGTATTGTCTTATTAAATATGCGCATATGAGTTCATGATGAGGGTCTGATGTGTTTACTTGGGTCATTTATGTAAACTATATTTCTTTTTGAGGGTGATGGTAACTATATTTCTTTTTGAGGGTGATGGTCCAAAAACCTGAAAGCCATTCTTCATCGAAGCAGGGTAATTGGAATCATTCTAGTCTTACTGTCTTTTTCCATATGCTCATGTTGCCATATTAAATTTGATGGTTTGTATGAGAACAGTAGCCATTATTGCTCTAAAATTCCATTCTTATTTGCATCTTAGTTAACAGTTAGCAGTTTTAAGAACAAGGTTAATGGTAATGTGGGGTTTTTAAAAATCCCAGAAATGCTAGGTGTAGCTTAATATCTTTACTGCTATAGCTGAGTGGGCTGTGTAACTGCCATGCATGTTTCCTCATCTGGCCAGATGGGAAAGATGAACAAATGGGCTGGCCCAGGTTTCATCCCTGCTAACAACAGTCCAGCCGAGTGTGCCTGGCTGGACCCTGTGGGGGGTCTTCTGTAGCATTGAAAATACTCGGTTCAGTCTTCTGGTCAATTTCAGGTATAGAGAATACCATTTCACCTTTTCATCTAAAATCAATCCATTGAAAACTTAGAGCATTTTATTTCTACCAGGCTAGACTCTTGGTGACTATATTTCTGTGTTGTTTTTTTTTCCTGACAAACTCGTTTGCTTGGAAAGGTACTCTAAGTAAATGTAAAACCATTATTTTGGCTGAATATCACTGGGGTGGTAATTTGATTGGGGGTTGTTCCTTCCCCACAAATGTGTGTCCATAATCAGGCCTCTCCTGACTGCCTTGCTCTTTATTTTCCATGAGTTATCTATGGTTCCTTTTTCCTTCACTGACCTGCCCCTCCACATATAGTCAGCTCCCTGGGCCTGTTGGTTCCTCCCACAGTCCCTAGTGCATTTGTCCCTTAGTTTACTTGTTGGTTCCTCCCACAGTCCCTAGTGCATTTGTCCCTTAGTTTACTTTTTTTTTTTTTTTTTTTTTTTTGCTAGAATGCCCCTCTCCCCTTCATTTGTTACCTGCCCTTTCATTCCTGCACTGTGGCACCTTCTATACTCAAACATTGTGTGACTATGGTGTGGGCCAGGTATTGGGGATATAAGCCAGTGCCCCTGTTTTTAAGGAAATGGGTCTAATGGGGGTGACCAGTTCAAAGGGTGTTTGCTAGTGTGATAAGTTGTGCACAGAATATGGCTACCTGGTTGGTTATGTTTTTTTTTTTAATTCAACAGTAAATTTGGAGATCTAATGGGATTTATTAAGTAATTTGTGAATCTGGCAGCATACCATCTAGCAACTGGAAGTTGTATAAAATAGGAGGTTTTTATAGAAAGAAGGGTGGGGCAAGGGATTACTAACAAAAGAAAAGAAAGGATTGTTATCCCAAGGGCTTTTATCAAGCAGATAGCCTCTTTCTTCGAGGAGAGAGGAAATGGAAAGGGTCCACCTGGCAGATTACTTCTAGGTGTTGACCAGAAACTTTTAAACTGGCTGATTAATATGGGAGAGATTGAAACTGCTGTTAGATCAGATATTAAATATAGGTTTGGGATTATGGGCTTTTAGCACAAGTGACCCCATTTTGGGCCTTTTGTTTTTTAAGTTTCCTTTCTCCCTCCTGTCTCCTTAAGTCCTATGCATCTTGTCCTAATTAATCTTAATAGAATGGTACAATTGATACATATCATTTTATTAACCAGTGTCACTCCAATAAATTTAATAAAATTTAAAAATACTATAAATTATCTGACTTCCCTCTTAAGTGTTTTAATCCCCTTGCTTACTAAATAGATTAAAATTAAACTCTTAAGCCTGGAAATCATGGATTCCAGTAATTTTCCAAGTATGCTTCCTGAACAGCAGCATCTGAAAAATTGTTAGAAATGGAAAGCCTTGGGCCCTTCCCCAAACCTATTCTTTCAGAAACTCTGAGAGTGGGGCCCCATTAATCTGTTTTAAGAAACCCTTTAGGTGATCCTGATTACCTCTAACTTTTGAGAACCACTGTGTTAATCCATGGCTACTCAGAGTGCTTGTGAATCAGCCGGATCACATCCTTGAGAGCCCGGTGGATGTGCAGATTATCAGCTCTATCTCAGACCTGTATCAATCTGGGGTGGGGCCTGGGAGTGTTTGAACATGCCTTCTAGGTGACTCTTACCTACCTAGTGAAGCACTGTTGATGGATTATTGTTAGGAGTTTGACTTTTATTTTGAATAAAATTGGAAGTAGTAGGAGGCTTTGAAGTGGCATGAGTGACCTCTATCCTTGCCCTAGTCCAGTGGTCGGCAAACTCATTAGTCAACAGAACCAAATATCAACAGTACAACAATTGAAATTTCTTTTGAGAGCCAAATTTTTTAAACTTAAACTTCTTCTAATGCCACTTCTTCAAAATAGACTTGCCCAGGCCGTGGTATTTTGTGGAAGAGCCACACTCAAGGGGCCAAAGAGCCGCATGTGGCTCATGAGCCACAGTTTGCTGACCACTGCCCTAGTCTCAAGCTCTTCTTTAGAATGCCAACTCCTTTTAAGAGGGCTTTTACATTTTGCATATTTCCCATTGCTCTGCATTAAAATAAGGAGATTTTATAAAAATAATTTCTAATCTACATGCAGTTTAATCATCCAGGTCTGTTGTTGATTTCTTATAAGATTGGCGAAGCACTAGGTGCCTCAGAAGTTGAGGCAATGTGTGCTTGAACTTGTGATAAAACTTTAGAGATGGAGGCTGGAATTGGAGGGAGCATCGTGCTCTCCCCCCTCCCACTTTCCCCTCATTTCTTTATCAGTGGTGGAGGAGGCAGTTCTCCCCTCCTTTCAGGTGGTGGTATCCCAGCTTTCTTCCTTTTCTCCATCCATGTACGTTCCCTGGGTGTTCCCTGGGTGATGGTCTGATAATTCACATCTGTAGCTCCAGCTGAGACCCCTTGCCTGCTGCTGTTCCTGAGATAGTGTGCAAACACCTGCTGAGTTTCCAAAACTGCATTGGTCCTTGAGGCAATCTGAACTCAGTTGCTACATGTCAGCCTCCAGCTAGGACCTCTTTACTTGAAGTTCAGACTCCCAATTTTCACTTGGTTGGTGGATATACCTACTTGGTTATCCCCACTGAACTCTTTATATATATACTAGAGGCCCATTGCAGGAAGATGCCTGCAATAGGGCTTCCTGGTGAGGTCTGCTTCCCTCCCTTCTCCCCTGCCCCGTCTGCTTTCCTTCCTTTCCCCCCCCCTCCCCCCCCCCCCCCCCCCCGCCCTGCCTGCTTCCCTCCTCAGCAGCCCCACTTGCTTGCTTCTCTGCAGCTTCGCTCCCTTCTGCAACACTTGGCTTCCTTCTACACTGTCTTTAGGCTTTGCTCTAGTCCTGGATATGCAAATTAACTGCCATCTTGGTTGGGTTAATTTGCATACTCACTCCTGATTGGCTGGTGGGTGTGGCTGATGGGCATGGCTTGTGGGTGTAGCAGAGTGGTGGTTAATTTGCATATTACTCTTTTATTAGATAGAAGATATATATATATATATATATATATATATATATATATATATATATATATATATATATATATTGATTTCAGAGAGGAAGAGAGAAGGAGAGAGAGATAGAAACATCAATGATGAGAGAAAATCATTGATCGGCTGCCTCCCGCACACCCCCTACTGGAGATTGAGCCCACAACCCAGACATGTGCCCTTGGCAATAATCAAACCTGGGACCCTTCAGTCTGCAGGCTGACGCTCTATCCACTGAGCCAAGCCGGCTAGGGCCCCACTGAACTCTTCAGCCCTCCCCCAAACCTGCACCTTCCATTGTCCCTCCCATCTTAGTAGGTGACGCCTACATTTTATCAGTTGCTCAGTCCAAAACCCTGTGAGTCATTCTTTATTCCTATCTCTGATAACCCACATCCATTTTAAGGGCACATACTGTCATCTGTCTTAAGAATGGATCTGGGATCTATCCACATCTCACCCCCTCACTGCTACCACCTTCATCTGAGCTGCACTATCTTAAACCCAGACTGTAGGCTGTATAGTAGCTCTAACAAATGGCTCTGTTTTTCCCCTTGTTCCCTGCAATCTGCTCTCCACCCAGCAACATTAGTGATCCTTTTAAAACGGAAGTCTCTTCTCTGCTCAAAACCCTCCATTGGCTTCCAGTCACACCCAGTAAAAGTCACAGTCCTCTGGCCTTTGAGGCTCTGCCTGACCTCCCTGCTCCTCCCCAACTGGCTCTAGTCACATTATCCCTGGAGAACACCATCTGTGTCCCTCCTCCAGGCCTTTCCTACACTTGCTGTTCCCTCTTCTTAGAAGGGCCCCCAGGGACCACGAGGCTTGTACCTCACCTCTTTCCAGTCTCCATTCTTGGATAACCTCTCAGAGAAGCCTTTAATCACCCTGCATAGAACAGGACCCCTGTCATTCTGTTCCCTCTGTACCCTACTTAGTTTTTCTCAGTACATCTGACCACCTGCCTTTATGTACTTATTTATTGTCTGTCTGCTCTTAACTTTTTGTCAGTTGCGTGAGAGCAGAGCTCTGTGCACTGCTTTCCCCAAGCTGCAGGAGCAGTGCCTGGCACAGAGTTGGTGCTCACATACTTGCCTGGTGAGCGGCCTGCTTGTCTCTTCCATAGTTATCTAACCTTCATTCTGGAACCTACCCTTCGTTCCTGAAAGCACGTGGTGGTTTGGGTAGTGGTTGGTCTCCTACTTTCTCCATCAGGTTTATGTGGCGTATAACTACACTGGCCTGGAGAGACTGGCCCGCTTTATTGGCTTTGTTGTCATGTTCATGGTTGAAATTCTGGAGTTATTGTTCCACTGCCTGATTGAAAGGGGTCTTATTTTTTACCCCCTCTTTTTTGCACATTCTCTTCATCTGCCTGGTTTGGGAATTCAGTCCTGGACATGATGGTGCATGGAATGATGGCCAGCTACAGGAAATGGCCCACCTGAGGATGAAACACCAAGAAGAACTGACTGAGTTGCACAAGAAACGTGGGGAGGTAAAGATAGCTGCTCTCCTCTTCTGTTTTCTGCTCTGTGTGGGTCTTTTAGTGGGAGGATGGGCAGGCTGGCTTCATGTGGCATCACCAGCTCTATCTGTGGGAATGAAACAACAGGAAAGGTGTGAGGGCCTGTTTCCATTAGCAAGAGGGCAAGCCATTGAGATAACTGCCCAGTTGTCATGTTCTAAGATGGCATGGAAGGTACAAGTGGAGAAATTTTAAAGGAAAGAAGTTTTCTGCTTGGTCCACTGAAGGTCCAAAGCTTTTTAGAAGGAGATAGCAGATGGGTGGTTACCAGAGACAAAGGGAGGGAGGTGAGGGTGAAACAGGTAAAAGGGTCACTTATATGGTGACGGATGGAAATTAGACTTTTGGTCAAATTATACATAATGTTGCACACCTAAAACTTCTGTAATGTTATAAACCAGTGTTATGTCAATAAAGAAAATAATTTTTTAAGCTTTTGAGAGTGAATTCTGAAATTTCATAAAGAATTGTTAGAATTAAATTCTGAGCTGTGTTAACTCTCAATGGTATTTTGATGGCACATTATGAAAAAGTACAATAAAATTTACAAATCAGCTGAATTGATCTTTTTATCAGCTGAAGAGTCTGAAAAGATAGCTGGGGTGCAGAGGTAGACAGAGTCCTCAGCAGGAACCAGATAGTCACCTAGAGTTCTTCTCACCCATCCGAGCCTGCCTTCAACAGGGACCAGCCCCCACCGTTCCCATGAGCATCCCTATGGACCCTTCGGCTCCTCTCCGCCACCCAGCTCGTTTCTTCCTGCCTTGGCTCAACCCACAGGCACCTTTTCTTTCTTAAAAATAATTTAACCCACTGTTATTTAGTTTTCAACTGAGGCCCTAAAATCTCTTATTTATGAAAGTATTTTTCTTTACCCCCCAGTTAGCTCAGTTGGTGATTGACCTGAATAACCAAATGCAGCAGAAGGACAGGGAGATGCAGATGAATGAAGCAAAGTGAGTAGAGACAACACCTACTTTGGGGCTGGTCGTGGGATCATTCCCCTGTTTTATCAACTGTACTCTTGTGAGCAGGGCCAGTGGTTATCAGTGGCAAATGGTAGCCACATTGGACTCAGCAAGAGTTTCATTTTTGTGCATGTATAGCTTGGGATCTTTTTTTCCTGCTCTAAGGATGGAAAAGGCCAGGACAGTGCCCTCAGTCTTCCAGGTTCCCAGCGAACTCCTGGAAGTACCGTTGGCCCTTGCAAATGTCCTTGGGGCATTCACAGTTCTCTGCCGCCGGGGATGGGAGCCGGTGTCTTCTGTGGTGGAAATGGCCCAAGATAAAGAGTGTGTGGTCCTTGAGAGCAGGGATGAGTTTGTGGGCGGGATTATTCTTGATTGGAGAGAAGCCTGGCAGATAAGATAAACAGAGACTCAAGCCTGAGTCATCTGTGCCTTTTTCTTTAACATGCAGAGAGGGATATCTAGAGGCTTAGAAAAATGGGGGACTTCCTCAGGCATTCTCAGTCAGTGAATGATAGAGCTGATGGAATACACAGGATTTCCAGCCTCTTAAGCCCCTGTTGACTGCTCAAATTAAGCACCAAAAGCTCCCTCTTCCTTCAAATCCTGCTTTTCTGAAAAATGCTATAATAGTCATTCATTGTCTGGATGAATTTGACCCCAGATGCTTCCTTTCCTAATGGGGTTCTGTAAACCTCTGGGACTGGTCTCAGCTAAGTGAGGTGTAATAACAATGAAGTCTCCTGCATGGTGCTTGGTGTGATGGCTGAGGTCACTGCTGGTGCCCGAGCTCAGACAGCTCAAGCACCTGGCCAGGTCCTCTGGCCCCCAGCAGGGCTCCTGTGAAGTGCCATTTCTTCCCTGTGTCGTGCTTTCAGAATTGCAGAATGCTTGCAGACTATCTCTGATCTGGAGACGGAGTGCCAAGAACTACGCAGTAAACTGCAGGACCTGGAGAGAGCCAACCAGACCCTGAAGGATGAATATGATGCCCTGCAGATCACTTTTACTGCCTTGGAGGAGAAGCTGAGGAAAACTTCGGAGGAGAACCAGGAGCTGGTCACCAGGTGGATGGCCGAGAAAGCGCAGGAAGCCAATCGTCTCAATGCAGAGAATGAAAAGGATTCAAGGTAGGAGATGTATCCACAGTTAGTAGGTTCCTTTTTTGCTGAAGTGGAACCTAGGTCTTTGAAAAGAAGGAAACCTGGCAGTTCCTACCTCAGGGTGGGGGAAAACCAGAAAACATTAACAAAATTAATTTTGAGAGTTGATGCAACCGTTGACAGCATTAAGATTTTGCCACAGGCGAGGCTTCTGTGTTCAGCCCTAATCTCATTTGTAAAATGGGAATAATGGCACTTAACTTCAAAGCATTGTTATGAAGATTAAATAAGTTAAAAACTGTAAAATAATAAAACTGATCTAGGCACAAGTAAATTGTAAATAAAACTTTATTATTATTCATGCTCTTGGTATGTCGGTGTGAGGCTATTTGCTGTAGAAAACTAAGTTGCAGCCATGACTAACCCTGTATACACCTTTCTGTCCTGAGAGGCCCTGGGTCCCAACAGGCTTCTCCCTTGCTGGTTCACTGCTTTTTCTAATGACATAATCCTTCCTCCAGGCTTTGCTCTGACATCCTTTATAACAGCATCTTTACCAATATCACCAGTATGGATTTGGGACTTTGGAATCTTTGCTCAGGGCAGTTGTTATTTTGAATGCACTGAATATTTAGATATATTATTAGAGCTAGTTTATTGAGAGCCAAAGCCCCATGCATTTTTTAAGCAAAGATAAGTAGTGGGCTTTCTTTTTTTTTTAATAGGCGGCGGCAAGCCCGGCTGCAAAAAGAGCTTGCAGAAGCAGCCAAAGAACCTCTACCAGTTGAACAGTAAGTAGAGCTATGCAATCAAAACTATGCTCTGGATAATTTTATTCTCTTTTTAAATATAGGCAGTCCTTGGGTTATGTCAGACTCGACGTACGTCATTTCGTGGTTACGTCACCATCTCCCATTTATTTATTTTTAAAAAAAAGTTTCGACATATGTGCTTTGTTTCTTATTATTTATTTACCACAAGTAAAGGTCAGGAATTGTTATCTTTTAAATTTTTTTTACTGTTTCACTTCATTACTGCTGGGTATGTGCTCCATGTGAGTAACGTAGGTGCTTATGTAGGTGGGTTCCGACTTAGTGTTCCGTCACGCCGTAGTAATGGATCTCCAACGTAACCCAAGGACCTACTGTATATTTTTAACTTCTATAAAACCATTTTATGGATTGCTGAGAGAAATGTAAAAGATTTAAGGGAGAAAAGAACCCTCATTACCTTCCAAAAAGTTGTTCCTCTACACCGCTCATGCGCTGTGAATTCTAACTACCTACACCCCTAACACGTGACAACCTCTCTGTTTTCCTGTTGCTCCTGCCCCACTTTCTCCCCCTGCTTGGGGCAGTGTTATGCTGGGCAGAGTTCTTTTGCTCTTGGTTTGTGGCTTTAAGTGGATTTTTGGGCAAATCTTTGAAGCATAAGTGAAGACTAGGATCTGTTGGAACAAAAGGAATTGAATCAGTTGGAGCTTTTCCTAATCTGGGGACAGGGTGGAGAATCTTCATGAGACCCAAAGCTTTGTTTTGAGGTGGCGTAAGCTTTCATGACTGAATTCCTTTTGTCCTTAGTTCAGAATGTGTTCTTTTCCTATTGAATTGTATTCTGGAGTATGGCATTAGAGTTATGATCTGGTTTTTAAAAAGTTGCTTGCATATAAATGGAGGGGGGTGGTTGAAACTCAGTTAGGAGTCACCTAGCAGACAAAGGTCTTATTTTATAGGGAAACAAGAAGGTTCTCATACCAAGCCTTTGCTTTAGATGCAGAATGGACATTTCTTCTGTAATTGTAGAGGTGGAAAATGAACCTGACAAAACTGCAATGTAAATAAATTAATTGACCCAGAAATGAGGCATGATTTCTTAAAAATAACAGCTTTGTTATTTTTGTCCACCAAAGCATTGATTGTCCACCTCCTATTTGCCAGCATAAATGGGTGACTAGGAGTGACATGATTCAGACAGGTCGAGCATCCTGCCCAAGATCACCCAGAAAGGGGCTGAGCTGGGATGCAAACCCAGGGGTATCTGTCAAGGCCTATTCTTAGTCTCTGTGCTTCCCTAAGAGAGGATTTCTGGAGGAAAGGGAGGACATTTACATCTTTGAAGGGTTTTGATAACCAGTTGCCAAACCCTTGTATTTTCTCATGGCCCTGGGCCTTTGCAGAGCTCAGAGTACCTTTATGGCTTTAAAATTCTACTTTAAATCATTTATGTGATCTCAGCTCATTTTTGCTACTCTTGCCATCTCTGCTGGTCTGTTGTCACTCTTGTGTGAACACAAGTGACTTCCAGAACCACAACCTAGAAGAAAAGAAAGCCGAGCCTTGTTCTCTTTCTTCAGACGGACCTTTGTTTCCCTGTACACCCTGGCCCAGACTGGGTTCAGTTACACGGAACCCTAGACGCAATAGCCAAGGAAAATAAGTTTACTTTGATTTGGTTTAACTTGCTTAATAACAGGTCCTTATATATATATACTTACTTAATCCAGATAACCATGGAAAAATCTTGCTTTCAAGCTCATATGAATCCAAAAATTAGTTGATATAGTCTTAGGTTATTACATTTTATTATTTTACTTCTCCATGAAGATTGAAACTCGGTAGGAGGTCATTAAGACCAAAATAATTACTTGACTTCCCCCTACCAGGAAAATGGGGGGGAGGGCGGTGGATTCCAGAGGCACTCTTGCATTGGTAGGATGAGCAATACCAAAGGAGTGTGTTCCTATGACTTGATGGCTTTGTGCGAAATGCAATGGACTCTCCACACGTCAGGAGCACCAACGACTTAATTTTTTTTTTAATCCTCACCGGAGAATGTTTTGATTGATTTGAGAGAAGCGGGAAGGGTGGGGGAAACATCCATGTGAGAGAGAAATCAGGAATTGAACCTAAAACCTTTTGGTGTACTGGATGCGCTCTAACCAACTGACACCCGGCCAGGGCAGGAGCACTGAGTAGTTTAAACATAAAATACTCGGAGTGTAAATGAATTATGTTTAGATTTTGCTTTCCTGTTTTTTATGTTATTAAAGTAATATTTAAAACAGTTGTTAAGGCAACTATTGATTTCATTGCCCTTTTATGGGTCCCTTTGCTTATTCAACGGGACCTTCTCCCTATATTTGTTTTCTTATACTTTGTAGCTGCCCCTATCTGTGTCCCTTCCCCGTCTTAGAACTATTTATTGGTGAGTTTGGTCCAGTTGTTCAAGGGCAGGAGGCCTTCAGCTGCTCACCAGACTTCTGATGGAAAGAAGTTATGTGCTGGTTATGTGGTTCTGGGCTTAATAAATCATTATTTGCTTTCCAGGTGGGGTCTGAAAGGATCAAAAGCTCACTTTTAAGGTTGTTATCAGCTGAATTCTGGATATGATTTGGACAGGTTGACTGTTTCCTTTAGTATTGTTCAGAGCATTACAGCTCCTTTTTCTCCAGAGAACCCTTAAACATTGATGTCTTAGTGAAGTCACATAGGTGATATGTTACTGGGAAATGGTGTTGGCATTTACACAACAGACTCGTCATAAAAATCCTGTTGAACCCAGCCGGTGTGGCTCAGTGGTTGAGTGTCAACCCATGAACCAAATCACAGTTTGATTCTTGGTCAGGGCACATGCCCTGATTTCTGGCTCGATTCCCAGTAGGGGGCGTGCAGGAGGCAGCTGATCAATGATTCTCTCTCATCATTAATGTTTCTATTCCTCTCTTTCTCCCTTCCTCTCTCTGAAGTCAGTAAAAACATTTAAAAAAAGCTGTTGAGCAGAATCAAAGACTCGACCTCTTGCCCTTCTTTCCAGGGATGATGACATTGAAGTCATTGTGGATGAAACCTCTGATCACACTGAAGAGACCTCTCCCATGCGAGCCATCAGCAGAGCAGCCACGTAAGTAGATGGGTCTGGCCAGGAAAGGAGAGTGCGGGTGCACTTTCACAGAGCACATTTGTGGCCACGACAGCAATCTGATGCACCCAAGCCTCTGTGCTGGGGCACCAGTCGTCTTGCACAACCATAGAGATCAGTAGGCTCCTCAGTGTCCCACTCTACTTAACGGGAGACAAGCCATCCCTTAGTGTTGTCACCTGCTGTGAAGGGAAGCAGAAAAAGTTCAATGGTTCCTAAAAAATGACAGTTCAACCTTACTAGGTAGGGTGATTGTTTAGATCAGTGGTTGCCAACTGGTGGTCCACGGACCACTGGTGGTCCGTGAGGTCCAAAAGGTTGGTGACTGCTGGTTTAGGGAAACCTTTGGAGCAGCGGTCGCCAACCAGTGGTCCGTGAGGTCCAAAAGGTTCGTGATTGCTGGTTTAGATCATACTGTTGAATTCTTATTGGGCTCCAGGATTCTTTTTATTTGGTTAAGCAGACTGAAAGAATGGGGATTGGATATCAATAGCCAGAAATTGTTAGGTCAGTTTGATAGTTTCATTGTCAAAAGCATTATTACCAAGGAAATTAATTTAATGCTAGGGAGCCTTATTTCTTTTAAAACTTTGAGGCTGGGTTTCCCTCCGACCTTCCCACTATTGTCTGGTGGTTTGTACTGTGATGGGTTTCTCGGCTGGGGTTTGGGAGCTCGTGGGAAACATACTCCAGGTAACCTATTTTTGTGGACTGTTTTTATTGATTGATTATTTGGGCAAAATGTTCCTAAGGTTTAAACCTATCCTCCCCTCCTCTTTAGTAAGCGACTCTCGCAGCCTGCTGGAGGCCTTCTGGATTCTATCACTAATATCTTTGGGTAGGTTAGAAACCTTCACCTTTCCTTGTTGATATGTATGTAAATATACCTAAGTATATGTACATGATTTATTATCTTTTTTTTTTTTAATGTACACCAGAATGTCAGTGGTACAAAATATACAGATGCCTTGATTTCAGCTTTTCATTTAGCTTCTTTCTTTTTCCTCAACTTCCTTTCTCTTAATCTTGCTGCGTGCTGATCTCTGGCCTTATCCTTTAGTCTGTCCGAGTCTCCCCTTTTGGGACATCACTCTTCTTCTGATGCTGCCAGGTGAAAATATTCTCTACTCTTATCCCAGCATGTGGGTGTGGGTTGTTGATAATTGAGCTGATCACCGCTTCACTGCCCTCCATCATCAATGTCCATATGCTAACCAAGACGCTTTGCATGTTCCTAGGAATGCCGCCAGCCCTCTCAGTGGGGGCGATTAGGTTGAACTCTATACAGCAGCCACGCTCTCGCCGCTCTTTCTTGGCATGTGTTCAACTTGCCTTGACCACAGTGTACGCTGAGGATGACTGTGACTAGGCATAGAAACATCTTTAAATTGTTTTACAAAAATACCGAGCTCTTTCTGAGCTAGCACTTACATTATGTTCAGAAAGTCTTCAGTAGTTTATGGACTGGGAAGCAGTTGTTCAGGACTCTTCTCAATGTCGAGTTTTGGAGCCCATGATTTAGCAAGCAGGAGAGTACAAGTATGTGCTGCCTATCTTCCCAGTTGTCCTTTGAGTGAGGATGTTTCTGATTTGGCCAATCATTTTATAGTTTGAAGGGTCTAAAAGGGAAAAGAAGCTATTGATACAAAGGTCTTTGACTCCCTTCTGAGGTTGATGGACAAGTAGCCTTGTGCAGTCTTTTCTAATCTTCTCCTTTATGTCACTTCTTAGGAGGCGCTCTGTCTCTTCCTTTCCGGTTCCCCAGGATAATGCGGATACTCATCCTGGTTCTAGTAAAGAAGTGAGGGTCCCAACAACTGCAGTGTGTGTCTTTGTAAGTATGGTTTCTCCCTAAATGCATACCAAGCCTGGTACGGTAACAGTGTGACAATTAAAGGGTCCTTTCTCCTGCTGCAGCTAAGCTTTTTCTTGCTTTATTTATATCAGGCCTTTGCACCTGTTTCTGTCTGATGGAAGGGATTAATACATTTTGCTTAGCTTCAGAGGATAGTATTTATTATAGCCATCCTCTGTAATACAGGTCTGGCTAAGAGAGGATTGGAAGCATGAGGGATGGGGCAAGGGAAACTAATTAGAGATGTGAGAAATTAGTAATTCATGCAATCGCTGTCACCAGTTGGCTCCAATTTAGAGTAAGAGTCTAGTCCATGGTCTGTTTGGGAGGGTCAGTAGGGTGACTATTGGCTTCATGATTTATACCTCTATCTGTGGGACTTCTGACCATTGGGAGCACATGGTTGGAAGCAGTTCCTGGCAGAAGCCATTTTGGTATCAGGGCTGTCAGCTGGAGTTCAGAGCTGGATCCTAGTATGAAAGGATAATGTGGTCCCTGCTGGGGAGGCTGAGCAGACACTGAACCAGCATGGGGAAAAGACTGCCTGGCTCAGGGCTCAAGTGAAGTGGGGGAAAGGCAGACAGGAAGAGCAGATCCCAGACAGTTGGGCTGACTCTTTCAGTGAATTAGAGGAGCCAGCTTTCAGGGGAGAGAAAGACTTGTTATAAAAATGAGGTGGGATTTATATGGGGGAGCTTTCCGTTCTAGGCATCAGGAGAAACTTTAGTAATTGGATATTTGCACCCAGTGAACTACCTTAGATGTTGTAAAGAAAGTCCCACTGTACTCCTGTGGTTCCCTGGCAGGCCTGGCACCTCACAGAGGTCAATGATGATTGGTAAAAGGTCTGATTGCACTTAATGTCACAGTCCCTTCTTGCCCTCAGCTCCCAGCAGCCCATTTTTTCCTCCTATCACATTTAAGTGATGTGTATGGGATAATGGAGCAGCTGATAATTGGGATTCTGTCAGTGTGTGTTTCTGAGAGTGGACGGTTCACAGCTGACAACTATCCAACAGAACCAGCCATCAGGAGTGTGACGAGGGCAGCCATGGGTGTGATGGTGCATGATCTCAAGTTTTCAATCTGAGACCTCTTCAGTAAAAAGACATCTTTTTTTTTAAAGACAAGGAAGGGAATTACAGGAGCTAAAAAGTTTGGTCTCCTGTCATACAGCTTTTCAGCAGTGGACAAAGGGGTACGGGAAATCAGATCACCAAGCAAGGAAATAATAAAGTGATGTTTACATCCATCCAGTCATGCTCAAAATAATATGTTAAGCATCTTTTTCAGTCCCAAGCAAATGTGAAGTCAGATTTTGTCTTCCCAAAATAACCTTTTGGGCAAATGATTGATGACCTGTCTAATGATCTAATGTTTATAATCCATGTTTTCCATGTTCTTTTTTTTTTTTTTTTTCCATTTTATTGTGGAAATTTCAATCATCAAAGTGGAGAGTAAAAAGAACTTTGGGGTACCATCATCCTGTCTGGCAGCTTCATTTAGCCACGTTTGTCCATCTTACTGTCTCTCCCCTGCACATTCTTATTGGAGCAGAGTCCCAGACATTGTTTTATCCATAGATATTTTAGTATCCATGGTCTTTTTTAAAAAAAAAATATTTTTATTGATATTTTTAGAGAGAGAAAGAAAGGGAGAGGGAAAAAAGAGAAACATCAGTCAGCTTCCCCCTGCTGGGGATCAAGCCCGCAACCCAGGTATGTGCCCTGATTGGAAATCAAACCAGCGACCTCTTGGTGCATGGGTTGATGCTCAACCAACTGAGCCACACCAGCCTGGCCACGGTGTTTTAAAAAAAATTTTTTTTAATTTTATGTTTAAATTACAGCTGACATCCAATAATATTAATTTTATTCCATATCCATGGTCTTAAAGAGAAGAGATTATAGCAACAACTTCTAGCATTCTTTCTTCTCATTCTAGGATGGGATGCTTTTTGCTTGGTTTCCTTTATTATCCTGACCACAAATGCCATCTTGTCATATCATGTGTTCTGGTGTGGATGCCAGTCTTAGTAATTTCCCTATGATGAATTTAAATTCTCCCAAAATAACACCTGTTAACTTTTGTTGAAGATCTTGTAGTCAGGCACAGTCCTAGGTCACACGACCTCTGGAAGTCCTTTTTTATAGATGAGCAAACCAAGGCTTAGGAAGTTAAGGAACTTGCCAGAAGTCACACTGCTCATATACATTAGTGCCCGCATAGAATCTCTTAACACTGCTGTGCCTAGGTAGCACTGGCATCTGCTCATATTGGGACTCCATGTTAGAATATCCTTGTTAGGAAAGCCATAAAAGCTTTATCGTGAAAAGTCATGCTGTGTGTTAATTAGATACATAGTGTGATGTGTATTCCTGCAATCTGGACCAAAAGGGAAGCAGGTAATCATACTCTTACTCTAAAGCTATTAAGATACAAGAATATAGATTGAAATTTCTTATTCTTAGAAGAAATAAGGTTAATGTGACAACAAACTTGAAGCAGTTAACACAGATTTTGAATCCTGAAAGGTTGCACTGTATTTAAATATGTGGAACTGTTAACTATAAGAATTAAATGATAGAATCTTAGGAAAGCCTGGGCTAGGAACCCAAGTTATTTTATGATGAGATTCTTCTCATTAGGGATGAACTTTCAACCTCTGGTGAGACATTCAGAGGGCTCACTTGTATTGGACTCTTTCTTCCTGGGAAGGGCAGTGATTGGGTATGAAAGGGTGCTTGTCTTGCAGGATGCTCATGACGGGGAAGTCAACGCTGTGCAGTTCAGTCCCGGATCCCGGCTGTTGGCCACAGGCGGCATGGATCGGAGGGTTAAGCTTTGGGAAGTGTCCGGAGGTGAGATCTCAGAGTGTACCGAAGGAAGCTGTGACATCTGATTGACTTGGTTTCAGGAAACCTTTGAATTGCTCATTTCTCAAAGTACAACATTTTGTGTCAGGAGTCTGACCAGAGCATCATTACTGTCTCAGTTGCACTTTATAGCTGAAGATGTTTTCTCTGCATTTCCAAGCAATGACTAGAAAATACTGTAAAGTTATGGATATGTTTGTATTTGTGTTTTTTAAATATATACTAATCAGAACATCTTCCAAGATAGTGTAGGTTTTTAAAGGAAAATTAAAAGCAGCTTATCAGACAAGGGCCCTAAGATCAAGGCACGGTCTTTGATTAGACCTTGTTTCAGAATTGATCTCAGAGCACTCAGAAATGGGGTGGCATTGAAAGAGAAAATGGGAGTTGATGAAACCATCTCTTAAAATGCTGAAGCTACGACATAGCCCAATTTCAACATTTTGAGATTTAGTTAAATGTACATATACTTTTAATAAAGCAAGGTCAAAGAATAGGCTAAAGGTTTTTGTAGGAACCACTTTGTCAAGTTCCCATAGTTACAGCGCATACATGCTCCCTGTCCAGCAGTTAATAGTTCCAGCGGGCCTTTGTGTTATTTCCTTTGATTCTCACAATGGCCCTGTGCAGTTAGAAAGGTGGGTATCCCCCGTATTTGAAAACTCAGGAGGCACTACCAGATTGACATAGGTGATTTACATGACTGATAGATGATTTACGTGGCAAAGGAGTGGTGGAACCTAGGGGCTGAGTTGGGTCTTCTAATTGCAAGTTCCTTGTTTCTCCATGACAGCCTCCCCTAAGCTGTAGAGTTGCTGAAGAACCCTGCAGATCACTGTGGTTACAGAAGAGCAGTCTGTCCATCTGTTGGTTAGAACAGGTGGTCAGTAAAGCCCCAAGTGTGTCTGCCCTGGCATTTGATTTTCAGGAAAGTGGCTCAGTAGTTAAATCCCTGGCAGTTACAACTAGTTGAAGCCCATTAGAATTAGTCCACAACAGCCTGTTCAGTCTGCAGTTTTGTTCCTCTTGGCTAATATTTACTGAACCTTGGAAGGTACAAAGTCCAAGAGACTGTTTATGAAATAGTTTGGGGTGTCCTGTTTTTACTCTTTTAAAATATCAGAAGAATGGCACTTTCCACCCAGTAGGAACACCCATCCTCGCTCTTTCTATCAAAGCAGAGGCTCCATTGGTAATTACTTGTATAAACAGCATTAACATAACCTCCCCTGGTGCCTTCTAGATAAAAGAGCTTTTTACTTTTAACAAGGTGTTTGGTCTTTTGAGATCAATCTCTTGTGTGCAATAGCATTTATCGATCACTTCTTGCATTTTGGCTGCCAAATAGAATATTTTGGGCATAAGTCAGAGAGCTGTTTCTTAGAATTTGCAGTAATAATTTGGTCTGTAAAGGTGTAATCTAAATAAAGACCTTAATTAGTGGATGTCGGCCCTTTTTTACTTTGGAAAATCTAATGAAAGCTAAGATCCAGAAAGAGGCAGATAATGTGCTATATTTTTCAAGTAAATATAGAGGTGGAGTTCATAGACCAGGTTAATGATCCCAGCCCTAAATATGTTTGACAGCTCCAAACCAGTATTCATATTGTTATTATTTAGAAGTGCTGAGTAAAAGATAACATTGAAATGTTTCCTACCCTGTGCTCCCCTTTTATGAACTTGATTTAGAATGGTTCCCTAATTGTTTTCCTAGCTTGTCTATATAGGTCACCCTTAAGCTACCCTATAAAAAAAGGAATGTAATCACATCATCATCGAGACTTTTAATCATGTAAGCTTATGTCTGCATAACTGAAGTTTCCATGTATGGGGCCAGCTCTGTGAGAGCAGTACCCAGGAGAGGTGGCTGAGTCTGTTGGTGAGGGAGGCTGGATAGAGGGAGGGAGCACTTGCAGGCAGCTGGGTTGCCAGAGTCTCCGGGTTCATGGGCATAGAGTAAGTGCAAGGACAAACTCCAGAAATTTCAAACTAGCTAACTGGCATTCTAATGACTAGCCATTTACACCTAACTAAAGCAAAAACTCTTCTCAGACATTCCTGAGAATTATCACACCTGGATTCTGAAAAGTTGATGGTCCAAAATTGGTAGTTAAGTTGGTCCAAACACGGATCTAACCCAAAGATGTGTTTATGATGTAAGGTAATAACAACTAAATGAAACTCAGCCTCTAAGTTGATTGACATGGCCTATATATACTAAATTTCTCTAAAAGAACAGCTTAACACACATGCAGAATGCTAGGCTCTGCATCCACGTATACCTTCATTGTTCTTAGAAACTTGACTACAGTATATTTTGGTCTCGTATTCTGTCTGTCTTGCTGGTTGATTCTCTGATGGTGCAGGAATGCTGTTTTGACAATATAGTTGGCTTCCAGTGTTTCGGGTGCCCCATTGAAACTTACATAATGGCTTTACCTTCTTGTCTTCCCTCTACCTTTCTTTTTATCCAGACAAGTGTGAGTTCAAGGGTTCCCTCTCTGGCAGTAACGCAGGAATTACAAGCATTGAATTTGATAGTGCTGTAAGTATCTAACACCCGGGGAAATAGGTGCATTCAGAGGTGTTTAGAAACAAGACATCTGGTTTTCAAAATTTAAAAATAACTCACCTGGTTTGTCTGCTATTTATCTTGAGTAAAATCAGTGTTAAAGAAAGATGCAGGTAGATTACAAATTCCATGCTGATCGTGACTGGGCTGGGGAGGTAGGTCTGCATTAACCCAGCTGATCTCTGCAGACTTGATAAAGGTCCCAGTTTGGGCTGAGGCATTGTGGGTGGAGAGGAGAGCATCCAGCTAGACCTGCACCAGAGATGAGCAGTCTCCGAGGGGGTAGCTGGGAGGTGAAACAGGGCAGAGTCAGTTCCTGTGGGCTTTCTGGCTGAAACAGTATGTAGAGAATTAGTATTTGCTGTTACTGAAGGCGGGCAGCAGAGGGAAGTGAATGCAGGAGGCCAAGTTCCATTTTGAGCTGGAGGGTCTTCGACCTTCAGGCAAGATTGAGCGATTAAGTGAGCTTAAGAGAAAGGTCTGAACGTAACAGGGTGGGTGAGTTGACAGACACTGGTGGTAATAGTTGGTGTTTGGATCAGGTGTATAGTTTTAGACATCTAGACCTTGGACTTGATTATTGGGAAGTTTGTATTGTGTGAACTAAATTCCTCTATTTTGGCTGAAATTTGTGTCTCACCTTCCCTCCCCCTTTATTTCAATAGGGATCTTACCTCTTAGCAGCTTCAAATGATTTTGCAAGCCGAATCTGGACTGTGGATGATTATCGGTTACGGGTAAGAACCAGTTAGGAAAATTAGTATAATCTCCTAATTTCTCATGGTTATCAAGGCACAACAATGGTAGGCAATAGCAGGTCCATTTAATCGGCAATAGGAAACCTTCACTTTTCCATGAAAGACTCGAGACATTCCTATTAATAAGAGGAGGTACTTTCATAGATACCAGTCTTAGCTTAACTTCAGCGATCTTGATGACAGCATATAAATTGACTTAGTAATTACCTCCCAGAGTATAGCTGGAAAGTAGAATATAGACATACATATGGATGCACTGTGATTGAGAGAAAACAACTGATGCTAGGATTCAGATGGAAGGGAAAGGGAGTGTCATAGGGTCAGATGTGTAGGAAGCCTGTATCTGACCCTAACCTTGCCAAGAAGTCCTGTGGATTCCAAGACAAAGACCAAAACGTGAGGGTTATATTGCCTTTGTTCTAATGAAAAACACATCACTTGATTTGGAGACTGGTTTTTCTCCTTAAGCTTGAAGGAGTCTTCACATGAGCTCATTAAATAAGGGCTACTAAAAGCTAAGATGGAGGGTGAACTTGACATTGGTAGGAATTTTACCAAAAAACTTTGACAGCAGTTCTGTGCATCAGCCCACACAGAAAACAGGGCATGATGTCAAGATGAACTTATTAAAGTTAAATGCAGGGAGGTGGGAGCTGCGCTGGGTAGTATACGGTGGTCTGTTTTGGTGACGCAGGAGTGCAGCTAGAAGAATCATTAGAAACACAGTGAATGGATTTCTTAGACTTTCCATTTTCTTGAAGGTGCTGTGGAAAATGATCACCGTGGTAATTCTTTACTCTTAGTTGAAAGAAGATCCAGGGCTATACATATATATAAAGCCTGAGGCGTGAAGATGACAGATTATGTTCTCTGAAAGCTGAAGAGCCTGCCTGGGTTCTTGTCTGAGTGAGGGAGTGGAAGTGGACTGTTGGCACCCACAGGCAGGGCAAGGCTCAACTCAAGCAATAGTTCACGTCTGTTCAAATATTGGAACGAGTTTTCAGCTATAGTGTGATAGTTCACGCTAAACATGGAAAAGATGCCTAGCCTGTTCTTGTAGCAGTTTTTTAATTCGTCCTGTAGTCTGCCATGCTCTGTGTAACTGCCATGTAAGACAGTTGTATGCGTCTACAGTCATTAACTTATCTAAAGCAAGATGGCTTTTCTCGAGCGGCCTCTATGAGTTAGACCCAGTACTGAGGGTGTTATGTGCATTACTGCTGTAGTCCCCAGGAAGGCAGCTAAGGTGGTTAGATGAGGGGACTGAGGCTCCGATTTGCCCGAGGTCACATAGTTAACAAACCGGTGAGAATTGGAATTGAGGCCTGTGCTCTTTCCTGTATTGGATTGGCCTGGATTACCAGTATTCTAGACTGGGAAACAGCTGAAGTGTTGAATTGAGGGACATACAGCTTTCCTTACCTTTGCGGCCCTTGGAGGGAGGACCCAGGCAAGCAGTTGAGTCAGTCATTTGTGCAGGATGTATTTTTCATTGGTAGAGTTCTGTACAGGTGGGCATCACCTTTGGGTCTGACATAAGAGGAAGGGGACCTGGAGGTGAGGTAGTTCTGAAAGATAGAGGTCATACTGTTGGGAAACTTGTCTCAGGTGCGCTAGTTTGCAGAGGTTTTATCGGAGAAGGTTCTGTCAGGGTGCTGGCAAGCTGTGCTCATGTTGGGGCCATTGTCTCCTTCTCTGGAGTAGCTGGCTCTGTGGCCTCAGGTCTGCTCACAGCCATGTCCTGTCCCTCAGTAAATGTGGGAAGAGATCCAAGAGGCCTTTTTCACGCTTCACACTCTTACCAAGGTCCGGAACTAAGTGGGCTTCCTGTTGTAGGGGCTGTGGCTCCCACTTAGACCCTAGTTACAGAGGATGTTGGAAGACATGAATGGACACCTATGGTCTAAAACTCAGGTTCAAGCCCTGGTCAGTATCTCCTTAACTTTGATGATAAGCGAATGGTGTTGGGAGAGACTAGATGCAAGGAGCAGCTGGGTGAGTGCTTGCTTTAAAACCCTTTTAGTAAAGGGGCCCATGACAGGACTCCTTCAATACCAGGTGTGTTAGACTCCCTTAAAAATCTAAAGTCAGTGCCAACTGGTCCGGCTGCTCTCTGAGATTTGACTTGAGGAACTGGATTGAAGAACCCACCCTGTTCAATGCTCTGACAATGATGTGGAGAGGTATCCAGAGGCAGGACTGGCTTTCAGGTGGTGGTTATTATTTCAGAAACATCCTCATCAAGTTCTGCATTTCTCTGGCATCAGTTGTCTTCGGTTGATATTAACGGTAGCTGCTTGCAGGTGGGCAGCCCTCGGGGTCTGCCCCAGAACACAAGAGTCTGGGCAGAGTGCTAGAGAAGAATGCCAAACCTCCCTCCCATGTGGGGCTCGGGCTGCTGTGACAGCTGAACCCACTGTGGCATATCTAGTGAGTCCTTGTTGAAAAGACTAAGGTAAAACTTAAAAGTAGTATTAAAATTAAATACTATAAGTAAATATAAAAAACTGAGTGAATGAAATAATTTTTAATAAATCTGATCCCCTTAAAATAAGCACTTTTTAAATGATAAAATTGAGTGTTTATAGGAGGCCCAATCCTTGCCGTTGAGAACATGGAGATGGAGCTAGTCAGTCTCAGGCAGATCCATATGGGTTTCCACCAAGAACAAGATTAGCAGAAGTCCAGACTTTTTAAAAAGCAAGCTAACAATACCTATGAAGGGCCAAGCAATAAAAACATTCCTTTTCTTTATTCCATTAGTCCATAGTTCATTCCAGGAAGTAAGTAAAAAAAAAAGCTGTGTGCTCATAGTGTTCATTGCAGCATCATTTGTTACCATGAAACTTTTAAAGCAACTTAAGTGTCTGCTGGCCAAGGAAATTTCAGCTAAATTGTCACCTCACCACATACAAATTATTCAGCTTTTAAAGTATTTGTGAAGACTTAAGCGTGAGGGTGCAAAAAGGAAGAGAGTTAGTGCTGTCCACACGTGCCTATTTCAACTGCTAAACGAGCGTGAGGAAGAGATTTGTCTTCCTCAGTTTAAGTTAGAGACCCAGGCTCTGTAGAGCAACATCAATGTGACCCCAGGCCCATGTGTTTTTAGCTATCACATGAAAAACTGCTTATACTATAATGTTAAAAAATAACATGAAATATACAGAAATGTGAAAGTGTGCAAGAGTGAGTGCATTCACATAGCCCAGTGGTCGGCAAACTGCGGCTCTTTGGCCCCTTGAGTGTGGCTCTTCCACAAAATACCACTGCCTGGGCGAGTCTATTTTGAAGAAGTGGCGTTAGAAGTTTAAGTTTAAAAAATTTGGCTCTCAAAAGAAATTTCAGTCGTTGTACTGTTGATATTTGGCTCTGTTGACTAATGAGTTTGCCGACCACTGACAGCCCATTCATGAGCGATGTCGTTTCCTCCCTATGTTGGTGAGATGTGATTACAGAAGGTGCATATACACAGAACTAAGAACTTAATTTACATTGCATGAGAACTACCTACTCAGGTTCCTGTCTCCCGTGACTTGTACAGATTGGATGAGTTGTACTGAGTGGACTCACGTTCTTGTACTGTGGAATGTAAGCTTTGGTGCTGGAGTTGCTTTCACCAGCAGGATCGGTGGCAGCTTTTACACTGCTACAGCCCAGCCACCACCTGCTGGCACACTTGTAAGATCAGTCCCAGTTTCAGAGAGGTGTCAGGGTGAGGGGTGTGAGTGAAAAGCCGAGCAGACTTCTTAGACAGGGAGAAGTACGCATGTCCTAAGTTTCTGTTCCTGTACTAAATGCAGTTGCTCCACTCAGTATAGCAGAAAGACGGGACTCTAAAATTTCAACACTGAAAACTTTACACGAAACTCTGAGGTCTCATCTTTGGGAGTGAGGTTGAAACCCATCATTACCAGTGGAGTAAGTATACTAGGGTCTTTTAAAAAGGCTTGTTTTTATTAGAAAACATCAGTGAATACCTTCTGAGCCTTTGAGGTTTTGCAAATATAAGAGGTCAATGATGACTAGTAAAAGGGCTGATTCCCCAGGTCCCCTCCCTGCATCCTCACCATCCCCAGCCGCCTCGCTCCCATCAAGTTCCAGTAGTGCTTTGATGGGTAAAAGGGCAGCTGACACTCCGTGATGTCCCAGGTCTGTGTTCCTTGGCGAGCCCAGGGAGGACACGTGGTTGGCATCCTATAGTCAGCCTCGAAGGGATGTGATTACTGGGAGTGTGGTATCTGTGGTTCTGATCTGACTTTCAAGCTGAGACCTCTCTTTGAAAAACCCCCAGGGCTTTTAATGGTTTATTTAATGAGGCCTGATGTTTCCTTTTGTAAATGTGTCTTCTGAGAAAATGTCTATTCTGACTTTTAGAGGCACTGGCTAAACCCAAGGCTTTTTAAATGTGTGATTGATATAATACAGACTTATTTTAAAAAGGTGCCATGTTTCAAAAAAGTCTTCTGGTTGCCCTCACTGGTTTTGAGGATGAGACAGGTGAACTTTGTACTGGTGATGTTTTTGTTTCGGGTGTTTTTTTGTGTTTTTTTTTTTTTTTTTTTTTATGTTACTTGTGGTCAGAGATTTATCCTATTCCTCTAATATACCTCACCTCTGGGCAGCACGTGTAGATAGATAGACTTCTTGGGTGTTTCCCCAGCTACTGGTCCTTCTGCCTCTGATGTTCCTGACCAACCATTGGGTGTTTGGAGAAGTTGGCTCCCTTGCGGTATGCCGCCGGCAGGCTTATCCTGGCTGTGTTTCTCTCTCCTAGCACACACTCACGGGACACAGTGGCAAAGTGCTCTCTGCCAAGTTCCTGCTGGACAATGCGCGTATTGTTTCTGGAAGTCATGACCGGACCCTCAAACTCTGGGATCTGCGCAGCAAAGTCTGTGAGGAAATTCAGTCTCTCTGTTTATATGTGGGGTTAGACATTAACTGTGGAGGTGTTTGTTTCTACATCAAAGCCTGCATTTAGTGTGATACAGTTTGAATGCAAGTGAGAATGGTGCTGAGGGTGTGGCCATTTTCCATGTTTGAAGCTTCATGTGAGTGAGGAGTTCTGTTGGCTTGGGGTCTGAGGGAGTGAGGTTATGTGGACAGCCACGGAGGAGCCTCTGCTTGGTGACTGATGTTTGGCTTTCTTTCAGGCATAAAGACAGTGTTTGCGGGATCCAGCTGCAACGATATTGTCTGTACAGAGCAGTGTGTAATGAGTGGACATTTCGACAAGAAAATTCGTTTCTGGGACATCCGGTATGATACCCAAGAACTCCCTCGGTGGGGAGGCATGTGAGAGGGTCTGTACATGGTAGAATGGTGAATATTTGTATACGGGTTTTTTTAAATCCCTGGCAATGCAGAGATAAGCTCCAGTCCACATTTATTTTAACAGTTTGATATTCTTTACCATGAAGTCGACAGTTGTGGCCAACAACCACGGACATACACTGTGTACTGACCAGGTGCATGATCAGCAGAGATAAACACCTGGGTGGGTGGGTAATTAAATGTAATAGTTGGGACAGACACACAAGTCTGCCCTGAGTGCTGAGGCAGACAGAGCCAGCCCCTTTGTCCAGGGATGTTAGAACATGCCTCAGGACTCATCTTGAGAGGAGAGTAGGCTTCATATTGCAGAAAAGCCCCTGAGAGACATTCTGGGCAGGTGAGACTGATAACCGTGTATTGGGACCAGATGGCCAGGAGCTTTATATGCCATTTTGTAAAAGATTTGATCTTAGAAGCCATTGGGTGTTCAGCAAAGGATTGCTTCCCAGGAGTCTAGTGGATTGTGTGGGTGGCAGTTTTAGAGGGAATTAGTAGAGTGTATGAGGATCTGAACTCCAAGCCGTGGAGGAAGAAGGTGGGCATCTACTTGAGTGAGAATTCTGGCAGGACTTGGTGACAAGTTGAATGTGGAAGGTGAGGAAGGAGAAAACTAAAGCAAGACAGAATAAATGACAATTTTAGGAAGAGGGTGCAGAGAATGTATTCAGATAAGGACATTAGTTTGTGATTTCTAATACACATTTGGAAAAACGAAAGAATTTTTTAAAGAGGTTGGAAGTCCTCAGGGGAGGACTTTGGAGGCATGAGAACAGATTACTCAGACACACATAAAACAGTAAGAAGATAGCACTTAGGGAGCCGTCTGAGGAGGAGGAACTAGAAAGGGCAAGAGAGCCAGAGTCCTGTGGATGGGCCACAGCTAAGGGGTAACGGGGTCAGGTGGCAGGAGGAGTCCAGTTGGATGAGGCTGGTTTGATAGGAGGTGGTTGGTGATCCGATTGAGTGGAGGGATGGCAGCTGGGGCAGAAGCCCAGTTGTCGAGCATTTGTGGACAGAGTGGGGAGTGAAGAGCCATGGTTATAGATGAGGCTTTGAAAGGCCCAGAGTGATGCTCCTGGCTCCTAGACATCACTTCAAGTTTTACTGGTGTAGCCCCTAATTTAAGAGATGAAGAACCCGAGTTCCAAGGCAGTGAAGTGTCTTGCCTCCAGCCTCATACTTACCAACACTAAGATAAAACACTCTTACTTAGTTATGGTTTGTGGTAGGAAATCATCTCTTTGATCGTTTACTAGTACACCAAAATGCCTGCAGAAGGGTCTGCACCTCCTTTACCTGCATCAGCAACAGGGTCCTACCCAGGATTTCTGTTCACAGGCCTGGCTATGGACTGGGGCCCAGGTGAGAATCTAGAGAGTGAAAGAAAGAGGCCTTGCAGAGTGTGGTGACTCTGTCCCGGAGTCCCAGTTTCACATCTAGCATCACCAAGAAGTTGGGGACCCCTGAGCTGAACTTTGTGTGGCAGGGAGACTGTGAGAAAGCACAGCTTTCTCCATATTTGGATAGGAGCCCTGGTTGGTACATGCTGATCAGAAGCTCTGATTGGCATCTATCGTATGGTTCCAAAAGTGGGCAGGGAAATGAATTCTTACCAGATTTAGAGTTCTAGTTCTCAAAATTATTACCATAGAGTCTGTTGGTGGAAAGATAATAAAAGCAGCACTGTGGTTATTTTTATAAGGCTGGGAACACATTCACTGCCTGAAAGAGCTTTGCATTCTGTTTGGTTCGCCTTTTCCCCTTCTCTGCTCCATGGCATGCCATCCTGGTTCAGATGGGGAAGTCTGACGTTTCTGTGGTACATTTTCTCAGACTTTCCATCTCTTTGGTAGGTCAGAGACTATCATCCGAGAGATGGAGCTGTTGGGGAAGATTACTGCCCTGGACTTAAACCCAGAAAGAACTGAACTCCTAAGCTGCTCCCGTGATGACCTGCTAAAAATTATCGATCTCCGAATAAATGCTGTCAGACAGACATTTAGGTAACTGAAGCCATGCTGGTTTGGGGCTCCTGAGGGTTGCATGAATACCAGAGGCCCCGATTTGCTCTCAGACCCTGAATGCTCTGAGCTCTCGGGGTGACGGTGCCCTCTTGTTTGTTTCAGTGCTCCTGGGTTCAAGTGTGGCTCTGACTGGACGAGAGTCGTGTTCAGGTTAGTGGTGATGCTCCTTCTGCCCACCTCACCCCCAAGCTTGGTTCATCACAAAGGTTAGGCGTGAGCATTTTCCCGTTGGGAAAGGGAGCCAGATTTATACAGTGTCTCAGCCAAGCACCCAGGAGTGAACCTGTAGGGTTCAGTGCTAGAGGTCACTATCACTGTCCTTCCTCTCTAGTGTTCCTTCGTGATTATACCAAATGCACTGGTTGCCCACTTGGTTCTTGCTGGGCACAGCAAGTTCACCTCTCTCCATGCATTTAGAGAAGAGCTGATTGAGAGCTTTTAGGGAAGTATGGGAAAGTCTCATGGAACAGTTCCAGCATCGCAGAGAAACTTCTCCACAGTTAATGCTTCTCTCTTTCCTCTTCCCTCTTTCCTACTTTCACTGAGCCATGTGACCAGGCAGTCTGCCAGACAAAAGAAACCCTCCGCCATTCAGGGGTTGACTTGACCTCCCTGTGTGTGCTGAGTTGGAGTCTGAGATAGTTAGGGACTTGTGGCCTCAAGAAGTAACATAGTGGCATATTCTTCATTGGGTGGGTGAGGCCAAGATAACAGGGTGAAATAGCTTTCGTGTAACAGTCCTGAATGTCAAGTTCTGATTTTCTGGGTGTACAGGACTGGTCCTGTGTTTGTCTCATAAATGAAGGCTAAACATTGCTTCTTGCCAGGAGGTCCATGAGGATGCTGAATGGGGAGGGGGACGGAGAGGTTGACACCATTTCCTGTCTTCTGTGTTCTCCAGCCCTGATGGCAGTTATGTGGCAGCAGGTTCCGCGGAGGGCTCTGTCTACGTCTGGAGTGTGCTCTCCGGGAAAGTGGAGAAGGTCCTTTCAAAGCATCATGGGTAAGATGACGCCTGTGAGCCCCTCTGAGGTGGTGAGCGGGTCCTGTGACTTCATCCCAGGGGTCATGCTCTCTTCAGGCATGGACCTGAGGGCAGTGTGCACTTATGTGCTCTGCTGTGAGCTAGGTTAGTGGAGAGAAGCAGCCAGTCCCCCCAGTGCAGATGGCCGCAGTGCTCCGCTGGCATGCTTATACAGAATCTTCTGGTTCGCGCAATCAGAATTGTGGCTGTTGGAGAAAAGAGTAGAAAAACATTCTCTTATCTTCCCCTAGGCTCCTTTATTTCTTAGCTTGGCTCCATCCACCCAGGCCCAACTGCCAGTTAGAACACAGTCCCGGGGTTCCTCCACAACCACCTCTCTCTGTGCCTCAAAAGCAGTGACAATTTCTACTCAGTCAGTTGTCCTGTCCCTCTCTGTTTCATTCACCCAGAGCTGTTCGCTTAGGGTAGACTTGATTGGGCCTGCTCCTTTCATTCCCAAACTGCTTCCTAAAACACAGTGCAGGGTTCCTCCTGCATTCTTCTGCTCTTTACTAAGTGCCTGCCTGTGAGCGGGAGCACCCGGGTGAGTAAAACAGCTGTGGAGAAAGCCCAACCCCCAGGTGCGAGGGAGCCTGGTACCGAGTCACTAAGGCTCACAGATGTTCCGACCTCTCCCTTTGAAGCTCATCCATCAATGCGGTGGCATGGTCCCCCTCCGGCTCCCACATCGTCAGTGTGGACAAAGGAAGCAAAGCTGTGCTGTGGTCGGAATACTGACGGTGTCTTCTCAGGAGAGCAGATCCAAAGCTGGAGAAGCACTCGGGCCGCAGCTCTGTCCTGGCAGGTGGTGTGTGGGGTGTAGCTTTGACCTCCAGAGAAGAGACAGCCAGGCGACTTTCCTTTGAGCAGGACTTCTGAGGATTTGGGCTGCAGCCTCTAATGACCTGGAGGAATGATGCTGCCTCTGCAGCCACTTAACAGAGGTGGGTCGCTGCCTCCATTCTGTGGGAAACACTACTAGCTCTGACCGTCCATACCTCAGCGGGGCAGGCAGTGCCAACAGCACCCCACATGTGTGTGTGTGGAGGGAGTCCTCCCGCTTCCTTCTCTCTTCAGAGTCAGTTCTGGCCAACGCATGTCCTGTCGCCTTGGATCATTTTTCTGGTGAACTTGCTTTAATCATTGGATTAACAGATACCCAAACAGGATTACCCCTGTCCTCAGGTAGCCCACATGGACTGCCCTGGTTTCCAAGGAGACATGGGACTGCCGTCCTCCCTGCTGGTTCGTGTCATTATTCTGAAGCTCTCAGTGTGATCTCCTGATTACGGTTGGAATTTTCTTAGGTCTCCAAAACAGTTCTTAGAAAGTGTAACTGTTCTTCAAAGCTCCTGATTCTATATTCTATTTCTTGGTCAAAACATAAATCTCAATTTGGTTACAAAATATTTTTTTGAGAGGAAGTGCAAAAACCTTTTTATCCAGAGAAGTGTGTGTGCTGCAGGAGTAGGTGTCTTCCTAGACCCATCTGTCCCTTCCAAGAAAGTGGGTGCATGCCACGGTCTTTGGGTACAGCTGCTGGGACTCAGGTGTATCTCTGGAGCCACAGTTCCAGGTCACTGCCCTTGTGCCAAGTCCATGTGCAGTGCCCTCGGTGCTGGAGCACAGGAAGCCCATTCCAGGAGGCGGGGAATGGATATCACCTTCCGTTTCAGGAGCTGTGATTGAGGCCAGGGAAACTGGCCTGGGGCATTTTTTTTAAAGCATTTCTTTCCCATTTTCCTTGTGTATAAAATTTTGGTTCCTCGAGTGACTGAAACACCAATATTTTTATCACTTTCTAATTTGCACTTTATTTGTTTCCTCCCATACTTGCTCTCTGGACAGATGTTGGTGTGAGTGCTGGAGCCTGGTGAGGGGTGGGGGATGAGGAGTGCCTTTCCTCCCACAGGGCAGGACTCTCCCTCCCTCTTGCCCCACCTTCATCTTCCCTTTTCTGTTCAGAGAGCTCGAGTTGAGGGGAGTTGAAATTCACAGGCCAGGGCACATCTTTTATTTATTTAACTGTGTTGCCCAACAGAACTTGATTGTAAATAAAAAAGAAATCTGTTATATACTTTTCAAACTCCATGTCTCTTGGTGGTTCTTTTATTCTCCTTTATCCTAAGGAGGGGTGGGAGGGAGCTCTTTTATTTATTTTCCTGGCTTTTATTCATTTGTAAATAATGGAAATACTTTCCTGGTATGTTTTTCTCCTTGTTCATTTAAGTCTAAGTTGTCACTGCCTATAAATATGAACATCCCAGCTTCCCGTCATTTGCAATTCTTAAACAGGAAAAGGGTGTCTTCAAAACTTGGGCAGTTGCGTTCTGAGAGCCCCGTGCACTTCTGTTACCCCTGCAGTTGGCTCCACAGACAGCAGACAAGTTCCTGGGCCCTGCTCTGGATACTTTGTTCACAGGTTTGATCATGAACTCTGTGTCTCCAGGCCCCCTCTTTGCTGAAGGAGCATAAATTACCTCATTGAGGAGTGACTTATAAATGGCAGCTCAGATACCTAGCAAGCAGCATTGTGCATTAACAAATTAGGATCTCCCTAGAATCCCCCGTAAAACAGTTGCATCACAACACTGTGTTTACTGAGGAGTTGGCCAAACTTCTGCTCGGCCCAGCAGCTTGAGTCAAGATTCCATCAGGATCTGACATCTCAGGCAGCACTCTCCAGAAAGCTGAAGAAACCCTTTGCAAGTGGGAGTCATTTATATTATTTTATTTTATGTTTTTACTGATTTCAGAGAAGATGAGTGAATCTTCAAACCGCTGCCTTCTGCCCGCCCCCTATTAGGGATCAAGCTGGAAACCCTAGCATGTGCCTTGACCAGGAATTGGACCATGACCTCCTGGTTCATGGGTCAATGCTCAACCACCAAGCCACACCAATCAGGCAAGGGAGTCATTTTTAAAGGAGACCCAAAGTAAGCGTTGCAGTAGCCTTTGGTTATCCTGTTTTCTTTGAACTTGGAAGGGAGCATTCTTGCTGTCTCTGCTTTTTTTAAAAGTTTCAATTTGAGGTCCATCCACACTGAAGCTTTTCAAGTCACCTGGCCACCAAGATTGTGCTGATAGTGTGGACTCACTGCAGTGGAGTATGGCTTCCATCCAACACATGGTCTTCACCCTGCCACCTTTGAGGTTATCAGGGACCCTACCTGTGCTACTGGTTCCATTGGAGGGTGGGAGGTGGGCAAAGGACTCCTGGGTGGTTATAGCTAGTGAGCTCCCTTGTCAGTGTTGTCAGCTTTGATGCATGCATTAACATGTCAGAAGTTGAGAATTTAAAAACATCTTAATGAACTATTTCCTAAGTCATTTCCCACAATAGTGTAGTAAATCAAGTGTGATGTCTTATTAAAGCAGACTGCGCACACTTACCTTTATCCTAAGAGTCTTGTGAAGGCCCTCTGATCTTCACATCATGGCACACGGGACGTTTTGTGTGGACATGGGGAAACGGAGGGGCCCAGAGTGGGTGGGTGGGGAAGTTCCAGATCAGGGAGTGTGCCAAGGTGCACAGAGCTGCCTGTGTCTTCACAACTGTGTTCTTGGGGAACTGCACATTTTAAAATGTAGACTTGAAACTCATCCTGTATGGGGCATCCAGAGAGGAGAGTGGCCATGATAAAGCACCTCATGCAAGACTGCTGGGCTGCAGAAACCAAGTATTTCTGACCTGGCCAGTGTGGCTCAGTGGTTGAGCATCGACCTATGAACCAGGAGGTCACAGTTCAATTCCGCTCAGGGCACATGCCCAGGTTGCACCTCAATTCCCAATCGGAGGCATGCAAGAGGCAGCCCATGAATGATTCTCATCATTTATTTTTTTCTCTCCTCTCTGAAGTCAATAAAAATATATTTTAAAAAATGGAATCCCAATTGGGCAGAGATCCTTGAAAAGCATTTAGTCTACACCCCATCCCTTGCTTAGATCTCTTCTACAATAGCGACAAGAAGTTGTTAAATGCTTTCAGGGATGGGAAAATACCACCTTTCTTTGGAAAAGCATGAAGTGTGAGAAAACTTCGGATGAAACCATACTCCACTCTGCTTCTCTCCAAATTAATCTAATCTCCATTGCTTCTGTCCATTGCTTCTCTCCAAGTTAATCTAATCTCCAGAAGTGACTTATAATTAGAACACAGGTTCTTATTTTTCATGGGCACTGAAACCCTCTTGCCACCCTGGGGTCCTACCCCAAAACAGATTTCAAATGTCCATCTCGAGGCAACGTGCTGAGAATGTACATGATGCTCCATGTACATTCTCCATGCAACAGGAGCATGTTGTACAAACAGCCCCAGACTGGAGTCCTGGGTTCTGAGGCTCACTGATTGCAGGTATTAGCAGCGCAAACCATAACAGCCCTCTATCCCCCGGGTCCATTGACTAAGATGCATATTGGAATTAAGGTGGCTTTTAAAAGCTCCCATTCTCTGGCACTTCATAGATAGAGTTGCCTCAAATTTCTCAAGCACTCTGCTTCAGTAAAACAAAGGCCCTGAGGAACAAGGCTTTCATTCTGTAGCTGATGGTCAGCAGAGTGTACCAGCTTTCCTCATGCATCTGCCCTAATCAACCCTGAGATGATAACCTTGCCCCAAAGCCCATAAGCTTCTTAGCTGAACATTCCCACCCCCACAAGCCAGGGCTGGGATTGGTGGCAGGAGAGGAAACACAGGGCATGTTAGCTTCATCTCACAGGACGCCAACTCCAGAGAAACAAAATATTGCTAGAGCCCATGGTAGCCAGACTTTGAGAATTCACAGACCAGTAAATTTCCAAAAGAATTGTAGGAGAAGGATAGCAACTTTTTAAAAGAATTTTATCCTCACCTGATGATGTTTATTGATATGAGAAAGTGAGAGGGAAGGAGAAAGAGAGAAACAATCAGTTGCCTCCTGCACTCACCCTGATCAGGGATCAAACCTGCAACCTAGGTATGTGCCCTGGGCAGAAATCAAACCCAAAACCTCTTGGTGTACTGGACAATGCTTCATCCAACTGAACCACCTGGCCAGGGCAGGTTGGCAACTCTTCTCTACTATTTTAAAGTTCATAAATAATAGAAAATGCAAAACTAATGACAGAAGGCAAATCAGTGTTTTCCTGAGGTTGGCCCAGGGGACAGAGGAGGTTGGTAGGAGAGTTGACTAAAATGGGGGCCAGGGAACTTTGGGGTGATGGAAGTGTTCTGTGTCTTGATCATAGTGGTGGTTAAACTCATCAGACTGTATACTGGAAATGAGTAAATTTTGTTGTATGTCAACTATACCTCAATAAAGAGGGGGGAAGAAACACAACATTTTAATATCAAAAATTGAGAACCTGCCCTGGCCAATGTGCTCAGTGGTTAGAGCATCAGTCCACACACTGAAGGGTCATAGGGTTTGATTCCTGGTCAAGGGCATGTACCTAGGCTGCATGTTTGGGAGGCAAACAATTGATGTGCAATGTGTCTCTTTTATCCCTCTCCCTTTCCCTTTCCCTCTCCTCTCCCCTTTCACTCTAAAAATCAATTGAAAAATATTCTCAGGTGAGGATTAACAGAAAAAAAAATTGAGAACCTTGCACTGAAGGTTTGCCTGCTTGATTCCACTCGCGGCATATGCCCAGGTTTCAGGTTTGGTTACCAGTCAGGGGTGCATACAGGAGGCAACCAATCAATTGACATTTCTCTCCCTCTCCCTCTCCCTCTCTCTAAAATCAATAAAAATATTTTTTAAAAAAACAAAGTCATAATTAATATAATCAGTTGGTCAAATGATGTTTTTCTAATTTTATCATTTGTTTTACATTTATTAGCTGACATTCCTCTATTTTAAAAAAAGTTTCCTCCTTAGAAATTAAAAAAAAGTTTACCCCAAGTTTATTGCCAGCTATTACACTGTTGCAATCCAATGGCTCATTGATTCACTCAAAGAATATTGAGGTCCCTATTCTGAATGCTGGAGATGGGATAAGTAAAAACATTTAAAAAGCTCTAAACTCTTGGAATGTATCCTCATATATAAAGAGCCAGGGTCCGTCACGACCTAAAAGTCTGGACGGATGACTGAACACCAGGCTAGGGTTCCAGCCGCCCACCGTGGGTGGGAGTCAGTTCTGGGTCCCAGCCACTCACAGCGGGAGTCAGTCCTGGGTCGGTCCCGGCCGCCACCCACTGTGTGGGAATGGAGCCATGCTGCCATCAGACTGGCCTCTGGGTCCCTACCCCTGGCCCACAGGCTCCGGGAACCGGTGCCATATTGCGATCGGATGGCCTCTTGGTCCCTCCCCCTGCCTGTAGACTCTGGGGAACCAGAGCCATGCTGCGATCGGACTGGCCTCTTGGTCCCTCCCCCGCCAGCCCACAGGCCCGGGGAACCAGAGCCATGGTGCGATGGGACTGGACCCTACCCGAGGGGTCCCAGATTGTGAGAGCATGCAGGCTGGGCTGAGAGACCCCACCCCCCGAGTACACAAATTTTCGTGCACCAGGCCTCTAGTATTCTAATAATGAAGTGTAGGGGGGCAGACAATAAACAAGATTAAGAGTAAATTCTCTTGTATGTTAGACGACAATGAGTGATAAGGAGAGAAGGAGGATAAAAGAGTTAGGAAAGGGTATAAAATAGGATGTAGATGAATAGGATGACATTGAAGTGAAGATCCAAAGGAATGAAGGGCTGTCAGTGGGAAGAGTGAATGTTCCAGAAGAGGAAACAGTGAGTGCAAAGGCCCTGAGGCAGGTTTGAAGCAAAGAGGCCAGTGGATGAGCTGAGTGGGTGAGATGGTGAGAAATAATGTCAGACAGCAGGAAAGCCAGGTCCTGCAGGGCCTCTCAGAAATTATCACCTTAGGTGGGAAGCCACTGGCATGTTTTGAAAGAAGCTCACACCCCAAACAAGCTTTCTGCGTATACTCCCTTCATTCCCAGACACCAGGTAAAGTCCAGCATATGAGTAAATGGGTTAGAGGTCACAGCGTGTCCTCCATTCACTCCTTGGGTGTCCTTGGAAGCAGCTGTTCTGGGAACTGGGATCCAAAGGTGAGGAAAATGCAACAGCTTGAGTCTCCGCCCTGGTAAAGCCTAGAGTGAGTGTCAAGTGCACTGTGTCTCTAACCTAGTCCTGGAGGATGGGGAAGGCTCCCCTGAGGAAGGGGCTCTTGAGCTGGAATCTGAAGAGGGACCGAGTCAGGGAGGTCAAGAGAGGAGAGGATTGTTCAGGCACAGAGAACAGTAGGACTGGGGTTCAGGACCATGCAGAGAGGTGGGAGAGTTTTAAAGATGTGTGCCTGTGTCCTGAGAGCAATGGGACATGGTAAGCAGGGGGATGCAGAGCAGGGCTTGGAAGGGCCTGGAGGGTGGAGGTAGATGGTGCAGTTAGACACAGCAGGGAAGCAAGGTGGCTGCTGTGGACTCTAGGGGAGGCTCTGGGCCCAGAGAGCTGTGGACAGATTGCAGAGACACTGGGGACTCATGAACTAGTCCATAGGATAACGGGGTGAAAGAGAGGGACCTGTCTAGTTTGGCTTGCCTAGCACAGGGGTTCATCCTGAGGTTGACATTTCTCCTTGACCTTTTTGTTTATATCCCTGTCCCCAAGGTTGTATTAGCTGCCTACTGAGTTTAAGCAAATGTGTTGAGCACTCGAAAATCCCCTGTCCTTTGCAGGGATAATCAGTCTATTTCTAGAACCCAAAGAGGGTTAGGATAAAAAGCCGCTTTCTTTGAGCCACTGTGCCTCCCTCCAGGCCTTCCCCACTTGAGTGTGGGGGCTCCTGCATCTGAGCCCCTCTGGATGGAGACCCTGGCCTAATGCCTAGAACTGCTGAAACGGCCAGTTCACCCGTCTGGACACTAATCCAATTTTCACCCTGCTCCTTACATGGGATTTGGCTTTGAGACACTGAGACCTGGGTGCTGGGCTTCACTCCAGATCCCCTACAAATTCCCCACAACGTCAGCCAGGGACCTCTCTGGGGTCATCTGGTTGGACAGCGAGGGCTGGCTGCCACCCCGAGGGCACAAAGACCTCCCCTGGGCCCAGCCACTGGTTGCACAAGGTATGTGACTGCCCTCACACAAGCCTTCTCAGACACTTGGGGCAGGCACAGGGAAGAGCCAGGGCCAGGATGACAGGAGTCAGATTTTCATGGAGTCAGTCTGTCCTCGTTTTGCCTGTTCTGTGTAGCTTCCATGGACTTTGCTTATTGGGGAGACTTGGAGGGCATTGAGCTCCAGAAGCTAGGACGGCCTCTTCATGGTGCAGCTGGGCAGGAGGGAGGAGGAATAGGAAAGCACCACCAGCTGCAAATGGCTGCACAGAACTTTTGGGGATTTAATACATTTGAAAATGGTATTTGTGAAGGGGCTCTGCTGTGCTTTTCCGAAAACTTTTCTATTCTATTTTAACTAGAGGCCCGGTGCCTGAAATTCATGCACTCGGCAGGGGGTCCCTCAGCCCAGCCTGTGCCCTCTTGCAGTCTGGGAGCCCTCAGAGGATGTCCGACTGACGGCTTAGGCCTGCTGCCTCCTCCCGACCCCGGACATCCTTGGCGCTGCCACGGAGGCAGGAGAGGCTCCTGCCACTGCTGCTGTGCTCGCCAGCCGTGAGCCCAGCATCTGCCCCCTGGTGGTCAGTGCATGTCATAGTGACCAGTCATTCCGCATTTCAGCCGATTTGCATATTAGCCTTTTATTATATAGGATTGCCATAAGACATAAAACCTTAAGATGGAAAACCTTCTCATTGGAAGCCAGCTAGACTTCCTGGAGAGGTCTACTAAGAGGTCTACTGGCCATAGTCAGTTTTGCTCAATGACTGAGGGGCCCTGGGTTTGATTCCAGTCAAGGACACATGCCCAAGTTTCGAGCTCCATCCCAGTGTGGAGTGTGCAGGAGGCAGCCAATCAGTGATTCTCTCTCATCATTGATGTTTCTATCTCTCTCTCCTCTCCCTTATTCTCTGAAATCAATAAAAATATTTTTAAAAAATGAGGTTTAGCAATAAAAATAAAAACACAGCTTTAAAAATAGCACACTGCCAGGCCACACAAATTAGACAAGGACCCTATTTATAAATCAAACATGGAGATTGAGGCAGTAAAAGGAAATGTCTGATGGAGGTACAGCATCTCACAAGTAGGTTTTCTACCCAGAATGCTCTTGACTTTATATTCAAGATTGATTTTACCTTTCTCCAGCCCCCTAACACCCAACGTACATCCCAAAGTGGAAGAAGCTGCCAGAGACAGATAATATGGCAGCCAACGTCAAGACCAGTAAGTCTACACCACACCATGTTATCTTCAAGAAGATCTCCCGGGACAAATCAGTAAGTGGCACAGAAGTGAGTGGCTTGTGGAAATGTTTGCTTGTTTGCTTATTTGTTTTTTAAAGGAGCCTTTTCAAGAATAGATATGATCAACACCAAGAACTTGTGAGGCCAAAGGAAGCTCTATGTCTATTTTCTATCTCTGCCTGAGATGGACGATAAATGAGATATAAGTGAATAAGTGAATGGCAGAAACACAACTTCTCTTCAATTGCAGCAAGACTTTAGTCCTGAGACCCTTAATTTTTTCCTATTCACTCATTCTGCAACCAACCCCCAGTTTTACTTCTTTTCCTAACCCAACCCCCAATTTTACTTCTCTTCTTAGCCAGCCTTGAACCCATGACTTACCATTTCAAACACTGTTTTGCCAATAACTATTTGGCCTTTTGTCTATCACCTCACCTCCCTGCCCAGGGAAAGCCCTAATGCTGCTTCGACACAACTCTACTCCAGTGCACCTACAGTGCTCTCAACCTCGCTGGGCCTTCAGGGCCACTGGGTAAGGGAACATGGCCGGCCGCTCCCTTTCCACCAGGCTGCCCTGTGGCTGCGTGGCCACCAATATCCCGGCAAACAGCATACTAGACACAGATAATGCCACCATTGGCTCCATCAGAGGCACATTAGCTGGTCTAGATGTGCCTATGAACCTCCTGGTAGGGGAGACAGGGGAAGGTCCACCCCAAAACCTCCATGGATGGGGTCTCCTTGCTCCATTTGATGGCTTCTTAGGAGCCATCCATCTCGCTCAGCACCATCAATACAATGCTGCATATGTAATTTTAAATTTTCTAATAGCTGCATTGAAAAGGTAAGAAGAAACAGGTGGAATTCATTTTAATATTAAATTTAAGTAACCCAATATGTCAAAAAACTGTCATTTTAACATGTAAATGATAAATATTATTGAAAACATATTTTACATGCATTTTCTGGTGTGCAGTCTACATTTATAGCACATGTCCATTTGGAATGGCTGTATTGTACCTATACAGTCACCACCTGTAAATAGTAGGTACCGTATTGGACAGTGTAGCTCTAGGTCATTCTTCCAGTTGACTTCTGAAGCCTATACTGGGCCATCCAAAAAACTCTCTGATCTTTATGGTGTCACACAAGGGAATCAGGCTTTGCCCAGTCTCTCGCTACTCTCCTCTCCTTGCTGAGGAACTCCATTATTTTCATCAAGTGCTCTGATTCTTTGGGGAGATACGTCGGGTGCTCCTCAACCTTTCATTCTATCTGCCCCTGTCCTTTCCCTTCCCCTCCTACTCCCACGGAAGAGGTGCCTTTGCTCCCATCTGAGGTTCATGTTACTCATACCCTGAGTTTCATGGTCCACCACCTCCTTAGAGTCCTCCATCATCAGCCTCCCTCCTGGGCTACATCTGCAGCCTCTCCTTCTCTACCAGGACTTTGCCTGAGCAGCAAAACAAGTACTGACCGCATGCACCTTAAAAGCACCACCAACTCCCCTTGACGCTTGTTCCCTTTCTAGTTTGCTGACCTTCACAGCCAAAGCGTGAAAACGGAGATAACTCTCACTCCTGTCACCAGCCCTCTTCCCTCACACTCACTCTTTAGTCCTCCCCTTCCTGACCATCTCAGCTGCCTAACTGGCCTTCTTTCCAAACCTGCCAGTTCATTCTCCAAACCTGCCAGTTCATTCTCCAGTTTGCTGCTGATGTGATCACATTCTGTATTCTCCTCTGTAAAACTGGGTTAATTCCCATCTCACAGAGTTGTGAGGGTTAAATGAAACAATGTAGCCACAATGTTTAGCTTGGTGCCTGGTATAAGATAAACACTCTAAATGCTATTTAATTGCAGGTTTTTCATCCAGCTACAAATGCTTCACTATCTTCCTAGATTCTTTAGGATCAGTTCCCCTAAGGCCCTTTCTGTCATCAGTCTGCATCCCCATTCAGTGACCATTCACCTGCAGATGAAAGCATCCTTTTGACTGTGGGCTTCGTACACATAATTGTTTTGCCCAGAAAGCATCCCCCACCACCCAACCTCTCATCCCCCATCTGGTCACCTGGCTATGCTATTCTCAGGTGCCTTAACATCAATCACACAAATAACCTAAGACTTGGGGATTAACTCCAGGACATCTGATGGGAGAGGGTAGATCTAGGAGATGATTTAATGCCAACAAAAATGATTTGGGGTATTTATGGAAATAAAAATATGAATTTAAGAGGCTCAGGGAAGAAGGGGGCTAGCCAGGGTGCACCCATTCACTGGTGCACTTAGCAAATGTTGATTGAATTCCTGTTACGTAGCAGGTACTGTCGTAGGTACTGTGATGGCTGACGGGCAGAATTCTTACCATCGAGGCACTCACAGTACCTCCAGTTAAAGTGGTGGTGAACCAACCTGTGCTCTCCCACAGGAGGGTTGGTAAAGAGACCTTTGCTGCCAGGGGCGTGGAGGTGGACAGGATGAGGGCTGAGACAATGATCATCTCCCTTGCCCCCAGCTCCACCCAACCCTGTCCCTCAGAGCATAGGTTCAGGTTTACCTGTAAGGAAGCGCATCTGGTAGGATTTCAGAGACTTCTCCGAACTCCTGGCTCTTTGCTCAGTCTAGAATTTATTTTCACACGGAGGGGAATCTTTTCGCTCACAACTATACATTAAAGGCTTAAAATGCAAATGGGTGGGAGAAGCCTCATTTGCATAGGTGTAACTTTCTACTAAAGTATTATCAGTTAATTCAACTAGTTTGACTGGTTGATATCAGACCTGGGCTTGATGGGTAAACGTGGAGAGAACAGGGTGTATCCAAACGGGTGGGAAGGATTCCTTGGAGCAGATTTATGAGGTGAAGTAAAGTACATCCCTCACCTTCAGTCCATCATCTCTGTCCATGGCCACCCAGGGGGAGAGGAGGAGATGGGCGGGCTGCAGACCCAAGTGACTCCTCTTCTCAAAACTCATTAAAAGGTTTGGTTGTTGCTGATATTTAAGATGAATGCCTTAGGTTACTGTACTTTGGCCATTTAGAATCCATACCTGTTCTTCCCACAGGTGACCATCTACCTGGGGAAGAGGGACTATATAGACCATGTTGAACAAGTAGAGCCTGTGGGTAAGTTGAGTTTAGAGTAAAATTTTCATGCTGGTGTTCCTTTAAGTTATCAGACAACTACTTGTTGTGTATTTATAAAAATCAGCTTGTTAATAATCTAACCAAAGAAATGCAGATTAAAGCATCAATGAGGTGCCACTGCCTGATTGGAAATAATTTTTAAGAGTATGGAAGAGACAAAGGATTCATTTCTAGATTATACAAAGAAACTCAAAATTCAACAGTAAAAGGGAAATAAAATCTAATTATAAAATAGATAAAAGACATGAGGCATTTCATCAAAGAAGACATATGGATGTCAAATAAGCACATGGGAAAATGTTTGACATCATTAGTCATTAGAAAAATGCCAATTGAAACCACAATGAAATATCATTATATGCCTGTCAGAATGGCTACAATTAAAAATACTGACACCACCAAATGTGGGTGAGGATGCAGAGAAACTGGTTCATTCACGCATGGCTGGTGGGAATGCAAAATGGAACAGTCACTCTAGAAAATAGTTTGGCAGTTTCTTAAGAAACTAAACATACACTCACCTATGACCCAGCAATTGTATCCTTGGGCATTGATTTACCCCAGAGAAACGAAAACTATGTCCACACGAAAACCTGTACACATTTGTTCATAGCAACTTTGTCTGTAATAGCCCCAAACTGAAACGAACCAAATGTCTCTCCATGGATGAAGAAGGTTAAACAATCTATGGCATCTCCTACCATGAGGTTCTGCTCAGTGATAAAAAAGAAGGAATGACTGAGTCATACAACAGATTAAGGATCTCCAGGGTGTTGTGCTGAGTAGAAAAAGCCAGTCTCAAAGGCCATGTACTGTAGATTCCATTTATTTAACATTCTGGAGATGAGAAAAATTATAGAAATGGGAAACTGACTAGTAGTTACCAGGGGCCAAAGGGGTAGGGGTGTGACTCTAAAGGAAGCGCCCGCCGAGGAAAAGCTTGATGCGAGGGAGCAGTGCTGTCCCCAGGCTGCAGTGGTGGACACACAGCTCTGCACAGGCGATGAAATGACAGAACTATACACACATTGTATCCATGTCAGCTTCCTGGTTTTGATATTGTGCTGTAATTATCTAAGATGTAACCACTGGGAGAAACTGAATGGCAGATGCACAGGGACTTCTCTGTACTATCTTTGCCACTTTCTGTGATTCTATAATTATTTCAACTCAAATAGTTATTGAAAGAGAAAAAAGGAGTGTACAAAGCAGGCATTTTTAGGCACTGAGGATGAGCATGTCTCTCAGCAAAACCATCTCTGGAAGGTGGTTTGGCAGTGTGTTATCAAAGGCCAACCCAGGTCTACCATGGGTGCCGATGAAGGTGTCTATGAGGATGCTCATTGCGATCCTATATAATAAAAGGCTAATATGCAAATTGACCCAACGGCAGAACAACTGGTCGCTATGATGTGCACTGACCACCAGGGGTAGATGCTCAATGCAGGAGCTGCCCCCTGGTGGTCAGTGCGCTTCCACAGGGGGAGCACCACTCAGCCAGAAGCCAGACTCATGGCTGGCAAGCACAGCGGCGGTGGTGGGAGCCTCTCCCACCTCTGTGGCAGTGCTAAGGATGTCCGACTGATGGCTTAGGCCTGCTTCCCTGAAGGCTCCCGGACTGCGAGAGGGTGCAGGCTGGGCTGAGGGGACCCCCCGCGCCCTCCCCCCCGAGTGCACGAATTTTGTGCACCGGGCCTCTAGTATTCATTATAATGGAGATCATTGGAAGCAGCCTAACTTCCCTAACAAGAAGGGGGGTAATTAAAAAATTATGCTACATTCATTCTTTGGAGCAATGTGTAGCCATTGAAATGATGAGTACACTGTGTGTGTGTGTGCGCGCGTACATGCTTGCAATATTGTTGAGTGAGGAAAGCAGTTAACTGAATAGTATGTGTAGTAGGATCTCTCTTTTTCCTTAGTAAAAACATTCATGTGCCCTAACCGGTTTGGCTCAGTGGATAGAGCATCGGCCTGCAGACTCAAGGGTCCCAGGTTCGATTCTGATCAAGGGCATGTACCTTGGTTGCGGGCACATCCCCAGTAGGGGGTGTGCAGGAGGCAGCTGATTGATGTTTCTCTCTCATCGATGTTTCTAACTCTCTATCCCTCTCCTTTCCTCTCTGTAAAAAATCAATAAAATATAAAAAAAACCAAAAAACATTCATGTAAGTGCATATACATCTGGAAAACAATTCTGTACCAATGTCTTGACCATGGAGATCTCTGGGGAGTGGAAATTTAGGTGGCTTTTTTCTCTTTGCTTAATTTTCCTATGATGAACATAGTTTATAAGTGCAAGTAAAAATCTCTTGTCTCCTCCAGCCTCACTGTTCTCTCTCTTTGCTATAGATGGTGTTGTGCTGGTGGATCCTGAGCTTGTGAAGGGGAAGAGAGGTGAGAAGCTCTCGTCCTCCGGGAACAGTGGTCTGGTCTGGGCTGGCGCTGGGAAGGGGTGTTTGTGTGGCAGGAGTGCCGGGCGCCGCTGGGCTCTCCTGCACACCGTGCTGCCCATCATCCTCAGGAGCCGGGTCCTGCTCACAGCAGAGCTCACTGTCCCCATTTCTCAGATGAAGCTGAGGACTCAGGGAAGCCAGGTGATTGAGTCGGCAGAAGTAAATGGTGACAGGGCCGGAGCCCAGGTCTGTTGGCTCCATCAACTCTGCACGTGTCCCCACGTCACGTAGTTCTATGCCACGGCCAACCGCAGGAGGGCTCCTTGGTGGGTTTCTCCGAAAGGGGGAACTGGAGGCTGCAGGAAGGCAGGGTTTGCCCTGCTGCTCACTGTGGTGGTTTTGAACCACAGCATCACAGCTGCCTTGAAGATTCTGGCAGTTGAGATGCGTGGCAGGTAATTTGGCACTAATAACAGTTCATAAACTAAATTGGAACAGATTTGAATTATCCTTGTGGCAATGTCACAGACTCAGTTCCATTCTGAAGATGCCTTTTTAAGTGGTTGCTACTGGCAACCATGAGGCATTGTTCCTAACCCTGGATGGGCCCTGGGAACTATGTCAGATGTGGGGCCATCAGCACTGAGGGGGCCTGGCCAAATGGGGCTGAACATTGCCACCTCTGCTGTCTCCTCCCTCCTCATGGTGCCCTCGCCAGGGAAGGGCTCCTGCTCCGAGGTAATACCAGGTCACCTCAAGCGATCCGTGTCTCTTATCCTTGGGACAAACACAGTCAAAATGCTCACCTAACTCCCGAGGACATGGGGGACCACTTTTGTATGCTTTATGTTCTAGAACAATGTGTGGTTTTATTTACCACATTAACGACAGTGGTAACATGTGTAGGTTCATGTGATTCTTTGGTCCACTGGGCACAATTTACATCTCTCAATCAGATTGAGTCTCCAGCAGTGGCCACTGCAAGCATGTCAAACTCAAAGGCTTACACGGACCAAATAAATGAGGCATGCAGCCCGTGGGCCGCAAGTTTGACATGCTTGACTTAGAGCATGCTTATTTCCCAGCAGTATGGGAAGAGGGGTTTCTTCCCGCATTCGACTCCATCTCTTCACTTGATTCAAAAGCCTCTCTAGTTCCTCTCGCAGACCGCGTCCAGCTCTGGCACAGACCTGTTTGCTCCCTGGCACAGCTTCCCTCTGCTTCTTACCTTTGCCCTCAGCTCTACCTAGACATCCTCCTCTCAGAACCCAAGCGACCTGCTCTGTTTAAAAGCCTCCTGAGGTCACTGAGCTGGGGGTCAAGAGGACGAGTGGCGAGATGGAGGAAACAGTGTGGTCAGGTGACAAAGTAACAGGGTTCTTGGGAGGTGCCCCCAGTCCTCTGACATGCCCCTGTACAGTAATTAACACACGCCCTGGGAAAGGTGTGTGGCCCAGCTGGGTGGTATCGTTCTCAAACCCCATCCCCTCCAGAAGCTAAAGATCGGACGTTGTGACTGATGGTGTCAGTGGTCGCCCATGCTCACTCAGCCGACGGACAAACCCACCCTTCTCTTGCCTGCCTTCCAGTGTATGTCTCCGTGACGTGCGCCTTCCGCTACGGCCAGGAAGACATCGACGTGATGGGCCTGACCTTCCGCAGGGACCTGTACTTCTCTCGGGTCCAGGTGTTCCCTCCTGTGGGGGCTGTGAGTGCCCCCACAAAACTGCAGGAGAGCCTGATCAAGAAGCTGGGGGCCAACACGTACCCATTTGTACTCACGGTGGGTGACCCCTACCATGTGCACATCCCTACCCTGGTTCCTTCACCCGCAGCACCTTGTAATGTGACCCAGAGCAAAGGAAAGGGTACAGGAGTGACTTCACATTTGTGGGCCTTCAAATTGCACCCTTGGAGGAAATTCTAGATTGTACGGGCTGTGGTTGTCTTTTTTTAAGCCCTTGAAAATAGCCTCTCAGCCTTTGAAGGCACCATTTGAACCACCGGCTTAAATATTTCCCTTCATCTGACTACCTAATTACATGCGCATGTTATTCCTTAACTTCTATAAAAAGAAAGAAGTGCCCTCCGCTGGTCCCAAGGAATTCTAAACGGAAGAGTTCCTTACGGGACAGGAGATCTAGTGAAATAAGAAGCCTTGTCTATAGCTCTGTGGGTCATGTCAGAGAAATCGCTTCACCTCTCAAGGCAGTGTCTTCCCTGGGAGCACCTGGCTCCCCAAGGGCCAGTCTGCTTGTCCTCTGAGACTTGGCGTGAACTCTGCTAGTGTGTCTTACGATTACTGGTATATACTCCTCCAAAGTTACATGGTTCAGCCTAAAAAAGGAAGGAAATTCTGATACACGCTACAACATTGTGCAAAGTGAGAGAAGCCAGAGAAATACTATATGATGGTTCTTATAGGAGGTCCCTTGAGTGGTCAGACCCAGAGATTCAGAAAGCAGAATAGAGTTTGTCAGGGGCGGGGGAGAGGGAAGGGGGAGTGAGTGATAATGGTGACAGCGCTTCGGTGTGGGATGATGCAAAGGTTCTGGAGGTGATGGTGAGGATTGTGCAGAACAGTGTGAATATTCTGAATGCCACTGGACTGCGCCCATAAAATGGTAAGTTTAAAAGCCTCCTGAGGTCACTGAGCTGGGGGTCAAGAGGAGGGGTGGCGAGATGGTTAAGTTGTGTATATTTTATCACAACGCTTTTTAAAGAAGTCACTTTAACAATGTTTCATGGTCCTGGGTGGTCCCGTGCATAGAACCTGAAAAGTGTGATTTTGACCTGACAGTTCCCTTCCCAGCAGAGTAGTCTCTAGAATTGACTGACATGTACTGAGGGGGATGAGGCAGGGTACTTATTGTGACATTGCTGATCATGGCAAAAAAAGTCAAGAACAGCCAACAAAGGTGTCTTGGGAGCCCTAGCAGAGGTGGCACAGAGCCGTGACTCATGGCAGGAACATCGTCCTAGCACAGTGGTCGGCAAACTCATTAGTCAACAGAGCCAAATATCAACAGTACAACGATTGAAATTTCTTTTGAGGGCCGAAAACCGACTTCTGCGCATGGGCCACAAAGTTTCAATCGCACTGTACGTGCGCGCCCGCATGTGGTATTTTGTGGAAGAGCCACACTCAAGGGGCCAAAGAGCCGCATGTGGCTTGCGAGCTTCAGTTTGCTGACCACTGTCCTAGCACAAGCCCATCCTGAGGGTCAGTGACATGAGCAAGCCAGATGGCAGGACACCCGCATCACAGGGTCCCATGTCTGAAAAACACCCTCCCATGCATATTTGTGTGTCCGGTGTACACAAGACTCTTGGGTGGTCCTGTTCACGACATCCTTCTGGGTATTGGGGTCGAGCGTGAACATGTGTTTCCTTTTGCCTGCTCCTCATCCTCATTTTCTAGTTTTTGCACGATGAACCTACATTCCACGTGGAATCACCTCTGAAAGAAGTGATCTGTTGTTTCTTTCCACAGTTTCCTGACTACTTGCCCTGTTCGGTGATGTTGCAGCCAGCTCCGCAGGATACGGGCAAGGTGGGTTCAAGAAGAAATGCCATGGATTCATTCCTTCCTTCAAAACACTTTCAAAAATGGCTTTTTTAATGGAAAATTTCAAACATACACGGAGAGACAGTCTAATGAACCTGTCACTAGTCTTCAGCAAGTATTAACCATGAGCAACCCTATGAACCAAATGGTAGCATCCCTCCCCTCGTAGGTCTCACAGGTTGATGGAGAGAAACAGGCAAGAAGCAAGTACCTATGGTGCATCCGAGGATGCCAGGCGCTCTGGAGAGCAAGAGGCTGGGGGAGGCCAAAGGAGTCTGGAGGGTGCTTGTTCAGGATGTTTAAGGACGGCCTCTCTAGTAGGGTAAAGGAGATACCATTCCCTCCTAGGGGACAGCCTTCCAGGCAGAGGAGATGCTGCATGGTGTGTGCTGGAGCGGGAGGAGCAGGGGTGAAATGTGGGACCACATCAGAGAGTTGTGGGAGGTGTGGCCAGATCGTGAAAGGCCTCAGGGATCGTGGTGTAGACTCGGACTTCTTCTGAGTGAGATGGGAGCCCTGGTGGGTTTCCAAAGGATCGTTCTGGCCACTCACTGAGAATGGGGTTGGAGTGGCCAAACCTGAGCTGGGAACCAACAGAGAAGCAAAGGGGCTGAATCTGTGCAGGGGAGCAGTGACCATGGTGGACTAGGGACTCCAGGCAGGGAAGGAGGACAGGGGACAGGAGGAGAGAATGGAAGGTACTGGGACCTAGGATTACTGGCGGAAGAGTCATTGGCATCTGGGGTACCTGGGGGAGGGAGCTAGACACATGCCAGGTGAGGGCAGAGTGGCAGATCTACCCCTGGATGGAGGGTGCAGTGACAGTTAGGGAGGTGTCCAGGCCAATGCTCTCCAATGTGAGTGTCCTGCCTCCATGGTAGAGGTTTGTGAAATCAGTGCCGTGGACCCGTAGTGGCGTTTAAGAAAAGTGGAACAGAATGAAACAGAAGAGAAGGGGAAATCTCAGAGTGTCTCACATGCAGCAAAGCTCAGGGGTATTTTATGGGAGTTGTTTCACATGTGCATGTCTATTTGCTGGGCCACACTATAAATTTGACTTCTTACCATGGTGGTGAGACATTTGAAAGCCACTGGTCCAGAAAACAGGGTGTGGGCAGCCCAGATGGAGGAAGACGAGGTCACTAAATCGGACTGGGGGACACTGTGCCGGTCAAACAAAGTGCCATCCTTCAGTCCATCCTGGGAGAGGAAGTATTAGAGCTCAGTGTGAACTGAGGCCAGCAAGGCCTGGGAGAGGGGGCGTCTGCATGCCTGGGGGTCTCAGTGCCGTATAGCTGAGGAGACCTTTGTGCTGGGGCTTGGAGAATACACAGGAGTTTGTCAAATATGAAAAAGAGAGAAAGAGGAGCATTAAGCATTTCAGAAGAAGGAATCGTGTGTGCCCATGGTAGACTAGTGAAAGATGTGGCTTGTGCAGGAAACGCACACGGTGGGAGAGCAGGGGGACTAGAAGCAAGGTGTTGTATGGCTAAGAATGCCGGGGTGATGCTGGGTAATGGCATTTTGATGGCAAAACCTGAAAAGGATAAGGCGAGACCAAAAGAGAAGGTGCCAGGTGACACCCCCAAGTGCCATATAACCCATCCAAGAAGGGTGGTGCTGACCTTGATCTTATCTGCTCTCTGTCCCTGCAGTGCTGTGGGGTTGACTTCGAGGTCAAAGCATTCGCGACAGACAGCACCAATGATGAAGAGGACAAAATTCCCAAGAAGTAAGTTGTGGGACTTCATGAGGGGCCAGGTGGGAGTGGGTAAGAGACCACCCTTCGGTCTGTGTCTATGGCAGAACTCTCCCCAGGGGGCCTGCGGGTTGAGGATAATGGAGCCTCCCTAGCCCAGGGCAGTTGGGACAACCTCTCCACAGGCTCCGAAGGATCAGTGACTGATCATTTGTGGGGGAAACCAAAAGAGAATGATGGGAGTTAGCAACCTCAAGGGCTCCTGTAAGATCCTGGAAACCTCCAGATTCCTTCTTTCGTTTTCTTCTTTTGTCATTTTTTCATTTGGTAAAACATAGATAACATGAAGTTTACCATTTTAATCATTTTCAAATGTACAATTCAGTGGCATTAAGTATATTCACTATGTCGTGTAAGCATAGTTACACCAAAATGTCTCATTGCTCCAAGCAGAAACTCTGCTCATTGAGCAATACCTCAAGTCTCTCTCATCTTCCCAGGCCTGGTCTCCCATTTTCTTTAAAAAAAAATTTTTTTTTTATTGTGTTTGTTTTTAGAGAGAGAGGGGAAGGGAGAGGGATAGAGAGATAGAAACATCAATGAGAGAGAAACATCATTAATTGGCTGCTTCCTGCATGCTCCCTACTGGGCATTGAGCCCACAACCCGGGCTTGTTCCCTGACTGGGAATCAAACCAGTGACCTCTTGGTTCTTGGGTCGACACTCAACCACTAAGCCACTCCAGCCGAACCTGTTTTCTTCTTGTACCTGAACACAGTTTCTAACTCCGTCCCCCACACTTTCTCCTCATACTCAGCACACACCTATCGCTGCCATAGTAATGAGTAGCAGTGATGGAGCACACGTTTGAAGCATGTCATGTAAAGCACGTGACATGAATTCCCACATCAGCTTCCCTCCAGAGGAGGTGGCCCAGCTGGTGAAATCACAGAGAAAGGCCTGGAAACCAGGTCCCTGGGCCCCTCCCCCATCCCTCTTTGGGTTCAGCTGTTTGTTGGGTCCCAGCATGACATTGGGAGAGAGACCTGGGGGCCATTCTGAAGAGGCCCAGGCACTAACTGCAGGACTGTCTGTGACTTCCCGTCCACAGGAGCTCTGTGCGTTTACTGATCCGTAAGGTACAGCACGCGCCGTCCAAGGTGGGTCCCCAGCCCCGGGCTGAGGCCGCCTGGCAGTTCTTCATGTCCGACAAGCCCCTGCACCTCGCAGTCTCCCTGAACAAAGAGGTAACCCATGGGCACTACTGTGCCCTGTGTGGGAGCAGGTCTGGGGGTGGGCTCCGCCCAGTGCCCTAACTGCTGTGGGTGTGTTTCTAGGGACAGTTTAAGTACCAACCTATGAGAATGATTGGCTCTTTTTCTTCATTTGGAGCTAGTAAAGGTGACCATTAGAATAGGGTCACACTGACTTGCACTCCACTCTTTGTCAGTCCTGACCAACTGGCCGTGGGAGGGGCAGAATGTCACACCCTGACTCCAGGCTATCTTTACCCCTCTCTGCCCATGGGCCTCATTTATTAGTGTGGCATCAATGTGTGTGGTATTGCAAACTGTTTACTTCCCTGGAAAATTCAACCATGAGGGGGTGGCCATGACACAGGTTAATATCATCTATAAGGTGTGTCATAGACAAAAAAGGTGGAGAACCACTGGCTGAGGCTGTCTCTGGCCCCTCTGGTCACCAAGAGTCACACACACATGTTGGCAAGAGCCTAAATACTCTGTGTGCACATGGTGTGTGCCTACATGTGCATGTATGCACGTGTAAGCATGTGTGTTCACACATGTGCAAGGGCTTGCCTTCCTGGACCCAGGTTACACAGGCACCTCCACTGAGGAGAGCTCTACCCCAGTGATTTCATTCCATTTCATTGTTCTGCCCCAAATAACCTATGGTTCCACCCAAAATCCCAAGGCTAACTCTGCAGTGACTCTTCGGACTTGGGTATTCCGGGCAATTCGCTTTGCTCTGTGTTAGTCACCTTTTCCGTCTTAGCACCCACAGACGGGCAGAGTGTGTTCCAGAACCTCCTCTAGAGGAGACACATGGTTGTCACTTTATCTTCCTTGAAAGTATGGGGATCCAGCCAGTTTTATTCTAGTTAAAGAATTGAGATGAATTTAGAAAGCCACGAGATTAAAGATATCTCCACACTGTGTTCCCATTTTCTGATTTACCTGTTAACATTTTCAGGTCTACTTCCATGGGGAACCCATTTCTGTGACCGTGACTGTGACCAACAACACAGAGAAGACAGTAAAGAAGATTAAAGCATTAGGTAGGACCTTCTGCTCAAAGCTGGAGGGGTGGAGTCTTTTGGAATTTCTCAAACTAGTCCTATTTCCCGAGGGTCTCCCTTCTGGTCAGATAAGGCCCTCCTGGGTCCTTGGACCGACCTGTTTGCCTCTGTTGTCATGGACAGCAGGGCCTCACAGGGAGGAAAGCCCTTTGATGTCATCTCAGCTTAAGGCTACCTTTGGTCTGGGGACAACATCCTGACTGGTGATCTTCTGGAGGGGCCCAGTGTCAGGTCTCAGGACTGCGGAGGCAGGAGTTTTCCTCCTGGATTAGTGATGAGTTGACAGATCAGCACAGCATGGTGGGAAGACACTGGCCTGAGGACACTGGCTTCCTGAGGGCTCTGCTCTGCGCGTCCTCTCCAAGCCCCACTGGCATTCATGGCAGGGACTCCTGGTCTACCTCCCTGGGTTTTGTGAGGGGATTGTAAATGGTAAAATGCTACTGTTGCTGGTCATATTAAATCCCCACAAGGTGATGGCTAAGCCCCACCAATACTGCAGGAGAGGCGCCTCCCACTTGCTGTTCTGACACTTCCTCAGCTCAAAGGGTGTCAACATGCAGGAGATGGTCTTATATAATGGTCTTATATAGGCTACATAAAAAAGACACGACAGAATGACATAGGTGGGACACCTCCAAGTTCGCTTCCAACTCAAACATTTGATGACTAAGACAAAGGTAACTTTGTGTGTTAGTGTGACTAACCATTCCAGGTTGCCTAGGACTTTCAGGCTAAAATGAGGCCAGCCCCAGGCAGGCCAAGATGGGTCGCCCTAAGTGTCATTGATAAGGTTCAGGAATTTTGCTGCATGTATACTAAGGAATTCTAGGTAGTTCCTAATGCTAATATGAATGTTTAATTTACGGCTTGTTTTATATTGGTTTAGTTCATATGCCTTTAATTCCTTATAGAACCTGATTTATTTATTTAGTGTTCAATACAAAGTAAAATGATTGCAAAAGTATCATTTGGTACTTTGATTTAAAATTATTTCTCAAAGTTTTATGAATGCTAATATCAACACCATTAATTTTTTAAAGAAGCAATTAAATTTTCGACTCTGTGCTGAGTGCTTCAAACAAATTGTTTCTTTTAATCCTCAATTTTTATTTATTATTATTATAATATATATATTTTATTGATTTCAGAGAGGAAGGGAGAGGGAGAGAGAGATAGATATGTCAATGATGAGAGAGAATTATTGATCAGCTATTTCCTGCATGCCCCACATTGGGAATCAAGCCTGCAACCTGGGCATGTGCCCTGACTGGGAATTGAACCCTGACCTCCTGGTTCATAGGTCAACGCTCAACCACTGAGCCACACCAACTAGGCTCAATTTTTATTTTAGTAGAGATTAAAAATAATCTTTTTAATCATCACAACACCCATATGAGTTAGACGCAGTTATCACTCCCATTTTGCTGATGGGCAAATTGAGGCTTAGAGGTGCTAAGTAACTCACAGCTGACAGCTAAACTGGGATTTGAACTCGAACTCAAGTAGACTGGCTCCAGAGCCCACCCTCCTGTCCACCATGTGCACCCACAAGCTCATCCTGTGGGGCCTCCAGATGGTTTCTGGCTTGGACACCTGAAAGGAGATGCTCCTTCAGTAAGAGAATGCTGGAAGGGGTGGGCTTGGAGGAGAAGAGCAAGTGATGAGTTATTTAATGCTGGAAGATTGTGTGATTTGGGAGGATACCCAGGGGCATATCAGGGGCTCAGGAGAGAGGAGGGGCCTCCAGGAGGTACAGTTTTAGGAGACTGGCTCATGGTAGGAGTTGTCACAGATCAAGTTATATTGGTAAACAGAAGTGGCCTCAGAAATCTCAGCCTTTAAGCTTTGAGCTGAGAAATCTAAGCCTGAGAAGCATTAGAGAAGGAAGACCAACCGCATCTCCAGAAGGCCAGGCGGCACCAGGCACCTGCATGAAGGACCCCACATGAACTGCCAACCCCTGTCCTCCCTCTGCAGTGGAACAAGTGGCCAATGTGGTTCTCTACTCGAGCGACTATTACGTCAAGCCAGTGGCCCAGGAGGAAGCACAGTGAGTAACTGTTGGGTTTCTATTTCCTGGGCGGCCCAGGCTTCTTTGTCAAGTTCCCCTTTGACGAGGGAAGTGAATGCTCAGCTAGCTCGCCAGCTCTTTACTTCCTTCCCCTTTCTCACTTAAAGGGCTGCAAAGAGGGTTAGCATCTCCATTCCGTTTTCACTCCCAAGAGTTCTGAGAGATCGGTCAAGCTAAGACGTGATGGAGAGGAGGGAAATAAGCATAGAAATGTTGCAGTGGGAACAGCTGGACCTTCTATGTATCCTTGGAAGACATTGCTAGAGACTTGATACTATTCCTTACCTCCCTGCCCCCAGCAGATACTCAGTCTGTCAGCCCAGGGAGGGCTCTCTATCTTTTGATCTTCTCCTCAATTTGAACATCTCATACCAGTTGGATTACCATGCTGGGTCAATTCTCAGCCCCTTATCACAAATGACTTTTCTCCCTTTACTAGAATCAAAACTGAGATGGCTTCTTCTTGGTGGAGGGAGAGACCTACCCATTCTTGCTTTGTGCTAGGCAGGCAGATAGAATCATTAAACGCACAGGTGTCTGGGGGTTAGCCCCAAACCCCATGCCCCAGGGAGGATCCCTTGGGAAGGTCTTTGTCTAGCTGGCATGTTCTAAGTACTGATGTATGCAAACAATATTACCACGGTTAGAGGAAGGGGGTGATGAGGAAAGACAAACTGATTCGGCAAGATAATATTACCCAAAGGTAACTTTGGGATAAACTATTGCCCAAAGCAGATGCAGTTATGCAGGAAAGAAGCATAACTCATCAACCAAGCCTAGGGTCTCTTTTAGGAGCATCTTTGCACACTGTGACCTAGGAGTCTTCATGGCTCACCTTTTGGCATATGTTCAACAGTAATAGGAGGGAACGATCCTCAGCTGAGTTTCCCCGAATATACCCCATAATCTGGTTCTCTTTTCAGCTCCTGGTACATTTTTGGATCAAATGATTCCCAGGAAACTAGGAACCAATCTAGCCTGCAACCCCTGCCCCCCCCCCCGCCCACCCTCAAGAAGTAGCAGGGAGACTGAAAGCTAGGTGGGAACGTGCTAATGGGTCTCAGACCAGAAACCACTCAGAAGGCGAGGGCGGCAGAGCATGGCCCTCATCCTTGAACCCTGGGGCTCGCTGGACTCTAGTGAGTAGTCCTCCATCACTCCAGGTCACACCTCATTCACAAGCTATTGCCCACCATCCAACCCCAGGTCCTGAAGGGCCTGGGAAGTGGCCTTGCTGGCCATCCCTCTTCCTGTTACCTTCCCCTTAGGATATAATTTCTGCTTTTGTCATTTGTGGCTCAAACCAAACGTGTTAAGAGAGGTTCCTTCCCGGCTGGCATGGTTCAGTGGTTGTGTCAACCTATGAACCAGGAGGTCACAGTTCGATTCCCAGTCAGGGCACATGCCTAGGTTGTGGTCTTGATCCCCAGTGGGGGCATGCAGGAGGTAGCCAATCAATAATTCTCTCTCATCATTGATGTTTCTATCTCTTTCTCCATCTCCCTACTTCTCTAAGATCAATTAAAATACATATACATATATATATATATATATATATATATATATATATAGAGAGAGAGAGAGAGAGAGAGAGAGAGAGAGAGAGAGAGAGAGAGAGAGAGAAGGTTCCCACAGGGCCCAGATGGGAGGGTGTGGGCCATCTTGTGCTCCAGCAGAATTCTGTAATGAGCATGCCCAGGAGCTTCCTGTACACACTGCAGGTGAGAGAAGCCACAGCTGCTTGAAATTCCACAGGGGGCTCAAATAGGGAAGCTATTCTGAGGGTGGTAGTTTAGTTCAGACTCCCAGCCTGTCTCAGGGCAGGCTAAGGAAAGGGTTGAGGCCCACTCCTGGGCACTGTTTTTAGGGCCCAGCCCCGCCTACCCCTGGCCAGATACAGGGGTGTGGGGTGTGCAGGCAGCACACAGGACTGACACAGGCTACTGGCTCTTCTGAGCTCAGCAGTCAGAGAGAAGGTGCAGTGTGTGCCCGGCATGCTTCCCTGATTGCAAAATGGAGATCCTGAGAGTGCCTACATGCTCATAAGGTTGGCGGGGAAGAGGCACAAGGCCACTCTGATGGCTCAGTGTGGCCTGGTGTCAGTGTGTAGATGAGTAGCAGAGCCACTGGGATCAATGAGCTGGGTCCTGCTGGCCTGGAGAAACATGCTGCTGTGTCCCCAGCTCCATTTCAAATCTACGCTTTGGTACCAGTCCCCTGTGTCTGTCAGATGGTGGGAACACCCCCGTCGGACTGACCATGGAGGAGATCTGGGAGCATGTGCTGCTCTGAATCCAAACCAGTGCAGTCTCTAGTTCACAAATGGAGGACCTCGCCTTCCCCTTCTCGATAACCCACCACCATGGGGACATGCTGACCACCCCCCCCCTCAGAGTGACAGTTTTTGGTGACAGGTGGCCCTGCAGCCAACTGTGTAGTTCACAGTCTCAAGAGGAGATCGGTGTGGTCCTTGACCCTTGGGCCAGTCGGTATCATTTAACCCCACAGAACATTCTAGAATTCAGTGATTAGAGCAGACCAAGGGACTCGAGGAAATGTCGTACTGTTGCTGGCAGCCTATTTTGAGTTGTCAGTAATACTCCTCTGCCTCTTGTCAGGCAAATGCACAGGCACCTGAACTACGTTTCCAATGAGTCGCAGGGAGCTTTGATCTGGAACATGCTGGATGGCACACAGGGGCTCCTGGGACGGATGGTGGCTTTACGGCTGTGAGAGCAATTAGCCAAATCGTCTCTCTGATTACCTTCCTGCAGAGAAAAAGTGCCGCCAAACAGTACTCTGACCACGACGCTGACGCTGGTGCCCTTGCTGGCCAACAACCGAGAACGGAGGGGCATCGCCCTGGATGGGAAAATCAAGCACGAGGACACGAATCTTGCCTCCAGCACCATGTGAGTCCTCGGAGCTCAGGAGATGACTCAGTGCCAGGCAGAGCAGGGAGGACCAGGAAGCACACCCTGTTCTTGAACTTCCAGAGCGGAAACACCAAGCTACAAGCAGGAGAGGAATCCCCCTGCCCCAAGTATAGAAAGTTCTAGGACTTTGACAGCTTGGTTGAGTTTACCAGTTCCTTGAGAAGACGCCCCCATGATGGTGTTCCTGCGTGGAGATGCGGGGTTGGTTTCCCAGTCCTTGCTTTCCACTGCTCGCCTGCATTCTTCTACTTTTCCTTTCTGTTTGTGCAGCATAAAGGAGGGCATAGACCGGACCGTCCTCGGGATCCTGGTGTCTTACCAGATCAAGGTGAAGCTCACAGTGTCAGGGTGAGTGTCCAAATCCCACCACTCTGTTGGCCCTGTCTTGGCCTTAATTAAATTGTTTCCTTCCTGAATGATGGGGAGACAGAAAGCACAGGAAGGGCCACAAGTTCTACCAATTACTGAGTAGAGTTTTGGACTCTGTTGATTTAGTTTCATAATTCTGTCTGATAAAACAGCACATGGAAAAAGGTAGAAAAGTAGATGATGAAATATGTGCACTGATAGTACCACATGACAAGAGTGGGTGTGCCTATGCTCATGTGGTAGAAGTTGACATGCAAAAAAGGATGGTGAGTTCAGTGTGGTACTGAACCTCAGGAAAGAATGGTGGCTATCAAGGGAACCCTCATAGATCTCAGGGAGGCATCCGTCCATAAGGGAGAGACCTTTCCGTCTCTTCCCAATGTGTAATCACAGGATTTGGGAGTTTCCTTTTCATTCAAGAGCACAGATATCTCAGAATTCTGAGGAAATGGTTTTATATTTTTTAATAAAATGAATTTCATCCATTTTTAAAACCTCTTCCAAAAGAGAAAAACTTGAGTCCTGGCCAATGCGACTCAGTTGGTTGGAGCACTGTCCCATGCACAAAAGGTTGCTGGTTCAAATTCCTGGTCAGGGCACATGCTGGAGTTGTGGCCTTGAGCCCCAGTAGGAGGCCTGCAGGAGGCAGCTCCTCCCTCTTCCTTCTGATCTCTCTAAAATTAATTTTATGAACATATTTTTAAAAAGGGAAAACTTTGAATTCTCATTTTCCTTTTCAAATTCCATTGCCAATGGCTCTGGCCTCTAACCTCTATGAGCCTTGGTTAGTTCAACCATCAAAGACAAGTCCAGGCATAGATTCTGTAATCCTGAGTAGATGAAGAGTTGCCCAAATTTTGGTTGGGGGCAACAAAGTAGAACATAGGTTGATTTTGCAAATTTTGTTAACAGTGTTTGTATTTGTTGTGTGTTTTTCAAGGTGTACAGTGTTTTCTTTCATTTTCTCCAAGAGGATGTAAAGCAGAGTAGAGTTTCTCTTACAATAATCTTTGTGGCCAAGAGAGAAATTCTGATCTGTGGTTTATTCTTAAACAGTAGGGCTTGAACCTAAGTGCCTCCTCACTTGAACTAATCCACTTGAGAAGTCACAAGGGGAGAGGAATAGTGGAGTTGAATATTCAGGGACACAAAGATCCTAAAAGTTGTGAGTGAAGGACAGGACTGGGACACATTCCTCCTCTAAATAATGGGAAATGGGGCCATGCTACCATGGTGGGCAGTCACCACAGCCCTGTCTGCTTTTGTTTCCTAGCTTTCTGGGAGATTTCACCTCCAGGTAAGCCTTGTCACCTTCCTTCTCCGCTTGATTCCAGGGTACCAAAGGAACAAACCTGGGGTTCAAAACAGTCATGGTGGGGCCTGATTTCCTGGCAGCTGTGCTCAGAGCCGTTATGAAACCATGCCCTCTGCCTTTCGGGTGCATCATGCAAAACTTGGCCAAGAGGTGGGGATGTTTCTTTGAGACCACAGCTGAGCCTACACACCTGGGCAAGGACACAAACACACACATTCAGGAAACTGGTACACTCCATGCAGCTGCCTTTGTGTGGCTGTGTGTTTGATAAAATATACACAACATGAAGTTTACCATTTTAACCCCTTGAAAGTATACGATTCAGTGGTGTCAGGTGTATTTACAGTGTTGTGTGATTGTCACCACCACTGAGCTCCTGTACATTTTTACCATCCCAAGAGAAAAACCTGAGCTCTCTCCCATTTGCCCCTCTCCCTAGTCCCTGGCAACCTCTAATCTGCTTTCTATTTCCAAAAGTTTGCCTATTCTGGACATTTCCTGTACACAGAATTAGACAATATTTGTCCATTGGTGTCTGGCTTCTTTCGCCCAGCATAGTGTTTTCAAGGTTCATCATGTTGTAGCGTGTGTCAGCGCTTCATTCTTGTATGGCCAAATAATATTCCATTGTATGGATATGCCACATTTTGTGGTCCTTTCATCTTTTGGTGGACATTTGGGATGTTTTCACCTTTTGGCTATTGTGAATAGTGACAGCTGCCTTTCATACCATGCGCAAAGAGGCAGCAGGTGAGACATGTTGGAGACAGGCACTGAACTTACGTACTCCTTCACCCTGACTCTTACCGTTTCCTTCCCTCACATGGAACCAGGGCACACCTCTTCTTCTAGACCCCATCTGTATGTCTGTACTGGGCTGTGGTGACATGGCCTTGTAAACATGTGCTTCGACCAAAGTGGTAACCACGGGGCAGGAGGTAGTGGGTCCTAGGTGAAGCACACTCTCTCACACACAGACTCCCACACACCCTTTCCACTCTCCCTTTGTCTAGATTTCCTTTCTGCTTTCCTTCCTGGCTCCTTTTCTTCCTTCTTTTTATATAAATTCCAATCTGCCCCAAAGCTCTTTAGCTTCTGGAATTTGGTGATCTCTGTTCACCTTTATTCTGTTCTCTATTCAAGAGACTGTGTCCCCGATCCCCAACCCACCAGCCTTACATAGATGTAACACCTACAAATTGTGTACATTTTTGCAAAGGATATTTTTCAAAACTATTCTCTCTCCACCTGTCCTCCACCACAATATGGTGTCACTGAAACTAATAACCAGGAGGAAAGGAACCTGAAAATCCTAGACGCCTCGGCCATGCGTAAGTGAAGTTTCTGGACCACCTGCCAAGGGAATACATTTAAAATTCCTACTTGATCACTTCCTGACATCTCGTTTGTTTTGCTCTGAATCTCACTGAATCCTGTGCAATTTATAATTGTGTGTGTGAGAACAATCTGCGTTCTTCTCTTTTGTAGTGAAGTAGCCACTGAAGTGCCGTTCCGCCTCATGCACCCGCAGCCCGAGGACCCAGGTCAGTCCGCAGCGTCCTGACTTTCTCTGTCATTCACAACTTTCAGATTGATTATAAATTCACTGCTAGTCTTTCCTGACCACACCTGCGACCATGGCGGGCATGGCCATGTCATCCTCAAGGTGCCTGGCCCCGAGAAGGTGTGCTCACATGCTCAGTCTTGAGCCAGGTGTGGAGGATGTAGCAGCCTGGGCTCAGACATGGGCAATCTTGTTAGGTTTTGTCAGGAATGATTTAAAAGCATAGGGTCTCCTGTTGAACAGACCTAGGTTTAGATGTAAAGAAAGTTTAAGGTGAAAAATAAATTTGAGAGCCTGAGGCTTTTGCATTTCATTTGGAAACATTAGCAGGCCTTTGGAAGATGAGTGTTTTTGACAGTGGAGATTGTGATGAGAAGATAGAAAATACCAGGAAAGAGGGTCAGGCTGGGGTCCTGACACCGTGGCTCCTTTGAATTGTAACTCTATTGGCTCTCGTACAGATATTAAAAGTAAATGAAGCAATGCTTATGCGACTGTGAATGTTCTAAAAACTATTGGCCTGTACACGTGAATGGTGAATTGTATGCTATGTGAATTGGATCTCAACAGAGGTCTCTTAAAAAAGATTGACGAAGCAGCAAAAATAATACAGGTGCCATCTGGGAAATTCTGAGAAAAATTCTCCACTGAGTGTTAAGTGGCTTAGTTGTCAGGACAGAGGAATGGACCTGCCTGAAAGGGAATCTCACAGTTACAGCAGTAAGGAACATTTGAAGTAAAAGTGGTGTAAGCAAGCAGGATTCCTTTTTTTTCTTATACTTTATATCTAGCTTTTATGAAATGGATAATGAAATGGCATCTGAACAGTAGAAGGGGCCCCAGATTCATTTGGGTTTGTCTCAAAAATATTTTGTCTCCAAACATATTTTCCAAATAGTTTGGATTCAAATGCTCAGTGTGCTTTGCCAAAACCTTCCCCCGGGGGAAGCATACAGTCTAGCCATGTTTATTTTATTCACTTATGCTTGTGTCATTAAAATACTATTTTGAACTACGTGAGATTGAGATGCATTCTGGTCTCTTTCAAGGACATTTTCAAAGGCTATTTTAAAACTCTGGCCTGAGGAGATGTCACAGTTTATGTGAAATTGTTTTCTGCAGCTGTGAACAGACGTTATGGCTGAGCTGGGGGGAAGTGGCATTATTCCTTTTCTGGGTATGACATTTCCATGTTCCAGTCATTCTGGTCCTTACATCGAACATATCACACATCTGGACTCACCAATGGTCTTTTATACTATGAGATTTCAGGGAAAAAGGACAAGTCACCCGATGGCCTCGTAATTCTGATTTCCAGAGATGTATGAGTCACTCCGTTTTATTCATAGATGTGTGCTCATGTCTTACCTGCCTAGGTCCCTGCTCTCTGGCCCAGATGACAGACTCCAAGCAGTGGAAGCATTAGGTTGTGGCTTAGAAGCTCTGCCAGGGCCAGGGGCCAATAAATTTGCGTGTAGTAAGTGCTGTAGAAATACTACCATGCTTTTATTGTCCCCTGTCAAGAGCATCCACGTGGAACGCAGGGTGTTGATTGGATTCTCTTCCGGGCTGATGGTCCCACTTAGTATAATTTTATGCTCATCGCTGAGGGGGTCCAGGAGGCTTCTTGCCCAGGGGATGTTTTGATGAGTCAGCCTCTCTGTAGGCTTCCTGTGGTTAGCAGCCCACACAGACACTTCCCTCTCAGGGCTGGCTTCCAGGTGGGCACGAGACACAAGAGCAGTGGCTTGCCATCAGCACGGGGCTCCCGAGAAACCATCTGGAGTTGTTTAGCATCACTTCGTTCTTCCTGGCTCACCACTGAGGGTTGCACCAGTACTTTACTAGGGAGGCAGAAAACTAAAAAGGAACAAAAAAACACCCCAAATGAATAGCAATTAACTGGGGCTGCAAAACATACATGAGAATATAACCCAATGAAATGAAAATCAATATGCTAACAGAGAAATGGAGAGGGGCCAGAGGTAGTTCTCAAGGTCTAGTGCCCACCCCAACTGCTGGGGATGCTGGGTAAGCATGAGTCCCAGGGATCACCCCTCAAGAGCTGGACGTGGGGACGGTTTGAGGTGGGCCAGCCTGGATCCTGACAGCACCTGGGGACTCTGATCTGGAATGAGGGGCACATAGGGAGAGATGCTTTAAAAGAGAAGTGTGACATCAGAAAGAGTGAGGCCAACCAGGGACAGGGTTCTAGAGGTGAGATGGTGGCTTTGTCCCCTTGAGCAGGTGAGGGTTGTGGCACTTTAAAAGGAAGCGATGGCTGAAAATGCAGGGAGAAGGCTCTCCAAGCAGGAAAAGGCAAAGAAGAAGGAATTACATGCCATTATCACGAAATGCATGTATCCAGACCTTTTATTCCCCCAAATATAAATCACTAAACAAGGAAGATATTTTCCAGGTGCAGCCATTATACAAAATTTATGCTAATCTCTCTCTTTTTCATTCCATGCCGCAGCTATGGCAACGGAAAGGTGAGCCACTGCCCTATGTTGCCCTGTGTTCTGTGACTTTCTCATCTGGCACAACCTCTTTTAGGGTCATTTTGTACACACCTCATGCTCTTGACACAGGTTTCGACCCTAGTTTTCCTTTTGTTTCCTAGTATTAAGGCACACACACAAACACATACACACATGTGTACATACATGCACTCACATGTGCATGCATGCATGGATATAGTGGGTGTGTAGTCTGCTCTTGGGTTTTTGCTTTTTTGCCCGTTAAAGAGATTTTCCTTGAACAGCTATGAGAAGGGTGGGGTTCTGTGTTCATCATGCAGGAAACTCTCCATTGGTTCCTTTGTTGCAAAAAGAAGATCTGTTTTGCTTGAGATTTCATTGCAAGTGTGCCATGATCAAAATGTTCTTTGTTTAATTTTAGTTTTCAGGATGAAAATTTGGTTTTTGAGGATTTTGCTCGTCAAAATCTGAAAGACTCAGGAGGTCCTGAGGAAGGGAAGAAAGACCAGGAGACAGCTGCGGATGAGTGAAGAGGTGACTGAGGACCGGAAATGGGATATTAGCAGTCTGATGAGCAAAGCCCCACAGTTAGCCCTTTAGTTATGCTACATACCAAAGTGTGAGTCTCTTCACAGAAATAAAGTTTGCCTGTTCTGCTGGGTCCTGAGTCAGGCTGGCTTGCTGGGGAGGCTAAGTGACGTCACCAACAGAAGCTGCAGCCTTTAGGGTACCTGAGTATGGGATGGGGAGGGCAGAATCTAAAAAAGAGGCCAACCTTCCCTGCAGCAGCTCAGCTCTGGCTCTTCAAGGTGAGAAGGCAGCTGAAATGGATGTGCTCACCTGTGGGGCCCAGTGTGTCCTTGGCTTTCTCCTAGGGTCCTGTGTAAGCCATTTCCCTGGAAATATATGGGGGAGAGGCAGTGTTTCTGATCACATTGACCAATTCTAGCTTCAGGACTACAAAAGACCCTCCTGAGATAACCGGACAGAGGACATATGTGGGCCAAACACACTTCACTGATTCAACTTTGGGGGCCGAGTCCCTGTTTGAGCTCTGGGTTGTTGGCTGTTTCTATTGAATGCAAGCAATAAAATCAGATTTGACTGGTTTAAGGTGGGAAATGAATGCATTGAAGGACCTTGGAGTGGCTCAGAGAACTGAATTAAAGGAAGAACCTGAGCTGCCATTTCTGGGTTGGGCAGAAATTGGAGAGGCTCCTGGGGTCCCGCCATTTACCCAGAGCTGTGGCTCAGCACCAGAAGCTCCTGGTCTCGGTCAGGTGGATCAGTGCCCTGTGGCCCACTATGGCAGAGCCAACCCTAAGACCGTGTTGCCCTCGAAGAGGGGACTCATTGCAAGCCTGACCGGCTTCTTGGTTAGAGTATCTTCACGGAGATTGGGCTTAGAAGGGGTGGGGGAGAGAGAGAGTGCTTTGTGTCAGGGAAAAGGGAGGAGCTTCAGGGGGAGGAGGGAAAACCAAGGTGATGCCAGGGCCCTGTCCTTCATGGAGTCCCCTCCTGGCCTGTGGTACCAGCCTGGGGGCCTGCTAATGATGCAGAGAGAGCTCTCTTGGTGGCCTGGAGGGACTTGGGGGATGGGTAGCTCTGGTCCATGCTCCAAGGAGCAGGATAAAAGGGGTTTAGAGAGTTCTGCACAGTTCAACCCACTCACAGGAGGTTGGAGGGTGAATGGGAGGGGTCGTGTAAGGAGTGACACTTGGAGTCAGGTCTCCAGCACCAAGAGCAGTGGCAGAGGGCTGGATAGCAGTGTGGGGTCCATGCACATGAAGGTGCCCAGAGCTGGGGTGGTTCTGCCAGATGCCAGGCTGGTCTGTGTCTTGGGGACTGGGATTTAGACCAGAGGCTCCACCTGGGGACTTTGGACAGGAGTCCACATACACAAAGTGAGGTTTTAACTCTTGGGTTGAGTTTGAGACACTTATATAGATGGGGATGAATATTCATTTCTAGAGGAATAATAACAATAATGATAACAGGAAGAACATTGGGCCTTTGGGTTTGCAAGGTCAGACACAATTTCTTCTTCCTTTTTTCTCCCATGGTAACAGGACACAGCATGTGACCCCTCCAGCCCAGGCCTTTCTCCCGGTATACTCAGGAAAGGGATGATCAGGGTGGCAGACTCCTCTGAGCCCTTCCCCTGCTGCCACTTCTCCCCACAAGCCCAGAAGCCAGTGTGGTTGGCTTGCACTGAGATCTTGGGTAAGCCAAGGACCTGGGAGTCTTCCCCAGAGTGCCTGCTGAGAGAAGCAGCCTGCTGGTTCCTGCATTGCTTGACCCCAGGACATCCTAAGTCAGGGTGGACGTTATTAGGCCTGACCTCTGCAACTGTGTGGGTGGGAGAGACGGAGAGAAGAGTGAGCAGGCCAGTCCCTAGAGACCAGAGGTCAGAACAGTCCTTGCCCTCTAGGTTATTTTGGTACCAAAATGGCTGACTTTTGTATTTCCAGGTGCTGGTTAGTTTATGGTCTGCAGTTGGCCACCTGGGAGGGTGTGGGGGCGGGAGCAGGAAGTGAATGGCTGGCCAGCCCGAAAGGGATGTGGAGCTTGGCTGGGCCTGCATGGCGTTGTGTCTTCTGGCATACTCCCTGCTGCCAGGAGACAGGATGTCCGTGTGTAGGTCGGATGTGTGGCCCAGGGTTTTCCAGGTAGGTGCAGTGCAAGAAACAGGGTACTAAGGAGTTGAGAGTGCTGCATGGAGAAAGTGGTGGCTGGGAACGTGGGACAATGTTCTGCAACCACAACCAAAGGGCTGGAGAAATAGGGATCCCTGCTATGTATTGAGCACCTACCTCATGCTGGCCATTTTCCATATTACATCTAACCATTCCACAAATGCTTGCAAATTGGTACTGTCATTCCATTTGTTGGATGAGGAAATTGCAGTTCAGAGAGATTATGTACCTTACCCAAGGTCATACAGCTAGTGAGAGTCAGAGTCAAGATTTGAACTCTGGATTCTCTGATTCTCTAAACAGACCTTCGTTCACCTTCTGATGCTGAAGTGGATGAGAGTTTGGAGGGCCAGAGGGGGAGATTAGCATTTATGACTTTACAATGGCTGCCCTTAAGTTCTTTTCTTAAATTGAAAATTTTATTGAGATAATTGTAGATTACATGTAGTTATCTGTCCCCAAAGGGGTAACATTCTGCAGAACTATAGTACCTATCCTAACCAGGATATTGACATTGGTACAATCCACCCATCTTACTCAGATTTCCCCAGTTTGACTTATACTTGTGTGTGGTGTGTGTGTCTGTAGTTCGCTACAGTTTTATCACATGTGTAGTTAATTTCTTTTTAGAGTGTCTGTTTTCCTACTCCTTCAAATGTTTCATCACTTCCCTCCCAATCTATTGTCACAGCCCTAATGGTTTAGTTTACTGATCCTTGTGGGTGGGATAGATGGGGAGTTGGACACATTTGGAAATGTATGGGGGTGGTTCAGGTTGCCACCATGCCTGGGGGCCAGGGAAACTGTATACCACATCCAGTGAATAAATATCCTGTTCCACATGTCAATCATAACCTTAGTTCAGGGAAGAATAAGACCATCCCCCTGTTTTCAAGTGCATTGTTTTTCTCCTCTAACGGGAAGCGGTTCTTTTTGACAGGAGGTGCGCTTCTACATTGACAGGTCAAGAAGAAAGATTAGGTTGGATGTGAAGTATGTTATTACTGCCACCTTGATATGCCCTTAAGGTGGGGTAAACTCAGGGAGCAGCGTGTTGTTAGAGATGATTCACAGCATGACTCAGACCATAAAGCGGCACTGGGGAGAATGTGCCCTTACAGGTCTGCCATTCCGGGGAGATCTCCAAGGGAACAGCCATTACAGTGAACATAAAGGCTTCTTAGCTCATCAGGGAAACATCCTTATAAGCTTTTAATGATTACACATTTTATTTTCAAATAGTTTTAGATTTCCAGAAAAGTTGACAAATAGTACAGAGTCCCCCATACCGTTTTCCCTATTATTAACATTAGGAGGCTACATTTGCCACACTTAATGATTCAACGCTGACATTTTATTATTAAACTAAAGCACATTCTTTACTTAGATTTTCTTAGTTTTTTACCCAATGTCCTTTTTTTTTCTGTTCCAGGATCCCACATGACATTTAGTTGTCATATCTCCTTAGGTTCCTCTTGGCTCTGACAATTTCTAGTACTTTTTTCATAATTGCAAATCTACTTCCATCCAGCCACAGTATCTACCTGCCAACTCTAACTTGTACTCACATTCATGCTCATGGCTTTTTTACCTCTAAAATGATGGATTCTAGAGCCCAGATGTCCCTTGAGCTTCTGACATGTGTAGGCAACAGCACACCCAGGGACCGCCAACTCAGTTTGTTCAAAACCAAGTTCATCTCCTCTAGGGCTGCTCATGTTCAGTGGGGCCTCATCCCCTGAAGCATCACAAGTAGTCCTGCTCCCTCTCTCCTGATAAGGAGCAGCTGGTCCAGGTTATACATCCTGTCTCACTCCTTTGGAGAGGTATCTAAGCCTCTAGGATAAGACCATCAAACTTATCTGTGGCGCTGTGTGAAGACTAGACTTGCTGGTCAAGTGTCTGGCATGTCCCCCACGGTCAGCACAAAGGCACTGTCATTGTCCTCATGCATTGTAGGACTTTCTGCGACAACAGAAATGTTCTATATCTGTGCTGTCTATGTGGTAGCTTCTAAGCCACATGTGGCTCCTGAGCACTTGAAATGTGGCTAGTATCACCGAGGAACTGAAAATTTAATTTTAATTGAAATTGAAGTAGCCACCTGTAGCTAGTGATTATAGTATTGGGCATTGCAGCTCAGTGTACCAGGGGCCCTTGGCTTGTCCCAGAGTGTTTCTGAATTAGACCCTTACATGCTCTGCCATGGATATGAGTCCATTCCCCTGGCCATGTTCCCATGCTGGATGCTACTCTGTGGCCTTTTGGGGTCTTCATTTGTTTTGCCTCTAGAAAGCATTGCCACGTGCAGTGGGGGCCAGAGAAGGCTGACAGGTGGGCAGGCCAGGGTCAGCTGAGTTTCCAGCAGTCTTTTGAAAGGGTATGGGGACACTTATTTGTGCAGTCTCCTAAAGATCTTCTCCTCTCAGGGGGCACCAAGCTCTTGTCAATTGGATGTCCCAAAGGGCAGCAGAAGCTCAACTGATTTCATCTCCAACTGCAGGCCCCCAAGTGAAAGGCTCCACCAACCTACCCTGCAGCTCAGCCCAGGGCCTCTGCTTCTGCTTACAGATCCTTCCCATCCTGAGTCTACTTCTTTATGTTGGCAGCCACTCCCAATAATCCAGGGTAGCTACCTGCCCTAATTACCTCAAAGCCTGATTCACAAGTCCCAGTTTTGTGACCCAGCCCCTCCCTGAGCTTCCAGTTGCCCTCAGGACTCAGCAGAAAAGACTCACCCCATTATCAGGTTCACAGAGTCTTGTCTGACCTGCCTGACCTAGGCTTATCTCCTCCTTCCCTTAGGCTACAGCTTCTTCTTTTTTTCTCTTTTCTTTTTGAAGACTTGTTCTTTCTTTCTTTTTTTTTTTTTAAAAAATACATTTTTATTGATTTCAGAGAGGAAGGAAGAGGGAGAGAGAGAGACAGAAACATCAATGATGAGAGAGAATCATTGATCAGCCACCTCCTGCACACCCCCAACTGGGGATCAAGCCCGCAACCCAGGCATGTGCCCTTGACCAGAACTGAACCTGGGACCCTTCAGTCCACAGGCTGACGCTCTATCCACTGAGCCAAACCGGCTAGGGCAAGACTTGTTCTTTCTTGTCTCCAGGCCTTTGCATGATCTGGTCTCTCTGCCTAGAGTACAGATCCTGGGATCCTCTTACCATTAGTTAGAGATAACTCCTGCTGGCATTTTCCTTAAACATCATTTTCTCCAGGAGCCTTCTCAGATGGCATTGTGTTCTGGCATCCCAGAGGTCCATCCAAGTAACTTTTTTCTCTCCTGCATTCATCCACTGCCCAACTGTTTATTGTGCAAGTAACTACAAAAAGCCAGACTCCGCTTTAGATGCTGGCAACACAATGCAGGTCCGGGGTCTCCTTAAGGGCACTTACATTCTTTAAAAAAATAAAAAATAAAAAAAATATTTTATTATTGATAGTAGTACAGATATCTCCCATTCTTCCCCTTCCCTTTTAACCCCCAGCCCCATCACTTACATTCTTGAAGGGGAAGGTTAAAGATTAAGAAAAAGTGAGCATGGATAGAAAAAAACAAAACAAAACTGAAATTGTGTCCTAGGAAGACAAACAAATGCTAAGATCAGGTTTCCGGATACCAATGTGGGGGTAGAGGGGGTGCGGTCCAAAGCGCTGCTTGCAAGGGACACAGAGGGACAGAGCGGGAGGCCCGCCTAGGCCCGGCCCCGCCCCCCTGCCAGGACAGGCCCCGCCCGCCATGCCCCGCCCCCGCCCGCCCCCAGCCGCCGTGCGCGCGCTGGCCGGGCAGCATGGCGGCGGCGGCGGGCGCCCCTTCGCCGGGTTCACCGCAGCAGCCTCCGCCGCCGCCGCCCGAGGAGTCGTCGGACAGCGAGCCCGAGGCGGAGCCCGGCTCCCCGCAGAAACTCATCCGCAAGGTGTCCACGTCGGGCCAGATCCGCCAGAAGGTGAGACACGGCAGCGGCCCGGGAGCGCGCCCCTCACGCCGAGGCAGCCCCGTGAGGCCCGCAGCTCGGCCGGAGCGGCCGCCCAGGCCCGGCCCAGGGTCCAGCTGCCGGGGCGGAGCGCACTCCGCTGGGTAACGGGCTGGGCTCCCGGGCTGAGCGCGCCTCCCGGCAGGGCGGCGGCGGGGACCCTGGGCCGGGGGCGCAGGTGGGCGCCGCGCGGGGCAGTGGGCTGAGAGGAAGCCCCGCGCTGCAAAGTCCGGGAGGAAACTCAGGCCTAGAGGCGGGGTCGGGGGGTCGAGCGCACCAGAAATGGGGGCGCTTGGTTGCACCCCAGGCGTGCACTCCCGGAGCTTGAGGTTCTGCCCATTTCTGATAACTGGTCAGGTCATTTCTCGCTGGGTGTTCTGCAGATACTCACCTGTGGTCTCCTTATAAATCCAATTGGATACCGGTGCGGAGGCTCGTCCCTTCACTCGGGTGCGTTTTCGTGCCCGAAATGGAAGGGATGCCCGTTTGGTGACCGTCTCTCCCTCTCTCCTCGGGAAAGCGGAGACGGGGTTTTCCCTGGCTGTGCACCTGCTTGGCACCTAGATCTCCATGGAGAACTCTAGACGCCAACTATTAGCTGCAGAAAGACGCATTTCCTTTTTGCACGAGCAAAGTTGCACCCTTTGTTTTCCCATTGCGGTTCCCGTTGAAAACTGCTTATGGTTTTTGCTGTAGGTGAGCCCTCCCTGTTAGAATACGGCTTCCTCAGGCAGGTGGCTGGACAGGTGGCTGAGGGCAGGCTGGTCTGTGGGCAGCCTCGGCAGATCCAGCTGGCACCGACTTTCTCATCCTGCTGCAGTGCGCTTGTCCTCGGGCCAGTTAAGTTCAGCTGTTACTTTTACCGTGGGAGCCATTTCTCTCATTATATTCTGCTGGCTTTTGATACCCGTGGTGGGTTAGTCTTTAGCCCCAACATGCTACCAAGAGGGTTTATTGTGATGTGCTCCAGTTATCCAGCAAATAGGTATTGAACACCTCTTTTGTTCCATGTGTAACAGTGATAACTAGAATGATAGCAAGTCTTCAGTGCTTACTATGTGCCAGGCACTTTTCTTGGGTTAACTTTACAGCACTTGACATGGGTTAGCTCATTTAGTACTGGTGATAGCTCGTGGAGTTGGGTGTTATCTATCATCCCCATCTAATGGAATTGGAAATCCAGGTAGAGAAGTTAAGAGTATCACAGGTAGTAAATGTGGACCTGAATATGAACCGTGGTCAGAATACCAAGGTGGAAGGCCATTTCTCCACCCAGGGGTCCTAGTCTGTAGGAAATGGACACCTGTGTACTTGACTGTATGGCATAATAAGTGCTGTGGAAGCTCCTAGGACTGAGAATCCAATTATCCTGGGAGGCAGGGATAAAGAGGTCCCCTTTAAGACAGGATCTTGAGGGAAAGGATTTGCCAGGCTAAGTGGGGAAGGAAAGGCTTTTCACAGAGTTTACTGTTCTATCTAAAGGTTTAAGGACACCTGGGAATGGTCAGAAGGTGAATGCCTCAGGTTGAGAGGAATTAGGAAGAGGAGATGGGAAAGGTAGATTTTGAAGGGCTAGGCTGGGCTTGGGTTTTTGGCCTTGGGCAAGAGTGAGCCACAGAGGGTTATTCACAGTATGGGAGTGACCAAATCAGATGTGTTTCTAGGAAGATCTCCAAGTAACCTTAATCGGTATTGATAGGAGTTGCTCTCTCCTGTTGATTGGTCCTCCAGCATGTTATGTTCCTAGTGTAGGGCAGATCATGTGCTTTGCAAGTGTGATTAAGATTTGATCTTGCAGAGATTCCAGTGTTTGACCAGAATTCTGTTCTTTGGAGATGGGTCTTCTCCTCCCCAAAACAACAACTACAACAAAACAATAGTAGCTGCTATACCAGCTGTTCTGATTGAGGAGTGATGGGTAGAGTGTTAAAAATACACTCCGAGGACTTGAGTTTCTGAATACAGTTATATCTGCTGTACAAATAGCTTAAGACTAATTTTTCTTTTTGATAGTGATTGTCAGAATGTGGGAAATCTGAGATTTACTGTATGTTCAATGGCCCCCTCCTCCCCCTTTTAAGCCAATAAACCATTCAGAAAATTCTCTGCTGTATGTGGTGCATAAGAGAAATATTTAAAATGTATGGAGTATCATTCTGGGCCCAAAAAAGGAAAACAGAATCCACTTTAAGTATTTAGAACAGAGGGAATTTAATGTAGGGCATGCTCGCATAGGTGATGAAGAATTGAGAATGCAGACAGTGGGCAGTGAGGCAACCCTGAGATGAGGCAACAAACAGGAAACTACTGCTACCCCTAAGCTGGAGGACAAAGGGAGGAGGTGGTTTGGCTGAGGAGATGGCATAGCTGACTCCCCAGAGGCTGAACCACCCTAAGTTGCCTGGATGGGGCTGGAGCCCTGGGGAAGACACAGCTGCTGCTGGGGACTCACCCCATCCCCGTTCCTGCATGGGAAACCCAGCCTGCAAAGATCAGCCCCTCCACCACTTGGAAAAGAGCAGAAGAGGAATGGAACTGAGGACAAGCTGGCCCAGGACCAGAGCTGTATGTATGTCAAGTTTTGAAATATTAGTCCAGCAAGCTAGAGCTATCTTAATGGAAAAAGAAAAGGAAGTGTCTTAGGACAGTGCTTCTCAAATTTGAATGTGCACCAGACACATCCCCTGGGGATCTTGTTAAAATGCAGAATCTGGCTGAGTAGGTCTGGGGCGGGGTCTGAGATTTTGCATTTCTAATCAGCTCCCAGGAGATGCTGCTGCTACTGGTTCAGGGACCAGACTTTGAGAAATAAGACCTTATGACATGTGTAAGGAGAGGCCTTATCAAACTCCAAATCTTTAGTTTATGAGTTTCTTTTAAAACTTCCCAAGTCTTCAGCATACTGAAAATTTGATGTGTGTAGATTGGGGGCGGTTATTTGTTAATTTAGCATTTCATTCATGTCTGATATTTTTATATGTTCCACTTTCCCCAGCAAACAATTCATTTATATTTCCTAACCATAATACACAATAATGATTCTACAGGACTGCATAGCTAGAGTGGAAAAAAGAAAATGGAGCTAACACACTGGTAAAAGATTAATTCACCAGCACATTATAGGGTATTGTGAAAGTAGTGTGGTCTGTGGAGCTTATCAGTTAAGGTGGAGTTTAATTATAAAAGCTTTTTTAAAAGTTAACATTTTTGGCTTTGTGCATAAAAGTGCTTAAATTAATGATTTCAAATTTAAACAAAGCACTTTTCCAATGAGATGAAGATTAGTAGAAATTAGGTAAAAGTTTAAAGTTATAGAAGTCTTAAAAAAATGACAGCTTTATTAAGATATAATTCACACACCACACAGTTCACTCATTTAAAGTGCATAGTTCAGTAGTTTTTAGTATCTTCATAGTAGTGTAACCATCACCACAATCAATTTTAGAACATTTTCATCACCCCAAAAAGAAACCCCACAACCAGTAACTCCTCATTTCCTCCCAACTCTCTCAACCTTAGGCGACTGCTAACTTACTTTCTGTTTTTCGGGTTTGCCGATTCTGGACATTTCATATATTAGTAAGTAGAAACATGCAGTACATACCTTTTGTGCCTGGCTTCTCTTATTTATTTATAAATACATTATAGTGCACACAAACTGGGAACAATTAAATGTTCAAAACTGGATTAAGTCATTCATGCATTTAAATATGTAGCCCAAAATTGATCTTGTAGAAAATTTTTAAAAATTTAAATAAGTCCTCACCTAAGGATATTTTTCCATTGATTTTTTTAGAGACAGTGGAAGGGAGGGGAGAGACAGAGAGGGAAACATTAATGTGAGAGAGACACATCGATTGGTTGACTCCTGCATGTCTCTGGTGGGGAACTGAGGTATGTGTCCTTGGCTGAAACAAACATGGGACCCTTCAGTTTGGGGGCCAATGCTCTATCCATTGACATACATACAGCTCTGGTCCTGGGCCAGCCAAACTGGCTAGGGCTGGCTTCTTCATTTTGAATAATGTGTTTGAAGTTCATCCATGTTGTAGCATGTGCCAGTATTCTTCCCCTTTTTATTGTTGAGTAGTATTCCATTGTATGGCTATAATACATTTTACCTTTATCAATTGATGGGTATTGGCGTTATTTCCATTTATTGGCGTTCTGGATAATGCTGCTATGAACATTTGTTGTACACATTTTTTGTGGATATATGTTTCATTTCTCTTGGGCATCTACCTATGAGTAGATTTGCTGGGTCATATAGTAACTCTGTACTTAACTTTTGAGAAACTGCCAGACTTTTCCAAAGTACCTGTACCATTTTACATTCCTACCAGCAATGTATGAAGGTTCTGGTTTCTTCATGTCCTCAGTTACTGTCTTTTTGATGATAGCCATCCTAGTGGGTGTGAAGCGGTGTAAAAGGTTTTCAAAGCTAGTGTCTAGTTAGCATTTAATATCCTGAACTTTGGTGTCAAATCAGGTTGATTCACATCCTGCTCTCCTGCTTATAAGACATGTGATCACAGACAAGTTTCTAAATTTCTCTTAAGACTTCGTTTCCTTATCTGTAAATAGGGTAAATATTAGCTCTTGGGTTGGCAGTAGTGACAATAAATGTTAACTGTGCATTTGAGTCTCAGATTCCATATCTGCAAAATAGAAATGATAATCATAGTTTTCAGATTCATAAAATAGAAATGATAACTCAGAGTTAAATGGAATAATCCATGTATAACACTTAGCATAGTGCCTAACATTGTAAGCATTCAGTAAATGGTTGCTTTTATGATTATTTCTGTCTTTCTGATTATTCACTTTTTGTATCTCATATTCTCCCTCTCCCTCTCCCTCTCCCTAAAATAAATTAAAAAAAATTGGAGATCTTAAAATTATTAAGTGTGCTAGGCACTTGGGGTACCTGACTGAACAATAAAAATACTCCTAGAGCTAATAGTCTGAAGACAAGACAGACATTAATAAGATAATCACATTTAATGTGCAGTGTTGACAGCAGTGAATGCTAAACAGGAGAGGGCTGGAGTACTCTGGGAGGCTATAGTAGGTGAATTTGACTTGATACTCAGGGAGGTATGGAAAGGGCTTCTTGAGGAAGGGACTGTTTAGCTTAATCTGAAAGGTGGGTAGGAAAAAGTGACTTTTGGTAATGGTGGGCCAAGCAGCTGACTAAGCCATTCTTCCAGGCACCATCAGCTAGTAGGAGAGAGCTAATAAGATAATGTAGAATTACAAGGTTAGGATCTGGGGAGGATGTAGTTTGTGGAAGTGAGCGTGACATTTGGGGCTGCTTTTTACCTTGGGATCAATAGTGGGATCTATAGTGGGAATAGTGTTCCCTCAAAATTCACCCAGAACCTCAGAATGTAACCTTTTTTGGAAATAGGGGCTTTGCAGATATAATTAGATAAGAATCTTAAGATGAAATCATCTTGGATTTAGAGTGGACTCTAAATGTAATGTCTGGTGTCTTTATAAGAGAAAGGGGAGGGGGAGTTGGACGCAGGAAACAAGGAAGAAAAGGGCATGTGAAAGAAAAGAGATTGGAGTTTTGTTGCCACAAACTAAGGCCTGATGGGGCTACTGGAAGGAGGTAATGAAAGGCCTGGATCCTTTAGGCCTTGTTGACACCTTTATTTTATTTTATTTTTTTAAATAATTCTTTATTGTTGAAAGTATTACACATGTCCCTTTTTCCCCCCCACTGACCTCCTCCAGTCCGCCCCCATCCCTCCCCTCCCCGCCCCGGGCCTTCAGCACCCTAATGTCTGTGTCCATGGCTTATGCATGCTGACATCTTGATTTTAGACTTCTAGCCATCTGTATCACAAGGCTACACATTTCTGTTGGTTAGGCCTCCCAGTCTGTGGTACTTGGTTACTGGGCAGCCACAGGAAATTAATATAGGGCCATATACTGACTCTGAAGGGGAAGCTGAGAGGCTGAGCTCTGTGAGGTTGTCAGAAATGCCTTGGGGGAAGGGTGAAGCTGAGGTATCAGGGTCTGCCAAAGGGCAGCAGTTCGGGTGAACTCCCTTAATTTGGGTTGGGATCCCAAAAGCCACTTCCAGGGAATGAGGATGAACCATAAGTAGGACTTCCAAAGGACTGCAGTCCTGCTTCAAATTGTGTCCTGTCTCTGAAATTAGATAGAGCTAATCCCAGATTGCTACTTTTTCCAGGTTTCTAACAGAAACCACGTAATCTTTTGTAGAAGTGATATCATACAGTCCTCCAGTTATTTTCACAAGCCCTGTTGTAAATTCAGTGTCTGGATACAATAAAAAATAGACAAACAGGGAGGCAAGGCTACATGAATTAAAACCAATACAAACAACAGACTATGAAGATGGTTTAATAGGGGCTCCAGATACCAGATGCAGACTTTCAAACAACTGTGCATCTCAAAATCCTTGACTGATTATATTGTGAAGACCTCATTTCCAAATAAAGAGGAGATAAAGACCAGATTGAGAATTTTGGCAGAGACCTAGAAACTAAAAAAGAACCAAATGAAAAATTTAAAACTGAAAAATGTAATAAAGCTAAATTCTCAAAGGAAGGGTAGATTAGACACAGCTGAAGAAAGAATTTAATGGCCAACAGATAGCTCAACGTACCCACAAGAAAGCCTGGAGACATGGAAAATTTAGAAGACAGGATAGGAGTTAGAGATAATAGTGAGAAGGTCTAACGTGTGTTCAATTGTCATCTCAGAAAGAGAGGAGAGAGAAAATTGGGCTGAAACAATATTTGAAAAGATAATGCCTGAGAATTTCCCACAACTGTTTAAGGTACTTATGTCCACTGATAGGGTAACCCCATGAACACAAAGAAAACCACAGCCAGTCACTTCATGATATAACTGCTGAAAACAATAGATGAGGAGACTTGCAAGCATCTGGAGACATTACCTTCACAAGAGCAACCGTTAGATCAACAGCTGTGTTCTGAACAGAAACCATGGAAAACAAGTCAACTGAAATTTAAGTACTGAAAGAAACTTTACTCACCAAAGAAATCCTTCATAAAGACATTTCAAATAAATGAAAACAATTTTTTGGTGAGCAGACCCACACTAAAGGAAACACTAAGGTATTTTTTCTTTGTTTTTGGCTGAAGGAAAATGATCTCGGGTGAAAGGTTAGAGTTGCAGGAAGAAATGAAGAGCAACCAAAAGTGTATTTATGTGTTAAAGATCAAGTGATTATTGACTGTAAAAATTAATTATGTCTTTGGGTTTAAAATATCTATAAATTAAAATGTACAATAATGGAGTATAAGTCAGAAAGGAAAAAGAGCCATTAATGTTAGACAATGTAATCTGTGTGGCAGCCACTAATGTGAAAGACTATATTATATTAAAGCTAAAAGTCAAGTAAACTTGAATAATAAATTCTAAATTTGAAAGAAGGCAAGAGAGAAAAGGGAACATTGAACAAGCAGAACAAATAGAATGCAAACAATAAATTGATAGACTTAAATCTTGATGTATCAGTAATCACATTCAGTGTAAATGGACTTGAATGCTCCAATGAAAAGACAGATTGCTGGGTAAGAAAACAAAACCTGACTAGGGCTATTTAAAAGAGACATTTAAAATAAAAGCATATCAAAAGATTGAAAGTAAAAGAATGGAAAAAAATACTATGCACACACTAACCAAAAGAAAGTTGATGTAGCTATTTTAATATCAGACAAAATAGGCTTTGAAGGCAAAATATGTTATTAGAGATAAAGATATACTGATAAACGATAAATGGTTTATTTCAGGTATAATTAAAATCTGCATGCACTTAACGTAACTTGAAAAATTAATACAACTGAAATAAATCTGCAATCAGTGGATTCTTTTTGGTTAATCCTCACTGGAGAATATTTTTTCCATTGATTTTAGAGAGTGGAAGGGAGGAAGGAGGGGGAGAGAGGAGAGAGAGCCACATCAATTGGTTGCCTCCCACACTCCCCCAAATGGGACGGGGTGCCTGCAACCCAGGTACATGCCCTTGACTGGAATCGAACCCGTGACCCTTTGGTTCTCGGGCTGACACTCCAACCACTGAGCAACGCTGACCAGGGAGAGGGAGAGATAGAAACATCAGTGATGAGAGAGAATCAGTGACTGGCTGTCTCCTGCATGCCCCCTACTGGGAATTGAGCCTGAAACCTGGGCATGTGCCCTGACCATGACCTCCTGGTTCATAGGTTGACCCTTAACCACCAAGCCATACCAGCTGGGCAGAATAAAATGATTTTCAAATGCACAAGGCACATTATGCTGGCCACAAGGCAATTCTCAACAAATATAAAGTGATTGAAATTTTATAGACTGTTCTCTAACAACAGTGGAATTAAGCTAGAAACCAATAAAATGAAAATTCGCATGTATTTAGAAACCTATTTTTAATTAACTTACGAGTCAAAGAAAGCTAGAAAATATTTTGAGTTGAATGATAGCAAAATATCTATATATATAAAAGCCTAAGCGACCGTTTGACCCATAGCTATGACTCACACTGACCACCAGGGGGCAGACACTCAATGCAGGAGCTGCCCCCTGGTGGTCAGTGTGCTCCCACAGTGGGAGCACCACTCAGCTGACCAAAGGCGCCAGATGCAGGGCTCATGGCTGGCAAGTGCAGTTGCAGTGGTGGAGCCTCTCCTGCGACACTCCGCCTGCGCGCCCCTCTCCCATCCGGACCGGGACCGGCATCAGGATTGACTGGGTGCGAGCCAGCGGCCCCTTCTTCTCGGTCATGGGTGTGCCAGTATCGTCCTAGGACGGGCACACGGAGACCGCAGCGGAGCGGCAGCGAGCCTACTGAGTGGTGGCGGCGGCAGGCGCAGCGGGGCCGGGACGAGCGGGAGCAGCTAGTATATATAACTAATGGAATACAGCTGAAGTCATCTTTAGAGGGAAGTTTATGCCTTTAAATGCATTTATATTGGAAAATAAGACATGCTGAAAATTCATGAACTAGGGGTGTGTGTGTGTGTGTGTGTATATATATATATATATATATATATATATATATCAGGTAGTTGGAAGAATAACAACACATTAAACTCGGAGGAAATAGCGAACAGCATTTAATGAAATGGAAAACATTCGAGTGGATCAACAAAGGCAAAAATTGATTTGAAAAATCTGATAAAATTGACAAACTCCAGCAGGAATAATGTTAGGAGTGAAAAGGAACATCATAGAAGGTCCTACAGACATTAAAAAGAATTAAAATGTATTACAAATACTTTTACAACTAAAATTGAAAATTTAGAAAAAGTGGACAGATTCCTAGAAAAACACAACTTAAAACTGACACAAGCAATAGAAATTGCATATTGTTTTATAACTATTAAAGATATTGAATCCATAATTTAAAGTCTTCCAACAGACCCAGCTGACTTGTCCAGTGAATTCTAAGTACGTAAGAAAGAAATAACAACAGTGTTACATAGTAAACACTTCCAGGAAACGGTAAAAGAGGGAACACTCTATATCTTTTTATGAGACCAACAAAACTTGAATAGTAATGTTAACGTAAGAAACATTCAAACTTGTAAAGAATTTTTGTGAGTTTATTTGAGCCAAACTGTCGACAATTCCCGGGAAGCCAGAGAATGGTGGTTTTATAAATTATCATCAAAGGAGGAGATGTAAATGGCTTACATGAAGTCCATTGGTGATAAATTAGGGAGGTGGGAGAAAGTTGATTTTTGTCAGGGAAGATACTGGCCTAGGATATGACTGACTACCCACTACAAACTGCTTTTTAATTAAAACAGTTTAAATTTCAGACCATCCTTTGTGGTTACTTTAGGTCTCTGAGTTTGCAAGGCCTCTACGTAGGCCTTTCCCGAGTTAGTCAGGTTAGTATGTGGCCCCTTTTCATCCACAGTATAAAACTTGATAAGGTTATTTCAAGAAAGGAAGAATTCGGACCGATGTAATAATGAACATAGGTGCCTCGTTATGAACATAGGTGAAAATTTCCTAAACAGAATGTATGATCATCTCAATAGATGCACAAAACCACAAACATTTTGAGAAAATTCAACATTCATATTCAAATTGGAATAGGGAGGGTGTCTGTAAAGGGTCAGAGAGTAAATATTTAAAGCTTTGTGGAATATATACATTTCCTGTGGCAACTATTTTGCTCTGCTTTGTAGTGTAAAAGCAACCATAGACAATATGGGCATGGCTGTATTTTTTACAAAAATGGGCGATGCGCTGGGTTTGCTCATGGACTGCTTTGCCCACTCCTGGACTAGGGAAATCCCCATAATCTAATTAAGAGTGTCTACAAAAGCAACAAATCTCAAGCCTAGTGGTAAATGTTGATAGCTTTCCTCATGAGATGGGAACAAGAAATGGATGTTCAACATCACTATTTCAATTCAACATTTGCAGTAATGCAAGAAAAAGAAATAAAGGTATAAGGATTGGAAAGAAGAAAATAACATCATTATTTGCAGATGATAGAAACATTGCCTTAGATCTACAAGTATACAGATAAGTTATAATAAATAAATGAATATAGCAGGGTTGCTGGATTCAAGGACAGTGTACAGAAATCTGTATTTCTGTGTGATGTAATAAATATATTTGCTCTTTGACCCTGGTTCCTGACACAGAGCTCCTTGGTGATAGGGGTGTCTTTCCCTATTCATAACAAGCACCTTTTGACTATACTTGACTTTATGCTAATGAGTTGACTCAGGGTAGGGACCCCCTCAGGATGGGAGCTGGTCACCAGAAAGACCAAACAAGTGATTAGAGGTATGAACTTTCAGCTTTACCCCCTCATCTTCCCAGTAGCGGAGGGGGGCTGGAGATTGAGTTGTAAAAACTCTCAAACCAGAGAGATTCAGGGTTGGTGAACACATTAATGTGCTGGGAGGTTGGCATATGAAAAGAGGGCATGGAAGCTCGGTCTATGCCTATACCTTTCCCTATGCATCTCTTCTATTTGGTTTCTCTTCCAGGTATTGGTAAGGATGTGGAGCAAGCATGCCAAACTCGTGGCTGGCAATACCTCATTTAAATGTGGCCCGGTGGCCGTGAGTTTGACATGCTTGGGTGGAGCAAGGGACCACTCATCTATTAAATTGGTAACACCACTTTAGAAGACATTTTGGCAATTTTAGTTGCAGGTATATATCTAACAGCTTATGTAAGCAAATGTTCTCCAAGGGGCATGTACAAGAATATAATTAGTGTTAGTAGTTGTAATATCTCAAAAGTGGAAGCAACTCAAATGTCTACCTATAGTAGAACAGCTAAATGACGGTATCTTACCTAATAATAGACAAACATGTAAATTGACCATACCTCTGCTATGCCACCAGCCAATCAGGAGTGATATGCAAATTAACCCAACAAAGATGGTGGTTAATTTGCATACACAGGCGCCAAGTAATGGGGCGGGATGCTTGCGTCGTCGCCATGGCGACGCAGGCGTTCTGCCCCACCACTGGTATCTCAGGGCCTCTGGGCAGCAAAGCGGGGCTGGAGCGGAAAGAGGCGGCTCCTGGAGCGGAAAGAGGCGGCTCCTGGAGTGGAAAGAGGTGGCTCCTGGAGTGGAAAGAGGTGGCTCCAGGGCCTGAGCGTAAAGGGGCTGGGCCTGAGTGGAAAGGCGGTGCCGGCCGCCAGGGAAAGGAAAGCCCATTCTAGCACGAATCTGCGTGCATCGGGCTTCTAGTGTCTTTATAAGAGAACACTACATCAATGGAAATAAATTGCTACTTGCTGATTTAAGGATTAATCACTGCATTAAAGTTGTCTGGCCAGAAAAGCTAGACATGAAAGAATATGTTCTGTATGATTTCATTTATATCCAGGTCAGAACAGAGAGGATACTGAGGGGTTTAGGCTTGTCTGCTTGTGTATTTAAGCTTACATGAAAGGAAATGATTACCAGAGAAGTCCTGATGGTGGGAAGGATAGGTAGTGATTGGATGGTCCATGAGAGAAGGAGCTTGTGGAGTGCTGGTAGTGTTCTGTTTCTTGACTTAGGTGGTGGTTAGTTGGGCAATCAATTTGTGATAATTATACATTTTTGTTTTGTGGTCTTATGTTTATGTGTGCTATTTTATAATGAAAAAATTTTGTTTTGAAGGATTAATAAATGAATGAAAAGGTGGTAGCTGGTCAGAGTCATGCAAAGTCCCTGTGGCCAGAAAGAGCTTCAGGAAATCTAGGGACTAAAAGCTGGTGTGGATAGAGTTAGCAAGAATCAAGGAGACCTTGATTGTGCTGTGAGGCTGGGAGCTGGGTAGGAGAACCATGTTAATAGTAGTGGGCTACTATTGCTTTAAGATTTTAATGTGCAGACATAACCTGATCCAGTTGAAAAGATTGCTCCGGCTGTGTTGTGGCTGCTTGAGTGGATGGTGGCTGACCATGCAGTAAGAGATGATGGTAGCTTGGGCCAGGGTTGTGGTGGTGGAGAGATTTGGTTGGATTTGACATGGTCAGAACTTGGTGATGGTTTTTGTGTGGGTGTTGGGAAGAGAAGGCTTGTGGTTTACATGACTAGCTGGGTAATGGAGCTCTTCTCTAAGATAAGGAGCTGTGGTTGAGGACCATTTAGGACCAGCTTGGGTTTTGTTCTCTCTGAGCTCTGCTGCATGGTATCCTGGGTCCTGTTATGCTCAACTACCCTAATTTCACAGGTGAGGGATATAGACTTGGAGCAGTTAGGTGATTTGCCAGTATGCCAAGTCTCATAGATTCCAGGTTGCACCTCTTCCTACTGTACCCTCCAGCCCCTCAAAGTTTTGTACAGTTCCTCTGAGCCTGAGTGAGAACAGTGGGACAGTGGCAGAGGGCCTGGTCAGGCTCTGGGGCTGTTGGCTTTTAGGAAGTGGGCAGGGGAAGAGGACCAGTCACAGAAGGAGTGGGGCGAGGGAGAGATGGGGAAGAAGGCAAGCCACTGATCTCAGCATCCAGAGTTCTACCAGCACTATCTTTATCATGACTTTTGTATTTCCTTCTCCAATCTTTTTTGGATATGTTTAATTTAATTGAAATGAAACCGTGTACGTTTTCACTTTAATGTTATAAGCATTTCTCCATGTTATTAAAATCTCTTTATTCTTATCCTTTGTAATGGTTGCACCAGTCTGTGAAGACTGTCTTTACAAAGAAAGCTCTTTTAAAATTTTTTTATTATGAAAAATGTAAAAATAATAGTAGTGTACATCCAATATACCTACTACCAAGATTTAATAATTAATGTTTCAAAATATACCTTATCCATATGTATTGAATATAATAATATTAAATTCAATTGTTGTAATAAATATTTGCTAAACCTTTTGAAGGTGATTTGTAGACACCAGGACAGTATACCCCTAAATAGCTCAGCATGCATCTCTTAAAAATGACATTTTCCTATACACCATTATTACAACTAAGCTCCTAAGAATAAGGACTTTTGCCTTGACTGGTATGGCTTGGTTGGTTTGAGCATCATCCTATGCACCAAAAGGTGGCAGGTTTGATTCCCAATCAGGGCACATACCCAGGTTGCGGGTTCAATCCCCAGTAGGAGTGCATGCGGGAAGTAACTGATTGATGTTTCACATTGATATTTCTTTCTCTCTGAAATCAATTAAGAAATAATAAAAATAAGGACACTTAAAAATAAGGATTTTTTCTATATAGCATTAGAACCTAGAAAGTTAATTGTAATTTTCTAATATCTAATATCCATATAGTTTTTAGATTTCCCCAACTGAACCAAAAATGTCTTTCATAGCTTGACTTTTGGGAACCTAATACCTGTCAAAATTCATGCATTGTATTTACTTGTATCTCTCAGTCTTTTAACTAAGAACAGCTCTCCCCACCAACCTTCTCCCTGCCCTCCCCTCTATAACACTGACTTTTTGAAGAGAGGAGGGCAGTTGTCTTTTAAAATCTGTTTCTGGATTTGTCTGATTGTTTCCTTGTGGTTTCTTTTTCATTGTTCTTTCATCCTCTATGTTTGCTGTAAACCGAAAGTAAGAGGTTAAAGACTGGTTATATTCAGGTTGATGTGTTTATGTGCAGATATTAGACATTTCCTTTGGACATGTGGATAACCCTCTTGGCAGTTAGGAAGTAATCTATGAGGTGATAACTGGACACTGTGAAAATATCCTTTTGTCCAACAACTGATAACCAAATGGTTTTCAGCATTCATACATGATACTTGCCTGAGTCAATTTTATTGATAGAGTTGGCAAAATGGAGATCCCCGCCATGCCCTTTCTTCCATTTCTTCCACATTTATCTGTTGGTTTTCTTCTGGAAATTCTTCCACTTAACTGGAGAAGCTAAAAAGGCAGGATAATTGCCAATTTGATGTATAATTACCAATTTTCAAAGCAAGGATTTGGTAGAATAGTCATCCCCAATGAAGGCAAATCTCCCTCTCCCACTCTCTCCCTCTGTCTTTCCCCTTATTCCCTCCCTCGCCCCTCCCTCTCCTCTCTGGGGTGTGTATGTGTGCCACTGTGGATTTATGGCTGTTTTTATTCAGTGTTTGACTATTAATCCTTCTTTCTGATGTTCACAACATTATCCCCATTTTCCCAGGAGAGCCTCCTCAGGCTGGCTCTTTGGTCTTTGAATGTTTGGTCTTTTAATTTTCTCCATGTAGACCAGAGGTGGTGTTGCAGGGCAGAGTGGACAGCTTGTCCCCTATGGGCTGGGGGGAGGTGACAGGTTGGTCCTTTGGTCATCCGGGTGGTGAAGGACACTGCATATATATATATATATATATATATATATATATATATATATGCACATATGACCTTCCATTTTATATAATAATTCACTTCAGATTTCTGTATGTGCTTTATGGTATATCTCCAACCTCCCACCCCCCACTTTTTTGTTCTGATTTATTATCCTTGAATGGTGTTTGCTAATCTGTGGGTTTGAACTTCCATTAGCTGTGTGCTTGGCTATCCCATCTGAGACTGACCACAGTGCTGACCATACTGCTCTGAGCAGGCTTCCCTGCCCCTTTGGTCTGAGTAGTGGGTTGTTTTGGGTCACCTGCCACCTATTTTTGGCTGGCTCTGCATTTCTGCATCCAAAGTGAAGGGTGCCTGTGTTGGTGGTTTTCCTAAACCTAGTTCCTCTGGCCCCACTAGGGTGAGGTACAGCCCAGGCTCCAGGATGAACAGTGATTTGTCCTGTGGCAAGAAGAGGGCCACTCTCTTTCTTTTTTTAAAATTTACAATTTTAACTACCATTGCAAATTTACAGTTCAGGGGCATTAACTACATTAACAAAGTGTGCAGCCATCACTGCTATTTAGTTCCCTACATAGGAACCCCTTCCCCATTAAGCAGTCAGTCCCCATTCCCCGCCTCTATCCCAGGCCACCACCAATCTTTTCTCCATTTCTATGGATTTGTCTGTTCTGGACATTTAATAAAAATGGAGTCATCCAATATGTGTCCTTTTGTGTCTGCATCTTTCCCTTAGCATAGTAGCATGTGTCAGTGCTTCATTCCTTTTTTTTTTTTAAATACATTTTTATTGATTTCAGAAAGGATGAGAAAGGACGGGAGAGATAAAAACATCAATGATGAGAGAGAATCATTGATTGGCTGCCTCCTGCACATTTCTACTGGGATCAAGCCTGCATCTTGGGCATGTGCCCAAACTGGGAATTGAACCAGTGAACGCTTGGTTCATGGTTCAGTGCTCAATCCATTGAGCCACGCTGGTGGGCAGTACTTAATTCCTTTTATGGCCAAATAATATTCCATTTTATGGATAGGCCACATTTTATTTATCTGTTCACCTGTTGATCTATCTTTGAAATGCTTTTACCCTTTGGCTATTGTGAATAGAGCTGCTATGAACAAGTTATTATTTGGATGTTTGCTTTCAGTTCTTTGGGTATATGCCCAGAGAGTGGAATTGCTGAGTAATTCTGTGCTTACTTTATTGAGGAAGCTTCAAACTGTCTTTCACAATAGCTGCACCATTTTACAGCAATGTTAGAGTGTTCAATTTCTCTGCACTTTGCTAACACTTGTCTGTTTTTTGTGTTTTTGAATTATCTCATGGTATTAGTTTTCATTTCCTTAATGACTAATGATGCTGAGCATCTTTTCATGTGCTAGTTGGTCATTTGTATATTGTCTTTGGAGAAATGTCTATCCCAGTACTTTGCCCATATATTTTTATTGATTTCAGAGAGGGAGAGGGAAATAGAAACATCAGTAATGAGAATCACCAATCGGCTGCCTCCTGCACGCCGTCCCACGGAGGATTGAGCATGCAATCCAGACTTATGAACCAGGAACTGAACTGTGATCTCCTGGTTCATAGTTTGACACTCAGCCACTGAGCCACACTGGTCAGACAAGTTTACTGCACCTTTAAATATAAAAAGGTGCAAATCCAGAAACACTCCAGTTTAAGACTCAGTGAGTTAATGACAATAGGGTGACACCTGTTGTGTGCTGGTCCTGCACTGTACACCATGTAGAGTGGTCTGACTTCACTTTCATGACTGCTTGACCATCAATCGCCGTGAGGTAGGTGGCTGAGGCTCTCAGCAACCCCAGGTCACATAACGGGAATGGTGGAGTGTGGTGCTGTTCCTGTGCCTAATGCAGCCATGCAGGTGACTGAGGAAGGCAGTAGGGTGGATAGTACTTGGAGATATTGGGGAAACAGGCATTGTGTCACAGGATACCATTCAGCTGTGTACAAAGCACATGCAGGGGAAGGAAGACAAAGGAAGTGTGCAAACTGATCTCGGGGATTGTGCTGGGTGGTGCAATTTAGATTTCTTTTCTATTTTCCTTCATTTTTTAAAATGAGCATTATTATTTTATACAAAACACAAGCATGGCATGCTACCCTTGAAGTGAAGATTCCTGATGGTAAGAGTGGCATGGTGACATGATGGTTTAGAATTCTGTGCTCTAGAAAGCAGAAGATGGAGAAGAGTCTGCCCTCAGTCTTCTCTCTCGAATGTCCTAAAACACAGTTGGAACAGTTCCAACTGTTGGACCAAACAGATTAAATTTAAGGAACCAGATATACAAAAGGGCATGACTTGTAAAAACAAAGGATTTAAATTTCATAGCATCCTAATAAATGTATTCATTCTGTGGAACATCTTAGCTATGTTTTCCTTTGCCTCAATTTTTATTCCTGTGTTGAAAATAAATCTAAACAGAGTTCAAGGACTTGATATAAATGAGCCTGACACTGAAATGATTAAAAAAAAAATCCTCACCGGGTATATCCTTAGAGAGAGGAAGGGGAGAGGGCATTGATGTGAGAGAGAAACATCCATCAGTTGTCCCCTGTACATGACTGGGGATTGAAACCTGAAACCTAGATATGTGCCCTGACAGGGAATTGAACTGGCAACCTTTTAGCGCAAAGGACAATACTCAACCAACTGAGCCACCTGGCCAGGCAACACTGAAACTATTTGATGTATGGAACATCAGTTCTTAGATATGTTCATAATTATGTCAGGGTACACTTGAATAAATTAAGTAGAAATAGGCAATAGAGAAACAAAATAAAAGAACAATATATTGTTTGGGAAAACAGCTTATTAAATAATTTGTGTGTTCTATAACCCACTTTTTTAATACACTGAAAACACACTGGAAGGATCTTATTTCAGGTTGTAGTGGTGGATGTTAGCAGTGGCTGGACTCTTGAGTGTTCCCAAATAAAGTAATCTCTGTCCAGTATGCACAGTGACCTGGCCTTGGGCTGTTTATAAGGGACTTTATTTCCACCTGATGTTAGAAAACAGCAGGAAACAGTGCCGAGCATGTGCCCAGGGAGGAGGATAGTGATGGTTATGATCTTGCTGTGCATTATTTCTGCAGCGTTTGGCTGGGTATGAGTGTTTCCTGCTCTATACAGCACCCCCTGAGGCGGGAGGGGCAGATTGGGAAACTGGAGTGTAAGAGAGTGGCTGCTTTCAGCTCAAGTAGTTGCAGCTTCAGTCCTTGCATTCCAGCCTTGGTGTGTTTCATTCACTTCTGAGTTACCAGAGCATCCTGTCTGTACCTCTGTAATGGAAATTTCCTAACTTACACAAAAATAGGGAGAGGAGTTGGATTAATCACCCAGTCTAAACAGTCGTCAGTGTGTTGTGTCTTTCTTGTTTCATCTGTCCCCACCTCCCAACCCTACTTTTTTTCTGTTATTTAAAGCAAATTCTTGCCGAAACCGGTTTGGCTCAGTGGATAGAGCGTCGGCCTGCGGACTCAAGGGTCCCGGGTTCGATTCCGGTCAAGGGCATGTACCTTGGTTGCGGGCACATCCTCAGTGGGAGGTGTGCAGGAGGCAGCTGATCGATGTTTCTCTCTCATCGATGTTTCTATCTTTCTATCCCTCTCCTTTCCTCTCTGTAAAATATCAATAAAATATATTAAAAAAAAAATAAAGCAAATTCTTATGGTACTTTTTACTTTGTAAAAATATCTCTTTACCAGCATGCAATTTCCTTAAAGGTCAAGGGTCCCTGTCTCTTTCATCATCATATTCCCAGCAGTGCTAGCACTTAAGTGTTCAATAAATATTTGTTGAAACAAAGAGTGCATTTCATTCCACCATCCATAAGGAGGCGGAGTTTCCTGTGTAGGCTCAAGGATTCCAGTGATCAGAGTGGCCACTGATGGTGATCCAACTGAGCTAGCTCACTCTACCCACCTTTATGAGACAGGAATGCATTTAGCAGATCGATGACACCAGTAGGACCCAGATTGTTTCTGCCTTACTACCAGCATTAGACTTTTGCTTGCCACCTCATGATCTCAACATGGCTGCTACAGCTCTATACACAGTGACTACATTCAAGGCACGAAAGAAGGGGGAGTTGAAGCCACGTGTGATCCCAAATATTAGTGAAGCAACTCTCCTTTGCAGGATTTCTGTGTAGGTCTATTTGACCAAGACTGAGTCATGTGGCCAGAACTGAGGAAGTGGGATCAGGACTGTGATGATTGACAACATTTGGTATAACCAGTCCACTTAGAATTGAGACTGTTAGCAAAGTGGGGAGGAGACAGTAAAAGAAGTGCCCTCAGATGTAGGGAAAGAGGCTGTGGACTCTAAATGAAGGGCAGATGTGAGAGCAGCCCTTTTGGGCATTTGGGGATTACATTTCGGGCCACTTTTAGGCTCTTCTGCTTGTCCTTCGTTATATAGTGGGGACAGGAATGAGACCTTTCCCTTCCTCACAGTGGAACCTCTAATGACATAGGGGCTTTGGGATATGGTAGCTCTAATCTTGGTGGCACTGCATTGGAGGCAAACCAGTGGGAAAAGGGAAATTATGATCTCTTGATTAGTAAGAAAAGAAAGGCAGTCCTTTTTTGGGGTTTTGTTTTAATTTTTATTTATTGATTTGAGAGAGAGAAACAAACATCGATTTGTTGTTTCACCCATTCATGCATTCACTAGATGATCCCCTTTTGTGCCCCGACTGGGCATCAAACCCATCCGGATGACGTTTCAATTAACTGAGCTACCTGGCCAGGGCAAGGCAGTCCTTTTTCTATGAGTTACTATTTTGGGTCTTTAAGAAAAACCTAATGTGGGGTGCTTTTGAATCAGATTGGCAGCATCCGATGTAGAACCTGGCTCTGCAAAGTTGAGAGGAATTCTCCAGCAGAGCAGTTACCCAGGTGTCTCTCTTGCTGGTTGTTGGTGCCATGCAGACACAAATGTGTGCAGCATTTGCTCCTGATAGGCTGTGATAAGACCAGATGGTAGGTAGGTAGGTTGTCAATAAGTTGCAGATAGTTCGGAATCAGGATGAACTACTGGGTGGTGGTTTGAATAGGTTAAGGAATTTACCTTGCCTAATTGAATTAGATTTATCAGTAGACTTTTATGCTGGTTTCATTTTGCCAACAAATATTTTTGGACTGGTTGTGCAGGTCTTCCATTTACTGTCCGTGTGGCCTTGCATGAGTTAATTCTTCTGTTTCCTAATATGTAAAATGAGAACAAATCTCCAGAGCTGTTATGAGGATTAAAAGGTAAAAATGGCTCATCTGTATGTAGTAAATGTGCTGAGTACTTAATGTTTAAAATAATCTGTAATTCTTTGAATATGTTGTACATGCTTTATTCTTTTTGAACAGGTTATTTTTTGATTGTTTCCTGTTTATGAATTATGGTGTTCATAAACTATAAACCATAGAAGAAGGTTCGAAATAAGAGTAAGGAGGCCTGACATTTCTTTTGTGGTCTGTTATGAGCTGTTTAACCTTGAACATATTACTCAGTATCTTGGTAACCAGTTTTCTTATTTGTGAATTGGAATATTAGTGTCTGTTTTGTAGACCATAAGTGTTCTATTAAGAAGGCAAATAGATATGAAGATGCTCATGAAAAGTGCTCTGCACATTTAAGGTAATAAGTTTTTCTAGCTTCTTTCCATTGAAACATTTTAATAGTCCTTTTGTATATTAATGTTTTATGCTAACATTCCTACTTTTTTTGGACTTGGTGAATTTGGATGATATTGTCTAATATAGTTAGGTCCATGCCATTTTTTTGTTGGAGGACTAAAAAAGTTTAAGGACAAGTAGATGACTGAAGTGAACATTTACTTAAATTTTCACTCCTTTTATTTTATCCCCATTCCCCCTTCTATTACCTGGCCTGCCTGCAGCCTCTGTCTCCTCCTTCAAGTAGGTAGTGGTCAGGAAAATGTGGAAATTCTCACACTTGCATGCATGAGACACTGATAGCACTAGCAAAGCTCTGCCTGGAGTTGTACTTCTATCCTTTTATTGATTAACTTTGTTTTTCCTTTTTTTTTTTTTAAACAACAGTCAACATAAAGTTAAATTGTGATGTATATAAATAAGCTGTACACACATGCACCCATACACACAAGAGCACTAGGATGTCATCCTCAGGGCTCCTTTTTGTCAGGCCTGTGATTCGACATCTTTTAGTCACCATTCTGCTGACTCCAGGTCATGCCTTCTGCCAGTTTTCCTTGTAATAGTTTCTTTTTCTTTGTTACTGTTGTTTTCGCAGAGGTTCTTAGAATATTCTGGATGCTGGCTCTCATGTATCTTCTCCCAGAAAATGGCTTCTCTTTTCTCTTTTTTTGATAAGTTTCTGATGAGCAGAATTTCTCATTTGGAATATAGTTGGCTTTAGTAGTCTTATAGTATAGTACTTTTAAAAATCCTGTTTAAGAAGCTTTTTCTAGTCCCAAAGTCATAAAGAAATTCTCCGATATCATTTGCTAAAACTTTTAAGGTTTTGCCTTTTGCATTGGATCTGTAGTCTGTCTGGAAGTGACTTTTGTCTATGGTGTGTGAGGGAAGGGACCATTGTGTTTTGTCCTTCAACAGCCCATGTTTCAGCCCCATTCAGTGACTTGTCTCTTTGCTCCTCTAACCTGTCATGCTGCTGCTGTCACACTTATCTGTTTCAGATCTATTTCTGGGCTACCTTCTAGTAATTTGCTTCTAGTAATTTGCTCCAAGGAATAGTCCAAGACAGTGTATGCATTTCGTTATAACAGTATTCTTTGAAGCATTGTTGATGGTGCTGAGCGGGAAGTATTCTAAATGTTCTAGCAGTGCAGTGAGACACATCTGCACAGTGAAATATGTATTCTGTAGCTGTTAAAATATGTTTACTAATATGAAAGAGAGCTGACATTATAGCATGACAGAAAAAATAGGAAGTTCAAGTACGGTATGTACAGTCTGATTCCATGCTTATAAATAGTTAACGTGCATGTTAATAAAACAACCCTTTCAGTGCACTTTGATCTGGCTTCCCCCTGGCAGGTCCTCCTCTGACTTCTCCCACTGCCACTCTATTTGACATTTGCGAGGTCTTCCCAGTGCTTTCTAATCTGCTCCCTGGTTTTCTGCTCACTCTTCTCATCGTCAGTTTTGGATTCCCGCCTCCTCTCTGCACCAATGTTGGTGTCCTGGGATTCCTCTCATTCCATTCCTTATCCATAAGGGACTGCCTCAAGGCTTCTCTCCATTAAACTTTCTCTTATACCCCCCACCATATATCTGCAGCTGGCTCTTCACTCAGCTGGCCCAGCATTCTCAAGGCCCTTAGACTAGGATGTTCAGAAGGAAGCCCACATCCTCCCCATGAGGACCCTCGGAGTCATCCTGGTTTTCTGTCCTGCCTCCTTGACTCTGTCTGTGGTGGGCCTTCTTCCCTAACGTGCATGCCTGTGTCATGTCTCTTCCTCCCAGACGCTCGTTGCTGGCTGCTCTTTTACAAGAGTTTCTGGAGTATTCTTCCTGCCTCTAGGTTTTATACCTTCCCTCTTTGCTTCACACTGTGGCCAGAATCATCATTCAAAAGTGTATATATGCCAGGGAGACACCACCCTTTGACCTGTGGCTCACAGGCCTGGCTGTCAGTGATCTAGGCCTGTTCCTCACCTTCCTGGCCCTGGCCCCTACCTTTCTGACCCTCTCAAGCTCTGTGCAGCCAGTGCTGGGACTGTGGTGGGAGTGAAGGACTGATGAGGGAGGGGCCACTTCCTTACCAGAGAGGGGCATCCTCACCCTGTGACTGGGCACATGCGGTCCCTAGGAGACAGAGGAAGTCTGGGGGGCAGGTGGGTTTGATCAGGGCTCACCGGGTCTGTTTTCACATTTCTCTGCTTCCTGGTTGAAGCCTCTTTTAAGGACATTTCCAGAGCTGCCTTCCTCAATTCTTTCTTTGTTTCTGAGCTTCCCCTGCAGCAGGTGACTAGGCAGTCTCGCCTGTGGCCAGGCACATGTCTGTCTGGGCAGTGGGTGGCTTAGGCTCAGGCTGAGTGCTCTGCTGGGTTTCACCTCTGGCGTCCAGCTGGGGATTTGCTTCCTCTCTATCTGGAGGTGGGCCAGTGCTCACATTCTCACTTGCTACTCCATCTGATTTTCAGTGCCCGTGTGTGTACTTTCTCGTCTCTGGTGGTAACGAAAGTGTCCTGTATTGCTTGTAGGACAGAGTCGGCCCTCTTGTTTGTGCAAAGAACGTGACAGGATGATTCTGAGAGTTTGGCTGCCCAACATGCCCTGAGCCAGCTGCACTTGAGATCTGGGTGTTTGACTCAGGCTCTTTGCTCTCTGGGGTGTAAGGAGGAGCCCTGCCAGCCCCACAGTTTCCTGTGGGTGCTCGTTACAGGCTGCCTGATGCAAAACATTGCAGATTATTCAGAGGTGTTATTTTCTTGACCACTTTGGTTCATTGCTTTTGACCGAGTGTTTAAAAATACCCTGCAACACATCTATAGTATTCACAAGCAGTGAATCAGGAGAAGAAATGTAGTTTCTGAGAAAGCTTCAAAGAAATACCGACTTTATCTCTTCCCCAGCCTTTTCCGCTGAAACCCACCAGTCTTTTTCTGAGCATTCTTGTTCTATAAATAGAACAGCAGCTCTCTTTGGGTAGCCCACGATCAGTTCTCATTCGCTCTCTGAAAGATGTGTGTGTGTTGGATTGTGTTTTAATTTTGCTTTTCTTATGTGTGATATGTGTAGCAGGAGATGCAAGAAAAAAATACTCGAGTGTTTATCCTTTAAAAATAATTCAACTTTTCTGGGTCTGTGCTTTTTTTTTTTTTTTTTTTAATTTGCATTTAAGAAAGAGATGGAAAAGATTCCTTTCCCTGCAGAGGTAAGAAAAACTCGTGGGTGAGGAGAGGTGCTTGCATCTGTGAGCAAGTCCTGTGGGGTCAAGAGGAAAGGCTCTCCTGCTGTGGGATGCAGGCGTCTGAGGTTCTGTGCTACTTACTGTACACACTAGCTGGTCTGTGTCTTCGAAGAGCACATTGAAATGAGCATCACCATGTAAAGAAGGGGTCTGCAAACAAGGCCAGGAAACAGTCTGGGATTGGAGGTTGGGCTGTCTCTCGGTCTGGATTCTGTCTGGTTCTAGTTTAGCATATGTTCCCGCACTTCCAAAAAGCCAGGCCTTTGTTCAGTTAAGGATGGAGGTTTCAGACTCTGACTGTAGTTGGTGTGTCTCTCCTCTTGACCACTGGGTGATGTTGTGTTCCTGTCTTCTGGTGCAATTACCTAGGAGAGCAGGTGGGTGACCTTCCTACAAGTAAAGATGCAGGTAGGTATACATAACAGAGTGCGTAGGTAGATTCCTCAGTAGATTTTCTCCTGGGTTGGTTCTCTTGGGAGTTGAGAGCAGCTTCCATCATACCTGGCCTGTGGTTGTGAGCCGGCATGTGCCCAGGAAGCTCACAGAAGGGACATCCTGTAGCGGGGTAGGAGACGAGCATGCTGTCTGCATTCCTAGGACACCCTGGACTGCTGTGCTGCTTAGGTGGGGGTTCTGCTGCACAGCCAGGTATGTGTGGTGTGTGTGGGACAGGGGCTTTCTTCAGTGTCATCCTCTGGGGGCAGGTAACACTGCATCCTGAGTTCTCCCTCCCTGGTTAGGAGTAGGCTGATGGAAGGACCAGACGACCAGTGCTCTGCTCTTGCCTTCTGATGTATTTGGGTGACGGGACGTTTCTGTGTCTGGTTTCTTCTTATGTCATCCATCTGAGGTGGCCCCAGATACCCAGATGCTTCTTACAGATACTTTTTAAAAAGTTACTTAAAGTTACTATGGGATTAGGTGATTAAACAAAAGCTTATTTGAACCAATATTCTTGTCCTTTAACAGAATTTTTGTACATTCTGTCTCCATTCTGTGATGAGACTATGTAGAATTGACATTTCTGTTAGGTGGGATAAACCATACCCTGCAGATGCTGAGAGGCAGGCTCTTGTTCATGCATCTTGTTTATTAGTTTTGACTTGGGTTAGTGGCTCCTAGTGGTTCCATGTGTCAATGACCGGGTACTCTGGAGCATTTAACTTCTAAGTGATCCGCTGGGCTCTCTCAGCCCACTAGGTGTCCAGCCCATGGGATGCGATGTGAGGGGAACAGATCCAGGATAAGCCATGCCCGATCTTAGCTTTCACTGAGACGAGGTGAGTAGACTGCTGTCTGCCTCTTGATTCTCTTTAAAAAAAAAATATATATATTTTATTGATTTTCCACAGAGAGGAAGGGAGAGGGACAGAGAGTTAGAAACATCGATGAGAGAGAAACATCGATCAGCTGCCTCCTGCACACCCCCCACTGGGGATGTGCCCGCAACCAAGGTACATGCCCTTGACCAGAATCAAACCCGGGACCCTTCAGTCTGCAGGCCGACGCCCTATCCACTGAGCCAAACCAGTTTCGGCTGCCTCTTGATTCTCTTAACAGAACTCCTGTTTTGTTGTGGTCTCCTCAGATTTACAGTATGAGATAAATTTTAATGACTTTGTCTATCCACTTATCTCTCACAGTGTGGGAAGAGGCATGTACCTGATCTGTGAATATGGGTGAAGGCTGAATGGGGTGCAGGTCTGGAGCCGCACTGAACCCCACAGCAACTTACGTCGACAGTTTTGGCAACAGGATCCTGAGAAATGGCAGGAGGCCAAAGAGCATGGAGATGAGGCCAAGAATAACTAAAAAAATACCAAATGCTAAGTTGGAGAATGCACTGGCCCAGGCTGCTTGCTGTGGTCCTTCTAACCTTCTGCCATTTTTGCTGCTCCCCAGGCATATCCAGGGCACACCTTGGGCCTCTGAAACCCCCACCGCTCAGGCATGCCATCGCCCCACAGAGAATTGTGTTAGCCCTCCCCCAGCAGTGCGCTCGGCCTGTCCATAGGTCAAGGTCTGGGGAGAGTGTGAGAAATATTTCTGTTAGGCTGTCAGCAGTTAGAGACGCGCATGTACCAGACCGTCAGTGTGCAGTTTGGGTGGATGAGTGCAGTGGTGCTGTGAAAACGTGTGCTCATGAGTTCGTTTCTGTGCTTTCAGACCGTCATCAAAGAGGGGATGCTGACCAAACAGAACAATTCATTCCAACGATCCAAAAGGAGATACTTCAAGCTGCGAGGTCGAACACTGTACTATGCAAAGACTGCAAAGGTAAGGAGAAGTACTGGAAACTTCATGGGAGGAAATATCCGGGGACCTGCAGGGTGCTGGGTCTTCATCTGGGAAGAAATCTTTTATTTTTAGTGCTGTTTTTTGTAGAGAAAATACTCCAGGGTGCTAGATTTTATTTGTTTCCATGGAGATCTAGGTGCTTATAAACATTGATTTTTATTTATTTATTTTATGTTGTGTGTCAATGGGGAAAGAGAAATGTCACAGAAATAACCATATTACAGCTGAATATCTTTCCTGCAGAGAGATTAGGAGTCACAGACTTATATATCTCTTATGGATTAGAGTGTATTTTTAAAAAATACTTTATTGAGGTATAATTGCCATACAAAAAGCCATAGATATTTTTTAATGTACATTTTGAGGAGTTTGGAGATAAGTATATACCTGTGAAACTAACACAAAGTATTTTTGAAATGTACCGGGCTTCTTGGTGTGTGAACAGCAGTTCCTTATCCCTGGGCTCTCTAGCCAGGATACTTCCTGCTGGGTGCCATCTTGCACGTAAGACTGAAAGCTGGAATCACCGGGCAGATGCTGAGAAAGAGGAGACACTGAGAGTCACTAAGTTACCGCCATGTTTAAACAAATGTGGTCTTACACTTTTAAGATATTTGTGTGTTTATAAAACTAATTTTTGGTATTCTGAACACTAGTATTTTTGTATCATGTTGCTGTCAATACTGATATTTTGGTGTTAAGAAAAATCTGGAATCTGAACCATTTGCATTTTAACATGTATCCTTAAAGAGTTAGTACATTCAAATTTGAAACTGAACAGAGCACCTTGTTTATAAAGGGTTCTGACCATGTCGCTCATTTAAAAAAACCTTATAGTTATTTTGGTTCTATGGGCGTTATGGGTTGGGGAGAGGTTATTTAAAAGGCCAAGCCTCTTTTCTGAGTTATTATTTCCTCCAGGGGTTTCCTATGGAGTCCTCGTAGAGAGGCCAGTAAGGTTAACAGGAGGTGGGGACTGTGATGGTAGGTTTGGGGGTAGAGGAGAGGAAAATGGGGCCTGTTCCCAGGCCTAGATTCCATCCCTTCTTCTGGAGCCTGTCTCTCTCCAGGACTAGATAACTTTCCACTTTGCTTCCTCATTTTCTTTCACAGCCCAAAATCTTCTCTTTGGGCCAATCTCTCTTCCACTAGAATAATTTATTTTAGTGGGACCTTTCTTCCAAATGTGCTTACTGGAGAAGCTAGAGCCAGAAGGACAGAGGATCCTCAGTCCAGACCCCTGCTGTCTCAGGTAGATCCTGTCTGAGTACATATTTCCCATTTAAAATGAAATGCTGATATTACAGAAAATAAATACAGAATTACATTATTATCATTATTTTTCCTACTAATGCAATCACTAGTGAACTCCCTGTTTAAAAAAAAAAATCATGGAGCCATGCCTGTGGCTAGATGGGGGATGTTATCAGTGCTTAGTTAGGCAACAAGCCTCCAATTTCAGGGTCCTTGGCATCTATGGATGCTTGACTGGGATTGAGGAGAGTGGTGGGCAGCATTGGGCCAGGGCTTAGGAACGTGCCCACCTCAGAGGTGCCTTAGCTTCATGCTGACTGTGGTCCCTGTGTCTCTCCAGTCGATCATTTTTGATGAAGTAGACCTGACAGATGCCAGCGTGGCTGAATCCAGCACCAAAAATGTCAACAACAGTTTTACGGTAAGACTCTGGACATACATCTTTCCTGATTCTTCACCATATCTGGTTTTCCTTTTTAATTTGAACAAATGTGTGAGCAGTTCAGACTTTTTCATCCTTTTCACTCTGATGGGAACGATTCCTGGTAAATATTGAATATAAGGCTTAAAATAATACTGTGGTTGGTGAATAACTGAGAATTTGGCACTTGTAAGCACAAAAGAATAAGAGCTTGGTCCAAATGAAAATTTTTAAAATGTTGTAGTTTACATTTCTCTAACAGTTTTACATAGAAGTTTGTTTTTCATGATTATTGTAGAAAATTTGGAAAATACAGGCAAGTATGTTGAAGCAATGAAAAAATAGCCATAATTAGGCCACCTCAAAACAGAATGTTGATATTTTGGTTTATTTTTCTTTTTTTAGTTTTAAACTGCCCCCCTCCCTCCCATTTATAAAAGTTTTGTGCTTTCTGCAAAAGTTCTAAGTGCATAAAATCATATGACCTACCCCCTCAGACAAAGGTAGCAACTGTGCACTCTGGAGTGTTTATCTTTATTTCTAAACTAGAGGCCCGATGCATGAAATTTGTGCAAGAATAGGCCTTTGCAGCCCCAGCTGCCCTGCGGCCCCACCCCCTGCTCACTGGTTGTTCTGGAAGGTTGTTCCGCCATCTGGTCTAATTAGCATATTAGCTCTTTATTATATAGGACAGTGGTCGGCAAACTGCGGCTCGCGAGCCACATGCGTCTCGCGAGCCGCGGTTTGCCGCTTTGTTGACTAATGAGTTTGCCGACCACTGACCTAGACTCTCGATTCCAATAATTACAGGCTGTTGTTGTTCCTTGTGGTTAAGCCCCTATCCCAGTGGTCGGCAAACTCATTAGTCAACAGAGCGGCAAACCACGGCTCGTGAGACGCAGTTTGCTGACCACTGATATAGGATATCTGTGTCTTCACCCACATCCACCATGAGATCATAGTGATCCTTTTGTATTTACATTTTTTTCTCTTTGCAATTTATGGTGATTATTTCTCTGTGTTAATTGATCTGAATGTTCATCATATATATTTTTTTAATTTAATAAATCTTTAATGTTCAGATTATTACAATTGCTCCTCTTTTTTTCCCCCCTAGCTCCCCTCCACCCGGTTCCCACCCCACCCTCTGCCCTTACCTCCCCCTCACTGTCCTCATCCATAGGTGTACGACCTTTGTCCAGTCTCTTCCCGCACCCCCCACACCCCTTTCCCCCTGAGAATTGTCAGTCCACTCCCTTTCTATGCCCCTGATTCTATTATATTCACCAGTTTATTCTGTTCATCAGATTTTTTATTCACTTGATTTTTAGATTCACTTGTTCATAGATATGTATTTGTTGTTCATAATTTTTATCTTTACCTTTTTCTTCTTCTTCCTCTTCTTAAAGAGTACCTTTCAGCATTTCATATAATACTGGTTTGGTGGTGATGAACTCCTTTAGCTTTGTCTTATCTGTGAAGCTCTTTATCTGACCTTCAATTTTGAATGATAGCTTTGCTGGGTAAAGTAATCTTGGTTGTAGGTTCTTGCTATTCATCACTTTGAATATTTCTTGCCACTCCCTTCTGGCCTGCATAGTTTCTGTTGAGAAATCAGCTGACAGTCATATGGATGCTCCCTTGTAGGTAATTAACTGTTTTTCTCTTGCTGCTTTTAATATTCTCTCTTTGTCTTTTGCTCTTGGCATTTTAATTATGATGTGTTTTGGTGTGGTCCTCTTTGGATTCCTTTTGTTTGGGGTTCTCTGTGCTTCCTGGACTTGTAAGTCTATTTCTTTCACCAGGTAGGGGAAGTTTTCAGTCATTATTTCTTCAAATAGGTTTTCATTATCTTGCTCTCTCTCTTCTGGCACCCCCATAATTCTGATGTTGGTACACTTGAAGTTGTCCCAGAGGCTCCTTACACTATCTTCAAAGTTTTGGATTCTTTTTTCTTTTTGCTTTTCCGGCTGAGTCTTTTTTGTTTCTTTGTATTTCAAATCTTTGACTTGATTCTTGCGTTCCTCTAGTCTGCTGTTGGATCTCTGTATAATATTTTTTATTTTAGTCAGTGTATGTTTAATTTCTAGTTGGTCCTTTTTCATATCCTTGAGGGTCTCCCTAATTTATCGGCCTTTTCTAGGAAATTCTTGAAAAACCTTATAACCGTGGTTTTGAACTCTATATCCAGTCGTTTGCTTTCCTCCATTTCTTTCGTTTGTGATCTGTTTCTTTGTCTCCGCATTTTCGTTGCTTTCCTGAGTTGGTAGAGTAGCTTTGTGTGCTAGGTGTCCTATATGGCCCAGTGGCTCAGCCTCCCCAGTTACCTGAGGTGGACACTCTTGGTGTACCCCTTTGTGGACTGTGTGTACAGCCTTGTTGTAGTTAAGTCTTGATTGTTGTTGGTATCACTGGGAGGAATTGACCTCCAGGCCAATTGGCTGTGAGGATCAGCTGTGTCTACGCTGGGAGAAGTTCAGTGCTGGAGACAGCCTTATAGGATCAGACTTGCAAAATTGCAAAAGCCTCTGTGCTCAGCTTGGATGGGGTGGAGTCTCAGGGCTGAACAGACAGCCTTGGCTTCCCATCATCCCTGCCCTGTGAGGCCCCTAGGTCTCAGTGTCCCTCGGTAATCGCTGCAAGCACCTCTGAGAGAAAGCCGCCCTTGAGTTTTGCCTGCTGCTAGACAGTCCAATTTCTTCCCCAATGAATCTGGACTCTTAGATTCTCGCCCGGAACTGGAGTTCAGCACAGTTGGGAGCTTCCATCTTCCCCCCTGACCCCTGCTAGAGAAAGCCAGCGGCACACTCAGCAGTCGGTCCTCTCTGCACGTATTTGCGCGCACGCCTCCAGACCTCTGCCTTTCGTGGCTCCCCTGAGTTTTTGTGTGCTCCCCTCTTTTCCCGACAGTCCAGACTCCCCGCGTATGAGTCTGGGACCCCAGGGTCTCGCCCGGAACTGGGGTTCAGTGCAGTCGGAACTGGGGTTCAGTGCAGTCGGGAGCTTCTGTCTCTCTCCCACTAGAGAAAGCTAGCCAGGCACTCAGGCGCCCGTCCTCTCGGCGTGCATGTCTCCGTACCTCAGCCTTTTGCAGCTCCTCTGAGCCTCCGTGTGCCCCTCTCTTTCTTTCTAGTTGTAGAATTTCCACTCAGCCAGCTTTTCTGTGGTTCTGGATGATGTCCGTTCTGTCTTTTAGCTGTAGTTTTGAAATTGTTGTGCAAGGCAGCAGTTTAGGTGTTCATCTCTGCTGCCATCTTGGTTTCTCCTGGCCTGTTCATCATATTTTTTAATGGCTACATAGCATTTCTTGTATGACTTTCCAATTTTGGCTTCAGGAGTTGACTTTAGAACCTATAAGTTATGACTTCAATATTAGGAATGGAGTATTTAAAAATAGTTTTCTTAGTATTATTAAGCTATCTCATTTAGGCATAAAGTATACTTCCTATTTTCTTTTTTTTTTTTTTAAATATATTTTATTGATTTTTTTACAGAGAGGAAGGGAGAGGGATAGAGAGTTAGAAACATCGATGAGATAGAAACATCGATCAGCTGCCTCCTGCACACCTCCCACTGGGGATGTGCCCGCAACCAAGTTACATGCCCTTGACCGGAATCGAACCTGGGACCCTTGAGTCTGCAGGCCGACGCTCTATCCACTGAGCCAAACTGGTTAGGGCCTTCCTATTTTCTTTTCAATTCTTTAATAACAGTCAAGGTGGGTAATTTTTGTCATTTTTACGATCTGATATTTTGGGTTAGTGTTAGTTTTAGATACTTCCAGGTTTTGTTTTTATCTTATTTAATTATTGATTTGATTGATTGTTGATGTTGCTGATACAAATGGGATTTGCCTCTCTCCATTTAAATTTCTACTTTGTGATGATGTAACTAACTGTTCTTGGTTTTGCTTCATGGCTTATCAAATTAGCCTTTCCTGATGGTTTCTCTTATCTTATGCTTTATTTCACTTGGAATATTTTTAGCCTTTTCTCCATGAATTTCATGGCTTAGTTAGTGGCTGGGAGAGACATCTAAAACAATGTAAATGGTTATTCTTTGATATGTGGCTTTAGAGTTTTTAATTTAATAAGAATAGGTGTTCTCATTGGAGTGTTTTGAGCATTAATTTAGGTGACCAATTTGGTTTTAGTATTTGTACATTTCCTAACAATAAATATTTCTTGGTAATGTTGAACCTTACAACCAAATTTTGGATTTAGAATTTTCTGTCCATGTGTGTGCTTTTCTTTGGTAGCCTTTGTTGTGTTTTGGGAAGGTAGCCTTTGTTGTGTTTTGATTTCAGATTTAAAATAACTGCATAAAATTCATTTAGTAACTTTTTTTGATTTTATGTATTCTGGAACACTTAAAAAAATCTTTATTGTTGAAAGTATTACAGATACCCCCATCCCCTCCTCTCCCCCATTGCCCCCTTCCAACTGGTTTCCGTCCTGCCCCAGGCCTTCACCACCCTGTTGTCTGTGTCCATAGATAATGCATATATGCATATAAGTTCTTTGGGTAATCTCTTCCCCCCTCATCCACTCCCTCCTTCCCTCAGAGATTTGTCATTCTGTTCCATGTTTCCATGCCTTTTTTTCTATTTTATTCATCAGTTAATTTTGTTCATTAGATTCCTTGTTCGTTTATTTTGATTTTTAGATTCAATTGTTGATAGATATGTATTTATAGCCATTTTATTGTTCATATTTTTTATCTTTTGTTTTCTTCTTACTAATTCCTTTTCTCTTGCTGCTTTTAATATTCTCTCTTTGTCTTTAACCCTTGGCATTTTAATTATGATGTGTCTTGGTAGGGGCCTCTTTGGGTTCCTCTTGTTTGGGACTCTGTGCTTCTTAGACTTGGAAGTTCAGGTAGAGAAAGTTTTCTGTCATTTTGTCTTCAAATAGGTTTTCAATATCTTGCTCCCTTCTCCTTCTGGCACCTCCATAATGCAAATGTTCGTGTGGTTGAAGTTGTCCCAGGGCTCCTTATAATATGTTCATATTTAAAAAAAAAATATATATATATATATATATATATATATATATATATTAATTTCAGCGAGGAAGCAACGGAGAGAGAGAGAGAAACATCAAAGATGAGAGAGAATCATTGATTGGCTGCCTCCTGAATGCCCCACATAGGGGATCGAGCCTGCAATCTGGGCATGTGCCTTAACTGGAATCTAACCGTGATCTCCTGGTTCATAGGGTGACGCTCAACCACTGAGCCACTCTAGCCAAGCTATCTTCATATTTTTTTATTCCTTTTTCTTTTTGCTCTTCTGATTGGGTGTTTTTTGCTTCCTCATATTCCAAATTGTTGATTTGATTCTCAGAATCCTCTACTCTACTGTTGTGCAGTAGAAATTATTATTTATTTCAGTTAGTGTATTATTATTTATTTCAGTTAGTGTATGCTTAATTTCTGACGGGTCCTTTTTCATGTCTTTGATTTTCTCAATAAGGTTCTTGTAATTCTCACTAAGATTCTTGGAATTCTCACTAAGACCCTTATTAAGTTCCTTGAGCAGTTCTATAACCATTGTTTTGAACTCTTTACAGGGGTGGGCAATCTTTTTGACTCGAGGGCCACAATGGGTTCTTAAACTGGACCGGAGGGCCGGAACAAAAGCATGGATGGAGTGTTTGTGTGAACTAATATAAATTCAAAGTAAAGGAGCAGAGGGGAGAGCAAGAGAACCCTCCGCTCTTTCGGCTCCGCGGGCTGGATAGAACAGCCGAACGGGCCGGATCCGGCCCGCGGGCCGTAGTTTGCCCACGGCTGCTTTAGTAGTTTACTTTCTTCCATTTCATTTAGTTCTTTTTCTGGAGATTTCTTCTGTTCTTTCATTTGTGAAGGTTTCTTTATTTCTGCATTTTGGTTGCTTCCCTGTGTTTGATTTTTCTACGTATTAGGTAGAGCTGCTATCTCTCCTGGAATTGGTAGAGTGACCTTGTGTAGTAGGTATCCTATAGGTCCCAGTGTCCTATAGTGGCTCAGACTCCCCAGTCACTTGAGCTGGCACTCTAGGTGTATCCCTATGTGTGTTGTGTGCACTGCCTTGTAGTTGAGCCTTGGTTGCTGTTGGCATCACTGGGAGGAATTGACCTTCATGCCAGTTGGTTGTGAGGACCAGCTGCGACTACAGTGGAAGAGCTGCTGTGCAGGAGCCATCAATATGGAGCAGGACTTGCTTCAGTGGGGCTTAAGGTGCTCACAAAGTCTGCCCCTTGAGTGTGTTGCTTGTGGATGTGTAAAGTTGTAATTTGGTATGATCTGAAGCTGTCCACCTGGTGCACTGGCTCTGGGGCCTTCTGGGAGGTGCAAAGTCAGTCACTGCCTAGGGCCACCTGCCAGGAGCTACAGAAAGATCTGTAGATGGCTGCTACTTATATTGGGCTTGGAAATGCACAGGCGAGGCCAAGCTGTCTTGGGCCTCTTAGTGATAGGTATGTGGCATGCTGACTCCAGCTGCTGCTTGTTTGAGAGATTTTAGGAAAGACTAAAGCCTAAGCCAGGATGGGCCATTCATATGGAAAAGCTGCTGCAAAAAGCTTGGGTAGGGGCTGCAAATTGAATGGGGCGGGGTCTCAACAAATCACTAGGGTGGAGCGAACAGTGTGAGTCAGGCTGATGAAAACTCAGATATGGCTTCCAGTCAGCTCTGCAATGGCAAAGGTCTCAGCATAGGAAAAATGACCCCTGCAAGCACCTCTGTCTGGGAGAAAGCTGCCCCGAAATTACTGGGACTTCTCTTCCCAGCACTGGAACCCTGGGCTGAGGGGTCTGGTCTGGGGCTGGGACCTTTGCTCCTCACAGGAGCTTTCTGCAGCCTAGATATCCCTCCTGATTAAAAACATGTCACAAGTGGGTGTCAGACCAGCCTGTTCAGCACCTCCTTGATGTGTTTTCTTTTTTATTTCTCTAGTTGTAGAACTAGCTTTGTTTAGCTTTGTTTTTCTTGTCTAATTTTTTAAACCCTGTCTTTTTTTATTTTTAATTTTTAAGAGAACCAGTTATTGGATTATTGATCAATTCTGTTTACTCATTACCTAATTTAATTTTTCTTTCTATGTGTTTCACAACTTCACCTTATTTATTTATTTATTTATTTATTTATTTATTTATTTATTTTTAATATATTTTTATTGATTTTTTACAGAGAGGAAGGGAGAGGGATAGAGAGCTAGAAACATCGATGAGAGAGAAACATCGATCAGCTGCCTCCTGCACACCCCCTACTGGGGATGTGCCCGCAACCAAGGTACATGCCCTTGACCGGAATCGAACCCGGGACCCTTCAGTCCGCAGGCCGGCGCTCTATCCACTGAGCCAAACCGGTTTCGGCACAACTTCACCATATTTAAAACAACTTATTGATTGGCTTATTTTCACATACATCCTATCTAATAGAAGAGTAATATGTAAATTGACCATACCTCCGCTACACTCACAAGCCATGCCCACCAGCCAATCAGGAGCGAGTATGCAAATTAACCCAACTAAGATGGCTGCGGCCACAGAGAGAGCAGGAGGCTTGGGTTTCCCCGGCAATGGAGGAAGCCAAGCTTTCTGGCTGCCCTGGCTGGCCCAGGCCTCCACTCAAGGCTACAAAGTTTCAATTATAGAAGATAAATAAATCTCAACAAAAATGGCGGCAGCCACAGAGCTGGAGAGAGCAGGAGGCTTGAGTTTCCCCCGGCGATGGAGGAAGCCAAGCTTCTGCAGCCCTGGCCTGCCTTGGCCTCTGCTCAAGGCTACAAAGTTTCAATTATAGAAGATGAATAAATCCCAACAAAAATGGTTGCGGCCATGGAGCGAGCAGGTTTGGCTCCGCTCAAGGTTACAAAGTTTCAATTACAGAAGATAAATAAATCCCAGATACCAGGGCCTCTGCTTGGGTTGCTGGGGGGCATGGCCAGCCTGCAAACCACCACAGGCCCCTCACCCAGGCTCCCCCATGCCCCAAGGGAACCCCCACTCTGATCCGGGACACCCTTCAGGGCAAACCAACTGGCCCCCACCCATGCACCAGGCCTCTATCCTATATAATAAAAGAATAATATGCAAATTGACATCACTCGAGCACACAAGATGGCTGCCCCCACTTATGTGGTCAAAGATGACTGCCCCCATGTGGACACAAGATGGCCGCCACAAGATGGCCAGCAAGGGAGGGCTGTTGGGAGGGACCAGGCCTGCAAGGGAGGGCAGTTGGGAGAGGGCAGTTAGGAGTGACCAGGCCTGTAGGGGAGGGCAGTTAGGGGCAAACAGGCTGGCAGGGGAGCAGGTAGGCATCAATCAAGATGGCAGGGGAGTGGTTAGGAGGTAATCAGGAAGGCAGGCAGGCGAGTAGTTGGGAGCCAGCAGTCCTGAATTGTGAGAGGGATGTCCGTAGGATCGGGCCTAAACGGGCAGTCGGACATCCCTCGAGGGGTCCCAGATTGGAGAGGGTACAAGCTGGGCTGAGGGACACCCCCCCACCCCGTGCATGAATTTTGTGCACCGGGCCTCTAGTAATGTAATATATATATAAAATGAAAACATGAGGGACTGAATTTAACTGAGTACCTTTTTGTTTACATGCCCAAAGTTGTTTTTTCCCAGTAGAAAAATGTTATTAAAGACAAATTATTTTTTGTTGATCATTGAAGCTATTGAAGAAAACTTCGAAGTATACAACTATAAATAGGAAATTTGCAACCATCCATCTTGCTATTACCCAAATATACCCAGTAATATATTTTGGTTTATGTCCCACCAAATATGTTTTATAAAATGTAATTTTTAACTTTCTTCACTTAACAATGAGCTTTTTCTCTTATAATATCCTTCAAAATCTTATTTATTGATATTTTTTAGTATTCCATCATATAAATGTATAAGTTTATGTCTCCAGTTTCTATATTAAACATTTCAATATTGTGATGTACATTTGCACACAGATCCTTTTGTGCATTTCTGATTATTTCCATAGTATAAATTATTGGAAATGGAATTACATTTGAGGTAGAAAAGATAAACTTTCAAAAGGCTTTTGAAAAATAAATGAGTTACTGATGCTTGTTACAACTTGGATGAACCTTGAAAATAAAATAACTAAGTGAAAGAAGCCAGACACAAATGACCACATATTTTATGATTCCATTTATATGAAATGTCCACAATAGGTAAATCTGTAGAGACAGGAAGTAGATTAGTGGCTTTGAGGGGCTGAAGAGGAAGGAGTGCCTGCTAAAGTGTGCAGGATTTTTTTCTTTTTTGAGGGTGACAAACTCTTCTAAAATTAGATATGGGAAATGGTTGCACAACTTTGTGAATGTGCTGGAAACTACTAAATTGAATACTTATAAAGGGCGAATTGTATGGAAATTCTATCTCAAAAATATATGATGGAAAATAGTATGCATTTTGGGACAACATTTGTTACTATGGAGCTGTCAGTCTGATCTGAAAATGAAGCCTGACTTATATTTCATCTCTGTGGGAAAATTTGTGCAGAGGACCAAATGCTCAACTTCCAGATGTAGAGCTTGTTCTATGTTGGAGCCTTTGGAACTCCATTTCTGGCCGGTAGTCATGGGTGATTCCCAATCCTCAGGGAAGAGGCACCTATTCTTCCACATTTATTTCCTATTTTGTTACTGCTCTAAAACTGCCTTTTCATCTGAGGATGTGGTAGAAGGACAAGAGAAAGAAAGTTTCATACTGAGTTCCCCAGAAACATTCCAATATAAGGAAGCTCATCCCTTGAATAATCTGTGATGGTGCAATGGGGAGTGTTTGGTGCCCAGTCCGCTAGTCATGCTTCCATAGAGTCAGTAAGTTCTGGGGACAGGGGCTGTAGGTAATACAAATATTTTCTTTGCTTAAAATTCACTCTTAATGATCTGGCCCATTTCTCACCCCCTGCGATATTTACTGTCAGACCTCTGAACCAGTCACTTACCATGCAGTGAATGCAGCTGTCTGTGTGCAGGTGTCTCTTCCATCGGCTGTGTCCTTCTGGAAGGCAGCACACGTGTTCAGGGAACGAGTGCAGAATGAATCAGTGAATTCTCCCAGAAGCTACTGCACTTCCTGGAATACCTCATTCTGTTTTCCAGCTATTCCAGTTGTGATTTCCAAGCTCTACAACTTCTGCTAAAATTTGATGCCTGGTACAAAGCACCAGTCAATGAGAATTACTGTTACCATGAATCAACCAACAGATAGGAACCTTTTATAGCTGTAGAAGCATGAGTAAATTCACTTCACATTAGAAAAGAGTCTATTTTTATTCCTCCCCATTGTGTACCATGAAGAAGTAAGGACCTTGAGACAGAAACGTCAAAGGCAGTGGTCGGCAAACTCATTAGTCAACAGAGCCAAATATCAACAGTACAACGATTGAAATTTCTTTTGGGAGCCAAATTTTTTAAACTTCTTCTAATGCCACTTCTTCAAAATAGACTCGCCCAGGCCGTGGTATTTTGTGGAAAGCCACACTCAAGGGGCCAAAGAGCCAGCCGCATGTGGCTCGCGAGCTGCAGTTTGCCGACCACGGGTCTAAGGGAAATGGGGGGAGGTACTTGTGGGAGAGGAGAGGTTTTGAGACAGTCTTGATGGAAGAAATGGCATGAATGAGCTTCATGTAATTGGACAAGGGTCTGCCTCTCTTCTTGTTCTTTAAGGACAGTGAGTCAGGATGACGCTAAAAACATAGAGTTTGCCTTTAGATTCCTGATAGGCAGAGCAGTGGCACTGGGTGCTTTCAGAAGGTGGGGAGTAGAGCAGACAGTGGGGCCAGCCCCTTACAAGGCCAAAAACACAGCAACATGATGAGAAAGAAAAGGGATTTACCAGCTTCATGTCTCAGCCTCTGCAATAACATGAAATTCTATGCTTTTGATGATTAAACATGTTAATGCTTTTCTGTGAAGACTAAAAGACTTGCTATATTATTGCCAAATTCCCTTAGAAATATCAATAAAACTTCAAATACCAATAAGTGCTTTTTTTTCTATCCTTTTACAAATACCATGTGTTCACATTTTAGAATATCTTTGCCACTTTGATAGTTTAAAAATGGTAATTTGCTTCTTCAGTGATTAACGTGAGTTGAGTTCAAACATTTCTTGCGGTCCATTGGCCATCTGTATTTCTCTCTTTATTAAATGATTTTTTTCATGTGCTTTTAGATAGTAGTGTATTTGTAGGGTTCAAAGTAACAACTGTCCTGACTTCTGATACTGTAGATGAGTTTTGATTGTTTTAGGTATTTGATGTAAATTGACTCATAATGTATATTCTTTTGTGTCTGTTTCTGATGTATTTCCTGATTTAATGGCATGTGGGGAATTTTTCTAGTTGTATTGTTACTGATTTGTAGCTTAATTCTACTGTGATTAGAGAACAGAGTCTGTGATTCTAATCTTTTGAAATTATCAAGACTTTAATACCTGTTGGTTTTTATAAATGTTCCATGTGCATTTGAGCAGAACTTGGATTAGTAGTTCTTTATCTTTTAAAAAAATAGCATTTAAAAAATAAAATGTTTTGAGAGAGAGAGAGAGAGAGGGAGAGAGAGGGAGAGAGAGATAGAAACAAAGATGAGAAACATCTACATTGATTGCCTGCCTCTTGCACGTCCCCTATTGGGGGGATCCAGCCCACAACCTGGGTATGTGCCCTGACCAGGAATTGAACCAGTGACCTCCTGGTGCATGGGTCAGTACTCAACCATTGAGCCACAATGGCCCGGCAGATAGTTCTTTATTTCGTTGATTAGGACACAAGTTTAGACATTTTTCTCAAATCTTTTATAACCTACTGATTTATTTTCTGCTTGTCCTATTAGTTATCGAGTGAGATATATTAAAATATCCTATTGTAATTGTAGACTTATCTGTTTTTGTTTTCTTTCTATTAATTTTTGCTTTATATATTGGGAGGGTTATTATTGAGTCCATACAGATTTAGAATTATTTTATTTCTTACTAGATTGACCCTTTTATTATGAAATAACCATTGTTATTAATCTTAATTTTTTTGCCTTAAAGTTTACTTTGATTTTATTATAGCTACAATAGCTTTATTTTGGCTAGTAATTGCATTATACGTAATGGTATATAATTTTCCATCCTTTTACTTTCAACATCTTTGTTTTTATTTTATGTGTGATTCTTGTAAGCAGCATATAGTTTTGTGACTTTAAAATTATTGTATATTTAATTTGATTATGTCTTCCACTGGATTATATTTAATCTGTAATTAATTTAGATAATCTTGTACTTGGATATAAATTTAACATATTATTTCTTGTTTTCTCTATGTCTCACATTTTATTTTTTTCCCCACACCTTTGTTTTTTTAATCCTCACCCGAGGGTATTTTTTTCCATTGATTTTTTTATTTTATGTTATTTTTAGAGAGGAGGAGGAGGAGGAGGAGAAGGAGAGAGAGAGAGGGAGAAAGAGAGAAAGAGAAATATCGATACAAGAGAGATACATCTATTGGTTGTCTCCCACACCCATGTGCCCTTGACTGGGAATCGAGCCTGAGACCCTTCAGTGCTTGGGCTGGTGCTCTAACCACTGAGCAACAATCAAGGGCAGTGCTTTCATCACTTATAACCTAAGTCCTATTTTAATAAAGATTTGATGAAATGTCATCACCTCCTTTACTGTTACTTAAAGTTTCAAAATGCAGCAAAAACAAAAGTGGTGGGGTACACCATACCTCTGTTCTCACACTGCCCCCCACCCCTGGCATCTCTCCCTGAGAGTCATCTGAGTCCATTTGGCTTATTTTGTTTTGTTACAATGCTGTCATAGATGCTGCATGAGAGCAAGGATTTTTGTCTGATTTGTTCACAGCTTTCCCCAAGTGCCAGCACAAAGTAGGTGCTCATAAGTACTTGTTGAAGAGTGACTTCACCAGTACTAGTTTCAGGATGATTTGGGCCCTGTTCTTGTCACTGATGTCACTCAGCAGAATGCTTTCAATAGCCCAGGGTTTCCTTGATACAGCATACAGTGCCACAGGGGCAGCAGGTAGTGCCGATGCAGGAACAGCAGGCCATGAAGAAGAGCTTGGCTGCAGTGGGGGGCGGGGTCAGGGAAGGACTTCCGGGCTGAGAAGGATTGGGGCCAGTGATGCCAAGTGTCTTAGGTGCAAGTAGTTCCTGTCAGAGGGAGCAGGTGTGTGAGGTAGGCAGAAGTCAGGGGTGAAGTACTTTCTTGGCTTTGGGGGGATTAATACTTTTTTGTTCTAAATGTATTGGGAAGCCATTAAAATTTTTAAAGCTGGGAGTGGTATTTGTTCTGATTCTGGCTGCTGCTGGAGACTAGATCTGCAGAGAAGAGTTGGCCAGAATGGGTGCGAGGAGGTCAGACAGGGTCCTTTGCTGTGACCAGGCAAGGGATGTGGAAGTCTGGCTGGAGCCATGAGGTGGGACACAAGGGGCTGGGTGCAGAGCAGGGCAGTGCAAGCAGTTAAACTGTTCTCCTTGTTACCAGTGCCATTCTTTGTTTTGCATGACTTGGGAATTCAATAACTGTATTGAAGAACACTGGGGAATTGAGCAATCCATGATAGATGGCTTCCTAGAAAGCATCTGGTCACATTGCACAGGGCGAGACTCAGGCGGCGTCATACTCTCCCTTTACCAGGAACCTATTGCTAGCCCCTTCCAGTTTCAGAAACTAGACCTCTTCACCTCAGAGACTGACTTCATGGTGGCTGGTGTCCAGGGCTCTGTTCTTTTTGAGGAGGCAGAATTAGTGGAATTCAATTTAGTAAAGGTTTTCTAAACTTAGTAGGACAAGGAGCTTGTCATCTGAGGCAGACAGGTGCTCCTAATGGATTGCAGGAAGCAGATCAAAGACTGAGGGCAGGCAGGTGTAGGCTGCAACCTGGCCTGTGTCCCTTGAAGGGCAAGGAGCCTGGAGCATATGAGGATTGTGAGACATTCCCCAGTTGTGGGCAGAGGATGGCCCACATTGCCTAGCAGAGGACAGTGGCTTTTTTTTTTTTTTTCTTTATTGGTTTTTAGAGAGAGAGGAAGGGAGAGGGATAGAGCGATAGAAACATCTATCAGCTGCCTCCTGCACTTTCTCTACTGGGGATTGAGCCCACAACTTGTTATGTGCCCTGACTGGGAATTGAACCAGTGACCTCTTGGTTCCTGGGTCAATGCTCAACCGCTGAGCCACACTGGCTGGGTGAGGATGGTGGCTCTTGATGGAAGTTTCACTCCCGGAGCTCTTCACTTCATTCAGTGTGGCCCTGGCCGCTTGCTGTCATACCACCACCCACTCGTTGCCTGAGTCTTCCACCTCAGACCCCTCAGGTTGTGGTGCTGGTGTTGGGTGACACATTGGCCCTGGGTTTGGTTGAGGCACACATTGGTTGGGGATTGGACACCCTTCCACAGTGGGGCTCTGGGTCCACCACAGTCGGAGTTGACTGAGCAGCATGATTATAGGCACTTTCTATCTATTCAATGAGTGAATTGAAAGCAATTACCAAGTAATTTATTATGTCATTTGGTACTTAATTAGAAAATTTTATTTTAGTTTGGTTTACTTATATTACTTAAATGAAATATGACATACTTTTTCTGTTTATTGAATAATAACTTCTAATTAAACAAGTCACTATGGATTACTCCAGATTTCACTGGGCCTAGTGCAGCTGACTGTTTCATTTTTACCCTTTGGGTCATGGCAGCAGCTGCAGTTGAGTTGGACCTTGAAGAGAAAAGACAAGTTTTATTGGAATATATCTGAAATGTAAAACCATTAAAAAGAATAATTCTGCTTATTTTTAAAAGCACAACTCATCCACTTCCTCCTCATTTCTTACCTAATGCAGTCCAGGGATCTGTGCTCCCATCCTCCTATCCTCCTGCGCAACACGGATCTGCTCTAGCCAAGCCTGCTCTTTGTTAGGAATGACTGCCCTGTGTACAAGTCACCTGGTCTTCATGGGGCCCCTCCATCTGGAGCCCTCTCCCTAGTTCTCTCTGTAGATCTGTCTATTTTTCAAAGGTAGGGCAAAAATTTTCTCTTTGGTAAGATCTCCCTGTTCACACTGTGGCCTCTGCTCCTTTGGGGCAGTGGTTGCCAAACTTGGCTGTGCCTGAGCACTCTGTGGTACTTAAAAATGGTTCCTGGCACCATCACCAGAGATTCTGGTGCTGTTTTACACATGGATGATTTGTTTAAGTTTTCCATGATTTTTTAAAAATATATTTTTATTGATTTTGGAGAGAGAGGAAAGGAGAGAGAGAGAGAGAGAGAGAGAGAGAAACATTGATGTGAGAGAGAAACATCAATTGGCTGCCTCCTGTATGCACCCTGACTGGGGATTGAACCCACAACTCAGGCATGTGCCTGACACCCTTTGGTACATGGGATGGTGCTCAACTAACTGGCCAGGACCACTTCCCATGCTTTTGAAGTGTAGCCATGTTTGGGACACTTAGGTGACACTGCATGAGCACAGGCTCCTAGTGATCTGTGCACTTGGTCACACACACCTACTTACATCTTGCCTTTCACACTTGCTGTCCCCTGTGCAAGATACACCCAGCTGTGCCAGTCAGTGGGAGCTCAAAGTCACTTCCTTGCTCATTTCTGTTCAGAGAGGATGTTGAGTCGTTTCTTCTTTGCAAAGCCCTGCGGGACAAATGTTCATTATTGTGGCAGATCATGTGGGCCAGCCCCATAGATTAGCCTTACGCACTTACCCACACCTTGAGTGCTGGAGTGTGCGGGACCCGGGAGCTTCCCAGACTGTGTTTCTGGATTCTGGTAGCAACTGTGGGAGGAGCCAGCTCCCTACTGTGTGTGTGTTTCCAGCAAGTTTGACAGTTTGAAAACTTCTTTACCCCTGGAGAATATAGGAATAATGCAACAATCAGTATGGCTTTACCCTGGCAACCTAATTGCTGAAATCAAACTGAAACCAACTGGAAAAAAATGCATGGTGTGGAAAGACTTGTTGTTCCTTCTTTAAACAATACTTGTGGCAAACCCTGGGTGCCTGAGGGCAGACAGAGGTAGATAAATACTTTCCCTGTGCTCAGGGGCTTCACAGCCTGTTGGACATGAAAAGAAATAATTATAATCCCTGTGACAAGTATAATAGAAGAAGTTTCAAAATAGAGGTGGGAGTGGAAGCTTCCCAGAAGGGGACATGTGAGCTGGACTTGAGAGGGGACTGTCTCTTGCAGAACAGCATGGGAAGAACCAGCAGGTGCCTTGAGTTCAGAGATCCGACAGACTGGCAGTGTGTCCCAGGTACCCAAGACCACAGGGGGCCACTTATTTATTTCCTGAAGTGTTCAAATAATAAGTAATGATGTTAGAGGAAAAAAAGATCCCACAGTAGCTCAGCAGCTGCTTCTTTTTTTCAAGTTCCCTTCAGACTTTTTATTTTGTAGGCAAACACTAAGTGATCCATATGTAATATACATGTATGTACCAGTATAATTTATATTTTCGCTTTATTATTTCATCATAAATGTTTCTACCTCAGGAGTCTGTAATGATCATTTTTATAGTTGCAGACAATTCATTGTGTAGATAGATGTGTCAAAAATGATCAAACTTTACTTACTCCTCAAGTATTTAGGGACTAAGTATGGTTTTCATTTTTCCTGTATTAAACTCTTCCTGGAGTTAGCATCTTAGGTCCCAGGAAGAACATTTGGGAAAATGCATGTGGTCTCTCCAGCAGAGCAGCTCTGGTGCTGAGCCCCCTTCCCAAGGGAGGGGGCAGTTTTCCCTGAGAGGGCGGCCTGTGCTCCATCTTTTCACCTCTGTCACCTGCCCTTGAATTTGAGAAGATAAAACTTCTTCTCTATTTGATTTGGGTTTGGTTGTGGCTTATAGCTTCACTTTTGGGCATGAGTACTTCTGTATTCCTGCTTCTGCTTACCTTGTTTTAGATGGATCATGATTGGATCTTTAGTGTATTCTAACCCCCCAGAATCTCTGGTGAGTATGTCACCTGTGATTAAGGAATAGAGGAGACCAGGCTGGGTTTGATGATGAGAAAGTGGACAGATCAAGGGACCCTGGAATTAAGTGACCAATCTGGTGGAGGAAGAAACGTGAGCAGAAAGCTGGACGGAACAGCTGCTGTCCAGACAGCATGGCCTGGAGAACCGTGGTGGAGGAGTTGGAATGTTCTGGGGTGCGGGGTGAGGGGACGGTTGGAGGGGGTGGAAGGAGCTTGGGCAGAGGGCAGAAAGTGAGGACTGAATACTTGGCGTCATAGAAGAACAAAATGGAGGGAAATACATGTCCCAGGTTTATTTTTAAATTTCAGGAAAATGGATTGGCCAAATAAAGAGGAGTGAAAATAAAGAGGGTTTTCAGTATAAACTGAATGAGAATTAAATCTAGATATACATGTTAGAAGGTTGCTTCTGCATAACATTATATTTAACACTGCATACACAAAAAGGAATTTATGTTCAATTCTTAGCAGTTAATGTTTAGAAAATCATAAAAATGTGTTCATTAGAAATAGGTTCTGCTGCCCTGTTAATTTCCTAGGGCTGCCATAACAAGTTGCCATATGGCTTATGCAACATAATGTATTCCCTCACACCTCTGGAGGCTAGAAGTCTGAAATCCAGGTGTCAGTAAGGCTGCACTCCCTCCTGACGTCCTAGGGGAGGTCCTGTTTCTCACCTCCTCCAGTATCTGGTGGCTTCAGGTGTTCCTTGACTTGTGGCCACATCACTCTAGAGACTAGTCCAGCCGTGGGCAAACTACGGCCCGCGGGCCGGATCCGGCCCGTTCGGCTGTTCTATCCGGCCCGCGGAGCCGAAAGCCCTCCGCTCCTTTACTTTGAATTTATATTAGTTCACACAAACACTCCATCCATGCTTTTGTTCCGGCCCTCCGGTCCAGTTTAAGAACCCATTGTGGCCCTCGAGTCAAAAAGTTTGCCCACCCCTGGTCTAGTCTCTCCTCTACCTTCACATGGCTATCTCCTCTTTCCCCGGTGTCTTCTCTTATCATTGACACTAGTCATTGATTTAGGGCCCACCCAGATAATCCAGGATGATTTTATCCCAAGATCCTTAATTACATGTGCAAAGACTCTTCCAAATAAGCTCATAGGCACAGGTTCTGGGAATTACAGCATGGACATATCTTTTGGGAGGCCATCATTTAACTCACTGCATTTGCTTGTAGGAAAAAATGCCAAGATAAGAATGGTGTAAACACGTGAAGTTCATTCTTCCATGCAAAAAGAAGGTAGTTCTTGTTCAGTATTGCAGTCCTCCAGGGCATCTGTGTCCTCCCAGAATTTGATTCTCCTGGTTCAAGATGCTGCAGAGTGCCAGTCACCCCCAGGTCCCCGTTTGGGAGATGGGGGATAGGGAGGAGAGAAGACTGTGTAGCCTGGCAGGGGTTTGTAGCTTAGGTTCATGGGTTTCCCCACATTCTAAAGCGTCTCTGGATATAACTTTATTTTATTAAAATTGGTTTCCATTGCAGTCCTAAGTATTTCATTTTCTACATTTAGAGACATTCTGAGAAGGGTTGTATAGGCTTTATCAGACTGCCAAAAGGGGTCGTGGCACAAAAATATGTTTTTTTATATATGCACACACACAAGTATGTAAGTTTCAGTGTAAATTGAATGAGAGTTATATTCTCATGTAGGATATACATGTTTAGAAGGCTGGCTTCTGCAAAATACCAGGTTGAAATCTTGCACGACTACGTATGCTATTGGGATAGAGCAGGCTTCACTCCTAGCATCATCCTGGTGATTGCCCTGCAATGACCATGTCAGAATAACCATGCCATACAAAGAAAGGACTGCTCTTTCATGCCTGTGTTATAACTTCCTTTTCCCCAAGTGATATTGTTGAAATATTTTATGGTACCCAGAAGTTTCGTGAGATATTATAAAGGCAGTCTTTGTTAGCTGTGTGACTTAGGGTAAGATGCTTCATCTTTTTTTTTTTTAATCTTTATTCTTCAGATTATTACAGTTGTTCCTCTTTTTTCCCGCCATAGGTCCCCTCCACCCGGTTCCCACCCCACCCTCTGCCCTTACCCCCCTACCCCGCTGTCCTCATCCATAGGTGTACGATTTTTGTCCAATCTCTTCCTGCACCCCCCACACTCCTTTCCCCCCGAGAATTGTCAGTCCACTCCCTTTCTATGCCCCTGATTCTATTATATTCACCAGTTTATTCTGTTCATCAGATTTTTTATTCACTTGATTTTTAGATTCACTTGTTTATAGATATGTTTTTGTTGTTCATAATTTTTACCTTTACCTTTTTCTTCTTCTTCCTCTTCTTAAAGAATACCTTTCAGCATTTCATATAATACTGGTTTGGTGGTGATGAACTCCTTTAGTTTTTTCTTATCTGTGAAGCTCTTTATCTGACCTTCAATTTTGAATGATAGCTTTGCTGGGTAAAGTAATCTTGGTTGTAGGTTCTTGCTATTCATCACTTTGAATATTTCTTGCCACTCCCTTCTGGCCTGCATAGTTTCTGTTGAGAAATCAGCTGACAGTCGTATGGGTGCTCCCTTGTAGGTAATTAACTGTTTTTCTCTTGCTGCTTTTAATATTCTCTCTTTGTCATTTGCTCTTGGCATTTTAATTATGATGTGTCTTGGTGTGGTCCTCTTTGGATTCCTTTTGTTTGGGGTTCTCTGTGTTTCCTGGACTTGTAAGTCTATTTCTTTCACTAGGTGGGGGAAGTTTTCAGTCATTATTTCTTCAAATAGGTTTTCAGTATCTTGCTCTCTCTCTTCTTCTGGCACCCCCATAATTCTGATGTTGGTACACTTGAAGTTGTCCCAGAGGCTCCTTACACTATCTTCATATTTTTGGATTCTTTTTTCTTTTTTCTTTTCTGGTTGGGTGTTTTTTGGTTCTTCGTATTTCAAATCTTTGACTTGATTCTTGCGATCCTCTAGTCTGCTATTGGATCTCTGTATATTATTCTTTATTTCAGTCAGTGTATGCTTAATTTCTAGTTGGCCCTTTTTCATATCCTCAAGGGTCTCACTAAATTTATCGGTGGTTTCTAGAAGATTCTTGAAAAACCTAATAACCGTGGTTTTGAACTCTATATCCAGTCGTTTGCTTTCCTCCATTTCTGTCATTTGTGACCTGTTTTTTTGTCTCCGAATTTTGGCTGCTTCCCTGTGTTGATAGAGTGGCTTTGTGTGCTAGGTGTCCTATAGGGCCCAGTTGCTCAGCCTCCCCAGTTACCTGAGGTGGACACTCTTGGTGCACCCCTTTGTGGGCTGTGTGCACAGTCTTGTTGTAGTTAAGCCTTGATTGTTGTTGGTATCACTGGGCGGAATTGACCTCCAGGCCAATTGGCTGTGAGGAACCGCTGTGTCTATAATGGAAGAACTTCTGTGCTGGAGACACCCTTATGGGGCAAGACTTGCTTCAGTGGGCCTTTGGTGCTCACTGAGTCTGCCCCCTGTGTGTGTCCCTTATGGATCTGATGAGTTGTAATCTGGATGGTCCTACTCTGACCACTGGGTACACTGGCTCTTGGATCTCTAAGGAGGTGCAAATTTAGCCTCTGCCTGAGGCCACCCAGCAGGAGCTATGGAGAGATCTGCAGATTCCTCTTCTTTGTTTGGGGTTTGGAGGTGCCCAGATGATGCCCAGCTGTGAAGCAATACAAGCTGCTCTGGGGCCTTGGGCCTTCTTTTGGATGTTCTGGGTCTCTCTGACCCAGCTGCAGTTTGTTAGGTAATTTTAGATTGCAAAGGGCCAGGCCATCCATATGCAAAAGCCTCTGTGCACAGCTTGGGTGGGGCGGGGTCTCAGGGAATCAACAAGGTGGAGCAAACAGCTATGGCTGATCCTCAGCCCTGCCCTAAGAGTCCCCCAGGTCTCAGTGTCCCTTGGTAATTGCTGCAAGCACCTCTGAGAGAAAGCCACCCTCGAGTTCCGCCCGATGCCAAACAGTCCAGTTTCCCCCCGTATGAGTCTGGATCCCCATAGTCTCGCCTGGAACTGGAGTTCAGAGAAGTCGGGAGCTTGTGTCTCCCTCCTGATTGAAAAAGGCAACAGCGTACTCAGTTGCCAGCCCTTTCTGCACGTGCACGCCTCTGTACCTCTGCACTTTACTTCTGCACCTCCTCTGAGTCTCAGTGTGCTTTTCTCTTTCCTTCTGGTTGTAGAATTTCCACTCAGCCAGCCTTCCTGTGGTTCTGGATGATGTCCGTTTTGTCTTTTAGTTGTAGTTTTGAAGTGGTTGGGCGAGGCAGCAATTTCAGGTCTTTACCTATGCCGCCATCTTGGTTTCTCCCAATGCTTCATCTTTTAAGGCTCCATTTTCTCATCTGTGAACTGGGGATAATACTGATCCATCTCACAGGTCATTTTATTAGGTTTGAAAAAAGTGCCCTCTAAATATTTCTGGCTTTTATCTCCACCACTACTCATCACTATTAATAGGAACGTGATAGGGTTCAATTTGCTAACACTTAGCAGTTATTCTGATTTAAAGGGATTCCAAAGGATTTCAGATGAAATCAGTTTTCTAGACTTCTAAAAAAACAGCATCTGCAGTTGCAGAATAGATATTGGAAAGAATTGTTATCCTTAAGAGTTTTCAGGCTGCACTACTGAAAACAGGTTAAATGAAATATAAAGAAAACCAAGTGTGATTAAAAATATAAGATGCCTTTTTTTACTTATCTTACATTTTAATTGCATTTGGTTTTCCTTTTCATTGTATTTTCCCTTTTTTTTATTACTCTAAATAAAAAGGAAGCTATGTGATGGTTTAAGTAATATTTCTAGTTTTTAAAATGTTGCCTACTTGGCACTCACATTTGTTGAATGAATAGAAGTTCCTTATTAAGCCTGCATAGGGTGAAACTGCAGACCTGTTTCTCACGCTGTTTCCAGCAGATGTCAGTCTGTGGGGTGGTCAGGGCTGCTCCTTTGGTGAGGATCCATGACCTTTACCCAGATTTCAACATCGATTTTCCCTCTCAGCTTGTTTGGAGCTCAGGTACTTCCTGGACAAAACCCCTGTGCTGGTCATTTTGGCTTGGAGAGAAGAAAAGCTATACATATAATTGGCAAATTTCCTTGCATGGAAAAACTCTTCCCAATTTTTGTGACTGCCGGCCAGGATCTGGGATGGGAGAGTTGGACTTGTGGGTAGGACTGTCTCATAAGTCCCCTTAGGCCAGAAGCCCTGCCAGATGGGAAGCTCTACGTTAGGGGAGCAGCACCTGCTGCCTAGGCTCCCTGCAATGAGTGAGCCCGCCTGGTTCCTGGTCACGTGGAGGACTCCAGGAGGGCCTGACCTCACGTCCTGGTTGTGCCAGCTGTCAGCTGTGGGATCTCGGTCCTTAACACCTGTGGCTTCATCCTCCCATTAGCACAGTGGGGGCAGTATACCTTGCCCATGGTGGTGGGGCAAGCACCTGGCACATAGTAGGTGCTTAGTGAATTAAATGCTGTGATTGTTAAAACATACCTTGGACAGTGGAGCAGGACTGAAAGGGCAACTGCAGAAGGAAGTTAATCCAGCAAATTCACTGTGTTCTCAGTTTCAAGAAGCAGGAAGAAGCAGGCATTGAGCCCAATTGGTGGCTTTGTGTTTGCTAAGTGTGGGGTTTTGCTGAAGCAGCACCTGCTCTGTGGCACAAATGGTCTGAAGAGCCAGGGACTCCACGTGAGCGCTTGAGATTCAGTTCTTACAGTTGTTCCAAGCAGACACAGAGAGAGGATACCCTTTTCTGCTGACAGCCTGGCTGGTGAGCAGTGGAACCAATTGTGGAGTCTATTAAGTGGATTGGGGTGGGAGAAGAGTTGTCTGGGTTGTGTGTTATTAGCGAGTAGGGAAATTTATGAAATCCAAGCTATTTTCACAATACTGTTGGTGTGTGTATGTATTATATATGTGTGTATATGTATGTATGTGTGTTAATTAGTAATACTTCTAATTGTCTTTATTTACTAATGACAGAGGAAACCCAAACCTCAAAAAATAGTTGACAGACTGTAATTTGACTATTGTACTTTTGTAAAGCAAAAAGTTTTTTGAGAAAAAACAACAACAATGGAGAAAGAACATGGATTTGATTAAAGTTTTTTTCTTTGGGTTTCTAGGAAATAAATAATTTTAGTCTTTCTTTACCCAGTATTCTTTGATAAATATGCCAGGGATTTGACTGGGCCAAGTCCTGTTTGGCTGTTTTTTTCCTTGAAAGTTGGGAAAATGATATTATTCTGTACCAGAATGAGCTGGTATTTCAGAGCATGTTAAGTGGTAAGATCTTTTTATTTCCTTGAAACAATTTATTAAATTAAGATAATTTTCTGCTCTGTGGTGGGGAGGCTGTAGTATTATTTATTGACTCAATAATTCCTCCCCTCCAAAGCTGAAGCACCTGGTTTGAAATGTAAAATAAAAAATAAAACATGTCATCCACCCTCTCCCCCCCGGCCTTCCAGATGGTGGAGGACTGTAGGAGCCGTACTACTTCTGTACAGGATGTTTATTTAAACCTCAAGACCTCAGCCCAGTGTGAAGGTGCTCAGATAAGGTGCCCTACTCAGGGCGACTCCATGGCTACTCCCAGGCTCACCTCCATCCCTGGATGTGTATTAGAAAAGCTGGTTAGTGTCAGGGTGCCATCTTCTCTACAGCCCTCACTGGCTGCAAAGTTCTAAAGATAGTGGGTCAGAGTAATTAGACATTTAGAAAATGGGAGTGGGGGTGGTCTCCACCTCATCTGTGGAATGGCTGTAGGGACACTGACCTTGAGGCAGGAGCCCTGGCGTCTGTCCTGTCCCTGACACTGAAAAGCAGGACCACTTCCTTGTCTGGAAAATAAGGGCCCAGGCATAGCTGATCCTGGAGGCTGTTGCCAGCTCTGGTTCTGCCTTCTGAGAAATGAACTTTATGGTTTGCTTTATCAAGAAGTATCTAATCACACCAAGGAATAGAGTGGGTATTTGTTGTTCCCAGAGTCATAGTGCTGGTTTGTCCAGGGCACTGCCTGTTCACACACCCTGTTGTAGATGAGTTAACACCCGTTAATGATTCTTAGCACCCACTTTGACTTGCAGAAGTTCCCTGGCTTGAGTGATAAATTGTATGGTCACTTTAGTCATTCAGAAAAAGGTTCACCTTGTCTTTTAAAGAATATTCCAGTACACTAAGATATCTAAACATTAAAAATACTATCTAATAAAAAAGTAATATGCAAATTAACCACCACTCCGTTACACCCACAAGCCACGCACACCAGCCAATCAGGAGCGAGTATGCAAATTAACCCAACTAAGATGGCTGCGGCCACAGAGAGAGCAGGAGGGAGGCTTGGGTTTCCCCGGCGATGGAGGAAGCCAGGCTTTCTGCACACCCTGGCCGGCCCAGGCCTCCGCTTAAGGCTACAGAGTTTCAATTATAGAAGATAAATAAATCCCAACAAAAATGGCGACAGCCATGGAGCTGGAGAGAGCAGGAGGCTAGGGTTGCCCCCGGTGATGGAGGAAGCCAAGCTTCTGCAGCCCTGGCCTGCCTTGGCCTCTGCTTAAGGCTACAGAGTTTCAATTATAGAAGATAAATAAATCCCAACAGAAATGGCTGCCACCACGAATTGAGCAGAAGGCTTGGCTCCGCTCCAGTCTACAAAGTTTCAATTGTAGAAGATAAATAAATCCCAGATACCAGGGCCTCTGCTTGGGTCGCTAGGGGGCGTGGCCGGCCTGCAGACCACCACAGGCCCCTCACCCAGGCTGCCCCATGCCCCAAGGGAACCCCCACTCTGATCCGGGACACCCTTCAGGGCAAACCAGCTGGCCCCCACCCGTGCACCAGGCCTCTATCCTATCTAATAAAAGAGTAATATGCAGATTGACCATCATTCCAACACACAAGATGGCTGTCCCCATGTGGTCAAAGATTCTGCCCCCATGTGGACACAAGATGGCCACCACAAGATGGCCAGCAGGAGAGGGCAGTTGGGAGGGACCAGGCCGGCAGAGGAGGGAAGTTGAGGGCGACTGGGCCTGCAGGGAAGGGCAGTTGGGGGGGGACCCAGGCCTGCAGGGGAGAGCAGTTGGGGGGGACCAGGCCTGCAGGGGAGGGCAGTTAGGGGTGACCAGGCCCGCAGGGGAGGGCAGTTAGGCATCAATCAGGCTGGCAGGGGAGTGGTTAGGGGGTGATCAAGCTGGCAGGCAGAAGCAGTTAGGGGCAATCAAGAAGGCAGGCAGGCGAGCAGTTGGGAGCCAGCAGTCCTGGATTGTGAGAGGGATGTCCGACTGCCCGTTTAGGCCCGATCCTAGTAGGATCGGGCCTAAACGGGCAGTCGGACATCCCTCAAGCGGTCCCAGATTGGAGAGGGTGCAGGTTGGGCTCAGGGACCCCCCCAACCCCGTGCACAAATTTCGTGCACCGGGCCTCTAGTATTTTATAACTTGGTTGAGGCATAATTGCTGTATAGTGACCTACACTATTTGAAGTGTACAGCTTGATGAATCTACACACAAACACACCACATATTGAAACTGTCACCGCAGTAAGGATAACAAACATTCAATCCCCCACATTTTCTTATAATCTTTCCCTCTCTACCTCCCCATCCCCAAGCAAACATTTCTATTTTTGCAGATTAGTTTGTATGTTTTTAGAGTTCTGTGTAAATTGAATAATGGTAGTATGTTCTTTTTTAAAAATGCTGGTTGCTTTGGCTCAGCATAATGATTTTGAAATTTTTCTTTTCAGGTATATAAATAATATGTTCCTTTTCCATAATTTGTTGATTCATTTACCTGTTGGTGGGTGTTTGAGCTGTTTCTAGTTTAGAGCTATTGCAAATAAAGCTGCAATGAACATTCATACACTAGTATATGTCTGTGTGTGGACGTATCTTTTCATTTCCCTTGGGTAAATACTTAGTAGCAGAATTGCTGGGTCATATAGTAAGTGTATGTTTAACTTTTTAAGAAACTGTTCAATTGTTTCCCAAAATGCTTGGAACATAACATTCCCACCAGTAGTGCATAAGAGTTCCAGTTGCTCCACACCAACTCTTGGTGTGGTCAGTCTTTTTATTTCATGTGTTCTGATAGATTCGTAGTGATATCTCATTGTGGTTTTAATTTTCATTTCCATTTCCATGGTGACAAATTATGTCAACATCTTTTCATGTGTTTATTGGCCATTTGTCTTTTGTGAAGTGTATGGTAGAATCATTTGCCCATTTTTCTATTGAACTGTTTGTCTTATTATTGAGTTGTAAGAGTTCTTCACACATTCTAGATATAAGTGCTTTGTTTGATATATGTGTTGCCAATGGTTTTCCAAATCTGTGGCTTGCCTTTTTTAAAATGGTATCTGCAGATGAACAGTGTCTTTCTTATTTGGTGACATTGAATTTATCAGTTTTTCTTTCTATATGGTTCATGCTTCTTGTGTTCTGTTCAAGAAACCTTTTACTACCTCAGCTTTTTCTAGAAGCTTTATAGTTTTAGATTTTACAGTTAGGATTGTGATTGATGTACAGTTAATTTTTGTGTAATGTGAGGTAAGAGTTAATATTAATTTTTTTCATATGATCAATTTTTTCCAGCAGCATTTGTTGAAGCGACTTTCCTTTCCCCATTGAATTACCTTGATGCCTTTGATACAGGTCAATTGACCATGTATTTGTGAGTCTATTTCCAGACTTTCTCTTCTGTTCCATTGATCTATATGCCTACACTTACCCTAATGCCACATTCTATTGATTACTGTAAATTTACAGTATGTGTTGAAATCACATAGGGCAATTTCTCTAACTTTGTTTTTTCTTTTTTACTTTATCTCTCTCTTTTTTAACTTTGTTCTTTCTTAAACTTGCTTTTGTTATTTTAAGTTCTTTGCATTTTCAGGTGACTTTTAAAATTAATTTGTCAATTTAATTTAAAAGAAAATTTCTCCTAGAAAATTTTTTAAAAATATTTTTTATTGTTTAAAATATTACATATATTAGTACATATATCTCCTTTTCCCCCCCAATTGACCTTCCCCCAGCCTCCCCTACCCCCTGTCGCATGCCCTCATCCCACGCCCCCAGTGTCTTGTGTCCATTGGTGTGCTTATATGCATGCATACAAGTCCTTTGGTTGATCTATTTCCCTCCCTCCCCAACACTCCCCAGCCTTCCCGCTGTAATTTCACAGTCTGTTCGGTGCTTTACTGCCTCTGTATCTATATTTTTATTCATCAGGTTATAATGTTCTTTATTTTCAATAAATGCGTGAGATCATGTGGTAATTTTCTTTCATTGCCTGGCTTATTTCACTTAACATAATGCTCTCCAGGTCCATCCATGCTGCTGCAAATGGTAAGAATTCCTTCTTTTTTATAGCAGCGTAGTATTCCATTGTGTAGATGTACCATAGTTTTCTAATCCACTCATCTGCTGATGGACATTTAGGCTGTTTCCAAATCTTAGGTATGGTGAATTGTGCTGCTATGAACATAGGGGTGCATATATCCTTTCTGATTGGTGTTTCTAGTTTCTTGGGATATATTCCTAGAAGTGGAATTATTGGGTCAAATGGGAGTTCCATTTTTAGTTTTTTGAGGAAACTCCATACTGTTCTCCACAGTGGCTGCACCAGTCTGCATTCCCACCAGCAGTGCACGAGGGTTCCTTTTTCTCCGCATCCTTGCCAGCACTTGTCGTTTGTTGATTTGTTGATGGTTGCCATTCTGACAGGTGTGAGATGGTACCGCGTTGTCGTTTTGATTTGCATCTCTCGGATAATTAGTGACTTTGAGCATGTTTTCATGTGTCTCTTGGTCTTCCTTCTGTCTTCTTTCGAAAAGATTCTATTTAGGTCCGTTGCCCATTTTTTTATTGGATCATTTATCTTCCTTTTATTAAGTTGTATAAGTTCCCTGTAGGTGTTGGAGATTAAACCTTTATCAGTGATAACATTTGCAAATATGTTCTCCCATACAGTGGGGTTTCTTGTTGTTTTGCTGATGGTTTCTTTTGCTGTGCAAAAGCTTTTTATTTTGATGTAGTCCCATTTGTTTATTTTCTCTTTAGCTTCCATTGCCCTAGGAGTGGTATCGGTGACTGGGTTCAGTACAGTCAGGAGCTTCCATCTCCCTTCTGCTAGGGAAAGCCTGCGGCAACCTCCGCATTCAGTCTTCTCTGCGAGCACTCGCGCGTGCGCCTCCAGACCCCAGCCCGCTGTGGCTCCCCCGAGTCTCCGAGTCTCGGTGTGCCTTTCTCTCTACCTGACAGTCCAGACTCCCCCTGTGTGAGCCTGGGTCCACGGGGTTTCCCCCAGAACTGGGGTTCAGTGCAGTCGGGGGCTTCCTTCCCCCTCCCACCAGAGAAAGTCAGCCAGGCACTCAGCCGCCCTTCCTCTCTGCGCGTGTCTCCGTACCTCAGCCCTTTGCCGCTCCTCTGATTCTCCGTGAGCTTTTCTCTTTCCTTCTAGTTGTAGAATTTCCACTCAGCCAGCTTTCCTGTGGTTCTGGATGATGTCCGTTCTGTCTTTTAGTTGTAGTTTTGAAATTGTTGTGCGAGGCAGCAGTTTAGGTGCTTACCTATGCCGCCATCTTGGTTTCTCCCTCTAGTAGTTGTTTTGTAAATCGCCTAGAAATTTCTATATAGACAGTCAGCATGTGCAAGTAGGGACAGTCTTAATTCCTCTGACCCAGATGCCTTTTATTTTATTCTCTTGCCTCATTGCCAAGGCTGCCAGTACAATGTTGAAGTAGTGAAGCAGTAGTCTTTTCCTTTCTTCCAATCTTAACAGGAAACAATTCAGCTTTTCAGTGTTAAGTATCATGTTAGTTATAGGCTTTTTTAAAAAAAATTCTCACCTGAGGACATCGAGAGAGAGAGAGAGAGAGAGAGAGAGAGAGAGAGAGAGAGAGAGAGAGAGAAACTTCGATTGGTTGCTTTCCATATCCTCCCCAGCTGAGGATCAAAACCAGAACCCAGGTATGTGCCCTGCCTAGGAAATGAGCTGGCAGCCTTTCAGTACATGGGATAGTACTCAACCAACTGAGCCACTTGTAGGCTTTTTATAGGCACTGTTTATCAGTTTGAGGATTTTCTTGTTTGCTGATAATTTTAATTAATGGATATATGCTGAATTTTGTTAAATACTTTTTTGGATATATTAAAGTAATCATGTTTCTCGCCTCCTTTATTTTTTTAAAAGGGCAAATTAAATTGATTGATTTTCGAATGTTAGACGAACCTTGCATTCCTGAGATAAACCCTATTCATGATGTATTATTCTTTTATTTATTATTGGCTTCAGTTTGCTGTTATTTTGTTTAGGATTGTTTTTTGTTTGTTTTAATCCTCACCTGAGAATATTTTTTCCCATTGATTTTTAGAGAGAATGGAAGGGAGAGGGAGAAATAGAGAAACATCTATGTGAGAGAGACACAACAATTGGTTGCCTCCTGCATGTGCCCAATAGGCACTGGGGATTGAGCCTGCAACCATTGTACGTGCCCTTGACCTGAATTGAACCCGTGACCCTTCAGTCCACTGGCTGGTGCTCTAACCAACCAGCCAGGACTGTTAAAGATTTTTGCATCTATATCCATGAAAGATAGTGATCTTCAGTTTTCTTTCTTTTCTTTGTCTTTATTAGGTTTTGGTACTTAGGTTAAGCTGGCTTTATAAAACATAAACTAGCATCATAAAATGAGGATCATTGTTCTGATAAAGTTTGGTGTTATTCCTTTCTTAAATTTTTGGCTATAATTTACCAGTGGATCTGACTGAGTGTGGAATGTAACGTTTTTGAGTTTGGGGTAAAGTTTTTGATAGTACCTTTGCAATTTTTTGATAATGAATTAAAATTTTTAATGGATGTAGGTTCTTCAGGTTTTTTGTTTCTAATGTCTATATAGACATTTTATGTATTGATTTCTGTTTGTTGGAGGAAGAGATATAAACTTCCTGAGAGAAGGAATGACCTGGGACTTACTAATTCTCCATATCCCAGTGCTCCAGAGCCACATGTGGCACAAAGTAGACATTCTGTAAATACTCTTGGGTTAATTGGTTTGTTGTTGCTGTGTATCTATCCCTTGGCTTTTCTGTCTGGGAAGCTTTTGTGTCTGCTCCATCCACATGGGACTGTCACAGCTGTGCCATGACAAAGGGAGATGCCTACTAAGTCAGACCAGCTGGCCTTGGCTGACCCGCATGCCATGGCTGCCCCTGTCGTTGTTCAGATATCTGGTGATTTGTCCACAGCACTGGGAGACAGATTCTTTGGGTCAGAGCTTGCTGAAAGGGAAAAATTACAAAATTTTTCTGTTTTAGTTTTTTAAAATGTTAAATCCTGTGGTTGGAATGAAATTTTTGAAATATATTTGAAATACCAGAGGAATACAGGAAATTTGGTCAGAGGAAAGGAGTAAACTGGCTGAAGCTTGGGAAGGGGGTTATAGATGAGAAGGGTGGTGACTTTGCATGTGATCTACCTGCCTGCTGGGAATGTGCTTTGAGATCATCTATCCTGGATCACTTACATATAAAAGCCCCCGACTGAGTATATCGGTCACTTGGGGAGTTCAAGGCAGGCTGATTTGGACTGGGCATCTCTGAGAGGACTTGACTGCTGTGACCGTGTCCTCCATTCAGGCCCCCAACATCTGGAGGGGGTCTAGTGCCCACTCCCCCATTGCATCTCAGGGGCTGGCTCTTTGTGCACTTGCAACAGCTCCAGAGATTGGGTGTGGGAGCCAGGGCGACCAAGAGGACGACCATGTTCCTCCCAGTCCTGTCTCCTTCCTGGGTCGAGATTCGAAGGACACAGGCTCCTATGCTAATTAGAGTGCTGTGTGCATGTGCTGGCACTCACGGCTCCCCAGGCCATGTGTGTCATTGGGTGGGCACTCCATCCCTTGAGGAGGGAGCTCCATGGGCCACTATGTTCCCTGGACATAATGATTTGGCTAAATCTCTTCTGGCCCCAGACATGTCCTACAAGCAGTGTGGCCTTGAGGAGTCCCCTATCCTCTCTGGGCTTTTATTTCCCAATGTAAGAAAAGGGGTTAGAACAAATGGTCATCCAGTTACGGGCATATGTGTGTGACCTCACCTTCCAGCTAAACCTGACCATGTGATAGTCATCAGCTGTGAAGAGAACTGGCTCAGATCCAGCCATCCTTGCTTGTCTCCTCCTACAGCTTTGTTTCACAAGCAACAAATTTGAATACCATGTTGTGGTGGTGGTGTTTATTTTTTATTTTTTATTTTTATGTGAAAGTAACAGGTCTGTAGACATTTTCCTTAGACTTAGTTCTGGGGGAGAGGAGATGACTGCCCCTTTTGTCTTGCATGGTGGTTCACCTGGGAGGGGTGAGGCCATTTCATGGCCAGGTTCCCGCTTGAGGATTCTGCTCCTCCTGGCCTTGTTCTTTGCCAAGAGCAGTGGTCGGCAAACTCATTAGTCAACAGAGCCAAATATCAACAGCACAACGATTGAAATTTCTTTTGAGAGCCAAATTTTTTAAACTTAAATTTCTCCTAATGCCACTTTTTCAAAATAGACTTGCCCAGGCCATGGCATTTTGTGGAAGAGCCACACTCAAGGGGCCAAAGAGCCACATGTGGCTCGCGAGCCGCGGTTTGCCAACCACTGGCCTAGAGCAAAGCTTGAGAGCATCCTCACACGGGTAGCAGTGTGGCATCAGCATGGGGTATGGTCTTCTTCCCAGACAGTTAAGCTTTCAGGATGAATCGCAGTCAAGTCCACAAGGTGAAACTATATAGAAATGTTCCTTGTGAAACGGGTGTGTTAGGGGAATTATGCTGAAGTATTTATCAGTGTAGTGTTTTTCACTTTATGAGGCCTTACACTTTAACTTGCTTACTAAATGTAAGTACACATACACAGTTTTCATAGGTGACTATGTAAATGGGAAGTGTTCAGTTCCATGAGTTTTTATTGAGCACATATTACCTGCCGGGCACTCAGGGATTCCTCTGGGAGCAGAACTGGCTCCTTTGTGGAACCAGAGGCAGAAGGGACGAGGTGCAAGTTCCATCTTTTATGCAGCAGATTGCATTTTACACCTCCACTTCTAATTATTCTATGTCCTTCCTAAGGTATATGGGACCAATAATTTACATCAGAGGTTAGCAGTAAACTTTTATAGAGAGCCATGTATTTTCAGGCTTTGAGGGCTGTAGGGTCTCGGGCTATATATAGCAGCCAAAACAATGTCAACAAGTGGGTGGTGGCTTCGTTTCAGTAACTTTGTTTAAAGAAGAGGGGACAGGCTGGAATTTGCCCAGCCCTGACTTGGGTCCTCAGATTTGGTCTGCGGGGTTGTTATTTCAAACTTACTGGTATTCTTTGTTAAATCAGGCTCCCTTAGTGTTGCTGCCCATTTGAGTTGAGAGTTTTGAATTCTTATCTAATGAAGTAAGTCAAGCTATTTACCTGGCAGATAAGGAAAACTCAAGTTCTGTGCTGGAGCTTTCTCCTCTGTGAGGTGAGGGGCATAGTGTCTCAATTCAGATGAGGTTTGGGATGTTTAACAGAAAACACAGGCAATAGAGGTTTAACTAAGGTAGAGGCTTGTCTTTCTGTTTTTGAAAAAACCAGGGGCAGAGACCAGGCTTCCTCTCTGAGTCCCGTCATGGCAGATGCCACAGGGAGACAGGGAGGAGGTAGCCCGGACCAGCGATGGCTGCCGCTGCTTCCCCCAGTGATGGCCCTTGCTGCAGAGTGGTGGGAAATGTGCTGTTAGCTGGGCCAACAGAGGCGACCAGATACAGCAGGGTCAGTTTGGAACGAAGAAGAGGAAAATGCATGTAGTTTTTGTCCCAGATGTTGATTTTGTAGGAAAAAAGAAAGGGATAGGTATATTTTAAAATACTTTTTTACTATAGAAAATACAGAAAACCAGAAGGAAAAGAAAAAATAATCACTCAACCCACCACCTAAAAGGTCAATTTCCAGTTTTCCAGGCTGTGTGTCTTGCCCTTTAATCAGCCTCCCTCCCTCCATCCTTTGTTAGGCAGCACTATAATGTAAAGATGCCCTTTCATACATTCTTTGTAAACCTGGTTTTCCCCTTTGGCGGTTTGTTTGTTTTCTGACTGCGTAGTATGTTGCCTGGTTTACTTAGCTCATCAATAAAGGCAGGCATAAGACTGTCCCAAGGGTGGCCGCCTGGTGAGTCAGCACTTGCAGCATTTTTTCCTTGGGCCTGGGATATCTTACTGCCTAATCAGATTGACCTTTGGTGGTCAGTAAAGTGCTTGGCTGACCTTGGACTGCAGAGATTGCTTATGAACCCCTCCCCTCCCCTCCCCTCCCCTCCCCTCCCCTCCCCTTCCCTTCCCTTCCTACCAGTTACTGTAACATTACTGTAGATGTACTTGGGTGTAAGCAGATCTACCGTCAAACCATCCCAGAGAAAAATAGATACATTATGACAGCATGGTGGTGGCAAGATTGCCACAGCCTTTCTACCCTCCTCCTTCCATCCCATGATCCACTGTTAGGGTACTTCGAATTAGATTTCATGATCACTGGATCAATATTAGTTTGATCAATATTAGTTTGATCAATATTAGTTTGATCAATATTACTTGGAGCTCATTGCTCCCTCTGTGCGGTAGCCAAGAGGGCAATGCACTTAGTCCTTTTTGCTGGGTGTGTTTCTCTAACAAAAAGTGCACTGGCCCAGTAGGGATCACCAGCTGCAGGAGGAGGCCCGCCAAAGGGGAGCTTAGCACTGGGCTCCCCGCCTTCAGGCTCTGCCTTGGAATTGCTTATTGTGTCTTAGATCTTTGTGCATTTTGCACGTAACCCCACAACTCAGCTGCAGCAACTTTCATTCTTCAAGTTCCTTCACTTTTTTTAAAAGGTAAAGTTCTATATTTACTGTAGCTTTTCTTTTTTTTTCTTTTTTTCCTGGTTAGGTTTTATTTTAACAGGGCATTTCCTCTTAATGTGTTTTTCAAAATATCAGTTATATCAATTAGAGGTGTAAACAGGCACAAAATATACAGTACAGAGAAACAATTTTCTTAACTAGTCTATTGCCTAACAAAAGCACACATGGGGGAGCTGAATGAATAGCAGCCCTGGTCTCTCCTGTGCGGGGGGATAAGAGACCTAGAGGCGGCTTCAAAAAAAACCAGGAATGATTACTTGGGGACAGCACTGTGGTAGAATTAAGAAACCTGGGCCCATGTCCAATTCCACCGTTAGGATGTCAGCAGAGGAGCATCATCCATACCCAACCTCTCAGATCTTGCTGGGAGTGCACACACCAGGGAGGCCCAGGCTCAGCTAAAGCCTGAGGCCTGATGATTTTGCTCATGCACATGTGGGACAAATCTTCTGAGAGGGCAAAAACAGTTTTCCTTCCCCAAACTTCATGAACTTCTGGGAGGATAAGCCATGTCTAGCCTGAGGCTTTTCCCAACTGCTGCCCCCACCCCCCACTGGCCCCACGGTGCAAGGCTGAGTGAGATGTATTCCCTTTGAGTTAATTTATTTCTCATCTCTAACAAGAACACTTGCCTTCCGGTTTCACAAAGTCACAGTAACAAATGAGATATGATGGGGAAAGAATTTTGACAATGAAAAAACATTACACAAAGGACACAGAAGCATTTTGCTAGAGCGGAAAAGCAGCTCCAGGTGGGGTTGGCAGCCCAGGAGTCCAATAGAGATGGCCAGTGGCCCCTAACAGGAAAACACACAGTAGTGCCAGTACTGTTGGGGGGCCTTTTCAGTTGGAGAGGCCAGCTGGCTGCTCTGGGGACGAGTCCTTCTCCCTGCTGAGATGAGGCTAGAGTTCCACAGCACCCAGCTGGCCTCAGGTCCCAGGAGGCTTGGAGCCCCAGGCCCAGCCCAGCCCTGGGCAGAGCAGGGTCTCAATTCCCCAGGACTTCTTGCTAAGACCATCTCATCCTAGGAGTCAGTGGGGCCAGGGGAGGTCTGGTCCGGGTCCCTCCTCACTGTGTCCTCAGCCCCACCGACCTTCACGTCAGACTTGGTAAGGACAAGTCTCCACTCCCGCCTCTGCGTTGGCCGCCACCCCAAGGACATCTGAAAACGGGACTTTTTACACTTATGGCCCTCAAGGGTCAGAAGGCTGAGACAACTCTGGCCATCCTGGGGTGCCTCATAGGTCCCCGCCCTCGGTGGGTCCCAGGACACTCAGGCCACAAGTCCAGTCGGTCACAAGGTCTGTGGAGGCTAAGGGTCCTTTGGAAGCAGGGCTCTTGAAGGGGCCCGGGGGAATGGCAGCGGCTGGCCCTGGGCCGTGTGGTTGCACTGGTGCTTGCGAAGGTGGTCCTTGCGGATGAAGCTCTTGCCGCAGCTGGTGCAGGTGCAGGTGCAGGTGCAGGTGAAGGGCCGCTCACCCGTGTGGGTTCGGTAGTGGTCGATGAGCTTGGAGCGCTCAGTGAAGCGCTTCTCGCACTCCGTGGAGGGGAAGGGCCGCTCACCTGTGTGCAGCATGCGATGCCAGATCAGGTGGGCTGGTGGTGTGAAGCAGCGCCCGCATTCCCCGCACTGCAGGGTGTTTCCATCCCGCACAGCCGCTGCCGCCCCATCGCAGCTGCCCGCAGCTGCGCTGGTGTGCGCTCAGGCTCACCTGTAGCTGGAAGCTCTTCCCACACATGGCGCAGGTGAAGGGCCATCACCTGGGAGACGCGGCTGGGTGCTTCTTCAAGCCAGGCTTGTGGCCAAAGCCTTTGGTCCGGCCAGGGTATTTACAGGGGTCACTGAAGGGTCTCGGGGCCTGGCCTGGGTCCAGCACAGCCTCTCCATTGTCAGGGGAGGAATAGGGCAGCCCCTCAGGCCCAGTCCTCGGGTTCAGACCCACAGGAGGTTTACACCTGAAATCCAGCCCCACTGGACTCCCCCAAGAAGCCAGTCCCCTGGTGGGGTCTCATCCTGGGCCACTGCGGGGCTGGGGTCTCCCAGGTCTCTTTCAGGCCGGGTGGACTCTCTGAGCCCCAGCACAGGGTCCTGGCTGGGAAAGGAGCTGCCCTGGCTCTCCCAGGCACCTTCCTGGACAGGACGAGGGAAAAACCTTGTGGCTTGGCCTGGTCCAAATAGGGTCCCGTGGGCCTCTAGGCCAGTAGGGTGCACTGGTGTGGTCACCAACTCCTCTTCCTGGACTTCAGTTTTTATCACAATTTTTACATCTGCTTCTGTGGAGTCCGCCATGTTGAGCTTTAGGGTCCCGTCTGAACATGTGGAGGAGGGGTGGTGGGGAGGGAGAACTGCGTGCCAGGAAGTAGGTGGGATAGTGGTTGAGAAGTCGGAGTGGACGCCAGAAGCAGCATCTGTAGAGACATCTCCTGCTCCAGAATGCAGCCGACTGAGGCCCCATGGCTCCTCCCTGATATCTGGCTGTCCAGCTGCCCACGCTTCTACCCCCAGAGCCTGCTGCTCCTGGAGCTGGAGCTCACCCTCCTGCTTGATCTGCATTAAGAGGTCAGGGGCAGAAACTGGGGCTCCCGAGCCTGGACTCGGGTCCACAGGAACGTCTGAAACCTTGGGGGCTGTGCGGCGCCAGCCACACGGCTCCTTCCCTGGCTCAGTCCGGGAGAGGACCTCGGGTTTGGAGATGGCGTAGTTCAGGGAGACCAGTGTCTCGTAGTTACCCCTCATCATGTGCTTGTACAGCTCCTTCTGCCATTCGTCCAGCTTGCCCCACTCCGTGGGGGCTTCCCCCTTGCTGCCCGGGGGCAGCTGCAGGACCCAGAAGTTCCTGTTCTTCAGCAGGTTTTCCATATTCTCCAGCCGCCTCTGCAGCCGCCTCTGCAACGGCCCACTTGCCCTCCATATGGTTCCCGAACTCCAAGGTCGTCTTCTCATAGTTGGCCAACTTCTGGGCCATCCCTGTTCGACCATAGAGCAAGTGGGCAGCCTGCGATTCGATCTTCCTCTCCCTTGCTTGAATGGTAGCTGACATTGTCCAGGGAGAAATCAGAGCTGTGGCCGCCTCGGCCATGGCCTTGTGCAGTCTGGTCCTGCCCGGAGGAAGTCACCGTTGCCGCTGTGCGGCCTGACACAGGCTGGCTCTGGCCTCTCCACAGGCGCTGCCCACCCGGCCGGCCCACGCAACTCAGTCCTCAGATGCGCCACGGTCAGCGCCCTGCTGGTCCACCTACTGTAGCATTTTCTTATGTACTAGTATTTTTGTTAGGATTGCTGTTATTTGTTAATGCTTGGTTACAAAATTGCACAGGTTTTGAGTGCTCTGTCCCAGCTCATCCTTTCCCATGAGACTTATTTTTATTGTGTCCTTTTATAGAGTGTGAGGGTTTACCGCATTGCCTTATAGCAGCGATTTTCAACCATGAGCGAGAATTTTTAAAACATGCAATACTGACTATTGCATCAGGGGCACCGAACTCTTTTCCCATACATTGTCAGATAAAAAAGTGACAATAGCCAACACAACAATATCCACTTGGTGTGAATGAAGTATAATTATACCTATTTTTTTTTGTCAGATTGGCAAAATAATATATTTTTTGGTGTGTCACAGAATTTTAGTAATTTGTGTGTCATAAGATGAAAAGGTTGAAAATCTCTGCACTAGCAAAAACACTTGTAATGTTTCACCAATGCTAGGATTGTTTTTATTCACCTTTATATACAAACTGCACTGGGGGCGGGGAGGGGTGTTCCTCAGCCTGGCCTGTGCCCTTTAGCAGTCTGGGAGCCCTCGGGGGATGTCTGTCAGTTGGACATCCTTAGTACTGCTGCAAAGGCAAGAGAGGCTCCTGCCACTGCTGCTGTGCTCGCCAGCTGTCAGCCTGGCTTGTGGCTGAGCGGCGCTCCCCCTGTGGGAGTGCACTGAGCACCAGAGGGCAGCTCCTGCAATGAGCGTCTGCCCCCTGGTGGTCAGTGCGCATCATAGTGACTGGTCATTTTGCCATTCGGTCTATTTGCATATTACCCTTTTATTATATAGGATACTAGAGGCCTGGTGCACAGATTCGTGCACTGGTGGGGGCATGGCCTGCGGGGATCTGCCCGCTGTGGGAGCACTGCTCATCCCGGTCAGCCAAGAGGCTGTGGACCAGCCCTCTGATCGGCTGTTGAATGAGGAAATTAGTCTGAGCTGAAGACATTTCGGGGTAATGTCTTGGGTAAAGGTGTGTTCTGTGTCCTGGAGGAACCTGGCAGAGAGCTTTGCACCCCAAAGCCACTCGGTGAATGTCCTTGATGTGTGATGCCAGGTTGGTTATACCATCGGGGATGTTCAAGGTAGCTGTGCTCCAAGATCCTCAGCCATCAGGACAGCCTCCCCGGGGGTCCACAGTCACGTGCCCTCTTGCCATCCACCTATGCCAGCTGCCCGTGCTCTTTCTAGAACACAGCTTAGAGGGCTTGCATCAGCTGGTGGGGTCAGGCCAGTCTCTGGATTGTCTCAGGTATTTGATAGGTGCAGAGACTCAGCCTCATCCTGGTCAGCCAAGCAGTGCTCCCACTGTGGGAGTACACTGACCACCAGGGGGCAGCTTCTGCATTGAGCATCTGCCCCCTGGTGGTCAGTGTGCATCATAGCAATTAGTCGACTGGTTGTTCTGGTTGTTCTGCTGTTCGGTTGCTGGGCTTTTATATATATAGATGAGTAAGTAAGTACCATAACCCAAACAAACAAAAAAACCCTCCCAGGTCTTATCACTGAGATCCTAAATTTAAACACTATTATAGAGACCTGTGGTTCTCAAACATGGGTGGGATGAGGGGGTGGGGGAGTGTGATCAACCCACAGAAGACTTCAGTAGTCAGAGACATTTTGGGCTGTGATCACTTGGGGGCGGGGGAGTATGTCCAGGGTTGCTGCTCAGCATCCTACAATGTTGTGGGAGACAACAAAGAATTAATTGGTCTCAGATGTCAGTAGTACAGAGGTTTAAAAACCCTAACTTAGACAAATAGTTTTTTAGGTGTTTCCTATGAATATTAATACATATGCTTTAGTTTCACAAACAGTGGGATCAGTTATACACATACTAATTTGTAACTTGCTTTTAAAATTTCTGTGTCCATAATATGCAGTCTCATCCTTTTAACAATTGGCTATAAGGTATTCCATTGTATGATTGAGTCATCATTTATTTCACTACTCCCCAGTTTTGGAGATTTAGGTTATTTCTCGTGTTTCGCTGTTGGGAACATGCTAGATTTTTTTGGTTTGTATTTTGCCTTCTTCGTGCCCGTTTCCTGTTTCCTACCTGCTATTGGGGAAGTGCCTTCTGGGGCACCACCTCCATACCTGGTACCCTTCCTGTGGTGGTGCCCCTCCCCAGGGGCTCTCTGCCTCCACCACCCATGCTCAAGGTGGGCTCTGCTCTATCTCTGAGGTTTCCCACACATCAAACACATTGCAAGTCTTAATGAAGCACTGTTGAAATACTGAATAGATGAATAACCCCAAATAAGTTTTTCATGTTTCAGTTTTAGGTATTACTTCTTGCTTCATTTTACTTTTTGTTCCTTTTTAAAAATCTGTCTTCTGATAGATTACATGTGATTTTTAACCTCTGGCCCAATTGGCTTTGCTGCCTGCCTGGGCGTCCTGCATTCCTGATTGCTGGTGTCCTTAGGAAGGCTATGAGGTGGGGCAGAGCTGGGCGGAGGGTGCTTGGCCTTGACTGTCTGCTCGGGCCCCTGGGCAGGTCAGTAGCTGCGGTCGTGATGACCCCATCACCACTTTGCCCCCAGAGATTGGAAGTGAGGTGCGGATTCAGGGAGGAAAGTGTCCCATCAGTAATTCATGCCTGGCTCCTCTCTGGGGCTCAGGCAGCAGGCAGAGCTGAATGCCTGGAGGTCTGGACCTGCCTTCTGGGGCTTCTTTTGCACAGGGACCTTCAGGAACTTGTTTGCATGTGTCTATTTTTGTGTTTTGTATGGCACTCTGTGAGGAAGTGAGTTGTCTACGCACATCCAGCTGTTTTGAATAGTCTGTGTCTCAGGGGGCTTTAAGGTAGGATTTGTGTGCACCATTCCAGGGTTTTGGGCAGCATCTGAACATCAGGATGTGAGTAACAGGAAGTGACAGAAATTACCTAGTATGTCAGATGCTTATTCTCAGCCACTTTTTCAAGCCCTGCAGACCAGGGAGCTATATTTAGGAGCGCGTTTCCAGGCTCCTGGTCCTGTCCCAGTACTGTCGCTTTTCCACTCTTCTGGTCAGTGCTGACCTGCGTGGGGCTGCTTTGTTACTCTCGCATCTCTGGTCTTCTTTGGTGGTCCATGGGTTCTTGTCTATTTATGTTAAAACTCAGTTTTTGGTTTTTCTGGACCACTCTAATTCTGATCCATTTTGAGCAGTTGGATAATGTTCTGAAAGAGAGGAGAGCGGCAGGTAAGAGTTCCAGGTGATGGTGGGCAACATGGGAAGCTGTGTGGGAAAGAGGTTAAACTGTAAGGATTTAAAATGAAGTGAGTTGTGGGCTCGATCCCCAGTGAGAGGTGGATCAATGATTCCCTTTCATCATAGATGTTTCTATTTCTCTCTCCCTCTTGAAAATCAATAAAAATATATTTAAAAAAAATAAAATGGAGTGGAAAAAATTATAGATTATTGGGTCTCTGGAGGGTTGACTTTTGTCTTGTATTTCTTATAAGAGGAAGGCTGGGATTTTTAAAGCCATTGCCTTGGTATATGACTTCACCTACCTGTTAGAAACAGCCTTTAGTCCCTATCTGGCCAGATAGAAAGCCTGCAGGACAGGTGAGTTTTTCTGTGATGAATTCCTGTGATAAGCTTTGTCACAGGAGAAATTTCTCCCCTGATCTTTAAAACAAGCACTGTGGAGCCTGGAAGTCACCTGCCTAGGTGGAGCACTCCTTGTTCGTACTGCTGTAGATGTGGTGTTGGACGGTGTTTTAGGCAGGTGCTGACCAGATGCCCACATGGGCTGCTCGGTGTCCCCTGAGCCCAGGTGTCTGCTATGGCTGCCATCTCGCTGCAGGAGTAGCTGGGGAGCCAACCATTTGCTCTTATGTGTTGTCTTGTATGCTCTGACCTGTGCTGGGCCTGGGTATGGCTCCTGTTGCTAGCAGCAATAATGTTCTATCTTCTTCCCTTCAGAGTGACCTGAGGGCCAGGCACTGGTACTCATTTTGCAGGTTAAGAAGTTGAGGACTAGAGAGACAAGTCATTTGTACCAGCGACTCTTGACGTTTTAGTCCATGGAACTTTTGCAGAATTGCTCCTGTGCCACACCACACACCAGTAAACCTCACTGAAGCTTATTGAGCTGGCTTGTCCTTTGAGCTGCAGGACACGTATCTCTGTGCTTTGAGGATCCTGAACAAGGAGTTTCTAGGGTTCGATGTTAGCTTCCAGCGGCTGCCACCCTAATGATTCATGGAAGACGGGTTATTTTGGGAGAGAAGGCTTTTTGTTGGTCTCTAAAAGCTTCCTTCTGGGGGATCTCACCAGTACCTCCCTCTTCCTCCTTTTATAAAGCATGCCCCTTACTTTCACACACTCAGCCAGCTCTTTAAGATTAGGGATTCTACTCCAGCATGAGATATCTGAGAGGCAACTTAGGCACAGTAGTGTCTGCCATGAAACATATGGCAGCCAGTGGAGCCTGCCTGGTGTGAAACTGCCAGAGGGCCTGGTGACGTCATGGTGTTCTCTGTGGTGAGAATGCAGGCATGGAAACCAAGTTCCAGCGCTGGAGAGTTCCCCAGTTTTACTAGCAGAATCTGTCTGCAGGCATGGCTTCAGGCTGAGCCATTCCCTTTTGTAATGTGAAAGTATACGTTTATATAGTATATAAACTATACGAACTGTATGTGTGTGTATATACATATACATAAATACAGTAAACTACAAATACAAGACATGCTGTATGTGTCACCAGCTCTGGCTTGGGCATTTTAGCTTATTTTTGTGCCAAAACTTTTAACATTTAAAAAATCATTAAATATTTTAGGCATTCAAAAAGTAATATACTGGCTTGGCCAAAGTGGCGCAGTTGGTTGAGCATCATCCTGTGCACCGAAAGGTTGCCAATTTGGTTCTGGGTCAGAGCACATAACCTACCTGGATTGCGGGTTTGGTCTCCATTGAGGGCCTGTAAGGAAGGCAACTAATCGATTGTTCTCTTTCACATTGGTGGTCCTCCCGCTCCCCCTTCCCTCTCCCTCCTTCCCCCTTCCCCTCCCTCTCCCCTCCCCTCCCCCCCGTCCTTTTCCCTCTCTCTCCCCCCTCTCCCCTCCCCTCTCTCCCCTCCCCCCCTCCCCTTCTCCTCCTCCCTCTCTCTAAGTATGTCCTCGGTGAGGATTAAAAAAAGAAAGTAACATACTGAACAACTGTGTACATTTCCTGGCCTGAGAAGGAAACATTATGGATGTGCTTGCAGTCCTTTGTCTTCCCTTTCCTACACTCCTGCCCTTCCTCCCAGAGTTCACTCCCATGCTGAGTTTGGTGTCTATCACTTGTTTGCATGTTTTTAATACTTGTTCTACTCATATATGTAGGTACAAACAATATGTGGCATTTTTCACCAGTTTTAAATTTTTGAGTAAATGGTACAACCTGCTTTTCCCACCCAGCATTGTGTTTCTGAGATTTAGTCATGTGGCCACATCTATCTCTAGTTAAGTAGTTCAAAGTTTAAAACAACTGATTCCTGGGGAGTGGGGAGTGGGGAGTGGGATGTGAATCTCACAGTTACAAGTGTAGCCCAAGTTGAGGACCACAACGCTTAATTGTTAGTGTTTATGGCTTATGTATACAGTGTCCTACTGTTGACTTGTGTTTCCCCAGGTTTCACCACTGTAAACAGCACTACCGTGAACTCATACTTGTTTTCCTGGGCACTTGGGCACAAGTTGCTCTGGAGTTTGTTTCTGAGGGTAGAATTGCCGGGTGTGTACATCTTCTGTTTGATGAGATATTGTCAGATTGCTCCCCTAAACGTCACTTTTTAAACTACTGGCAGCAGTGGTAATTTATGAGGGATCTCCTTTCTTGTTTTAATGTAGCCAAGCTGCTGGCAAGGTGAAGAGCTCATGGGTGAGATGACATTCTGATAAGACACCTCAGCCTCAACATGCCCAAAATGGAACTACTGGTCCCCACCCCACAACTGCAGAGCCTGTTCACAGCTTTCTGTCCCAGGATAGTGGCACCTCCTCCAGCTGTTCAGGTGTTGCTGTTGGCTCCTCTGCCTCACAGCCATCCATCCATCCATCCAGTCAGTCTATCAGGAGATCCTGTTGCCCTCAGCATACTTCAGAAAGCACCTTCCCTTTATCTCTTGATGGGATCTCTGAGCTCCCTTCCAAAGGGTTTCCTGACTTCTGTCCTGGCCCTTATACTCAGTTTTCAATAAAGCAGCCAGAATGGATGTTTTTAAACCTAAGTCAGATGCCAGACTTCTGCTCAAAAACTCTGTGGTTCCCATTCCACTCGGGAGTAAAAGCCCAAGTTCCTACAGGTGCTGGCATGGCTCTCTGTGTCCCGTTGTTTCTGCAGGCTCTCTCCTGCTCCAGGCCTTGGTTCACCTCTTCCTGCCGTGCCCTCTCAGCCTTTTCCAGTGAGGCCTACCTTGGCTCCAACCTCCTTTTTCTGATCTTTTTTCTATAGACTTATCACCAGCTACTACTCCATACTGTATAGTTTTTTTTTGTTTTGTTTTTTTTTTTAATTCTCATCCAAGGATATTTTTCCATTGGTTTTTAGAGAGAGAGGAAGGGAGAGGGAGAGACAGAGAAACATTGATGTGAGAGAAACACATTGATCAGTTGCCTCCTACACGCACTCCGACCAGGGCTGGGGAGCCTGCAACCAAGGTATGTGCCCTTGGCTGGAATCAAACCCGGGACCTTTCATTTCATAGGCTGACGCTCCATCCACTGAACCAAACTGGCTAGGGCTATAATTTATCTCTTTATTATGTTATTTTTTCCCTGTCTGCATTTGAGCAGGGATCTTGTCTGTTTGTTTAAATGAATTTATTTCTAAGAAAAAAGAAAGAATTTGGAGCCTGAGGCCTCCCAGCTGGGTTGGGGTGGAGAGTAGTCAGCCCGAGGACATGTCTAGTATGTAAGAGGGACCCCTGATGTGTCTGTCTGTTGGGCTGTGGGATCTGTGGGTCTGGAGCTGGGGAGGCAGCTTGTCTTGGTGGCATTTCTGGTAGTTTCCAGAGTGCACCTGCTGTCGAAGGGGGTTCACGCACTAAGGAAGCACAGTGCTGTGTGAGGCAGGACCTGTGGCTCACGACTGGTGTGAAGCACAGCCTCACTGATTTCTCAGGCACTGCTGGTGTAGAAATGAGGCCTGCCATTTCCAGGGCTCTGCCCTGCACAGGCCATGTGTTGCAGCTGGTGGCAGCACCATGGCCCTCCTGTGTACTCGGGCACAGGCATATGGAGAGGATGTGGTTTTCTTTGGGAATGTGTGCCAAAGGTGTGTCGCATAATGTTTCCTTGGCAAGTCAGATGTTTCATGAGCTTGCACTGCCTACAAATAGGGACTTTAATAAGATAAGATTACACTTTTAATTTGTGCTGAGAACACAGATGTCCTTGTCCTTAAGAAATATAGCATTGTTCTGGAGTTACTCCCAGTTTTCCCAACTTAAGCATATTAGATGTTAGAAAATGTTGTTGATTGTGGTTACTTATTTGTGGTGTATAGGATGACGCTGCAACCGAGCCACCCGGCCAGGGTGTGGTTGCTTATTTTTAATTAAACCTTTTATTTGGAGAGCAATGTAGATTTACACAGAATTAAAATAATACAGAGATCCTTTGTGTCCTTCACCCAGTTTCCTCAGGAGTAAGGTCTTACAAAGCTACAGCAAAATTTCACAACCAGGATGTTGACATAGACACAGGTAAGATCCAGAACGTCTTCATCTCCACCAGGATCCTCTGGTTTCCTTTAATAGCCACACACCCCTTAACCCTCCGCAACTACTAATCTGTCATTTCTGTAATTTTGTCATCTCAAGAGTGTTCATGGGATCCCACAGTATGTAACCTTAGGGACCCACACTTTTCACTCAGGGAAGCTGCTATGGGTGGGAAGGGGTAGGGGATCAGCAGTCAGGCCTGGAGCCAACCTGCCTGGTGTCTGGCCCCTTCATTAGCTGTGGGACTTTGGGCAGGTGACTCGGTGGGCCTCAGTTTTCTCTTTTGATAGCTACTTCATTAGGTTGTAGAGAAGATGAAACAAGCAAATAACTATAAACACCTAAGACATTTTCCAGGACTAAGAGCCCCACCATGGTAGCTGCCACTGTCATTTGACACCTTCTTTGTCATATCAGCTAGTATCTTTATAATTCAGGAGTCCACCTTCTCATCCAATTAAACATCACATCTGTATTCTTCCAGCACGTCTCCTTTTTCTCTTTGATTTCTCCAAGAAGTCAAGGTTTAATAATCTTGGCTAATTCTTCCTAGGACCTTGGAAGATATTTGTCTGGCTTTAGTGTCATAGACTCATTTGGAGTCTTCAGATATTTTATATTTCCCGGAAGTTCATTTTTTGGAAGCAGAAGTTCTTGTTTCAAATAGAACTTTTAAAGTTATTTTTTTTTTGTCTTTAGCATGTAATTCTAAACTTAAGAATATAAGAATACAATATGGCTGTATAGTACAATATGGCTGTATAGTATTCCACTATAGGAATGCTCCATAATTTATGTACTACGGTAGTTGCCCACGGGTCTTTATTTTTTTTTTTTTAATTCTCACCTGTGATGATATGCTTTCCTTGATTTTAGAGAGAGAGGAAGGGAGAGGGAGAGAGAAACACCAATTGGTGGCTCCTGTACACACCCTGACCAGGGATCAAACCTGTAATTTGGGTATGTGCCGTGATTGGAAATCAAACCCATGGCAGTTTCGTGTATAGGACAATGCTCCAACCAATTGAACTACACTGGCCAGGGCATATGGTCTTATCTTGATCAATATTTGAGTCATTTCCAATCTTTTATCTTTACAATGAATATCGCCATGAAAAACTTTGTATATATTGTATGTCACTTCTCATGGGCATATTTGTAGGGTAAATTTATAGAAGCACTGTTGATAAGACAAAGATTTGCTAGTTTCACCCTGTGTTCTCCATAGGAGTTGTATTAAATCATGCCCCCAGTGTAGCAGGTTACTAGACTATTGTTCTCTATCTGGGAGATTAAAAAAAGATGTCTCGCCTCAGCCTGATTGGCTCAGTGGATAGAGAGTGTCAGTCTGTGGATTGAAGGGTCCCGGGTTCGATTCCGGTCAAGAGCACATGCCTGGGTTGTAGGTTTGATCCCCCAGTAGGGGGCGTGCAGGAGGTGGCCGGTCAATGGTTCTCTCTCATCATTGATGTTTCTATCTCTCTCTTCCTCTCTGAAATCAATAAAAATATATTTAACACATACAGCGCCCAGCCTGTTTTGTCTTCCGACGGAAAGTATAGTGTCAGTCACCAATGACTGACATGGGGCTTAACATGTTAAAGAAGAAAAAAGGTGACTCATAATTTTAATTTGCATTTATTTTGTAAGTAAGATTGAGCATTTCCCATGTATTTAAGATCCATTTCTAACACTTCAATATTTAATTTCTAACATTAAAAAAATAGCTCTGTCAGTCTCTCATATTCATTCGTATTTCTGTCTTCTTTTGCTTCAGCATAGAATTCATCATGTTACTGCAGTAGCCGTGGTGGGTCATTCTCGTCCTGTAGTGGTCCGAATATCACTGTGTTTCAGCGTGTCCACTTCACGGTGCTGGCTGTTTGGGTGTGTGCAGTGCAGGCCTGTGAAGGGTAGTGCTGCTGTGTCTTGATGAGGATGGCATGTTTGTATTGCTGGTGGGTGTGTGGATGGAGTGCCCATGCCACAGGGTGAATATAAAGTCAGCTTTCCTGTTTTCCACAGTAGTTGCAACGGACCTTCCCACCAGCAGCGTGTGAGAGTTCAGTGTGTGCCGCATCCTCTCCAGTCCTGGATATCTGTCTTTTTAGTGTCTTCTGCTGTTTAATGTGTTCACGTTGTGAACACGCTGGGGTTTTACTTTTCCCTTTCCAGATGACTTGTGAAGTGGAGCACCTTTCCAGGTGCCTTTCTGGCCGTTTGTGAAATAACTGTGATGAAGTAATGGTTCAAGTCTTTCGTTCATTTTTTTGTTAGTTGGTCTGCCTTTTTTCTTACTGATTTTTAAGTGCTTTTACCATCAGGATTCCAGCAAGAGTAAGAATTAAAGTCCACTTATTGCTCTTCTAGCTTGCCTCAGGGAATTATGTGAGAAATGCTTTTTACCATTTCTCTGTTTTCCCTCCCTTTCTGTTTCCCTCTGTCTCTTGTCCTTCCAGCTTCAAGGCCTGGGGTGTGCTTTCTTTCAAGCTTGTGGGTTTCCATGTAGCTGTCTTGTTCTGTGGTACTACTCTGCTCCTTCCCTTGGTATCAAGTCTGCTATTCCAGCCATGGACCCTGGCCCGCTGAGTCTGGGATGTCACTGACTTGTCCTGTCACATTCACGGTATTACCCTGGTTTTAATTTGCATTTAAATTTTAAGTTGATTTAGTTATGTGAGCCATTTTTTACTTTACAACTTTGCTTAAAAAATATAGACCAAAAACATTCTTTGGTCTCCAAAGCTTTTCCTGTGTGAAAGCTCAATTTTAGGGATAGTTCTAGCTTTCTCTCACCATCCTTAGTTTCTAGGAGTTACGGCATTGGCTGCAGTCCAAACGAAGGGACACTCTTATTATTCCTTAGAGTGTCTCCTCTGAATCCTGCCTTCTTTTAGTGAATGTGGTGAGCAGCCAGGAGGGAATCACCTGAAGGTCTCTTTCAGCACCTGCTTCTCTCCTGGGTCCTGTCCTGGCTGCTCTGTTCCCAAATCAAGACACTGTATATGGAGCCCTGCCCAAGACATCTCTCTTAGAAAGCCTCTCACTTCCTTTCCTCCTGAGGAGGCCCTCCCAGCCTCACCTGTCTCACCCTTAGTCCTGGGTATCTGAGGTGTGCAGATTGCCCCTGGTGTCTGGGAGACTTTTCCTGGGCTGGAAGGCTATCGGGGATCTTGCAGGGAGGAGGAGCCTTTTAAGGAGATGAGTCATGCCTGGTCTGTGCGTGGCTAAGAAGCATGGATTCTGTCTCAGGTGTCAGAGTGTGACTGGAGAGAGGCAGAGACTGATTTTTTTTTGTGTGTGTGAATCCTCTCCTGAGGATATTTTTTCCATTGCTTTTTAGAGAGTGTAGAGAGGAGGAGGAGGAGGAGGGGAGAGAAGAGAGAGAGGAAGAGAGAGAGAGAGAAAGAAACATCAATGTGAGAGACACACATTGACTGGTTGCCTCCCACACGTGCCCTGCCGAGACTGATTTTTATTTAGTGGGTGGGAGTCTTCTCTGATGATTCTCATTATCTGGGAGGTGGACTCTTGGCCCCAGAATGTCCTCAGAAAGGTGGGTCCACAGGGAAGAGCCTGAAATAGCACTGAGAGTGACAGCGGGGACTGCTTACACGGGAGCACTGTTCTCAGCACTTTGGGGTCCCTGCCTAGAACCTCACAACAGCCTGGGATATGGGCTCACCATTAGTAGCCCCAGTTTTCAGATGAGCACATGGAGGCACAGGGCGGGGAAGTAGCTGTTCCAAGTTGCACAGCTTGTGAGGGCTTTGGACTCAGGATGTGTCCTGAACACTATGTGTTGGGCCCCGTGCTTGGTTCTGTCCACATTTGGTTCCATTTAATCTCATAACAGCCCTGTCAGTTAGCTTTTATCACCCCCCATTTCCAGAAGAGAAAATAAGACGAGTTTCCCACAGTTCCTAACCAGTCAGTGGCCAGGTCTGAGGCTTCCAACAGGCACAAGTGTTTCTTAAAATAGCTGAAAACCAGGTTCTTAGACATGCCTGTTGGTCAGTGTTTTCTCCCTGTAAATAACTACACAGATTGAGGAAGTGACATCATTTATCATTTGTTCCATTAAGTCACCATCTTTAAACATAACAGTTTTGTCTGTAACTTGCTGTCCAGTGGTGCTGGTGCCCACGAAGCTATTCCAGTAACCCGCCTCCTTCCTTCGGCATGTGGGAGAGGGAGGGCCCAAAGATCCACCTGCTCAGACCACAGAGCTGAGTTCTGGAATAACATGCACACTTGATCTTGTACAGGTTGTCATGGGAGTAGTGGAAACAAGGCTTAAAATAGAACAGGACATGAAAAATCTCATTGTTCTCTTCTGTAAATACCTTATTGAATAACTCTCAATAAAATCCCCAAGTTATGCAAAATAAAGTGTATTATCTTTTTGAAATTCTATTTATTATGCTGATAAAAATGTTCAAATATTAAAACTCACCCCAAAGTGAATAAAAAGAAGTGTTTGCTGAGATTTTATAGTTACTGATGAAAAGCCCTTAAGCACTGACCCAAGGCCATTGTCTATTGCCCAGCTCTCTTAAGGCCTTTTCTGACCACCCTCCAAAGCACCCATATGCCCCATTCCCATGATCCACTTTGTCTTCACGGCACATGTCAGTTTCTGAAATGTCCTGTTTGCTTGGGGTGAGTTCTTTGTGAACAGGAACCTTGGCTTGTCATGGTCTTGGAGACACTCAGCAGGTGTTTGGATATAGGCTACATGTGGTGCTTTTGAAGCTTCAGAGACAGTGGCTCCCACCCCCACCCTCACTCTGGAGGGCACTCACTTCTCCAGTCTTCTCTTTTCTGTCTTTCAGACTCCCCTCACTTTCCTCTAGCTTCGCCTCTTTCTACACCCAGCCTTCCCCGCTACATGCAGTTATCCCAGTTACCCTGGTTACCTAAAAGAATGAACAGCACTGTGCATCTGTGACTCAGTTCTGATTATCCCCGTCTCTGGTTAAGCTTTGTGGGTAGTTTATGGAAATCACAGAAGAGATAATCTACAAAACAGCAGAAATCCAGAAGTTAAATAACATACTTTATTGGTGAGTCCCTGGGAAAGCTGCCGTTTCTCTAATACTGCAGATGGGAATGCAGAATGGCACAGCCCCTGCAGAGGGGAATTTGGCAATAGCTACAAAACTACATATGCATTTACTCTGTCACCACAATACACTGGTACATATGAAAAGATCTGTGTAAAGACTGTGCATTTCGGCACCTTTGACATGCCAAAGGCTTTTCAACAACATAATACCCATTAATAGGGAACGGGTTGAACAGACTGGGTACAGCTACAAGAAAGACCAAGGAAACACTGCATGCTGCTAAGGAGTGAGGGCGGGGTCTTGTACTCAGAGGGAAAAGCAGAGGTGAAGAAGAGCATCTGTGGTGTGCTACTGTTTTAAAAGGGGGATTGTGCATATATACATGTATTAGCAAATACCTTACACTTGGAAGGATAAACCGTAGTTTTGTTTATTTATTTTTAGGGCTCCTTTGGCATAGGGAGGGAACCAGGATGGAAGGAACAGATACAAAGCTAGACTTTTGAATGTACTGTATTTTGTAGATTTGACTTTGGAACCATGTAGATACTTTACATCATTATAAAACAAAATTAAGTAAAAGGCTATAACTTTAAAAATGTTTGATAGACATGGTCAGTTTTTCTTTTTCTCCCTTTTTTAAAAATAATTTTTTAAAACTTTTTTAAAATTTATTTCAGAGAGGAAGGGAAAAGAGAGAGAGAGAGAGAAAAAAACCCAGCAATGATGAGAGAGAATCATTGATTGGCTGCCTCCTGCATGCCTCCTACTGGGGATCGAGCCCGCAAACCGTGCATGCTCCCTTGACTGGAATCGAACCAGGGACCCTTCTGTCCATAGGCTGACATCTATCCACTGAGCCAAACCACCTAGGGCCAGTTTTTCTCTATAAAGTTTATATGCTGTTTACCTCCTGTCAGTACTTCAGGAGAACTCTTCCCCCATATCTTTGAAAACACTGGATTATCATCTTTTAAAACTTTGCCAATCTGTTAGGTGAAAAATAATTTGTTATTTTCATTTGCGTTCCCTGATGGCTAGAGTGGTTAATTAAGCATCTTTTTATTTGTTTATTAGCCATTTTGTATTTCTTATGTGAAATGTAAATTTATAGCCTTTTTTTCTGTAAGAAAGATTTCTTCTGTTGGTGTACAAAGACTTTTTTATATGTTGTGGGTATAATTTTTAGTTGTTGATTATTACCAGGTCTGGTTAAGTTGCTCAGGCCCTCCTGCATGCAGTAGCTGGCTATTATTCCATTGTCATGTATTGAAAGGTCTTGTGTGAGAACACTTACATGTGGTCCATGTGAAATGCCCACCCTGTTCTTTGAGTAACTTGAACCAGACTTTACCTGAACTATGTCAGTGCAGGACGTCACCCTGTGAGTTTAGAACAATAACAGCTGATTTCTCTTCCTTTAAAATTTTTTTCCTATGGCTTATTATTGTGCCTGAGTAGTAAGTAGTTCATAAATGTCCACTTAAGTTGGTTTTTGGTCAATGTATAACCTAAATATGATTGTCTTTTTGGTTTGAGATTGTTCTTATTTTTTAGTGATTCATGATAACCATTTTTATGCTCTGTTCACTTGAATATCTGAATTAAGCAGCTATTCTTCAATAAAATATATATGGTGAAAGTAGGTTTTTAAGATGTCTTTATCGTTGTTAGCATTTGTATTTTGCTCATGGATTTAATGAATATGCTCCTTTCTTTAGGTTATCACTCCATGTAGGAAACTCATCCTATGTGCTGACAATAGAAAAGAAATGGAAGATTGGATCGCAGCGCTGAAGACTGTCCAGAACAGGGAGCATTTTGAGGTAGAAAGAAGCTCTTCTTGTTGCCCTTTTCTTAATCTGCTGCCGTCTGAGTGTCTCTCATGTGTGGGTCGTACAGTTCTGGACTTGCGTTCTCAGCATGGTCCTTGTAAATTAAGGTCACCCCATTGTACTGTGACCCTGTCTTTTATAAACCTTCCTCCTTTCCTCCCCTGGATACTTTATTGATTCCTGTTTAAGTTACCACATTTAAGAATGTCAGAGATTCACCTTCTCTTTGCTGCCTTTATTTCTTTCTTCCAGCCGACCCAGTACAGCATGGACCACTTCTCAGGGATGCACAATTGGTACGCCTGTTCCCACGCGAGGCCGACCTATTGCAACGTGTGCCGCGAGGCTCTGTCTGGGGTCACGTCCCATGGACTGTCCTGTGAAGGTGTGGACGATGTATTATCTGCTGGGAAAGGCGGTCTGACCCTAGAGGTCCAAATGTAGTCACCCCACATCGTCAGGAGTGAAACGATTGTTGTGACCCCACGCTTATTTATTGTGCCTACTGAGGAGTCTTTGATAAGTTCTTTTTTATAGTAATGGATCAAAGGAAAGAAGGGAGGCAGTAATAAGGAGACAAGGAGAAGAAAGTAGAGGCCACAGAGGGAAAGAGTTGAAACTGTCAGCCCCAGTGTTAGTTATACCCACTCTTGGGGTGAATTGGGTTGTGGATAAACGGATTGAAAGTTGTCTTCTGGATCTAGAAGGCAGGGTTCCAGTGTTTGGGCAGGATCAGAGAAAGGCAAACTGTCATCCTTGGGCCAGATCCCACCTGTCTCCTGTTTCTATGCGGCTTGCGAGATTTAAAAAGGGTTTTACATTTTTTAAAAAATACATTTTTTTATTGATTTTAGAGAGGAAGGGAGAGGGATAGAGAGATAGAAACATTGATGAGAGAGAAACATAATTCGTCCGCCTCCTACATGGGAATCCAGCCGGTAACTCGGGCATCTTCCCTGACTGGGAATCAAACCCATGATCTCTTGGTTTGTGTGTTGACGCTCAATCAACCGAGCCACCACTGGCTGGGCTGGTTTTACATTTTTAAATGGTTGAAAAAAATCAAAAGACGATGACTATTTTGTGACACAGAAAATCATGAAATGGACATGGTTCATGACGGTCCTTGGGCTGCAGGGGCAGGATGAGCAGTTGGGATAGAGACTGAACTGGTTACTCTCTGGCCCTTTCCAGAAGGTTTGCTGACTCCTGGCTATACTGGGTATCTAGTCTCACTGAGGTCAGTCCCTACATATGTCCCAGTAGTTAGTTCATAACACAGGGAGTGCTCTCTGTTCCAGCTGTCCCAGGAGGCCTGGGCAGTTCCACTGGACCATCTCCTCCAGCACAGGAAACAGCTGCCACGAATGAGGCTCGAAGGTTCATGTGTTCATTCTCTCACAGTGTGCAAGTTCAAGGCCCACAAACGGTGTGCTGTGCGTGCAACCAATAACTGCAAGTGGACCACACTGGCCTCCATCGGGAAGGACATCATTGAGGACGAGGACGGGGTACGCACAGGGGCATTGGCCAAACTGGTGTGGCTCTCCTCTCCCTCAGTTCTCTTCCTTGAGGTTTTGAGTTGCTCCCACTCTGCATTTGGGGGTTCACTGTGGGCTTTTGTGCTGCCCAGCTCTGTCCAGTCCTTGTGAGTCATGCTGTGCCTGGAGTAGAGTGTGGGTGGGACAATCCTGTTCTCCCTCTGCTTGTGGTGAGAAACGTGTCTTGGTTGAAGTCATTTTGGAGCATCTTTGCCCAAGGTCTGTGCCCCTTTGTGGGGTGCTGGGACATGTTCCTAGTGCATGTCTTCGCTTGGTCTGCAGATCGCCATGCCTCACCAGTGGCTGGAAGGAAATCTGCCTGTGAGTGCCAAGTGCACGGTGTGTGACAAGACCTGTGGCAGTGTGCTGCGGCTGCAGGACTGGCGCTGCCTGTGGTGCAAGGCCATGGTGAGTGAGCGTGGCCCTCTCCTGAATCCTTCAGTTCCTCGATGGGAACAGCCTGTTCCTCCCGCATGTAGGCTGTATGTGAAGGAGGCCTTGACCCCTTGTGATGCATGGATTCTTGTTCCAGGTACACACGGCTTGTAAAGAATCCTTAGTGACCAAGTGCCCACTGGGCCTGTGTAAAGTGTCCGTCATCCCTCCCACAGCTCTCAACAGCATCGATTCTGATGGTGGGTACCAGGCGCTCTCCTGGCCTATCCCGTTCCTCATGCTCTCCCTCGTGCGTTCTCCTTCCTCACTCTAAAAGGCGCTATTGGTGATTTTGAGATGTGGTGGGGAAGAGGTCAGGCCCAGCCATCAGGGGAGAGGACTTATGCACAAAGGTGGTAAATGGTGTCCTGATGGCCACTGGGCAGGCTTAGAACTCGAGGCTGGTACCTTAGTTAAAGGTGATGGATCCAGTAGGTTGAGTAGACACCGAGTCAAAGACTCGTGTCTGTCTCTGCTGTGAGCCATTGAAATCATGTGCTCCATCAGCTGGTCTCCATCTAGCAGCAGGTATTAAATAGCACGTGATTCCATGCTGCTGGCACTTGTCCAGAGCATGTTTGATGATGTATATTAGTAAGTCAAGCATGGCAAACACTCTGGCCACGAGTTTGCCATGTTTGTATTAAGTGTTTATTGGAAAGGTGGGAAACTGGGGCCCATATCTGGGAGGAAATCGGCTCTTCAGAATTAGAGCAAGAGTGAAAGAGCAGTGCGGTGCCCGTTCTTCCTGAAATTTAGAACCCTTGTAAATATGAAGTCAGACTGGGTGGGCACTCAATCTCTTCTGTAGGGGTAATGGCCGTGTGGAAATGCGCTTGTTAACTCTTGCTGGTTCTGTGTAAGTTACAGGGCTCTCGGGTGATTACTTCCTACAGGATCAGGCGTGCCCATCTGTCTTTCATGGCTTTAGTCTGCCTCTGTCCTTTTCCATTCTCAATGCAGGCTTCTGGAAGGCCACATGTCCTCCGTCCTGCACAAGCCCCTTGTTAGTCTTCGTCAATTCAAAAAGTGGGGACAACCAGGGCGTGAAGTTCCTCAGAAGATTCAAACAGCTGCTGAACCCTGCCCAGGTTTTTGACCTTATGAACGGAGGGCCACACCTTGGGTAAGCTTGTAAAATAGATATTTCTTGGAGTTTAAACATTTTTTGAAGATAATGCATGTTTATTATTAAGAGATTCAAACATACGTGTTAAAAAAGGAAATAAAGGCCCTGTTTCTTAAACCACCCCCTCCTTCCCCACATTCTACTCTCAGAGGTACCCACTCAATAGTTAATAGAGTTGGGTGTCCTTCCAGTTTTCAAATGCGTATTTCAGGCGTGCACACACACTTTTGAACTGAATGTGGTGCATTGTTGCCTGGCATTGTGCAGTATACTGTTTAAGGGTGTCAGTATGCAATAGTGTGGGCGTTTTCTGATGTCAGTGGTTACAGACTTGCTTTGTTGCTTTCAATGGCTGTTTACTATTGGGGAGGCTTTCCTCCAGGGAGGCCAAACAGGAGAGTTTTCATTTTGGAGGCACAAGAAGTTGCTCACCTTGCAGGTGCAGTGACACGTGCAGACATGCGAGGGCCCAAGTAGCTGGAGAGCTGATGTGTCTTCTTTCTAGTTTTGTGCATGCTATAGGTTTGTAGAAAACACTTGCTTCTGTAAATTTTGTCGTTTGAACTAACTCCTTCCTCATTTGGAAGCAGCAGTTCAAGGTCGGAGCTGAAAGCCTCCTAGCTTGTGAGGGAATGGATCGTCCAGGGGATTTATAGTGGGATGTGCTTGGGGGCCTATTCTCTGGTTTGTGTTTTCCGGGAAGGTGTTGTGTTTGGAGCAGGGGCTGCTGTAACAGGAGCGGGGAGAGGATGTGCACATGGCCCCAGGGCCTGATGTGGAGGTGTTCCCATGGCAATAGCTGCTGGAGAAAAGTCCCATGGCAACTTTCTAGCCTGCTCCCTCTAGGCAGCACTCCTGATATGTAGGTAGGTGGACTTAGTTAACTGAATGACGCAGGAGCATATTCACCACTGGGTTTAGAAAGGAATCTTTTTAGTTAAAAAATGGGGCCAGTGCCCTGGCCGGGTGGCTCAGTCGATTGGAGCATTATCCCTTACACCAAAAAGGTTGCGGGTTCAGTCCCCGATCAGGGCACATACCTAGGTTTTGGGTTCGATCCCTGGTTGGGGTGCATATGGGAGGCAACCTATTGATGTTTCTCTCTTTCTCTCTCTCTGAAAGCAATAGACATATTCTCAGGTGAGGATTAAAAAAGGAGGAGGGGGGTTCAGTGAAGGAATCAGACAGCCCTTGTCCTGATATACTAAACAGGTTCACTCAGCGAGGCACTGAGGGTGTTGGACGAATGCTGTGGAATGGCTTTGGGCAGGGAACTTGAGAAGAACCAAATATTCCTTGTCTGCATGCAGACCCGTGTTTGGGGTGGTATTGCGTAGGAGACAGGATGACGTAGGGGCCCCCACAAAGGCACAGGGGCAGTTGGTTTAGTAAACTCTAATTTCTGGGAAGCAGCTTCGATCTCACACTTTATAAACAAACTTAGGCACACTGTTTCACTTTCTTGATTCCTGCCCTTGATGTATCACCTGTCCTCGGAGAGCAGGAGGCCTGGGAGAGGTCAGTGTTCTCAGAGGAGCACCCTGACAGTCACAGGCAGCCTTGATGCTTCAGAGTCTCACGTATGTTTATTCCCTGAGCCACGTGCGTCCCTCATTCCCTTTTGTCTTTCCAGGACATCCTCTGGCTCAGATTCAGCTAGATGGAAGGCCTACTACGGCGGGCCCCTGATAGAGAAGGTCACATGACAGCGTGTCTGTCACCGTGACAGGGAGGCATGCAGATTCTTTGGGAACCCAGAGGAATTTATAAATCAAATTGGGGTTTCTCAGTTTCTCCCTGAGCCAGTGTTTGAGGAGAATTGGTGTCATGGCAGGGAGGGAGGTCTGGAGCCTGCTGGGCAGAAGATGCTGTGTGTGCCAAGAGGTGAGAAGACAGTGGGATGGCAGCTGCTGGCCAGGGAGGGTTGTAGGTGCTGGCCGAGAGGTTTGAACCTTTCCTGGAAACAAGTGGCAACTTCTTAAAGTGAGACACTGGACAAGACTTGTTTTGGGAAGATCATACTGGTAGCAATTGTAGGTATCCGCAGGAGACGTGAGCTGGGGAGAAGTCTCTTTTAGTGATTATCAGAGAAGCAATGGTGGACAGGACAGCAGGGTTGGCCTGGTGACTGTTTTGATGGTAGCTCTGCTATTTTCCAAGGAGGGGAACCTAGGACACGCGAGTGACTCTTTTGGTAGACAAGTGCAAGTGTTGTCCTTCAGGAAAGCCTGGAGGTTATGGTTTAGGGTCATGGTCATCAGCATATGTATGATCTCTGAAGCCAAAACTTGGGTCAGGCCGCTCAGGAAGTGGGTGAGGAGTGAGCAGAGGGGGACACTGCATGCGAGGGGCAGGTGACCACGAAGAGCACGGGAAGGTGGATTACGCGGGGAGGAGGGATGGGTCACATCACCTGGGAGGATGCAGTGGCCCAGGGGGAAGATAAAGTGGACATAATGTGCTTCTTGGGCTCCTCAGCTGCCCATGAAGGTGCTGGCTGCGCGTGGGGACTAGGCGAGTGGAGAATGGGCACAGAGGCCTCGGGTGGGAGGCTTTTGCTCTCAGGTAACCAGTGGCCCCAGCAGGCCGAGCCTGAGCACCTGGGCTCTTCCTCTGAGGGACTTAATTGCAGGAGAGGGTGCAGGGTCACCCTGAGGACCACACACGGGGCCCCTCGCCCAGGACTGACTGGCCATCATTTGTCATTTAGAATGTACCTCATTTCATCACATTCTCTTTTCTTTGCAGCTTACGCTTATTCCAGAAGTTTGATACATTCCGGATTCTGGTTTGTGGTGGGGACGGCAGTGTTGGCTGGGTCCTCTCTGAAATTGACAGCCTCAATCTTCACAAACAGGTGCCTGAATCTGGAGGAGCCTAGCCCTGGGAATGGGGTGGGGGGATGATGTCACAGAAAGAAGCTGGGCTGTCTTGGGTGACGCTCCATGTCCCCTTGGAGTACTGTTCCCAGGTAGGGGCCAGCAAAGGTCTGGAAGGGAAGAGCTGGTAGCTCGATAGCATCATGGGGCCGGAAGCTGGGGCTGGGGCTGTGACGGGAACAGGAACTTCACAGTTAGAAGTAAAGGTATGACCTTTTTGTCTACTTAGTTGGGCAAAAACAAAAAAGATGAACAACGGACAGGTGTGGGAAAGGACAGTTTTTTGTGGCATTGGGAAATGAGATTGGTGCAGTCTGGAATGACAGCAATGTGGCAGTACAGATCAGAGTCTAAATGTTGGACGCTCTTTGAAAGAGAGCACAGTTGGGAAAGGGTCTATATGATTTTCACCAGTGGTCTTTATGAATGCCCAGGTAGGGAATCATCAGTGGGGGGAGTGAGAAGCTCAATGCTGGCAGAGCTCTGCCCAGCGGAAAACCGCCCGCAGATCTCCACTTACTGCCATGGGGCGAGCGCAAGATGCCACAACATGCTGATTTATAAAATGCAGGAACGGAACAGCATGGGTGATATGAGTCCGTTGTTGATAGAGAGAGGTCCAAGGGACCCTAACTGTGACTTGCAGTTCCAGTAAGTCTATTTCTGTCCCTTCCTGCTCTCCAGGGTATGTCTTATTTTTATTTCTTTACTATTGAAATCAAACATCTCAATTAACCGTGAATTTATTTTTTTCAATATATTTTTATTGATTTCAGAGAGGAAGAGAGAGGGAGAGAGAGAGATAGAAACATCAATGATGAGAGAGAATCATTGATTGGCTGCCTCCTGCATGCCCCACCTGGGCATATGCCATGACGGAATCGAACCGTCAACTCCTGGTTCATAGGTCGATGCTTAATCACTGAGCCTAGCCAGTCGGCTAACCATGACTTTTTTTTTTTTTTTAATCTTTATTGTTCAGATTATTACAGGTGTTCCTCTTTTTACCCCCCATGCCTTTACCCCCCACCACTGTCTTCATCCATAGGTGTAAGATTTTTGTCCAATCTCTTCACGCACCCCTCACACCCCCTTCCCCCTGAGAATTGTCAGTCTGCTCCCTTTCTATGTCCCTGATTCTATTATATTCACCAGTCCATTCTGTTCTTCAGATTTTTTATTCACTTGATTTTTAGATTCACTTGTTGGTAGGTATGTATTTGATGTCATTTTGTTCATAATTTTTATCTTTACCTTTTTCTTCTTCTTCCTCTTCTTAAAGAATACCCTTCATCATTTCATGTAATCCTGGTTTGGTGGTGATGAACTCCTTTAGCTTTTTCTTGTCTGTGAAGCTCTTTATCTGACCTTCAACTCTGAATGATAGCTTTGCTGGGTAGAGTAATCTTGGTTGTAGGTTCTTGCTGTTCATCACTTTGAATATTTCTTGCCACTCCCTTCTGGCCTGCATAGTTTCTGTTGAGAAATCAGCTGACAATCGTATGGGTGCTCCCTTGTAGGTAACTAACCGTTTTTCTCTTGCTGCTTTCAAGATTCTCTCTTTGTCTTTTGCCCTTGGCATTTTAATTATGATGTGTCTTGGTGTAGTCCTCTTTGGATTCCTCTTGTACGGGGTTCTGTGCGCTTCCTGAACTTGTAAGTCTGTTTCTTTCACCAGGTAGGGAAAGTTTTCTGTCATTATTTCTTCTAATAGGTTTTCAATATTTTGCTCTCTCTCTTCTGGCACCCCAAAAGTACGGATGTTGGTATGCTTAAAGTTGTCCCAGAGGCTCCTTATATTATCTTCATATTTTTGGATTCTTTTTTCTTTTTGTTTTTCTGGTTGGGTGTTTTTTGTTTTCTCATATTTCAGATCTTTGGTTTGATTCTTGGGGTACATTGATCTACAGTTGAGTTTCTGTATATTCTTTATTTTAGACAGTGTATGCTTAATTTCTAACTGGTCCTTTTCCATTTTTTTGGCATTCTCATTACGATCCTTAAAGGTCTCACTAAGTTCCTCAGCGGTTTTTAGAAGATTCTTGAGTAACCTTATAAATGTGGTTCTGAACTCTATGTCGTCCATTAGTTTGCTTTCCTCCATTTCTTTCATTCGTGACATGTTTCTTTGTCTCCGCATTTTGGCTGCTTCCCTGTGTTGATGGAGTGGCTTTGTGTGGTAGGTGACCTATAGGGGCCAGTAGCTCAGCCTCCCCAATCACCTGAGGTGGATGCTCTTGGTACACCCCTTTGTGGGCTGAGTGCAAAGTCTTTGTGTAGTTAAGCCTTGATTGCTGTTGGTACACTGGGAGGAATTGACCTCCAGGCCAATTGGCTGTGAGGACCCGCTGTGTCTATAATGGAAGAACTGCTGCGCTGGAGACACGCTTATGGTGCAGGACTTGTTTCAGTGGGGCTTTGGTGCTCACTGAGTCTGCCTCTTGAATGTGTCACTTATGGATATGAGGAGTTGAAATCTGGTGTCTCACACTGACCACTAGGTACACTGGCTTCTGGGTCTCCAATGGGGTGCAGGTCAGCTACTGTCTGAGGCCACCCAGCAGGAGCTACAGCGAGAACTACAGTTTTCTCCTCTTTGCTTGGGGTTTGGAGGTTTTGGAGCTGTCTGACCTGGGCTGCAAGTTTGCTAGGTTAAGTTGCAATAGGGCAGGCCATTCATATTCTAAAGCCGCTGCCTGGAGCTTGGGTGGGTTTGTTGATTGTGTGGGGCGGGGTCTCAGGGCGTCACTAGGCTAGGGCGTGGCAAACAGCGATGGCTGCCAGTAAGCCAGCTCTGCGTCTCCGACCACTGTCCCCGGGTCCTGTGCCCCAGCACAGTAAACAATTATTCCTGCGCGCAGCCCTGCAAGCAAGCCACCTCACTTTCCGACCCGATGGCAGACAGTCCAGCTTCTCCCCGTAGGAGTTTGGGTCCCCTGCATCTCCCCAGAAACTGGAGTTCGGAGTAATTGGGAGCTTGTCTCCCTTCAGGTTGAAAAAACAGCGCTCCCAGTCGCCCGTTGCCAGCCCCATTCGCGTGCCTCCGTACCTCAGCTTTTCAGCGCTTGTGCACATCTCAATGCTCTTTTCTCTTTCCTTCTAGTTGTAGAACTTCCACTCAGCCAGCTTTCCCGTGGTTCTGGGTGATAGACGTTTTGTCTTTTAAAATTGTTGTGCGAGGCAGCAGTTTAGGTGTTTACCTACGCCGCCATCTTGGATCCTCCCTCTAACCATGACTTTTTAAGTGAGTTACCTGTTTATGTTCCTTGCCTACATTTCAATTGGGGTATTTGCCTTTTAAAAAATTAAAAAGATTTTAATTTTTAAGGATTATGTTATATTAGGGATGTAAACTCTTTGTCGGTGATATTTTTTCCTACTTTGTCATTTGCTTTCAACATACTTTTTTCCAGATCTTCGACCTGATTCTCAGGTGGGGTGGACTGTTTTTAGGCATTTTTTAGCCTCAGGCACTAAAATGATGGAAGTTGGACAGTGAACTCTCCAGCAAGGCCACTTGCTCAGGAAAGAGAATGCTTCCCTCTAGTGGTAAAGTTAGAGAACTACACTTAGGTCCTGTGTTCTGTTGACTTCCAGGATGATCTATAAGTTTGTCACTAATCAGGAAGGCAGGTTTCATCCACTCAGTTGAGTTCAGTGAGCACTGTCTCCTTCAGCTTCTCTGTGGCACTCGATTCTCTGGTCAGCCCATCTTTCCCCTAGCTTTCCTCGGTGTTTCTCGTCTTCCTGGATGCCCCTTCCCACCTCAAGCCCAACATTTCCAGCACTGAGCACACCACTCAACCCTGCCTGCCCCCCATTTCTTTCTTTAGAGTCTGAAAATTATCACCACCAGACATCCAAGCCAGAGATTTGGCAGTTGATCATTCTTGATTCTTCCCTTACCCTCCCTCCTCATTTCTACTTAGTTGCTGGGCTCAGTCCTGCCACCCCAGAATGTCTTAAGCTAGCCCCTGTGTGCTGCTGTCCACCTTCCTCGGGGACCTTCACCATGGGCAGTTCTGCCCATGAACCCCCCTAAGTGTTCTTTGGTGGCCCCTTGTCTTTAGGACAAAGTCCAGACATCATAACATAGCTTGCTAGGGCCCCAGTTTGCCTCCCTCTTCCTTCTCTGCTTCTCCAACTTTTTCCTCACTACCCTCCTCTTGATGGGACTCTGACTTGGCAGAGGGTCACCTCTCCATCACTTTCACCTCCACTGCTTGTGCCTTTTCTTTTAGGTTCCAGGGAGCCAGTGCCAGGTCCTCTTCACCTAATGCTCGGGCCTCCTGGTCCTACCCTCCAGCTCGCTGTCCCCTGCAGGGTGGCAGGGCCTCCCTTGTGGCTGGAGTAGGTGACCATTGGTTGTGCAGTTATTAGGACCAGTGACCCTCCCTGCACACTGCATGTAGAAATTGGAGGAGGAGAGGTCTAGGCAGCTGGTGTCTAGGGAGCTTCCTGAGGACTGACTTGATGTGGTGGGAGCTCTGGGGTGGGAATTCCAAGGGGAGGGGTTGAGGCCTGAGCAGTGCAGGGGGTGCGGGTCTCTGGGGAATGGCAGGTAGAGGGGTGTTGGCTGAGCACTGGGTGTGCTTGAGTTTCGTGACCAGACTGGATGTCCTGGTGCCTGTTCTGATGGGACTTAGAAGCCATTGCCGATGTTTTTGGAGGAGTAAGATGACACTAGTGATGTCTTTAGAAGATGAGCTTGGCTTCAGTGAGTCAGATGTAGTGGATGGAGGGATAGGCGGTGGGAGTTACAGAATCATTCTTCAGGGGTTCAGACACTCAGCAGTCAGAGACAGGACTGTGGCCATAGCTGTAAAAGTGGGAGGGGAGGGGAGGGGATTTGGGAAATGTAGATCAGAGATGTCCTAGAGGGTAGTCAAAATGTAGCAACATGTGAGATGCGGCCTGTGGGAGACGGAGAACTTTTCTGTGGGATTAGAAAGGCGGTGGGCTCTGTGGCTCTGCCTGGAACGGAAGCCCCACCCCTTTTGGAGCAGGTCTCTTTCACTGAGTTCAGCCACCATTGTCAGCAAAGAGGAAGGGGCTCAATGCTGTATCTTCCCACTGTGTTTTGCAGTGTCAGCTGGGAGTGCTGCCCCTGGGCACAGGGAACGACCTGGCTCGTGTGTTAGGCTGGGGATCGGCCTGTGACGATGACACCCAGCTCCCGCAGATCTTGGAGAAGCTGGAAAGAGCCAGCACCAAGATGCTGGACAGGTGAGTGGGGTGCATTCTCGGGCTGCTCCACAGGAGCTAGTCGGAGACAGGTAACCTCCACCAGCTGTTCTTACCCGGGGTCCCTGGGAACCATAGGCCTTTGACAAATAGTTGTAAAAATTTGACCTGAGCTGGAATTCTTTTTTACTGGGAGTCCTTAAGTTTTGACCAGGATTATGAAAAATATAAGACAGGTTATGGACTGAGTGATGAGGTCTTCTCTTGAGGCCAAGCCTGATCCACTGGGACTGTTAAAGAAGGTGGCGCTGTCCCCTTCAGGCATTGCAGCCGTCATCTGATGCCTGTCAGTAGAGTGCTCGTTATCCATAATTGAACAATCCCATTTTCTCATATCCTGTTCCCAGAAGGATCTTAAGTATTGGATACATAGTCTCTGTGTGTTTAACAATCCTTTGGCATCCTTCTTGGGTGAACTGCTTTTAGTTCTGACTCATGTCTGAAATCCTGCTCACCAGAGCCTGTGGTGGATTGGTGTCATTGAAAATGCTCATGTTCGTCACAATCCTGTGGTTGCCATGAGCAGGTTTGATCACGCATCCACTCGGCTGCCCCTCTCATGTTGTGCATTTGATGAAGTGAAGAGCTGGCTGCTGGCTTTCTCTTCCATTAGTGGAGCCATAGTGACTTATTGGTGTAGCATTTGTACACCAGCCATCATAAAGGACTTACAGATGAAGTTAGAATTGTTGTAAGGTCAGGTCCCCAGGTCACAAGGAGGGAGGTGTAGGGCCTGCCTGGGAGGCGGAGCAACCTGCTGGGAGCTGCCTTTGTGTGCAGGTGGAGTGTCATGGCCTATGAGACTAAACTGCCCCGGCAGGCCTCCTCTTCTACCGTCGTCACCGAGGACTTCAGCGAGGGTTCCGAGGTATTTTCCGGTTACCTCCCCTCCCCCACACCCCCAGTGCTCTCATGCCCAGCCCTAGGTTAGACCAGAAGTTCAGGGTCAGCTCAATGTTGAGGTGAAGCCACATGGACTCTGACCTCCCAGGCTTTGGGTCACCTGGAGGCTTCCCAGTTGTCATCAGAATTTGGGGCCTTTGTGGTGACAGTTCCCTAGAACTTCCCAACCTCCCTTGCACCTGCTGCTGCCCCATCATCCTCCATGTTGCCTCCCTTTGCAGCTGGCTGTGCCAGTTCAACCATTCACTCTTCTTTTTGTTTTATGGCTATTATGTCTTAATAGTTCTTAAGGGCCTAAACTTTGCCTTCCTTATTTTATATCCTGCAGTAGTGCAGTCCTGGCACATAGCTGTGCTCATCCCCACTGGGCAAGCTGGCTGCTGGCTGAGCAGGAGAGAGAACTCTGCCAGGGGCCATCTGCTCGCCAGCAGGGTCAAGGACAGTGGGCTAGGTCAGCGGTCGGCAAACTGGCCCCCAGGCCACATCTTCCTGGGTCTGCTTTGACATGGCCTGTGAGCAGAGAATGGTCTGTCCCTTTCAAGAGAGGAAGACTCTGTGTACTGTCTAGCTGATAGTAAAGTTTGTTGACCCTGGGCTCGGGCCTAGAGTGGGCTCATTACACAGCTCAGATCTCCCATTTCAGCAGGCAGAGATGAGTGGGGAAGGGGGAACTTATATTGAGAGAAGGAGATGGGCCAGGCCGCATTCCCAACCAGGTAGACAGATGTGTTGTCTGCTGTGAATGGAACCTAAATTAAGGAGTGTTGCCTACGGAAACAGGATATAGAAGATCCTAGCACAGGCTGCTGGTGGTGAATCTCAGACTAAAGGACAAAGAAGTATGAGGTTATTTGTAAGTCTTTATCAACATGCTCTTTTTTGTTAAGGTCCATCTGTCCACATCTGGATGAAGCCTTTGAAATCTTTCAGATAGCACTGGCAGGTCTCAGATTGTTGAAAGAAGTAGCTGAGGCCCGGCTAGTGGGGGCAGTGGGTGAGGAATTCACTGGGTGAACTGTACCTACAATGATCCCTCCCTGTTTTGGGGTAATTGTAGGTACAGCAAATTCTCTTCTATGAAGATTCGGTCGCGGCCCATCTTTCTAAAATCCTGACTTCTGACCAGCACTCGGTGGTGATCTCATCAGCAAAGTGAGTGCCAGCTGCCCAGGGGAACCAGGGGTCCAGCACACAGGGTGTCCAGTTCGCAGCCAGGACTGTCTCTCTAGAAGCATCTTCCTGCGTTTTCTCCCACAGAGTGCTCTGCGAGACGGTGAAGGACTTTGTGGCTCGAGTGGGAAAGGCCTATGAGAAGACGACTGAGAGCTCGGAGGAGTCTGAGGTCATGGCCAAGAAGGTCTGTTCCCCTGGGCCCCTGCCTGGGAGGGTGTCAGGATGAGAGGCACTCCATTCCACTCCATTTGTTCCCCGTCCAGTGCTCTGTCCTGAAAGAGAAGCTGGATTCTCTCCTCAAGACCTTGGATGACGAGTCCCAGGCCTCGTCCTCTCTGCCCACCCCGCCACCCACCATTGCTGAGGAGGCAGAAGATGGAGACGGAACGGGCAGCAGCTGTGGGTCAACTGTGGACCGCTCGATGGGGTCAGCGTGTCCAGTCCGGCCGCAGATATTCAGGCCTCGGGAACAGCTCATGCTGAGAGCCAACAGCCTGAAGAAGGCGATTCGTCAGATCATAGAACACACAGAAAAAGGTAGCTGGCCTCTTAATGACAAGGGAGCTTTCTTCAGGCAAGTGCTGGGCACGCCCAGTTTCCTCCGAACATGGTGCTGGAAAGGCATCCACCATGTAGGCCAAAGCCTGCTAGCCCGAGGTCGCTTCCGGCCTGTGCGGTTTATCTCTAGCCTGCCTGACAAGAGGCAGCAGCTGCTACCTGAGTGTGCCCGCAGCGTTTCTCCCTGCTCATCTACTTGGTCTGATGTAAACACTGGGAAGAGAACCCAGGGATCCAGAAAGTGGAAGGCAGAGCTGAGGGCACCCCTCGCTGGTGAAAAGGTGTCTCATGGGCATACGCAGTGGGCTCCTTGGAGAAACTGATCCCTGAATAGGGGGCCCACTCCCTAGAAGGGAGCTAACCTGTGGGAACTCTGCCCAACCTCGGGTCAGCCCTGCAGGATGTGTCCTATCCAGTTGGAGGAGGGGCTGCCCTGGGGGAGTGTGTTCTGAGAGAGCCATGGTGCTTAGAACTGAGGTGCTCTTAGGACACCTGGAGAGGTGGGCTCCATCCATCAAGTCAGTGGACAGAGAGAGGTTGGAGGTTGGGGGAGCCCAGGGAGGCGGTCAGACAAGTGGGGGAACCATGTGCACCATGGTGTCTGAGTCAGAGGACTGCTTCAGTGGTGGAGGGTGCGCAGGGCCTGGGCAGGTCATTGGCCTGGTGTGCTGACTTCCCACCATCAGCCTGGGGCCTGGGCGAGGTAGATAGATCACATAGGATAAAGATTTGCCTGGCTAGTCACTCCCTTTCCCCAGACTCGGTTTGCTAAACTTAGATGAGAATGCTGAAAAACCACATTGACCTGTGAACTTCATTGCCTCCAACCTTGCCGGGACCCCCAGATTGCTCCTGAGCAAGTTTTTTCTTATCTTGGGTCTGTCTTGTCTCTCATTACCCTCGGAAACCATTTCACACGTCCACACCCTTCAGACGCTTTCCTAGCCCTCACCTTTTCACTCTGAGCAGATCAGCCTGCTTCTTGCTTCCGTGAGAGTAATAAGTCGTGACCTCCTACCTACATACTGGTGGATGCACGAGGTGGGGGCCCTCATCACATCTCCCAGGGCTGCTCTAGGCTCTCAATCCTTCACTCACCTTCTTTCCACATCTTCAGCCTCTGGGCCAGGGGTGGGCAAACTTTTTGACTTGAGGGCCACAATGGGTTCTTAAACTGGACCGGAGGGCCGGAACAAAAGCATGGATGGAGTGTTTGTGTGAACTAATATAAATTCAAAGTAAAGGAGCGGAGGGGAGAGCAAGAGAACCCTCCGCTCTTTCGGCTCCGCGGGCTGGATAGAACAGCTGAACGGGCTGGATTCGGCCCGCGGGCCGTAGTTTGCCCACGGCTGCTCTGGGCCCTCTTCCCCAGCCAGCTGGCACGGATGCCCGGTGCCCATGGTACTTGCAGTGTGCTGGGACCAGGGGGACAGTGGGAATGAGGTGGGAGCTTCAGGACTAATCTGCAGCCAAGAGGACATTTGAAGGAAAATCAAATGGGTAGACGAAGAGGGGTGTCTGTTCAGCAGGACCTCCATCAGCCTGGCCTTGCCTGTGGTAATGTCCTTGGGCTGAGCTATGGACGTTCTTTCCTTGCAGCTGTCGATGAGCAGAATGCCCAGACCCAAGAGCAGGAGATGATCGTCTTAGGTCTCTCTGAGTCAGAGGAGAAAAAGGACCTGAAGTCAGAGGACACGGTGTGCCACAGTGAGAGCTGCGGGGTTGCCAAGCATAGAAGCCTCCGCAAAGGTACAGCTGCCAGCCTGGATGCCCTCAGTCCTGCGGTCGGGCCTGGCACTCAGAAAGCTTGCCAAGGAAGTGTCGGGGCTGTGCTGGCCCATTGCTCTGGCCACTTACAGGGCCTTTCCCTGTGCCACCTGCTGTGTGCGGTTTGTCTGGTGGCAGGTGGGAGGGGTGCTGGGAGTGGGGGGCCTTGCTGCTGAGGAGTGTGCTTTCTTCAGAACCTCCCTGTGCCCCAGACCCTATAGGGCTCAGAACCTTCCTGTGTACCCCAGACCCAGTAGGTCTCAGAACCTCCTGGCTGTAGCCCGCCAAATGCCATGCACATACGAAATTTGTTCCAGCCAGAGCCAGCCTGGCCTGGCATTTTGGTCAGGGCATCACCCAGCCCCACGGGTCATCTTCCTATACACCTTACCTGTCCTGGAACAGTGCAGGCTCCTGGTGTGGGGAATGTCCCCCTCACTGGCTGTGCATGGCCCCTCCCTTGTACCCAGACAAGCCAATAAGAGGTGTCTGCCTCAGAGTTCACTCCATGGTCATTACCACTTAGAACTCTACTTGGCGTGGGCCCCAAGTGTGAGTAGGGTCCCCCTCCATGCCCCGCCCCAGCCTTACCCTGTTCAAGGCATTCAGACCCACTTGCCTCTCGTCCCTTCTTTGTCTCTCTCTCTGGGCCTCTTTCTTTATCTCATCAGCTCCACCTGGGCTGACCAGTGGCTTGTAAGCTCCTCACTTCCCCCAACCCCTCCACCTGGCATTTCTCTAATGAACTTTCCCAGCAGTCAGTCATGGCTTTGTGTCCTGTTTTTATAGTGTCCAAGTCCCCATGTGAGAAGCTGATCAGCAAAGGGAGTTCTGCCTCTCTTCCTCCCCAGTCAGGAAACCGGGATGGCCTCCCAGCGCTGAACACGAAGATCCTCTTCCCGAGTGAGTGACCCCACCCCCATGTGGGCACATTGGTGAGCCTATCTGTGGGAGGGTGTCAGGCCCGACGCTTTTCCCGGCACTGGTCTGTGGGAATAAATGAGACCGGGTCTCTGTCCTCCAAGAGTCTATAGGTCCTTGGGAAAGTAGATAGAATTCAGAGTTAGGTCAGGGTATGAAAGTGCTCTTACTCATTACCAAGGGCAGGTGGCACCCAGATCGCCTCGGGGGCGGGGGTGGGGCTCAGGAAGGCAGGTGGAGCAGGCAAAAGAGTTGTCCTGAGTGACCGAGGCGGGTGGGCAGGCTGTGGTGGGACTGTGGAGTCGTGCCGCTGTTTCTAGCACGATTGCAGCAGGAGCAGCTAGCCGCTGGGAGGGCTGGCCCCGTCCTCTGCCCTGCCCTGCCCTCACTTTGCCTGGGATGAAGTGCAGGCAACTCCTGCTGCTGCTTCCCCTGGGGGAGTGGTGACAGGACTTGTCTTCATAGGAAGGAATGCCACAGGAGTTGAAATTGCCAGTAGGACTCCCTTAACCAGCTTCAGGTAGAGTCCGGAGGCCTCCTAGCCACGCCATCTACTCCTATAAGTGACTTGTCAATTTCTAGAGAATCTCCACTCCACTGAATAGAAAGAAAATTCTAGAAGCCCTTGGGAAGTGAGCCCTCGGAAATGAGCATTTGGGTATCCAGTGATAAAGATATTACTGGAGGCATGGATGGGCAGAACGTTCAACAACAGGTTTCATCTCTGCCTTAATGTGTGATTTAAAGATTTTAAATTGATGCAGGCGGCTTGAAGGTGTGTTTATTTCTCATGAATGTAGCCTTCCAAAGCTGGACGACTGGGCTCTAAGATCAGTCGTACGAAGAGCTCATTCTGGCGGAGCTTTGTACATTTAATGAGGACTGTCTTCACAAGCCATTTCTGTACGTGTCTCACAGGTGTTGATTTCTATCACCAGTATGTTCGCTTTTGTTTCATGACTATGGGTTGTCTCCCTCACAGATGTTCGTGCGGGGATGTCTGGTTCCTTGCCTGGCGGTTCAGTTATCAGTCGCTTATTAATTAATGCTGATCCCTTCAACTCCGAACCAGAAAACCTGTGAGTGTGGCATGAACCAAGGGAGCATGTTGGTAAAGAATGCTCAAGCCTGGAAAAGTGATTTGGCATTAACTAGAGTAATTTGTGAGCCGTTGACTAGGGGATCCTCTTCCAGCTGGTGTCAGCTGATAAGGAAAACCCAGAAGTGGGAAGCCTCAGCTAAGGAGTGGGACGATGGGATGATGGGATGTAGCCTGTCCTGGCTCATTTCCAGTGGTCACGAGGCAGCGTCTTCTGAACATACGTAATGTTCTGAGGTTTTTGGCAGGTTCAGAAACTCCTGTTAGGAACTAACTTTCCACTTGTTCTTCATTATCACTGTTTGGTAACCTTGGCTGACCCTGTGTTGGTGCCTCTTCCTGACTACCTCCCCTCCCCGACCCCCCCCCCCCCCCACCATGTTCTGCTGCTTTCTCCTATGGTCTGCTCCCCGTTAGAGCTGCAGTCACAGATCCCTGGGCTGGAAGCTCCTGGCGATCCCCAGGGAGATGCTGTCCTGGGCTGAGATGTGTGGGGAGGCGAGTTCCGGAGCTGCTTTGTGCTCCCGCACTGTGTCCTCTGCCCCTGGACTGAGGCAGTGAGGACTGTGTACAGCAGTTCAGTTGAATCTGTTCCTGTGTGTGTACACGCCACTGCAGACACAGATGGTGTTTGAAAACCCATTCTTCTAGGTTTTCCTTTCTGCCGGCTGATAGCAAGTTCTGGGCAGTTAGCGACAGGTGGCAGTTGGTTAAGTTGCCAACCATGTGTTTGGTGTGGTGGGGAAGAGCCATTAAGAAATGTGTGGTTTACAGAAACTGGGTTTTGGGAAGGTGAAGCTGGAAGTGTGCAGAGTGGCAGTCCTGCCAAGCCGGTTTGCCAGGGAGCTGCCTCTGTTCAGACACCTGTTGCCACGTTCTGGCCTGCTCAGTGCTTGGGCATCCCGTCTAGGACCTGCCCCTGCCACCTACCGCCTGTCTGCTCCTCACTCCAGGCCCTCCCGGGCTGCCCGGGCTCTTGTTTTGACCCGCCCTGACATTGTTTCCTCGAAAAGGCCAGAACTATTGTCCTCCTGTGAGCAGTGCCCTGGAGCCTCCCGAACTGGATATTTTGTTTGTTTTCTTAATCTGAGATCTCTGAGGTTCCAAGTCTGGCAGCCACAGCCATTCGTCTATCTTTGTTCTCTCCTCTTCAGACTGGGGAGACTTCTTCTTCACCTAGGGAGACCAAAGCTGCTTTCCTCCTCCACCCAGGCGGGGGCACCAGGCCGTCCCCATCACCCCAGGACCTGGTCATGCTGTCTGTGCTGCCATGGCCTTCTGTGGCCTGCCTGTCCACTGCCCAGGCCCCTGCAGCCCTGCTTCCTCCAGGCCCTGAGCCCTGGCAACACTGTGTTCAGTGAAGGGAGCCAGACGCAAGGGCCCCATGTTTTGGGACCCATTTCTGTGAAATGTCCAGAGGAGGCAGATCCATGGAGATGATAAGTAGATTAGTGGTTGTTGGGGGCTTGGGAGGGGTTGAGAGTGCTGGCTAATGGTGTGAGCTTTCTTTTTGGGGTGATATGGTAATTCTGAAATTGATTGTAGTGATGGTTACATGACTCTCTGACTGCATTAAAATTGCATTGTAGCCCTAGCTGGTTTGGCTCAGTGGATAGATGGTCGGCCCACGGACTGAAGGGTCTCAGATTTGATTCTGGTCGAGGGCATGTACCTCAGTTGCAGGCTCTATCTCTGGCCCTGGTCGGAGTTTGTGTGGGAGGCAACCAATCGATGTGTGTCTCTTACATCGATGGTTCCCCTCCCCCCTCCCCCTTTCTTCCCCTCTCTCCCCTCCCTCCCACTCTCTAAAAATCAAATGGAAAAATATCCTCGGCTGAGGATTAACAAAGCAAAACAAAAAAACAGCCCCCAAAATTGCATTGTACATTTTAAGTGAGTAAACTATATGGTATATGATTTCTCAACACTGTTACCTAAAATAAAAAAATAAAATAAAATAAAAAACAGAGATTTGCCCTCAGGAAGAAGTGCTAGAGGTTGGGAAGCTGCTAAACAGAGTTGTTTTAATTGCTCTGAAACCCCTTTTGCAGAGAGTATTACACAGAGAAATGTGTCATGAACAATTATTTTGGCATTGGCCTGGATGCGAAGATATCTCTGGACTTCAACAACAAGCGTGATGAGCACCCGGAGAAGTGCAGGTGGGTGACACCTGTGTGCACACCTGTCCTCGAGTCTTCCTCATTTCTCCTGGTCAGTAAGGTAATTTTTGGAGTCAGCAGGTAAAAGGATGTGCATTATGCTACCTGAATGCCTGGTGTCTACAAATGGAGGTGCTTTCAAAGGTGGGTGGAAGCAGGTGAAAGTCCAAGAGGCCAGCCTGGAGGAGGCTTGCCCGAGGGTTGTCCAGGTTTGGGCAAATTCAGCATAAGAAAGCGAGTGACCCCAGTCAATGGGAAGAGGAGACTCATAAGTCTGTGAGGTTGCTGTACAGGGGCAGGTAACACAAAGTGTGCTAAGAAGTGGACAGTGTGTCAGGAGATGGCAGGCTGGTTATTCCACCTGTAAATCGCACACCCGGAAAAGACAGAAACACCCAGCAGCATTGATCACCAGCATGTACAGATGTGCTTTTCAAATGTCATATGGTAAACATAATTTTATAGTCAGAAAAGCTCATGGTTTATAAAATGTTTGTGAAGTTTTACCTTTCAGGGTATGATTACTTTCTTGAGAAATACTACTTTTCCTGTCAATAAACATATCTCTGTGCTTACCTTTCATAGATACTAACAGGGACTGTCCTTCCTTAAGGGGTCACTGCTGCAGGGAATCGCAGAGTCTCGCCCTTTTGTGATCAGATGCCACCCCACACTTTTTAGCAATGACTGTAGTTAACTAGAAAGAAAGCCACGGCCCACGTTCGTTCTGTCATTCCTTCTCTAGGAGCCGAACCAAGAACATGATGTGGTATGGGGTGCTTGGGACCAAAGAGCTGCTGCACAGGACCTACAAGAACCTGGAGCAAAAGGTCCTGCTGGAGGTGAGCTGGAGGGCCTCCTGTTAGCGCTGCTCCCTGTGGATCCCTCGGTGGGAGGGGAGCCGCCCATAGCGGGGCCTCCTCGGCCCTGGGGCGGGTTGCCTGTGAGGAAGGACTGGTTGATGCCTGAATCTCACCTTTCCTTGTCCTGCTTCTCCACTGTGCAGTGTGATGGGCGGCCCATCCCGCTCCCCAGTCTCCAAGGAATTGCTGTCCTCAATATTCCCAGCTATGCCGGAGGGACCAACTTCTGGGGAGGCACCAAGGAAGATGATGTACGTACAGGGGTTCTGGGTAGCATGGGCCTGAGCTTGGGGGCAGAGGGGGCAGTGACCAGAGAGGCAGCCCCTTCAAGGAGCATTAGCCACTTGGGGCCCTGATAGAGCATCAGCACTCGGGGTGCTCTGTCAGTGATGCAGAGGGATGGATGCACACCACCTTTCTTGTACTGGCAGGCGAGGGGCGGGGAGTACAGTGGAGAGAAAGACAGGTGGCATCCCCTGCTCATGAGAAGGGAGGCTGAGTAGAACAGATGTGGTCAGAGGCACAGGTGTGATGCAGAAGCCGGGCCCAGCCCTGACTGGTTCCGATCTGGGAAGGCTTCTAGGAGGAGGTGACATCTATGTTGAGACCTAAAGGATGATTTGGGGTGAGCCAGGTCAGGTGGAGTGTTGGGGGAGGGAAGAAGAGGAGGAGGCTGTTCCAGGCAGAGGGAGCAGCAGATGAAAGGCTTAGTGGTTAGACAATGACATGGGGCAGAAGTTGTCTGATGGCACTGTGCAGCGGGTGGGGTGCAGAGAAGTTAGAGTTCATACGGGGTTGTGTAAGCCAGGGGAGAACTTTGGAATTTATGCTGAGAACTCTGGGAGGCAGTGGTAGGTTTTAACCAGGGGCATGGCTTCCTTTGTATGTAAGAGCTAGTAAAAACAGTTAGCACAAATGGACACTTCAAATGTGCTGGTCACTCTTCTGAGACGGTGCACATAACAACTCCTTGAGGCATGTACCAGTATTATCCCACTATACAGATGAGGAAACTGAGGAACAGGGTAATGAAGTGATTTGCCAGGGTCACAAGGCTAGTAAGTGGCAGATCCGGATTTGATCCTAGGCAGCTTGGTTTCAGGATCTTAGAAACAGGTTCATACTGTAGCTGCTTCTTCAGTTAGGATGCATCACCTCCTTGTAGGGGCCTGTCTGCTTTTACCAGTGCAGCAGCCCTAACAGGGAGAAGTATGTGGCATGTGTTCAGGGAAGTGGGAGCCCAGGTCAGCTCTGCCTCCACCTTTCAGACTTTCGCAGCTCCGTCCTTTGATGATAAGATCTTGGAGGTGGTCGCTGTGTTTGGCAGTATGCAGATGGCTGTCTCTCGGGTCATTAAGTTGCAGCATCACCGGATTGCCCAGGTACTGGCCGTGGTCCTGGAGGCAGGGAGGGCCTGGGAGGCGGACTCCGGGAGAGCAGGACCTGGCCCAGAACCACAGTCTTGATGCTGCACTCTCCCCAATACATGCGTCCTGGTGCAGAGCCCAGAAGAATGGGTGCTCAAAATTGGGTCCAATTAGCACCCAGCCTGAGCTCCCTGCCCTGACTTTTTCTGGGGGTGCCCCCTGTCTACCCCTCTTGCTGAGATGGGATGAGATGAGACAAGCTTGGCCTGGCCTTGGACCATGCCTGCAGCTTTCAGAAGTGGCAGCTTGTGCTTGGGAACAGAGGCTGAGCATATATGGCCAGTGGAGAAAGTCGTGGCCTCGCCTAGCTGCTCTGAGGCCCTGCGGGGGAGGGGATGCAGCTTCTGGGCTCCCCCATTACTTATTTCTGGTGATGGGTTGGGAAGGGTCTGTCAGTCTGTGGGGTGGAGGAGGGTGGTGCTTTTATGCACAGAAACCTGGGTGGGAGCTGACTTGAACTGCAGGCTGTGTTATCCCGTCTGTCCCCACAGTAGGCTGCTGGGATTTCACTATTTTAAGTCTTTGACTGCATTTTTTGTTGGAAAGAGGAGCAGTGCATTCTTACCCCTTGTTGGCTGTTGGCTCTGTTCTGTGTTCACATGTGCTCAGGGATCCAGTGGCTCTTGGAAGCCATGAGTCCCGACCTGGGCCTGGTGTTTGTGTCTGATCACTGAGATTTCCTCTGCGATCACAGATGCAGTGCTGGGCGAGGGGGCCGGGCACAGACCCTAAGGCTCCATGAGCTTCGACCTGGACAGGGATGCTCTGACTGCAGGGTTGGCTGTGGGTGTGGTGTCTGCCGCTCCAGAGGGCAGCTGCCTGTGCAGGGTGTAGGGCAGGAAGGTTCCTGCAGTGCTCAGTGGCTGTGAGGCTCCTTGGTGAGCTCAGTGCACGAGTAACGCTGTGATGTTTGCTCAGTGTCGCACGGTGAAGATTTCCATCCTGGGTGAGGAGGGCGTGCCTGTGCAGGTGGACGGAGAGGCCTGGGTCCAACCTCCGGGATACATTCGGATTATCCACAAGAACCGGGCCCAGATGCTCACCCGAGACAGGGTAAGAGGGCTGCCTTTGGGGGCCAGGGCTCACCTGCAGGCACACTGTGGTGCTTCTATAAGAGGACTTGGGGGTTTTTAATGTTTAGTTCTAGGAAATTATTCTCTTTTTAGACGCCAGAATTAAGCCAATGGTATAGGAGTTCCTAGGACCGTTTCTCTTCCCCAGTGTAGAAGAGCCTGCCTCTCTCTCTCTGGTAGCCTCTAGCATGTCAGGTGTGTTTGTCATTGGTAGAGACGTGCTCACCTCTTGAGGTCAGTAGAAAGTGTAACTCTGGGTTCTCCTGCCCTAGGCATTTGAGAACACGCTGAAGTCCTGGGAAGACAAGCAGAAGTGCGAACTGCCTCGCCCGCCGTCTTTCTCCCTGCACCTGGGGATCCTGTCTGAGGAAGAGGCCACCCAGATGGACCAGTTTGGGCAGGCGGCGGGAGCCCTTATCCACAGGTCAGTTTCCGCCCACTGGAGCGCCAGGGCTCCACGTCCATCGCTGGCATGCATGGGTTGAGTTCCTCCTCCCAAGCCCTTGGTTGGCCTCCTTCACGCAGCCCAGCGGGGTTTCTGCTTGCCCTTGGCTTTGACTTATTTCCACTGATCCTCTTTGAGAGATACTCAGAGTTTACGTAGATGGAAGTTTAAAACCCCAGGTGTTTTCAGAGCCAGCTCACAGATCTGCACACCTGTCCTGGATTCCTAGGAACAGAGCACCTACTGCTTCCACTTTAGACCGCCCTTCGTCTGCTCTGATGCGTGGTGTTTCCGTTTTCTCTAGCATCCGAGAGATAGCTCAGTCCCATAGAGACATGGAGCAGGAACTTGCCCATGCCGTCAACGCCAGCTCCAAGTCCATGGACCGTGTGTACAGCAAGCCCAGAACCACGGAGGTACCTGCCCTTTCCCGGTCTTGCTCCTCTGGGCATGTGTAGCCCTCGGGCCTCCTCCATGATGTCTGTCCTGGTTCTTCTCAGGGGTTGAACTGCAGCTTTGTCCTGGAGATGGTGAACAACATGAAAGCCTTGCGCAGCGAGACAGAGCTGCTGCTCTCCGGGAAGATGGCCCTGGTGAGCTGGGGAGCTGGGCTTTTGCTGTGGGACGTGGCCATGGTTGCACATTTCAGTCCAGGTTTTCTGGCTTTAAGAATCTAGACTCATTGTTGGGAGAGGCCTCAGAGGTCAGGTGATGTGACCATGTGGTTGGAGTGCACACTCTTCTGGCCACACCTTAGCCACGCCATCCCTAGCATGTCTGATTCCTGCAGATGTGACCGCCTTTGTCAACGTAGACAGAATTCTCCCTTAGACGTCTGCTGGTCGGCAGCCATCCTCCTGGGCCCTGATAGGCACATGGGCTCACTGCCCATCCTCACTCAGCCCTACACACCTGGCTGAAGAGGCAGCTCTGGGGAAGCACTCAGGGTGGGGAGGTTACTGGGTCACAGGAGCTAAAATAGGGAGAGGCCGAGAGATGGCCTGGCCAACCTTCTTGTTTTAAAAAATGAGGACTTGGAAGGCCAAGGAGGCAAAACGACTTGCTAAAAGTCACACGGCTGGAGAATGGCCCCAAAGTCTAGTTTTTATACCCCCTGCTCTTCCCGCCAATGTGCCGCACTGTCCTGGAATGGAACAGCATCTCCTGCAGCTGGTGCCGGCGGGCTGGTCCTGTCCCTTTTGACAGAGGGCCCCACGGCACAGGGAGGCAGGCGAAGTGTCAGCCCTGTGAGTGTGGCTGTCCGGCAGGCTTGGTTTCCTCCACTGTTTATGAAAGGAGAGTTTGATTCTCTCCCCCAACACTCCTCAGAAGGGGAGGTGGTAGAGGACCTCTCTGAGTGGAGCTCAGCGCTGGGACTGCTGTGGCCCCAGCTCTCACTGCTAATAACCAGCGCGTCTCTCTTCCCCACGCGGGAGCAGCAGTTGGACCCCCCTCAGAAGGAGCGGCTGGGGGCTGCTCTCGCCGAGATGGACCGACAGCTCAGGAAGCTGGTGGACACCCCTTGGCTGTGCCAGCCCCTGGAGCCCAGTGATGAAGAGGTATGTGGGCATCCTAGGTGCAGCGGCCCTCCTGTTGGTGCCTGTATGAGTGTGCTCTGTGCTGCTTCGGGGTTAAGATGATGTCAGTCTGTCTCGAGTCTTCTCTAGTCAGATGCTGTGGAGAGAGGCTGGCGGGAGGAAGGAGTGGGGGGTGGTATTGAGAATGACCCTTGGTGACTGGGCATGCGTTATCCTTGGAAGCAGAACTGCCTGCTGACCTGGGAGTGGGTAGAAAGAAGGCTGATGCCCACCCGCTGTTTCCTCTCCTGTGGACACACTTTGGGCGGTTAAATGGCAGCTTTTTGAAAGTTTGTTTTTGACAGGGACAGAGTTGGTGTGTTTGACTCATACTCACACTTTCCTTCTTCACGCATTTAGAGACCCCCCACTTGGCACAGGTTCTAGAGGTGGACAGACAGGACCCCAGGCACATTGCACCCTGGGATGCAGTCACCTCCTGCCGCGGAGAGCAGGCAGAGGAGCCCAGACAGCTGCTTGCCGAACGGCCATTTTTGTGGGCAGCGTTGGATAAAGGCAAGCCCTAGGCTGCCTTCCTCTCAGGGATAGCGAACAGAGTGGGCCAGGAGAGAGTTCACCTGGTGACACATCCCACAAGGTAACTGCTGGGCGCTAACATTGAGCAGCACAGGAAGCCTCAGATGCTAACTCAGTGGAAATTGTGCCCCTGCGTTCTGCCCTGCCCACAGATTTCCTCTGAAGACGGAGAATGGAGGGCTAGGCTTGTCTTCAGTTAATGGGCAGAGGAGCAGCTGCTGCCGTGAGGGGCTCGCAGCCTGGTGCATGGTTGCAGGGTGACCAACCCACCCGGTTTGTTTGGGACTGTCTGGTCTTGGTACTGAAAGCCCATGTCACAGGGATTGTGGCTCCAATGCTTCAAACCTAGGAATGTTTTCAAAATAAATATCACCAAGTGCTGTGCAGCCGCCACAGAAACAAACACAAACCACCACAGGTCGTCCCTGGATGGCTGACCTCATGATCCTATGAGCCATGTCTAGAGCCACCCCAGTTTCTAGGTTCCCGGACATAGGCTCGAGGGATAGTGCAGGGGTTAGTTCTCCCAGGAGTCGGTGGGAAGTAGTACAGGTAGGTGGAGCCGAAGATCAGGTTTAGTTACAAACCAGACATGCTCTGCACTCAGGGCAGCATGCAACGCAGGGAGGGGCGGGGGCGGTGCCTTCATCTGATGGAACCTGAGGCCAGAAATTGCAGCCACATGTCCTGGAACAGCACTGGCCCTGGGGCCTCCTGTGCCTCCCCTGCTGGCCGCCTTACCACTCAGTGCTGCCTCCCCCGGGCTCCGGCTCAGTCTGCCCCTGTGAGGGAGGAGATAGGAGTGAAGTGCAGAGGCCCCAAGGAACCCTGGAGGGGATGGTGGCATTTCTACTAACATAAAAACAGGAAAGTCATTTACTTGAAAGAAAAAAATAAGGTAAATCTATGAGCAGGGTTTTTGGGAAAGTAAAATAAGTCGTACTACTCTCTGGCAAATATAATCAAAGGAAAAATGAACAGAATGCAGTAATGAAGGGAATGTGTAACAAAACACAAGAAAATAAAGTAAGTTATAGTAAAAAATGGTAATAAATTTTAAAATCTCAATGAAACTTGATTTTTTCAGGAAAAATTTAAACTAGGAATTGAAATCTGAAGACATTTAAAAAAGAAAAGCCACAGAACAATTTGAAAAATAATCTAAATAAATACTGCCTCCAAAGGAAAAATGCCAAGGAATGTGTACTTCCATATGTAAGAAGCAGCAATAAAGCTGGAAAAAGATGGACATTGTCCCAGTTTATTTTTTTAGATTGTGGGGAGAAACATGAAAGGTACCAGTCTCTGTCCTGTCTAACTTTAGTGTTAAGTGAATTCACAGTATTGTGAAACAAATGTCCAGAACTTGGTTTATTTTTTTAAAATTGGCACATTGATACCAAAATCCAGTGTTATCAGTAGATCCATACAAGTAATTTCTTTAAATCAAATAATTGATGGAAGAAACAATTTTTAAAAGAACTCTAGCTGGAAAGTGCAGTGGGATTAAAAGGTCATTTTGTGTCCCCTGGGCAAATACTGGCACAGGCGGGTCATTGGTGGCTCGGAGCGTCCCCGTGGGGAAGGGAGGAGTGGGCTAAGCCAGTGACCTCCTCTTGCCCAAAAGTGTCCATGTCCTTAGCAGCCTTGTGCTGCGGGGAGGAACAGGGAGCCATCAGCTCTTACAGGACAGACGGCTTGTTGGTGGGTGAAGGAGGGGCGAGAGGCTGAGGTTGCTTGAGGACCTGGACAGGGCCCTTGTTCAGAGCAGCGCACTGAGGACAGACTGACCTTGAAGCAGTTGGGGAGATTGGTTACAAAAAGAATTCATTAGCTATACATGGATTGTTGGTGGTGGTTTCGCATGATAACGGTGCTGTGATTGTGTTTAAAAAAGAGAGGATTGTCTCTTAGAGTTGCTTATGAAGTAGTCTTGGTGGAATAATTTATCTGAAATGTGTTTATTTTAAAAGGCTGGGCAGTGCTCGCTTTGGCAGCACATGTACTAAAATTGGAATGATACAGAGGAGATTAGCATGAACCCTGGGCAAGGATGACATGCAAATTCGTGAAGCATTCCATATATATTTTTTTAATAAAAAAGGGCTGGGGAGACAAAGTAAGATAACATGATAATCAGCCTCATTCTATTGGTCTTCTATCTTATGAATGGATGAACATATCCCTATTAAAAGTTAGAAATAAATGTAGTGCTCATTTACATTAACAAAAAATTATATAAACGCAGGGACAGGATTTTGTTTGGCTCCTGCGGGAAGCGCGGGGAAGTGCGAGGTGGGTGCCAGCCTGTGTGGGGGACAGACGAGCCGGGGTGATCGCCTGGGAGCTGCAGGTCTAGCAGAGCAGCTGTTAGAATCGATGATGGACAGTTTTGCCGAGTATAAGGAATTTGTAAGCATTAATTTCTTGAGTGGTCGGTGAGAAAATATCTTTGTGAGATCTCTTTCATAGTAGAGGACTTAAAACTTGGCATGCCTGTGATAGGAAGTCCGTGAAGGCGACTCCGAAGGGCGAGCAGGGAGATTAGAGGGAGCGGCTCACAGCACATTCCCACTGTGAGGTGCTCGTCATTCCCAAACTCTAGGTTTGGTGTAGGACCAGTGAACATCCCTATGCAGTTTTTCTCAGTGTGACCAAAGGTCCCTATCATAAGCTGCGAAGTCTAACCGTGAGGGTCAGTGTGGGGATGTGGGGGCTGGGTCCTGGGGGCATTCCAGGCCACGAGGGCAGGAAGAAAGGGGCACAGCTGGGGAATGGGGAAGGTGGCTTTATTTGCAAGTGCAGCCAGTGACATGCACTCAGCTTGAAACACAGGTGTCTGGGTGCACAGAAGGCGGGCCCACCGGTCGGGAAGGAAAGTTGAGTGAAGGGATGCTGGGCAGTGTTGGCTCTGCCTGGCCCCTAGAGTGCCCTGTGGGCCTGTGGCTGTCCAGTGGGGACTTGGGCCAGCGTCACGCTTGCTCCCCTCCTTGACAGTCTGCCTCCGGGAGTAAATGCAAGGGAAGAGTGCAAAGTGCAGGAAAAGCTTTATTTAGGAAGTTGTGCGTGACACTGATGGGAAAGCAAGGCACAGTTCTGTAGCTGCAGACAGATGACTCCTGCAGGCCGCGCGGGGGGAGGGGGTGGGGGTGGGGAGAGGGGGTCATCAGCCTGGGAAAGCACTAGAAGATTGGCTAAGTAACCTATCTGATAATCTTCCTATAATGGTACTGATATTTAAATAGTATTTACAAGGCTTTTTAATCACATGGGAAATGCATGGTGTAAAATGAAAAATAAAACATGAAAATACAGTGATCACCGTGAAACCACTTTTAAAAGGCATTAAAAATTAACAATAAACATGAGACTAAAAATCAAGGAAAAACACAAGAATAAGTAAATTTGGAACAAAGCATCTTTTGGCCCCGCCGCCTCTCTGATCCAGGTATGACTCAGGGCTTGGTGCCCTGGGGTCTGATTCTCAGTTTCTCCTTTCCACACAGAATGTGATGGATCTTTCCAAACGCAGCCGCAGCGGGAAATTCCGCCTGGTGACCAAGTTTAAGAAGGAGAAGAACAGCAAGAACAGAGATGTCCACAGCAGCCTGGGAGCCCCGGGTACCTGCCTCCTTCCTCTGGCTGTGTGCGCTGCTCTGTGCGCCTCCTGGCCTCCCCTTCCTTCCATGGTTCTGTGGCTCTTCCCCGAATTTCCCAGGCTGAGCCCCTCCCCCCACCCCCACATGGCCTGCAGGAGTCATGTCTGCAGCTACAGAACTGTGCCTTGCTTTCCCCTCTGTGTTGGGTGCTGACCGTTGTCATTTCCTGCCCTGAACTTGTTCCCCATGTAGACTAGGTGACCGGCCACTGAGCCACCTGCCTGCCCTGGATTGGGGGTTCGGGGTGGGAAGACAGCAGAGGTGACAAGACAGAGATACAGAGCTCCCACTCAGACCTGCTTCCTCTGTGGGGCTGCTGATTACCTTTCAATTGGTTCACTGATCAAGACCCCTGAACCTCAGGGACCTGGGCCACCAGCTCTTGTGGGCGGTGAAATCAATAGAAAATGACACTAAAGGACATTTTTCTTTTGGGTCAGCAAATTGGTGCTTAAAGTCTCTCTCCTCCGTCTGAAAAGTTGGCCTTGAGCACAGCTGTCCCCAGCGCCCTCGGGTGCCAGGGCCCAGTCTGGGCTTGGGCGGCGTTGGTGCCCGCTGGGGCAGTGCCCTTTGATTCTTCTTCTTCGCATGTTTGTCCAGAAATTGGGTTTCTTTTAATGATTGTGGCTCTGACTACATGAGCTTTCCGCGTGTCTCCCTTCCTGCTGTGGCCCGAACTGAAATGAACCCTCTTAGAACAGCGATTTTCAACCGGTGTGTTGCAAGAATGTTTAAAACATTCTTTTCCCTTAGATTGTCAAATTTAAAAAAAAAATAGCCAACAAAACAATAGCCATCCAAAATGAATGAATCAAAATTATACCTATATTTTTTTGTCAGATCGACAAAAAATACACTTTTTGGTGTGATGCAAAAGTTTATGTGCCAGGAGGTGAACGGCTGAAACTGCTCGAGGAGGTGGAAGGAAAGCTGGCTCAGCTGCACAGCCAGACCCACATTCCCCTCCATTTGGTTCCTCTGATCCCTCTGGGGACACGGGGACAGGGCTCAGGGACAGACACCAGCTTCTGCCGCAGCTGCACCCCTTTCTGCACAGCTCAGGGCAGTGCCAGTTGCTGGGGCATCGTGGGTGCTGGCTGCTGTGCTGTTTCGGGGTGCCTGCTGCTGGGGTGTCTGGGGCATCTCAGGTGCCCACTGCTGCTGCCTGGTGCTGGGCGCTGGCACTCACTGCTCTCCTACTTTTCCGTCTCCGACAGTTCACCTCTGGGGGACAGAGGAGGTTGCTGCCTGGCTGGAGCACCTCAGTCTCTGTGAGTATAAGGACATCTTCACTCGGCACGACATCCGGGGCTCCGAGCTCCTGCACCTGGAGCGGAGAGACCTCAAGGTACTTCCACACCTGGGCTTGCTCGCGGCTCCGTCTGTCCCCTCCCTCTGACCTGGCCATGTCCCAGAATCAGGATGCTCTTTACGGTTCTTCTTGGCCCTTTGTTTACAACGCGGGGTGACGTGTGTGACTCGGGGTGACGTGTGTGACTCGGGGTGACGTGTACACTCGGGGTGACGTGTGTGGTGCCCTGGGCAGTGATTCTCCACCAACCACAACCAGAGGGAGCCAGAGCAGACAGGCGGGGGAGCCTTGCTCTGCTGAGCCCTGTTGGATGGGAACTGTTGTCACTGAAGAGCTCCCTGTGGTGGAGGACTCGGAACACAAGGGGTTCCTCTCTTGGTGACACAGTCGATAAGAGTCAGGGAGACCCTGTGGCTGCTGGAGGCCTGGCGGCTTCTCCAGTGCAGCCCTACGCGCCTGTGTCCATGTGCACGGGCTTACATTACAGGCTGGGCGCCTCGCCTCATCTCAGGAGGGACAGGAGAGGGGGCGCCTGGCCCAGCTCAGGGGTGTGGTCTCGGCGCCATGTCCTGGGCGGTGGTGCTTGGGGAGGGAGGGTTCCACTTGCTGCCGGTTGTGTGTGGTCTTTGTCTTGTGTGATGTTCCCTCAACAGTGTTAGTGACTGGATTACAGGAGGGGTGTGGAGGCAGCTGCACGCTTGTCACTTCTTATGCCGTTCCTGTCCATCTGGTGTCACCATCATTTCCCTCATTTGTGTGCAGAGTTGCTGGGCAGCCCATGGTGGCACCCGTGGCCTGGCCTGCTGCCTGGCATCAGGGTGGCTGTGCTCTCGTTGCAGGACCTCGGCGTGACCAAGGTGGGCCACATGAAGAGGATCCTGTGTGGCATCAAGGAGCTGAGCCGCAGCCCCCCTGCCACCGAGGCCTAACCTCCGCCCTCTCAGCCTGCGTCCTCCGTTCCTCCTGTGACTGAGGCGCGGCCCGTCCTGGGCCCTTCTCATGGTGCTATTTCTACTCATGCTCGTGACAGGAAGCCTTTCAGACACTGTTCCGGCCAGCTCCAGGGTCTCGGGCACACCAACATGGCTACCTTTGGACACGCATCATTCTAACCCAGTGGTGTATGGGGTGACCGTGCCACCACCTCTGCTCCCTGGCCCCCGGCATCCCGGCAGAAACAGCCTGGCTGGGCCGCACACGAGTGTCCCAGGGCTTTCTCTCTGCCCTTTCATAGCGCGTTGTCAGGCACCGTCTCCCAGCAGGCTCTTTGGAGTCGGGGCCCAGACCCGCCAGCCACTCACGGTTCTCCACAGAGCCGGCCACTCACTGCAGATGTCCCTGTTTATTATGAGGTCCTGCCTTCCCTGGTTCGTAGGCACCTTGGATGCATTTCCAGTCCTATTCATTTAAATGTGACGTGAAGAGAAAGGAAAACTTGCTGCTCCTGGAGCTGGTAAACAGGTAGCCATGTTCTAGGGCCGATGAACCCCTGCCCCGTATGTCTCGGGTCCCTCCTGAGCTGTGGGCGTGGGGACATGGTCCTGTGTGTTCAGGATGCAGTAGCCTCGGTGCTGTCCGGGGCCAGGAGCACCCAGTGGCTGGTGGCCTCCCTGCAATGGAGGCTGTGTGTTGCGCTGGGTCAATATTCCTCTGGAGATGGCATGTCCATTCTGTCCTGAGAGCCTCTGACCTGTGGGTGGCTTCTCGTCTGGTGCTGCCAGCCCCCAGGTCCCTGGAGGTGTCAGTGCCTGTGTAGCTCCCTGCAAGTCGTCACTGCCTTTGACTTTGCCCCTGGCTGCCCTTCCAGAGACAGTCACACTTTACAGGGCTCTCTTCTACCCTGGACCTCAACCCCTGGGTGCCAGGGTCCCGCATCCAAAAGGGGAGGGCTGACCTTGTGAGGGGACTGGGCAGGAGGCCTCAGGGCGCTGTCCAGAGTCACCCATAGGGGGGTCCCTTGGAGACTCACAGCTGAACAGCATTTACCTGCCACTCACTCTGCAGACCCCTCTGACCAGCGTGTGCAGTGGGTCCTCCTTGGGCATGGCCAGGGACCCGTCTCTGGTTTGGGGGTGTTCCCACTGGTGGGTCTTCTGGGTGCCCACTCCTGTGCTCATGTGTGGTGTGTCGGCAGGGTTTGGAGTGAGAGCCCCGCGTTCTGCACATACCCTCATTGGACGTGAGACCAGGCAGTTGTGTCTGCCTTTCCTGCCCTGTGATTCTCTTTCCCGTCTGAACAGCTGTTTAAGTGGAGGAAGGTGAAGAGAGAGAGACTCTAGCCCCTGGAGATCACCTGTTTGAAAGTAGAGATCATGGGGTCCCAGAAGGGCGCTGCCCTGTTTGAGGTGGGCACCTGGATTCTGAGGTTCCCAGGGCGTCTGGATGGGATGGGACAGGCTGGAGCTTGGTGAGGAGGTGCAGGGGGAGTTGCCCAGGGCCACCCCGTGCCCTCAGTGCCCACCCGTGGGAAAGGCTTAGGTTTGGGTCATGTGTGGTATTTAAAATTAATATGTTGTCAGTGACTAAAGCAACACTGTTTACATAAAAGCCATTTTTATAATTCTTGTCAGTTAGAAGCAAAAGGAATGAACGTGAGTTTTTGCATGAAGGTGCGTCAGTGAAGGGCGGGCATCCGTTCCTTGTGGTGTCTTTGTTGTTGCACGTGGGGCTGTGCCTCTGCCCGCTCCAGCACCCCTGTTGTGTCGAAGGGTGGGGTGCCTGTCGGTGTGGGGGCAGGAGGAAGATCCCCGGAGAGTCTTGGAGAAAAGGTTTTGTGTTCTCGGGTGGGGCTCACCCTCATATTTATGATCTTAATTTATACAGCACTCACCGTGGAGCATATGCCTGCTGTGTTGCTATGTACATAGCCATGTTGGGGGTTGTAAATAAGTGGTTCTGTGTGTAAATAAAACAAGCCTGTTTTGGATCTCTCATTGTCTGATTTCTTGTCCTCGTTCCTTGTACTTTGACATAAAATGTTGGTTGCCAAAATCCTTCCAAACTGCATCAGAATTACATTTTTTCAGCTGCTCTAAAAATAAGTTGAATTTGTTCATTGTAGGCTTTTCTGCATTAACTTTGATTTCCAAAAGTATTGTATTGAAAATTGATCTAGCTTGCCTACTGAGTTTTTGGGTGACTTTACATTTTGTGCCCAAGGTCTCACTGTACCCTAGTGCTAGCCCTGTGCTGTGTAATCTAATTTTGAGTATTTTTAAGATTCTTAGCTTTTGTGGAAGCCACTGCTTGTGCCTGCAAACACCAGGTCTCCTTTCCCTCCTGCACCGTAGGGCGGGGGGGAGGGCTGCGCCCAAATATGCCCTGCAGCTGACACCACGTCTCCTTTGCATCTTGACTGATGTGACTTACTTTTGGTCAAAAAGATTTAAGTATTTACTGGGATTTCCAGAAAGTTTCCTTAAAAACCTGGGAGCATGCCTCTTTCCTCCTGCTGCTGGCCTGGAGGGTGGACTTGATGACTGGTCCTCCAGCAGCTAGCATGGGCCATGGATGGCTTGAGAATGGAAGCGAGTATCGAGGTTGATGATTTTGTGTGGGAAAAGCAAAAGCATATGGAAACACGAGTTATAATGATTATGCAGGTGTGGGGCCAGGGACCCCTACAAGAGATGGGTGAACTGGTGCAGAGAAAGCTTCTGAGCAGACTGGGCACATCTGGGCAGATGGTTGCAGTGTGGAGGCCTCAATGGAGACGTGGTCTGAGAGCACTGAGGTGGGCTGCACAGGGGAGCTGCCCACACTGGGGTTGGCGGGGAGGTTGGGCAGGGGGGCGGCAGCTCTGACTGCACCAGCCCCACCAGGGTGCTGGCCTTAGAACCTGCCTGTGTCAGGCAGGAGCGACTGCTTAGCCTCCTCAATTTTGATCACAAAAGCATGAACAGGTTGTAGACACATGGAAGGTGAGCAGCTGGCTGGGAGGTAAAGGCTCCCTGGCTCACGTTGTTCACAGAGGCAGATTCGGCCATAAGTCTCTGAGCCATTAAGGAAATGGTGTTGCCAGCCAAACTTCAAGCTGGCAGACGAAAGCCTGTGCTCACTTGGTTCCCAGGCACCTCAGTCCCTAGGGCTCCAGGATGAGCATCCTCTGGAAGGCAGTGCCCAAGTGTGAGGTCCTCCCAGCACCCATGTAAGGTGTACCCACAGGGACAGCGGATGTGTGAGGCTTTCTGGAGCAGGACAGGGCGGCCAGCGCAGCTGGGCAGGGGCTCACCTCACGTGGGCGGGGAGTTCGTGCCATCGTGTAGCAGCTTGGGCTTGTGATTGCTGCTTTGGGCATCTTCTGTTTCTCGGAAGAGGTTTCATTGTGGCCATACCCACTCCCTGTGTACTTGGTTCCAGGCTGGGCTTACATGTCATTTAGCTGTAGGTTGAACCTTGAGATGTTACATCCCAGAGGACCGTGTCGTCCTCCCCCGAGACCTGGGTGGGGAGCAGGAGCTGCCTGTGGAGAGGGACATGTGTGGTTCGCTGGTAGGTGGACTAGCTGTTAACATCAAGGTGGGTGCTGTCACATTTGATGTTTTTGTATGGGGTCTCTTGTGGGCAACCTTACCTGCCTTGCTCTCCCTCTGCTTTTATTTGAATGAAGTGACAGCAAGGTGGGCAGGGCACCCACTTTGAGCCCTTGGGTGTCAGGCCCAGGACTTTTACAGGTCCTGGAATGAGGCAGGCCTGAGAGGATGTCAGTCTAGAGCTGCTGGTGGCATCTCGCCACCTGCGGAAACCTCTGGGAGGTGGAAACCAGCAGAGGGAGAAAGGCACCAGGGCCTGGAAAGGCTGCCGCAGCTCTGCTGTGAGCTCTGAGGTTCATGAGCCAGGAGTCCCGCTGTTGCTCAGGCCAGCTGGGCTGAGGGTTGGGTCAGCGCCACATGGTGCCTGGGTGGGAGGGGTGAGCACTGGAGGGAATGTAGACATTTCTCCCTCCCGACTTGCATGGATTTCACTGCTTCACTTTCCTCTTTGAAAGGTAGTGAGTCCCCAGGACACACAATAAGTCTGTTATGTACTTGACTGACTTGCATTACTGCCCTGCTTTGGATGGGACACAAGAACAGAATGAGACAAGCTGCCGTGCCCCCTCCCCATGGGTGAACGGCCTGTAATACTGCATAGTCAAGTCCGTTCTAGAGGGAAACGATGCCTGGGAAGCCGTAATTATGGATTACTGGATCCTGTAACCCCTCTTGGCAGGGCGAGTAACTGTCTTCTGCACCCCGTGGCCAGTTCTACTCCCTAGAAGGAAAAGACCACTGCCAGTTTCTTCAACACAGTTTTTCCCAGGAATCTGAACTTAAAACCAAAACATGCTTCTGTTGTTTCTACTGTGGTCCTGATATAGTATTTCTAAATATAAACCATGCTTATTTAGCATCTGAAGTGCACTTGGGGGGAAAAGTCCAAGTGGAACACGAAGCAGTCAGCTTAAAATGGATACAAGACGTGAAGACACGTTATTTGTTCTTTAATAAAATTGTACAGCTCTCTCTGCAGCCCCAGTGCATCCCAAACTTAAGAAAAAAGGGAGCTGGAGGCCCCAGCGGCTCACTGCGGACCCTAAGGCACACCCACCCATCCCCATCTTGTCTTGGTGAGTCACATCCAGTGAGGCCTCTGGCTTCTCAAAAGCAAAGCTTTCAGTTATTACATTATTTCATTACCTAAATAATGACATGAAGGGTGCAGCAAGAAGACCTGTCAGTTACAGTAAAGGAACAGGAGAGCTTGCACTGAGGGCTGGGCTCTCAGCCACACTGAGCTCACAGTTCGGGATCGTCACAAACATGCCACCACCCCATGTGCACATCCCGAGATGGGCTGAGTGTTTGAGAACATGGGGACAGCTTGCTAGTGAAAGTCCAGCTTCTTACACATCAGCACATAGTTTGAGACCCAACAGTCTCAGACAAATAGGGAGGAGACCGAGGGTTCCAGCTGGTTCTGACGAGGCTGGAAGGGGGACAGGAGGAAAAAGCAGGCTCATCCCACCCAATGTCCACTTCCTTCCTCCTGCAGCGAGCGGGACAGCCAAGACCTCGTCCACATCTGAACATGGAAGTGCTATCTTAATGTCAGTGATAAAGGGCTGATGAGAGATTTGTGTGACGTCGTAACCGTACTGAGCCTTGTTGGAGGCATAAAAGTGAAGAATTTACTTTCTTTTCAGGAATCCCACTTTTGACTGAGTTTGAGAAAGTGAATCGTCTGTGTCCTGTCAGTCGGTTCGTAACACAGATGCAGCGTTTGTCGTGCCAGTCACACCTTTTAAATCCACAGCTGGCCATGCTGAAGGGCAAGGAGAAGCTGGTGCACGTTCCTCTGTTCCAGGAGAGGTTTCTCAGGACCATCAGCTCAGCACACTGGCTTCCGGTGGCCACAACCGCGGGAATGTTCTGATCACAGATGACACAGTTTGAACCAGAACAGACTCCCTGTGTCCTGCTCCAGCCTGGCCAGCCCATCAGCGTGCTGAGCTCTCAGAAGCTCTGAGTGCAGATACTACATTGTCTCAACAGTGAAGGGAAGAGAGTGGACGGTGTGCACCTCACTGGCCAACCTTGTATGCGTGCCTGCAGTCAATGCAGAACTAGGAAATGTTCTTGTAACTATGGTGGTTGGGGCCCAGTGCAGTCTGACTGGCACCTGTAAGACACGGCCCAGCTGTGCGTCCCTCGGTGGCCATGCTGTGCAGGCCAGTGAGAAAGTGCACTTGCCTGGCCTGAGACCAAACATCCCTCTAATAAAGTGGGAGCAGCCTACAAGCCTGCTCTCATGGAACCATAAAGCAAAGTTGGCAGGGGCAGCGCCCGCTCCTGGCCAGGCCCTGAGCCCACAGGGACAGCGGTGCCGGCGCTATCTGAAACTCCCCACGTGGATGGACAGAGAAGCTTCTGGTCTGTGGGGCCGGCCAGGTGTGTCTGCACTGGAGAGAACACTGCTGCTCTGCATGCGAAGCGCTTCCTGGCTGCGGGAGACAGAGGCTGTCACCAACTCACAGTCACTGACACGGCGTCCACCCAGGTCGAGGGGTGTGGAATGACTTCAGGAGACCAAAGTGGGAGCAAGTGAGGAGGACTGGCACCCCTGGTGTGGCGTGCATGGAGGTGACGCTGCAGTGGTGAGCTGGGTCCAAGCACTGGGGTTTGCAGTGTGGGTTTCAGAGGGTGTTCGGAGGTCCTGGGAGGTATAGGTGGCCCAGAGGCCAGGGGAGCAAGCCCACTGTACCCAGAAGAGGAAAGGGCAAGGGACTGGGGGGGGGGGGGGGGAAGGGGGGCTGTGTGCAGAGCGGGGAGAGCGGGGGACTTGACTCCGGAAGCCTGTGGGAAGGAGCCTGAGCTTGGCAGGAAGAGGTCAGTGAGGTGAGGCAGCTCTGGGAGCAGCCAGCAGGGGCAGGTGACAGCTGGTGGGCTTGTGATTGGGAATGCCCGTTTTCAGGTGACAGACCTGTGTCTGAAGGAAAGACCCAAGATGGGGGAGGGAGCGGGCACAGGAAATGAAACTGCGTGGCTGCGTCCTCAAGGTGAGGCTGTAAGCATCTCTGTCCTAGGCTCACAGGCCTGGCTCATGTTCTAAAGGACACGAAGTTTCTCCAAAGTGCTCAGCCCTGTAATGAGACCTGAGGCTTCGGCCAGAGCTCTAAGTGAGGAAGAGCGAGCTGTCCAGAGGCCTCAGCATCGGTAAGACAGTGAGAACCTCACGTTACCTTTTCCTTTTCCCCAGAGCCGGGTCCTCCCTCCCAATGTCATCTCGGGCTGTGCTGAAGTCACCGTCATCTTCCACCAGGAGATTCTGCATTTCAAAATAAGGAAGGAGCCACGTGTTCAGACATCGTTTAGCCTACGTTTGAGTCAAGTATGTAAATTTATGTGAAAATTACTGAAACCAACCTAAGACTATGTCCACCTTGACGCAAACTGGATTAATAACCGACAGTAAACACTAGTGCCCGATGACAGACTGAGTGGCAGGCAGAGTGGGAGAAGTGACTTTGCAGCCACCCGACCTTTGCTTCTGACTGAAAACGCTGCCGCTGGAGTGAGCCCAGCACAGGCCCCATCAGGAGAACAGGGTGGAGCTCACCTGCCGCGACAGCGGCAGAAACACGCTGTGGTCTGTGGGCAGCCATGTCCGCCCGGCAATTCCAGCTCCACTGGAGCTGCTGAAAGGCACGCCCGTCTTCCTGGGAACCTCCTGGAAGCGTCTGGCAGGGCGTTATAGACGCAGGACGCTCAGTATGGTCTCCTGAGGGACCAAGCGCTCCCCCAGTACTTGTGTCAGTTTTACATCTGAATTTATTTACCATAAATACTGGCCACCCTGTGTGAACCAATCAAAATGTTGACCTCAAGGAAGATAACCCTGGAGGATAGCATAGGTCAGAGAAAGGCGATTCTGAGGCTCACCAGACCACGTGGCTCTGGAGCTGACTGGGTCACCTAGGCTGGGACCTACACAACTGCAAGGCTGTCTGCTTCTGCTCTCGGGAGAAAAGATCCCAACAAATACTGTAATCTCTAGTCCAGTAACTTGTACATGATGTGCTTTTGTAAAATCGTGAACTTGACAAATGAGAGAAAATACAGAGATAATGGGAGAGATACCATGTCCCCAGGGTAGTGTGAGGGCTGGGCATGGCCCCACAGTTTGCTCTCCTCCTTCCCCTGGCTGTCATGAGGAAACGTGAGTTAAATGTGTACACGGATGGTGCTTGGCCTACAGTAGAATTATCAGTGAAAGTTAGCTATTATTAGTGCTAACCTTTTGCTTCATTTTAGTATTTTCCAAGGAAAAGACATAGACTCGGTTGATGCCCCGCCCCTGCTCCAGGTAAGCCCCCCATCACGCTGGTGCTAGTGTTCTGTCTGCACTGTCACGCGATGGCAGCATAGGAGGCGGACTCAGCATTTACACGGCTTCGACTTGCTGTAAAAGACTGTCCTGGGACATCGTTTTCTACACCAGATATATTCACCTGGATGTACACAGCTCCGGACTATAAATTTTAACTGCTGTGTTCAGTACCTGTTGCCGTATTTTCCCCATTTTATCCCCTTTCTGAGGGTCCGTCAAGTTCTTCCCAATTTACACTGTCACACCGTGCTTCAGTGGACATTTGTGTCTCCTCGCCCCGTGTGAGTTGTTCTGGGGGTGGCGACTGCGGGGAATTACCTTTCTCGAGTGCTGCCCCGCCACTTCCAGTGCGGCTGGACCCGTGGGGGCAGTGCTGGGGGTCTGGCCACAAATCACTGCTGATTCCCAGTTCCCGGGAAGATGCCTGCCTTTTCATCTGTTTGTTGGCCATTTAGTTTTCTGAGAATTGCCAGATATTATTCATCTTTGCCCATTTCTCCCCGATTGTATTATCTTTTTGAAATTGATTGACAGAAGTATTTTACATTTGGATAATGATGCTTATTAATTCTATTGTTGCGTATATCTTTTCACTGACTGCTGTGCTTGGTGTGAGCAGAGGTGCACACAGAGGTTATGGGATCTGGGGCTGATGTAAGCTTGAGGACCCTCTTTATGAAAAACAAAATTATGACTGCATTTTTTTCTGTATGGAACCAATTTTCCCAGAACCACTTACTGAATAACCCATTTTTAATGTAGATCTGAAATACCTGTCAGTTCCCTGTCTGTGGGGGTCGGTATCATCAGTCCTAATACTCAATCAGGCAAGTACCCTGGCCGTGCTCTTCCACATGTTTATCCTCTTTAATGTAACCTGTCTGGGTTTTCACTGGGATGATAACTTACTACTGAGAGAGAGGCTTCCTTTCTAAGAACACGATAAAAACTGAAGCTTTAACACCACTCAATTTCTGTAATATTCTACTGTAATATTCTACAGAGAGGTCTTACAAATCTTTTTGTTGGGTGTAGTCCTAGTTACCTTAGAATTTTATGAATGTTGATCTTGTAGTCTCTTGAATGTCCTATGCAGAAACATGGCAGGTAAACAGCTTTATTTACTTTTTAGGGGAGGAGGGTCAATTGTCTAATACAGTGTTTACTAGAAGTGGTGATTAAGGGATTAAATCAATCATTTATTATCAGTGAATAGTTCACTTAAATTAAGAATTAAAAAGTATTACCACATGACAACAAACCAGGAATGTAAGAATGGCCCATATCAAGGACATATTTCTTAGTAACACCCATTTTAATGATTTACAACAAGGAACTCAGCAAACTAGGAGTGGAAGGAAATGTTGTAACCTAATGCAGGTACCTACTCAAACCTACAGCAGCAGCACTGTTAGTATAAAACTTCAGAAGCATTTTATTCAGGTCAGACCCACAGTTAGGGTTTTGGTGCTGAGGCCCCACCGGACCGCATGAGGACCTGTCTGCTCTCCATGTTCTGTGCCTTGAAGATTTCATAAATCATTTCTATGAAACCATCTAATCCTGGTGTGTTTTGTCAAAGTGGGAAACTTGCTATTAAACAACTTACCTTAATACCAATAATATCTCCATCTTTCAAGTAGTAAGGTGCCCCCTGCAAATTATCTTGCTTTTTCTTCTTTTTCCTCTTGGTAATTTGCTGGTTCTATAGAAAAATCAAGCATCTTGAATAAAGAAAACAACCTCAAATTCTTACTAAATTCCCTGTCTGTGAAAACCTGCAGTTAAGCTGTTGCTATGCAGGAAGTCCCACACTTTACCCAGCTGGACACTGGAAGCCACTCAAACTTGTCAGGAAAGTATTTGGCAATTTCAATCTTCTCTACAGGAAGGGAATAGAAGTCAGCCACTTGCTGCCGCAGGGAGCTGGCAGTGCCCTGGGCAGCGTCCCACACCATGTCCACGGGCAGGGCATACACCCGTTCGCCAGGAAGGCGCATCTGTGTCCTCAGCAGCATGTCCTGAGGGCTGCACCAGAAAACAGTAAAACATCAGATTTAAAGTAAAATAAATACACGACAGATATGAGGGGGAGTGATGTGCGAAGCTTCCCCTCCAACTCTGCGCATTTTTATAAGAGGTTGCCACTAAACCCTCATTTCCTTTCCTCCTGACCAGGACAGAGTGAAGCTCCCGTAACGAGCCAGCAGCAAGAACACTGAAGGTGGAAGAAGCTCCTCCCAGACGAGAGGGCTCCCAGCCACAGTGACTAACTGGGCGGTGCTAAAAATCTGACTTGCTGTGGGGTAGCCAGGAAGCAGGGAAAGATGTCAGAAAGGTGGGAGTAGAAGAGACCTATGGAGGCTGTTATATACGTGAAGTAAAACGGCAGGCAAGACTGGAAGCTGGAGGGGGGGATGAAAACTACTGTTTCACTTGTTTTTAGGATGGTGAGACAATGAGTGGTTTTATTGGTGTTTTTACCAAAGGAAAGAGTGATGCAATGGGAGAAAAGGAGTAATTGGAGGAGACCGAACCTTCTCCATGAGGGAGCGGGGGAGTCGGCATAGATGCTGGAGTTGCCAAGAAGGCTGGGGTGAAGAGGACGATGAGGAAGCAGAGGCTGGTTAGGGGTCTAAGTAAGTGCAGAGCACTTCAAAGGGATACTGCTTATTGAAAACAAAAGATCCTGCTTAAAACAGACATGGCAGAGGGTAAATGTCATCACAGAAAGAGCTCACACAAGTTAGACCCCATTAAAACAGGCAAAATGTATGAAATAATTCACAAACTACAAATGGCTTACAAGCCTTTGAAAAAAATGCCCAATCTCAGTAGCAATCAAAGCAATGAAGCAAACATTTAAACAATGACAATATTCAATGTTGGTTTAAGGGTGAAGTAAATACTTAAAACACTGTGTGAACATAAATTGGTATAACTTACCTGGAAAGGAATTAATAATTTATTTTAAAAGGTTTAAAATGTCCACACCATTTGATCCAGAAATCCCCCCCAGAAACTACTGGTAACACAATTTGTATTAAGACAGTCACATCACTGAAGGTCAGTGTGGCTGAAAGAGCGCAATCAAAGTTACTGGATGTCAGGTGAAGGAATCCTAACACTCGGTGATGCTACCAAAAACGGCTACTCAGTTAACTGCCATGCATCCAAAATGGAAACCATCCCCACAATATTTTGAATTTAATTAAATCAATTTCCAATGAATATTATAAATATATTACAATTCGGGTGTTCTTGAATATTTTCAGCTGAAAATTCTCATGAAAAATGATTTTAAAGTTGGTTAGGGCAGCCACTTAGGGAAAACATTTTTTTTAATAGACGTGCGTGGCGTGTGGGGTAAGTCCGCAGCTTGCATTCTAGACACTTATGGCGTAGCAGGGGTCCTCAAACTTTTTAAACAGGGGCCAGTTCACTGTCCCTCAGACCGTTGGAGGGCCGGACTATAGTTTAAAAAAAAAAACTATGAACCAATTCCTATTCGCACTGCGGGCCAGGGATGAGTCAGCTGCTAAGCAGGACAGCCAGCGGCACCCAGCAGGCTGGATAAATGTCCTCGGCGGGCCGCATGTGGCCCGTGGGCCGCAGTTTGAGGACGCCTGGAAAAGATTCTTCTACAGTGAAAAAATAATAGGAAGAAACTTTGGGGTGCTTCTTTATTCAAAAAATACTTTCACTATGACAAAAGCACTGTTCTAGATGTTGGGGATACAGCCATGACCAAAAAACAAAGTACTTACTCTCGCAAAGATTACATCCTAGTAGTGGGAGACATAATACGTCAGGTTTGATATTAGGATGAAAAAAGTAGAATGAAGGGCCAGAGTGAGAGGTGCTATAAGGCAGTTTGACCTCAGACTCTCCACCTACATCAACAGAGTGGAACACAAGCATCCAGCTTGTCCTTCAAGATCAAGTGGGCTTAGTGTGCACTTGGACTTACTGAACAAGTCTCATTTTTATGGAAAATGGGTTCCACGTTATAGACACAGAACAAAATCTATTTTAATCTGCCATATTACTGAGAAGCCACCCACTGTGATAAGACATGTAATTCTTACCCTAAGTGTTCTTCTTTCTGAAGGGGCTCTAAGCAGATCTCAGTTCTCCTCCCCAACTTATATTCCCTGATAATCAATAAAACAAAATAATAGTGACATCATTTAATTTTTTAAAACTTTTTTTTTTGGTCAATTTTAAGCTGTCTTAATAAGCAAAATATTATACATTTAAGACGACTATGGCCCTAGCTGGTTTGGCTCAGTGGATAGAGCGTCGGCCTCTGGACTGAAGGGTTCTGGGTTCAATTCCAGTCAAGGACACATGTCTGGGTTTCAGGCCCAATCCCCAGTAGGGGGCATGCAAGAGACAGATGATCAATGATTCTCATCATTGATGTTTCTATCTCTCTTCCTCTGAAATCAATAAAAAAATATATATATGTGTGTGTGTGTGTGTATATATATAACTTTAATACTACTATGAACAATGATACTCCAACACAATGGACAACCTAGGAGAAATGGGTAAATTCCTAGGAACATGTAACCTACAAGGATGAGTCATAAAGAAATAGAAAATACAAATTATTACTAAGGAAATGGAATAAAAAAAATCACAAATCTCCCAACCAAGGAAGTCTAGGACCAAATGGTTTTCACTGATGAATTCTACCAGATATTTAAAAAAAGAGTAGTAATCCTTCTCAAACTCTTTCAAACTTATTTTATGAGGGCAGCACTACACTGATAGTAAAGCCAGACAAGGACACTTTAAGAAAAGAAAATTACAGGATAATATCCCTCAGGAGCATAGATGCAAAAATCCTCAAATTAGCAAACTGAATTCAACAATACATTACTGAATTAAATAATACATTACAAGGATCATATACCATGATCAAATGGGAGTTATGCTAGAGATGCAGGTTGTGTCAAATATCTGCAAATCAACTAGTGTGACATACCACATTAACAGAATGAAGGATAAAAATCTGATCACCTCCATAGATGCAGGAAAATACATCTGACTAAATTCAACATGTTTTCATGTTAAAAACTCAACAAACTGGATATAGAGGAAATGTACATGAGAAAAGTCATATATGACAAGCTCACAGTTAACATACTCAGTGGTGAAAAGCTGAAAGCTTTTCTTCTATGATCAAGAACAAGACAAGATGCTTGCTCTTGCCACTCTTATTTATAGTACTGGAAGTCCTAGTCAGGGCAATTAGGTAAGAGGAAGAAGTAAAAAACTGTTTCCATTTGCAGATGACATGGTTATATTTAGAAAACCTTAAACACTATACCAAAAAAACCTATTAAAACTAATAAATAAACTTGCAGGATACAAAAATCAATATACAAAAATCAGCTAGCTACATTTTATACACAACTATCAGAAAGAGAAAGTTCCATTTAAAACAGCATCAAAAAATACTTGGGAATACATTTAACCAAGAAGGTGAAATGTCTGTCCACTGAAAACTATAAGACATGATGAAGGAAATTGACCAAAACACAAATGGAAAGATATTCCATATTCATGCACTAGAAGAATATTGTTAAAATGTTCATACTACCTAAAATGATCTACAGGTAAAATACAAACCCTATTAAAATGTCAATGGCATTTTTCACAGAAATAGAAAAATCAATCCTAAATGTTGTATGGAATTTGTATGAAATTATATTATGAAACTATAGTAGAACAGTCGGGTACTGGCATAAAAACAGACACATAGGTTTATAGAACACAACAGAGACCCCAGAAATAAACCCACATATATGCTCAATTAACTTACAACAAAGGCATCAAGAAAATACAATGGGGAAAGAATATTCTCTTCTATAAATGGTGCTGGGAAAAATGGACTGCTATCTTACTACATCACACACAAAATCTACTCAGATTAAAGACTTGAACCTAAGACTGGAATCTATAAAACTCCTAGAAAAATAACAGAGGGTCGGCTCCTAAGTTCCTTGACATTGGTCTTGGCAATGATTCTTTGGATTTCACTTAGAACAAAGGCAACAAAAGTAAACAAGTGGACTACACTACACTAAAAACCTTCTGCACAGCAAAGGAAACCAACAAAATAAAAAGGACTGGGAGAATCTATGAACTGGGAGAAAGTATTTGCCAATCATATACCTGATAAGGGGTTAATACCCAAAATATATAAAAAATCCATACAACTCAATAGCAAAAACCCCAATTTGATTTAAAAAATAGAGGAAATGAATAGACATTTTTCTAAAGAATACATACTAATAGCCAATAGGTACATGAAAAGGTACTCAAAATCACTACACTAGTCATCAGGAAAATGCAAATCAAAACCACTAGTTTTCACCTCACACCTATTAGAATGGTTATCATAAACAAATAAAATAAAAAAAAAACAAAACCCAAGAGATAAGTACTGGTGAGGATGTGGAAGAGAGGGAACCCTTGTGTATTACTGGTGGGAATGTAAATTGATACATCCATTGTGAAAAAACAGTATGAAGGTTCCTCAAAAGATTAAAAATAGAACTACCATACCAAATGATCCAGCAACCCTACTTTTTCAGGACATCAATGAGAAAGGAAATGAAAACGTGCTATCAAAGAAATACCTGCACTCCCATGTGCATTGCAGCATTATTCACAACAGCTAAGAGATGGAAGCAACCTAAGTGTCCACCAACAAACAAATGAATGGATAAAGATGAAGTGTGTACACACACACACACACACGACTATTATTCGGCCACGAGAAAGGAAGACATTCTGTTGTTTGCGACAACATGGATGGACCTTGAGGGCATTATGATAAGTAAGATTAAGTCAGACAGAGAAAGACAAATTCTGTATGATATTACTTATATGTAGAATCTGAAAAAGCCAAATCCATAGCAGTAGACACCAGAACGGTGATTACCAGGGGCTGCGAGAATAGATATTAAATGTTCTCACCACGAAAAAGAAATTATGTGATGTGATGCAGGTGTCAGCTAACGCGGTGGTGGTGATCGTTTTGCAATGTATGTGTATCAAATCAACATGCTGTATGCCTTAACTTACACATGTTGTATCAGTTACAGCTTAATAAAGCTAGAAAAAAAAACACTCAAAATTTTGTTCACAGTCTCTGGAACATAGTAAACATACATGAAGCTACATTTTATACTTAATACGGAAAGTGAAGCTGTTCCAGAGTTTGATTTATGGTAAGAAGCGTCACCCAGTTGAAATGTGGAATTGCCAGGGTCAGGCTTTGTTACTTAATTCAACAAGGAACCCACCTGAGCTGCTGCTGGTTTTTTCGTAAAAGCCTCCCAGGGCGCTTACTGTCCACTGTCCATGCTCTGAGGAAGGCAGGGGATGGGATGAAAAACTCCAACAAGGAGGGCAAGGTCAGAGCCTAGAAAAGAAACAGGCATTTGTAGAAATTTGTCCAAGGGTTTGGAAAAGCACTCTTAAAAAGAGACTGCTTTAGGAAGAAATGAAGCACGATACAAGAACATCTAAGGGAAAGAGTATCTTGAGTAATGGTACTACCTACTGAAACATTCCCAGAACGAACTCAAACTAATCAGCTGAGAGATAAGTGAGTTTCCGATTTCTAAATCTGAACCCAAAACTCCTTTTTGATCAGTATGTTTTAGAAAATGAAACTTTAAAATTAGTTTTTAGGTGAGTCTAACAAGAGCAGAGGTCACTGTAGAGGAAGCAAGGGCCATGTCTACTCCATCCTGTGAGTCTCCAGCACTGTCTGCACTGCCCAGGAAGTAACTTTTGATTCTGAAATGTTTCAGTATCTTTGGATCCTACTGCTAGCCCCGAACTGCTGCACTAATTCTAGAGGAGTAGATAATTATATTATTTAGGTTGCAGTATAAAATGGCCAATATTCATCCATTTTAACCTAAAAACAGCAACTCTGTATCTTTAACCTAAAAACAGCAACTCTGTATCTTTAACCTAAAAACAGCAACTCTGTATCTTTCCATCCAATATGAGGAAAACAAGTCTCTTCCTACTTGTTCTCATGATAATTAAATCATCTGCTTTTTTTGGGAAACACAGGTCAAATGTTAGTGACTGATACTCTTATTATCTGCCCCCACATTTTTCCCTTTAAGAGGAAGAAGGGATGTTCAGTCCAACAGTAGTAAGATGCTTCTGAAACATTTAGTGTTGTATTCAATTTAGTCTTTCCATTTGGACAAAACACTCTTTCTCTATGAATATTAACACACAAGAAGACACTATAATCTGACATAAAGCTGATATTCTGACCTGGGAAATCGATACTGCCTCTTTAACAACATATAACACATGGATCACAATGATACAAAAACAATGTAAAGGTTAAACTGAACATTTTACAGATGTTTCAATAAATCATGTTTACCTAAAAGGTAAAAATAAACATAAGCTGCAAGTCACTGAGGATATATTTGAATGAAAGCACAGCATGCCTGTCAGAGGAGGAGGAATGAGAGCCACAAGGGCAGCCGGCAGAAAAGACCAGGGAGCTGAGCCGTGTGCGTGTCGCCTGCTGGGTACTTACCACTGAACATGGCATGTAACACATGCCATATCAGAACAGACTGTAAGTGAGGGAAAAGGAGATAGAAGAATAGATTAATATCTCACTGGAAGCAGCCAGACCCCCACTCAGGTACGCTGCAGGAAGAAATCTGACCTGAGCCTTCAGCTCCACCAAGGTGGCATCTTCTGAGATTTTGACGTCTCCCAGGTAGCGGAGGGGAACATCTGCATGCACATCACCAGCAGCACCTGCAGAGGACAGAGCCAGATGTTAGAAAGGAGCTTGAAATGCATTTATTTCCTATTTCTAAAATATATGCCATGTTTTGATGCCGTAAATACTTTTAATAAAATTCCATTCATGTAACTCAGAATCTGAGTTCCTCCAATTCAGGCCTCTTGCCTTTGGAGGGGAGGAAGCTATTGGCACAATACCATGGCTTTCTCACTGGTGTGGGTTCCAGGAATTTCACACGTGTCTACTAGAATGTTCTTTTTGATACTCCTCCCTCAAAGAGGACTTTGCTGGTAGGATACTTTGCCTTTATTCTTTGTATCACATTCCTGTTTTCTTTCTCACATCACACCTATCCCACCTGTTTCTGTCTGTTTTCTTGGGTGTTTATAAAGACTATGACAGTCAGGAGAGGGCAGACCTGCATCCTCATCGTCTGTCAAGTGTGTGGCAGGGTGGGTGTTACATAGTCAATGTTTACTGACAGAGTCCTTGAAAGTAGAAAGCCTTCTACATTTGTTATAAAAAGGGGAAAATAAAACGCTCTCTCATCTAAAATCCTGGGTATAAAAGTTGGCAACTAAATTTAAAATTCAGAATAATTTAATTCATTTTTGCTTTAATTAAATCTCTTAGTTTATTTCTGGGCACACTGCTAATATACAAAAAATTAGATTGTAAATAAATTCAAACAAAAAGCTTCACGAATGGTTTTTCTTGTGCCTCAAGGACACTACATGCTAACAGATACTTTTTGGAAACTCCGGAATTAATAATGTTTCTCATGTGTTGTTATATAAAGAAGGACTGCCCTAACCGGTTTGGCTCAGTGGATAGAGCGTCGGCCTGCGGAATGAAAGGTCCCAGGTTCGATTCCGGTCAAGGGCATGTACCTTTGTTGCAGGCACATCCCCAGTAGGGGGTGTGCAGGAGGCAGCTGATCGATCTCTCTCTCTCATCGATGTTTCTAACTTACTGTCCCTCTCCCTTCCTCTCTGTAAAAAATCAATAAAATATATTAAAAAAAAAGGACTATCAAACAATTTCTTTTTCTTTCCTATTTCTTCACTTTCATGGAAAAACTCAATGATTAAACACATTCTTTTTAAAAAAAATTTAATAAATCTTTATTGTTCAGATTATTGCAATTGTTTCTCCTTTTTCCCCCCATAGCTCCCATCCACCTGGTTCCCACCCCACCCTCTGCCCTTACCTCCCCACCACTGTCCTCATCCATAGGTGTACGATTTTTGTCCAGTCTCTTCCTGCACCCCCCCATACCCCTTTCCCCCTGAGAATTATCAGTCCACTCCCTTTCTATGCCCCTGATTCTATTATATTCACCAGTTTATTCTGTTCATCAGATTTTTAATTCACTTGATTTTTAGGTTCACTTGTTGATAGATATGTATTTGTTGTTCATAATTTTTATCTTTACTTTTTTCTTCTTCCTCTTCTTAAAGAATACCCTCCAGCATTTCATATAATACTGGTTTGGTGGTGATGAACTCCTTTAGCTTTTTCTTATCTATGAAGCTCTTTATCTGACCTTCAATTCTGAATGATAACTTTGCTGGGTAATCTTGGTTGTAGGTTCTTGCTATTCATCACTTCGAATATTTCTTGCCACTCCCTTCTGGCCTGCATAGTTTCTGTTGAGAAGTCAGCTGACAGTCGTATGGGTGCTCCCTTGTAAGTAATTAACTGTTTTTCTCTTGCTGCTTTTAATATTCTCTCTTTGTCTTTTGCTCTTGGCATTTTAATTATGATGTGTCTCGGTGTGGTCCTCTTTGGATTCCTTTTGTTTGGGGTTCTGTGCGCTTCCTGGATTTGTAAGTCTATTTCTTTCACTAGGTGGGGGAAGTTTTCAGTCATTATTTCTTCAAATAGGTTTTCAGTATCTTGCTCTCTCTCTTCTTCTGGCACCCCCATAATTCTGATGTTGGTACGCTTGAAGTTGTCCCAGAGGCTTCTTACACTATCTTCAACTTTTTGGATTCTTTTTTCTTTTTGCTTTTCCGGTTGAGTGTTTTTTGCTTCTTTGTATTTCAAATCTTTGACTTGATTCTTGCGTTCCTCTAGTCTGCTGTTGGGTCTCTGTATATTTTTTATTTCAGACAGTGCATGTTTAATTTCTAGTTGGTCCTTTTTCATATTTTCAAGGGTCTCGCTAAATTTATCGGTCTTTTCTAGGATATTCTTGAAAAGCTTTATAACCGTGGTTTTGAATTCTATATCCAATCGTTTGTTTTCCTCCATTTCTTTCATTTGTGATCTGTTTCTTTGTCTCCGCATTTTCGTTGCTTCCCTGAGTTGGAAGGGTAGCTTTGTGTGCTAGGTTTCCTATATGGCCCAGTGGGTTGGCCTCCCCAGTTAACCTGAGGTGGACATTCTTGGTGCACCCCTTTGTGGACTGTGTGTACAGCCTTGTTGTAGTTAAGTCTTGATTGTTGTTGGTATCACTGGGAGGAATTGACCTCCAGGCCAATTGGCTGTGAGGTTCAGCTGTGTCTTCACTGGGAGAAGTTCGGTGCTGGAGACAGCCTTATAGGATCAGACTTGCAAAATTGCAAAAGCCTCTGTGCTCAGCTTGGATGGAGTAGAGTCTCAGGGCAGAGCAGACAGTCTTGGCTTCCCATCAGCCCCGCCCTTGCCTGCGTGCCTCCAGACCTCTGCCTTCCGCAGCTCCCCTGAGTTTCCGCCTGACAGTCCAGATACCCCCCGTAAGAGCGTGGGTCCCCAGGGGCTCGCCTGGAACTGGGGTTCAGTGCAGTCAGGAGCTTCCGACTCCCTTCCGCTAGGGAAAGCCTGCGGCAACCTCCGCATTCCGTCTTCTCTGCGAGCACTTGCGTGCACGCCTCCAGACCCCTGCCCGCTGCGGCTCCCCAGAGTCTCCGTGTGCCTTTCTCTCTACCTGACAGTCCAGACTCCCCCTGTATGAGCCTGGGTCCATGGGGTTTCGCCTGGAACTGGGGTTCAGTGCAGTCGGGGGCTTCCTTCCCCCTCCCACCAGAGAAAGTCAGCCAGGCACTCAGCCGCCCTTCCTCTCTGCGCGTGTGTCTCCGTACCTCAGCCCTTTGCCGCTCCTCTGATTCTCCGTGAGCTTTTCTCCTTCCTTCTAGTTGTAGAATTTCCACTCAGCCAGCCTTCCTGTGGTTCTGGGTGATGTCCGTTCTGTCTTTTAGTTGTAGTTTTGAAATTGTTGTGCGAGGCAGCAGTTTAGGTGCTAACCTATGCTGCCATCTTGGTTTCTCCCCCTAAACACACTCTTTAAGTTTGTAACCAACTCTATATGTAACTATTATTCTATTACCAAAGCATTTTTAGAATTAGTTAACACATCTAATATGACCCAACCAAACAATAACTTAATGCTAATTTCATAGCTAATTCAACATGAAAATATTTTATTGGTCTAAACATGTATTCTTAACTTCAAAGAGTAAGGAGAGAAGAACTTGATTCATTTTAGTAGTTTCAATACTGAGGTTTAAAAGGTAAAAAAGAAATATAAGTATATAATACTTTAACCCCCAAAAAGCTAAATAACTAAAGAAAGCATGATTAAAAATATATAAAGAGTTGATCCTACTAATAATATATCTATAGTCACAAAGGAGGCTGATGGCTGTTTTCTTTATATTGAAGCTGAAACCCACTGCTGACAATGGAAAGCCAAACCCTCTGCTGACATTTCTTGCTCATTGTGACCTGTGCCGAGTTCTGTCTGTGGAGAAGCCACTTAGAAGTAAAGCAGAAGGCGGTGAGGGGTGGAATGCCCTGGAGGCAGCTCCTGGGGGGCAGGAGCGGTGTAGGGTGCAGGGACGGACTCCAGCCCTGCCTCTGCCCGGCTGCCTCCATATCCTAGCCTACCATGAGGACCCTGAGAGATGACATAAAAATTCCTTGAAAAAATATACTGATATAAAGACTTTAACATGCTGTACCTTATAGCAAGTGGTTGGTTTTAAAGCACTGCATCAAAGGGGAATGGTGTTACTGCTTTGGAATGACTTGTGGAATAAATAGGTTGATTTTCAACCATACATTTAAAAAAAGAAATAAATGTCATTTGCCCTCAGAGCAGAAGCAGTTGTTTTACTTTTCTTTATGACATGTACACCACTGAAATTCTGTTGTATTCTCACCTGGGATGGAAGTAGCTCTCCAGACCCCGCCTTGAGAAGGGGTACAGTTCCTCTGGTCCAGATGTCTCTTCCCCTGACCCTTGGGCCCCGGAGGCTGGTACCACCAGATGGGCACCTTCAGGAGACCCTGGAGAAGGGAGCATTTCTCACTGCTGTGAGGTACACAGATTAAGTGAACTTGCATTGCTACTTCCATAAAGAGGAACATCTTGATGACAAAAAGTGTTCCCGAATTTTTTGTTTTTCCTTTTAGATGTATAACTGCTATATATTACAGTTTTAATTGTTTTTACAATCAAAAAGTTTAAGTGATAAAAATAAGACTAAATGTTCTTTGTTTAGAAGTAGCTCAGTAGTTACAATACATGAACAGTATAAACAAATAAGCAAAATGTTTGACATAACCAACTATATAAATACTAGAGGCCCGGTGCACAAAATTCGTGCATGGGTGTGTGTGTGTGTGTGTGTGTGTGTGTGTGTCCCTCAGCCCAGCCTGCACCCTCTCCAATCAGGAACCCCTCGAGGGATGTCTGACTGCCCGTTTAGGCCCAATCCCACGGGCAGTCGGACATCCCTCTCACAATCCAGGACTGCTGGCACCCAACCACTCGCCTGCCTGCCTGATTGCCCCTAACTGCTTCCGCCTGCCAGCCTGATCACCCAACCACTCCCCTGCCAGCCTGATTGATGCCTAACTGCTCCCCGGCTGGCCCGATTGCCCCTAACTGCCCTCCCCTGCCAGCCTGGTCACCCCTGTCCTCCCCTGCAGGCCTGGTCCCCCCCCAACTGCCCTCCCCTGCAGGCCTGGTTGCCCCCAACTGCCCCCTCCCCTCTGCAGGCCTTGTCTCTCCCAACTGCCCTCCCCTGCTGGCCATCTTATGGCAGCCATCTTTGACCACATGGGGGCGGCCATCTTGTGTGTTGGAGTGATGGTCAATTTGCATATTACCTCTTTATTATATAGGATATTCAGGCCCCATGAGAGCAGCATGAGCACAAGGCCCCAGATACAGCACTTTCATTCATTCAAGTTCCCAGGGGAACTTGAGAGAATCAACAGCCTAGTGGTCTAAGTTGGATTCCTGTACACACACTACAGGAAATAAACACATTTCCTTAAACATGTCCTGTAGTTTTAGTTTTACTAATGTAACTGGTTCTTTGCTAACTCTTTTTGTCCATTAGTAAAGAACTTCAATAGTTTTATTAGGGATTAAAGATGTTACAGAAGATGAGAATGTGAAAAAACCATGTAAAATATTTTAAATAAGTATTTTAAGAAATCTATATTAAAGTAACTTTTGTTTATTAAATAGGTGAAGACTGAAAAACACTCAACCTCCATTCAATGAAATAAATAAGTATAAATCAGAAAAACAAAATTCTATTTTTTCACTTATCAGACTGTCAAAAACCAGAAAGGTTAATAATATTCTATATGTTGTTGAAAATATGGGTAAATTGGTGGCAGAATTATAAACTTGCAGCAAACTTTTTGGAGAGTAATTTGAAATTGTCACAATTTAAATGCCACGCCCAAGACCTGCCATCCATGGTGAGAATTTGCCTTCTGATGGACGAGCCCTGAGACAAAGTCACGAGTACAAAGACAGTCACTGCCAATTGTGATGGCAGCAGAATACAGTGGTAGGTCTAGGAATTTATTCTGTAGATAAATGAACATTTATAATATTTTTTGCAGTGTCATTTATATTAACAAAAGACTGTAAGCAACCTAAATCTTCTTTGAAAGAGATTGGTTAAATTATAGTACCTCCATACAATGGGAGATATAGATACCACCTATAGAATGAGATGACTTGACGTGTACTGCTACACATCAAGGTGGGTGGGCAAAGGTGGGTTTACAGTTGCAATGCAAACAATATAATTAGTAAATAATAATACAAGAATCATTCTGTATTTCATGTACTCATAACTGTAAACCTACTTTTGCCCACTCCTATATGTGGATAACAAATATGTATATATGTGCTATGTACACACACAGACTTACTTGTGTGTTGACACAGAGGCATCTGCCTACCGGACACACTGAGTGGCGGGGGGGGGGGGGGGGTGAGGGGGGAAGCAGGGAGGATAGTTATTTTTCCTGGCTCAGCTTTTTATACACTTTGAATTTTGAATCATAGGTATTACCAATTCAAAAATTAACTTTAAAGAGCATGGTATGTAAAATTTCATGAAGTCATGGAAAAGAATAAGGTAGGTCTGTATGTGCTGATATGAGGAGATCCTAAAGATAAATTAAGTGAATAAAAACAAAAAACCAACAGGTATAAAACACTGTATGGAATATGATCCCCTGAATAGAAACTTTAAATATATATGCATATATTTACACTCAGCATACAAACAGGTATCACTTTTCTTCTTGAAAGGACAAGTTAATTGTGGCTCTTTCTGGGGAGAAACTTTTGTTTTTCATTTTATATAGCCTTCTATGCTGTGTGAATTTTCTAATCATAAGCTAATGGATAGCTGAGTACTGGAGTTTGGGGTCAACTTTTTTAAAAATTTTTACATGTGTCCACATTAAAAATACGAATTAAGTAATGGTTTTAGAAAATGGGAACATGCAGTGTTGATGAAAGTGGAGGGAAAGGAGCCCTCATATATTGCTGGAAGGACTGTAAATCTAGTATAACTCTCTGGGAAAACAATTTGGCAACATACATCCTCAAGTCTTTAAAAAGTTCATACCCTTTGACTTGTTAATTCCATCTTTAGAACTATCTTAAGATGGATTAGTTTTTAAGTACTATTATAAGAAAAAAATTAAAATAAGGTAAATTTCCAACAATGAAGATAAAAAGTGAATTAAACTGTGATAAGTCATACATTGTAACTCTTTTTGGATTTTATGATCAGGTTCACAAATTAAATAGAAAAGGTAGAAAATAAAATTGTATATACAACTGGTTTTATATGAAGGAAATACCTAAGATGTAAAATATGATGGCTGTGTCTGATAGACTTTGGGGTAAGTTCTTTGTTCTCTTTCTGACTGTTGCACTGCCTCACTTTCCCACAGAGACAATAACCGTTATTCACAGAGTCTATTGGAAGCAAAGTCTTACCGGAGGAAGAAGTTTCCCTTCAGTTAAAAGCAGAGTGTCTCCAGAACATATCATAAGCTCTTTCAGTGTTGCATCCTGGGAATACGGAAATTCTTTTTTGTTACTTGTGACTTCTGCAAGGAACAAACAGACCACTGGACTTTTGTTTGTGAACCCTATGCCTCTATTACCCTTGAAATAAATAAATGAATAAATGATAAATCAGATGTTAAGTAGAAAATAGGCTTATAAAACAGACTATTATTATATATTAGATTATGAGTAAGGAACTGTAAGTATCATAGAAGATTAGAGGAAAGGGAGAGGTGAGAAATAATGAGACTGATTCAGGGCTGATTTACGGATGACATTTTAGTCAAACCTAAAAAGATGCGTTGGATTTGAAAAGGTGGATGAAACAAGGAATTTCTCATGAAAAAGCGAACAAAGTCAAGGTCATGTCAAGAATAAGTATGGCTTAGTTAGGGAAGAGCTCAGACTAGGCTGATTAGAGTGGACAATATCAGAGTAAGGGGGGTGAGGGGGCGGGGCGGGGACTGGATCGGAAGGGTGTCGAAGGGATGTGGAATAGAAAAAAAGAGCTTTTAGTTCCTTTGTAAAAAGCCACAAGACTTCTGAGAAGGTGTTTTTAAAAATCAATCTGGCTGCTACATGCATAACACACTGAAGTGGGGAACACCTGGGCTCGGGGAGGCCAGTTGCAGTAATTTAGGTAAAAGGGAAAAAAATGGCTTGAACCAGGAGGCCAGCAGTGGACTCAGGAAGGAGTGGAAAAACTGACAGGCCTTTGAAGGCTGAGCCCAAACATGAGGGCGGCAGGTAAGTTGGATTGGCCACATTTCAGGCTGAGAAAGATCAGGATGGGAAAGACAGACAGCAAATCTGGGAAGAGGAAGCAGTTTTAAGGGTAATGAGTTTGCTCTAGACAGTTTTAGAATTGTTTGATACCAATTTGGGACTTAATAGAGAAGAAAATGTGGAAACTATGTGACTATATATTACTCTTGACATCCAAACTATATGTCCTGAAGATTCTTTTTTTTTTTATTAAATATATTCTTATTGATTTCAGAGAGGAAGGGAGAGGAAGGGAGATAGAGAAACATCAATGATGAGAGAGAATCACTGACTGGCTGCCTCCTGCACATCCCCTACTGGGGATCGAGCCCGCAACCCAGGCATATGCCCTTGACCAGAATCGAAACCGGGACCTTTCAGTCCATAGGCTGATGCTCTATCCACTGAGCCAAACCAGCTAGGGCCTGAAGATTCTTTAGGTCCACTTCTTACTCTGGGCAGTCAAATCCCTGGCCAAGATTCAAGAGGGTCCTCTCTCTATATTGTTACTGACCACAACACAGCGAAGAGTGTTTGAGGGATGACCCAGTACACCTGCTTCAATCAACCTCTGTTGATGTTCAGTGCCACTGTATATTACTGAACAGAAGCAGGCAGATAGGGGAGGGGTGGCTGACAACATTTCTGTCTAAACATTCTCACAAAGCTTCATTTTGGGTCTACTTCTAATGCCGTGATGTTGGATAGGAGGTTGGATGCTATTTGGATAAGATTAACCAGACCCCACCTATCCTGTGATACAACTGTTCCTAAGGCTACCCTAAGAGTTTGGCTGGATCCAGAGATGTAGTTTAGATCAGAGCCTAAGTGATTGGTTGGTCAGATGAATTCTGCCATCAACTCTGAGATTAAAATATTCAGGTTTCAAAATTCAGAATGTATCTCCAAATTCTTTCATTAGTTCAAATGTCTTTCGTTCTCTAAAGTTCTCTGCTTCCTAATGAAGAACCACCATTCTCAGGGACACACTCTCTTACCAAAAGAGGACTTAACACAGATGTCAGAAATAGTCCCACTTAGCTGAGACCTTCCCTCTGAATGCTCTAAAATAACTACAGGGAGGAAAGAGTAAGGTAGACGCATGTATACATTTTTGAATCCTAAACAAATTCAATCTTTCTCTAGAATTTATTCATGAGTAGGATGAATATCCTGTATGAAAGTACCAAATAAACACCATCATTTTAAAGAGTGAAATACATAAAAATAACCTTACTTCTTCACACAAAGGCTCCCCAGCTTCATAGCACCAATCCATTTTTCTTAAGTGCCACGTGTCACCTGTGAAAGCAGCAGAATCAGAATGAAAAAACATTCACAAGGATGTGTTTTAAGAGTTTGTCAGGAATGACCCTTCTGGGTAAATGAAAATTGAATGGGATTTGATCTAATAATTAACTAATTTTTTTTAAAAAAATTCCCTCGCCTGGCTGGTGTGGCTCAGTGGTTGAATGTCAACCTATGAACCAGGAGGTCACAATTCGATTCCTGGTCAGGGCACATGCCTGGGTTGTGGGCTCGATCCCCAGTGTAGGGCAGGAAGCAGCCAATCAATGATTCTCTCTCATCATGATGTTTCTATCTCTCCCTCTCCCTTCCTCTCTGAAATCAATAAAAAAATATTTTTAAAAATGAAATCAATAAAAATATATATTTAAAATAAAATTCTCTCTTCCAGAGCATGAAAAATAAGTTCTTTCCCCAATTTGGTTAATCTTCTATTCCACCAAAAATAGATGTATAATTGTGTATAATTATATATTTGCAAATGAAAATAACACTTGCTACTATTACATGATAGCTACGCCTTTATTGTTTTACATGTTTACACACATCACACATGAGTATAAATATATGTACATATACATATAAGTACAGAAGTTTCATTTCACTGTCTTGGCTCAAAATATATGCTAACATTGCTCAGCAACTGATAATGTGTTCAGCAAAACTGGTGCTATCCCATTAGTGGTTAATCTAACAAAAAATAGTGCTTCTGAAATAGCATTTAATAAAGTCGGTATAACAACACGTACAAATGGTAAACAGTCTAATTAGATTTCTGTTTTTTACATGCTTGCTGCACTGAGAAAATGGGAAGAAAATTTTTTGAAGGGAGCCAAGTCGAGTGGAAACTGGAAATCCTGGTTATTAACAGCAACGTCTTATAGTCAACTCCCCCACCCACTGAAAGAAACTACAGCCAGAGGAATATTCATCCTGCATAGGCCACAGGTTTTGAATCCCAATACTCTTCTTTGCAGACCCTTTTGGTCATTAATTCCAGTTTTAAATACAGTAAGATTTACATGAATATTTAACTTAATCTAAGTATATATTTTTTGAAAACACACCAGTAAGTTAAAAGTGAACACCATTACTTCATAGCATAGCAAGATGGAAAGAACTCGGATTCTGAAGTCAGAGAGACTGTAAATTACACTTGCTGTGTAACTCTGGGTAAGCCATTTAACCATTCTCAGCCTCTGTCCCGTTCTCTGTAAAATGGGAACGGGATGATCCCTGCATGGGAATACTGCTATCGAGATGAAATGGAACAATGCATAGAAGCTCCAGAGCATGTTACCTTCCCTTCCAGACAACGAATGCAGTCAGAAAGGCAAAGCACTCCAATGAAAGCAGTGTGATGCTCGCTGCCTGGATTACCCTGGTAGCTACTTCAGATGTCCTGCATTTGTGTTTTCATTCATATGACATTCCCTAATCTACACTAAACCACACAGGTATGAAGCACAATCACCGAAATTTCTGAATCAAAGAGGTTTAAACAAAACCAGCGCAAGACTGGGGTGATTCCACAAGGTAATCTTAACTTCCTCTCTTCTGTGTCTTTGTTGGTTCCTCAGTGGTCAGCTAACTTACAACTAGAGTTCTTCCAGCTTGCAAACAGAATCAGGAGAACTTATGTACACACAGATATAAAGTGTAGCAGATAACCCTGAGAAAAAAAGGGCTGAAACATTTTCATTAGGCTTATAAGTCAAGGATGTGGATAAGATTATACATCATCATGGCCTGTAACTTACCTGGTAGGCCAAATTTCTCCAGCATTGTCTTCAAACACTGTAAAAAAAAAAAAAAAGTATGTTCATTAGTTTCCTGTTTCTGAGTTACAGTATTGAAAGAAACAACCTCTTTGGACCCTGGGGCCTATTTAAGTCTGATCAAATAGATAAGAATACACATAGTTAAGAAGATGACTGAATAAGCTCTCCTTCCTAAGAGCTAGTGAGGAAAAACCCCCGTTATGTTGAGAGAAGACCAGGAATGCTGTTGTGAGTGTGCTGTAATTTGGAATGACAATCAGACAAACGCGTAGCAGCTGGGTATGTAAGCCTGGAATTTTGAGGTGAGATCCAGTCTAAGAATTGAGCCCTAAGGTGCTCATAGCTGGAGAGAAGAGGAAAGTAGCAAACTGAGAAGGGGTAGGAAGGGAAATCTGAAGAGCTGCAAGGAACAGTCATCACATATGTGCCATGCTGCCGAGAGAGAGGGAGAGCGAGATGAAGACTGAGAACCGATTGCTGCACTTGGTAAGAGCTGTTTCGGTGGTGTGGTGGGTACAAGTTTACCTGCCATGAGAACAGAAAGACACATATCGCTCCTTTGTACAGATTTGTGATTTCCTTTCTTTGAAATGGAAAACAAACACAACACTCAAATTCAAAGGCAAATGAAAAACTCCAAAAATATTTTCAGCATGTAACAAGAGTAAAGAAACTTACTAAAAAGGTGTTTTCTCATGGAACTCTTTAGCCACATGAGGACCCTCAAGTCTCAATCACTGCTGCAGCCAATCGTGCTTGTCAGTACCCCAACCCACTTCTCATCTTGTATCCCAGATTCTTTTGAAGCAAATGTCAGGTATCATATAGTATTTATTAATATTTATGGAAAGATAAACATTCTTTAAAAAAGACACCCTAAAACAATGAGGGCATTTTAAAAAAATTAAGAATTCTTTAATAAAAATTATCTAGTCAGTGTTCAAATTTCCCTTTCTTCCAAACCATTATTAGAGTTCTGGTTTTAATCAAGGGCCAAATGAAGTCCACAACCTGCCCTGCTTGCTGTTTCTCCTGAGACAAGATCTTTTAACCTACAGGCCCTCTCCCCTGTAGCTGATTTCTTGAAGAGGAGTTTTCCACTTTTGGACTGTGCTGACTGTACTTCTAGGTTTGGTCAGATTCAGGTTGTTTGGGGGTTTTGGGGGGCAAGAAAAGCATGGGTAGTGTTAAACTTCTATAATGCCTGAGTGTTGTCCTTTTTGGGTTGTGAGCAGGTTTTTAGGATCATTGTCTTCAGATGTCATTCAGAATTAAAAAACTGATAGTTTAAAATTCTTCTTTTTATTAGCTGGGATTATTTTAAAACCTGTTATCTGTCTAGTTGCCCTGCAGTATAGTCTGTAAAACAAAAACAGGACAAATGCTTGATTCTTTCCTTTATGGTTCCCAAGCATCCACTTGGTTACCCATCGGTACCTAATGAAGATGGCATTTTTAGGGTCATATGAACTCATAGACTTGATATGTACCAGCCAACTTTCATGACCATTCCCACTGAGGTCCAAGCTGTCTCATCTTCTTTTTTTCTTTTTTTAAATGTATTTTATTGATATTTTACAGAGAGGAAGGGAGAGGGATAGAGAGCTAGAAACATCGATGGGAGAGAAACATCGATCAGCTGCCTCCTGCACACCTTCCACTGGGGATGTGCCCGCAACCAAGGTACATGCCCTTGACCGGAATCAAACCCGGGACCCTTCAGTCCGCAGGCCGACGCTCTATCTACTGAGCCAAACCGGTTTCGGCCAAGCTGTCTCATCTTTGACCAGAGGCAGCCTCTTCAAGTTGGCTTCTGTGTTTCTTTGCTAACGCCAGTCATCTTTGCTGGCTTCCCTTCTTTCTGTTCTGACAAGATGCTGCAGGCTCATCTTACACTTTCCTGACCTAGACACAGAGCCCTGGTTCCTTCTTGTAGGAAATGGTAGCTAGCAACCACAGTCTGGGGGCTCACTATGGCTAGGCTAGTCATTGTTTCTAGGCTGTTTCAGGAGGAAGTAGAAAAATATTTGTTCAAAGAAAAAATACAGCAAGTTTATTTGACTCTTCTAATTCAAATTCAAAGTACAGGCTTCACTTACCCACACTGCTGTCTTTCTGTCTGTCCATTTCCCACATTGAAAGTCCCAGTTCTCAGGACACCCACATAGTCATGTGTTTGCTTTATCACACACACACAAACACACACACACACATACACACTCACATTTCTACCTGTGTATGTAACTGTGTACGTATATAAAGTGAAAACAAAGGAAATATGCCACAATTTTCATATTACTGAGATAAGGGATGATGAGGGGTTTTAACGTTTTTTAAAAATCTATTTTTCCATATCCCAAATTTCTACAATCAACAAGATTATTGATAATAATAAAAAGTAATCTAATGTAAAATTCCAGTTGGCTCACCAATTTTCAAGCTCCCACAACTACTCCTTTAGTGGGTACAATTATTTAAAGTATATTATGTAAACCCCTAGCCTTAGGACCTCGAAATCCTAATACACATTATTCCTGTTCCCCATATCAGACACCCAGAGACTCCCCTTCTCCCCCAAGTAAAATAACTTACTTCTCTCACAGAGATTGTTTCTTCTACTATGATTTCCATCTCTGACCCAGGCTGGATATCACTCCCCATAGCGAAAAACAGGAACAGCTAGGATCAAGACAGAGTATGAATGCAACTCAATCTAAATTTTAAAATTCTACAAATGTATTATTTACTTCCAAAAAAGAAAAGTTTCATGTAGTCCATGAAACTTCAATAAAAATCTCAAATTATGAAAAAACAAGACTACGTTGGGTAATTTAATGTTAATTTAAATAATCTCAACTACCTAGAAATGTAAGATGCTTCATCACCAATGTTTTTACTCCTAAAAACATCTCTCACAGATATTATTTATTCTTCCATGAGCTCCATCTTTCTTGGTCATTCCTCAAAGGGACTTGCAATTACTATACACTATAAGCATAACAGTGTTTTTCTCTGAATCATTTGGTTGTGACCTTATTTACTGTCCATATACTATGATTCCCAAGACTCTACAGGAAAAATGTAAGTCTGATCTCTTGTCAATTCAGCTGCTTAGAGCCTTATTTTCCTTCCATTTTTAAAATATATATTTTTATTGATTTCAGAAAGGAGAGAGAGAAATGTCAATGATGACAGAATCATCGATCGGCTGTCTCCGGCATGCCCCTTATGGTGGATCGGGCCTGCAACCCAGGCATGTGCCCTGACAGGGAATCGAACCATGACCTCCTGATTTATAGGTGGATGCTCAACCACTGAGCAACACTGGCCGGGCCTACTTTCCTTTGTAACTCAACTTCACATGTCACGTTTTCCTTCTCCAGCTTGTACTCAAGTTCAGGGAAGAAGAAATTAAAGAGAGGTGGCTGGAAAACGAATGAAGTGGATCCAGACAGAGGGTTCCTGATATGTACCAGCTAACCTCGGCACAGTCTTAACAGTAAGGACATAAATATGACTTTGGGACTGTAATGAAAGTTTACTAAATAGGTAGGGCTTCTGGCAAAGTCAAACAGATGGTATTTATACAGGAAATGAATACTGATAAAGACCAAGCTGTTGTGAGATTATTATATTATTGTAGAGAAATTACATCCAGAATTAATATTCTGTATTTCATTAAATCTAAAATTTAATTAGCTATTACTCATTGCTTTATGTACCATGAAAAAAGAAAACAGAGTGCTGGCTACAACTGTAGGATGCCATGGACAAAAGATGCAGTCTAATCTCACAGATGTTAAAAGTTGGGGGGAAAAGGGCACATTTCAGAATTTCTGAAATATGGTTGAAACTGGTAGCCATAAGATTCCCCTTAACCAGTTTTCACAGAAAAAGAATCTTATGACTATGCTTTGACATAGTATTTTTTATTTACAATTTTTTAAAATATATTTTATTGATTTTTTACAGAGAGGAAGGGAGAGGGATAGAGAGTTAGAAACATCCATCAGCTGCCTCCTGCACACCCCCCACTGGGGATGTGCCCGCAACCAAGGTACATGCCCTTGACTAGAATCAAACCTGGGACCCTTGAGTCTGCAGGCTGACGCTCTATCCACTGAGCCAAACCAGTTAGGGCTATAATTTTTTTTTATTCTCACCCAAGGACGTGCTTAGAGAGAGGAAGGAAGAGAGAGAAACTTGGATGTGTGAGAGAAACATTGATCACTTGCCTTCCGCACATGCCCTGACCTGGAAATCGACCTGCAACCCAGCCATGTGCCCTCACCGGGAATCTAACTGGCGACCTTTTGGTGCACTGGATGACACTAAACCAACTGAGCAACCCTGGCCAGGCTAATATTTTTTATTTAAACACAGAGAACTATATGGATATTCCTAAAATAAAAGGTATCATTTAAGGAAAATAAAATGTTTAAGAATTAGTTTTACTGCAATAGTTAAGTTATGCTATATAATAAAAGCCTAATATGCTAAGTGTCTGGTCATCCCTTCAACCCGTCAAAGCATAATATGCTAATGATATGCTAATGCCGTGCAACCGCTCCCTATGATGTGCACTGACCACCAGGGGGCAGACAGTTGACCGGTCGACCAGTTGCTATGATTTGCACTGACTATCAGGGGGCAGACGTTCCAAACGGTAGGTTAGCTTGATGCTGGGGTACAGCCGATCAAGACTGAGCAAGACGGCCGGACATGCCCTGGAGCCCTCCCATGGTCCCTCCCCAGCTGGCCAACCTCCCACGTCCCTCCCCAGTCCTGACCATGCAGCGGTGGGGTCCCTTGGCCTGGCCTGCGCCCTCTCACAATCCAGGACCCCTCGGGGCATGTCGGAGAGCCGGTTTGGGCCCAATCCCGTAGGCTAGGATGAGGGACCTCACTGGTGCACGAATTCGTGCACTGGGCCTCTAGTGAATTATAAAGTGAAGAACTGACTGTGGGAAGGTGGTTTGGTGGCCAGGCGATCTCATGTTACCTGAGAGGAAGTTGGTGCTCTTCCAAGACAGAGTCCCAGTGAACTCCCCATCTTCAATTCTGCTTCCTTCAACGTATAACTGTCTGGCACTACAAAAATTTTTTATAACAGAATGAATATTATTCATTCCTACCTTTCTGGGCAAAATACTATACTGCAATCAATTTTTCTTTTGAAAATCAAGAATGTCTAGAAAGAAAAAGTAGCACTCTATGCAAAAGGGTTATACATATTATCGCTATGTTTGATTTTATATTTCCAAATGCTAGAATATATTATTCCTGTTATCTGTACGACAATGCTAAGACATAAGAGGTGACTAGGAATATTCTAGAGTCTACTATTAATAATTAGACTCAATTACGTCTAATGACAACAAGAGTTACAGAGGTTAGAAGACCCTATTCCATAATAGATATCTCAATAAAGTTAGCAAATTAAAAAAACTGACAATAAATCTATAAGGATACAAGTAGATTAAAACCATGACTAAAATGAGGATCAGCTAATCAGAAAGACAGCTGTTTCAAAACAGAAGTATTTGAATTTTGGTTAAGATATTCTATAACACATGAGTAAGACACCTGGATGAAAGTATGTCCTATAAATCAATTTCTAAAAGGTAATTAAAGACTATTAGGTATTGGAAGCTATAATTTAAAGTAAAAGTGTTAAGAAAGTTAGATAGCATGAATATGTGTCAGCTTTTGAAAGCTACCACAAAGATTTACCTGGACAAAGAAGTTTCCCATTTCTATCAATAGGTCTCAAACAGCTGTTCTCAGCTACAAGTAAGAAGAAGCTGGTCAGTGCACCAAAGAAAGAAAACTAAAGAGCCTCTACTGTGTTAATTAGCAGGAAGCTACGATAAGCTAAAACGAAAACAAACCCTCCTTCCCCCAACAACCAGAAAACAAGTACAGCAGTCTTCACTTTGTACTGCAGTAGCACAGGACTGTAAGAATGCCTTGCAAGCTGAAACTATGCAAAGCAATCTTAACAGTGAGAAAAATTACAATTTTCTTGCCCTTTAAAAGATGTTATTTCTTTGTACAAAATATGTCAATAAACAGGGCTTGCTTTCTTCAGCTACTCATGTGACTTATGCTACACAGTGAGCATCTTTTCTTTTCAAAGCAAACTGTCATACTCAGATTTCTAAGTTTGGATCAGCTTCCACTATTTTACATTTTGTGCTTTCAACCTCATGAAATATGCCCAAGAGCTCCTTTAATATGAACTTTTTTTTTTGCCAGCATCACTTCTCCTGGGACAGCTTCATTCTTTCTGTCACAACCACGGTCCTCACTTCTGTGGATAAGTGCCCATTCATTAAGTTCCTCCACCTGCGTGGCTAGTCTCTTGAATGACTGCATGTCAACACCCCCATGTCAGCTATTTCTTCTATCACTCCATGTGCTTTGTTTCTTTGCTGCACTTTCCTCTTGGTTGGCCAGTTTGATGACTTGTCCTTATAAAATGTCACATGGGTTTACCACTGGGAGAAATGAGGCAATGAACTATATACACTCTGCTGTCTGTGTGGTGAAATTAATGATCAGACATGCAGTGATGTACATTTGTTATTTCTGTAGTGATCTGCAGACTGAAGCTGGGAGCCAAGTTTGTGCTTTACGCAATTATGCGGTTAAATCCAGTGGTAGCTGGAATTTGAACTGTGTTTCTGGGTAACTAATCTATACTAATAAAAGGGTAATATGCTAATTAGACTGGATGTCTTCCAGAAGTCCTTCTGGACAAAGCCGCAGCAGCTGCAAGGGCCAAGGGCTGGTGGCGCAGGAGAGGCAGCGGCGCAGAGGGCCAGGGCCAGTCCCATGCGCGCTGCGTGATCCCTCTGTCCGCAGAGGCGGGCGCTGGGAGAGGTGGGCCAGTCCCACCTGCCACCATGCGGCCCCTCCGTTCACAGAGGTGGGTGCTGGGAGAGGCGGGGCGTCCCACAGTCCTGGAGCCTCCACAGAGGCTGGACAGGGTGTGACCCAGGTGCCTCCACCTCCCACAGCCCCTCCCTTAGCCGGCCTGGCCCCAGATTGCCCCCCACACACAAGTGGGCGGGGAGCGGGGCCTGCACTAAGAAGTGAGGGCCGAGGGTCAGCAGCCCCTGCAGCAGCTGGCTTTGGCAGCAGCAGTGGGGTGATGGGGGCAGTGCCTTCCCCTGATCCTCCTGGTTGCCTTCCGCAGAGGGAGTGGGCCTAAGCTGTCAGTAGGACATCCCCTGAGGGCTCCCAGACTGTGAGAGGGGGCAGGTTGGGCTGAGGGAACCACCCCCAGTGCATGAATTTTCATGCACCGGGCCTCTAGTGTTATATAATAAACTGTGATAACTGAAACTTGTGCACATAGGAACTTTGCAGAGACTGCCTCTTTAAAATGTTAGGGTGATTTTTTTATGCCCATTAAATGGAGTAGGGCAGGTGTGCCCTATTTTTGAGGATGCAAATTCCTGTTTTGTGGGAAGGAGCACACCAGCTTTGGTCCAATCAGAATTCTTACAAAGTTGGACATGAAGTGGGGAGGTTGGGAGGGTGGAGCCTTCTGAGAGAGAAAGAATGGCACGGATCTTAGAAGTTCTAATTTTATTAGACATTGGCAGAATCTCTTTCTGAGATTCCTGAGTTCTGTAGCCTATATTATAGTCATTTGAAACTAGCATATAATTCTAATACATATTTTTTTATTGTTAATCCTCACCCAAGGATAATTTTCCATTGATTCTACGCCTCCCCCCCCCCCCCAAAAAAAAACCACCTTCTAGGATTTTGAGTGAGATTGCATTGGATCCACAAATTAATTTTGAGAGAATTAGCCTCTTAGCAATATTGTCTCTTCATTGCTCCATTTATTCAGGTCATTTTTATTTTTTACAGCAATGTTCCCTAGTTTTCAGTGTACAGGTCTTGCACACATTTTGTTAATTTTATCCCCAAGTATTTTATGATATCTTATTCTAAGTGTTTTCTTAATTTCATATTCCATTTGTTTTTGTTACTAGTAGGTAAACATACAATGGACTTTTGTATATGATTTGAATTCCTATTAAACTTATTATTTCTAGTAGCTTTTTAATAGAATTCTTAGGATATACAAATGGACAATAGCATATCAACATGCTCACCATCATTGCATAAGGAAAATACAATTGAACACACCATGATATACCAATTCATATTCACTAGAATGGCTATAATAAAAAATACAATTACAACTAGTGCCAATAGTGCCCTGACATATTACTGGTTCAGCCACTTTGGAAAATAGTATGGCAACTTCTTATAAAGCTAAACATAAATTTGCCATTTGACCCAGCAATTCCAATCCTGCATATCTACCGAAAAGAACAAAAACACATGTCCACACAAAGACAGTGTTTATAGCAGTGGTCCGCCAACCAGTGGTCGCCAACCACTGGTGGTCCGCGAGGTCCAAAAGGTTGGCGACTGCTGGTTTATAGCACACTATTCATAAAAGCCAAAAAGTGAATGAATCAATCAACTGGTAAATGAATAAACAAAATGTAACAATTCATAGAATGGAATACTAGGAAAAGGAACAAATTACTGATACATGGTAAATCACGGATGAATCAAAAAATGGATTGCTAAGTGAAAGAAGCCAGACATAAAAAACAACTTATTATATGGTTCCATTTACATGAAATGTCCAGAAAAGCAAATCTAGACAGACAGAAAGTAGGTGAGTGGTCATCAGGGGCTCAGAATGTGAATACGAATGAGGGATTGTTTTGGAGTGATGGAAATGTTCTAACATTCAATTACAGTGTTTGTGGTACAACTCTATACCTTAACTAACAATCACTGAATTATGCTTCAAACGGGTATTTGATGGCATGTACACTATACCTCAATAAAAAACTGTTAAAGAAAATCCAATGCTGAGTAAATAGTGAATTTATAGAATGCTATACTCAGTATCATAATTTAGGTAAGTGTAAAAACACAATATACACATAAACATATATAAGGGAACATAATATATACAATATGAGTCCATAGACTAGACACACACCCAAATCAGATATAGTGGCTGCAACTGGGGAGTGAGAGAGAGTAGGTCTGAGGAGGACATAGAGGACTTTGTAATGTTTCAAACAAAAACAAACACATGACAAAATGTTAACATCTGTCCATTTTGGGTGGTAGGTGCATGAGTTTTCCCTAAATTATTTTGTGTACTCTCCCATAATTTTTTCAATTAAAAATAAAACTAAATTGAACCCCAAAACCAAAAGCAAACATAAATAATTACCTAATTCCTTCATTAATTTTAATTCCTTTATGGCTTTAATTCGAATATCAAACACCACCTAAAATAGAGAAATAAACTAATGACTGTGTATAAGTTGAAAACAGTGGGAGAATAAGAAAGTGGAGATTGTCAGTGTGTGCATGTACAGATTGAATTATTAATTACCTGATATTTGGTAGTTTTTGCCTACTTAAAAAAAATTTTTTTCATCCCTGAAATTCATTTTCTCTCTTCTACAAAGTCAAAAAAAAACACAACCACTTAGATTTTAATAGTCAAGTTTTTACCAACCTGATGTTAACTGGAACAGAAAGGACTCCTATAGAGAATCAGAGAAACAATTCTAGCTAGAAAAAACAAAAAAAAACTGACAAACCAATAACCTTTTTGATGAGAGGAAACAAAAGAAATTTCAGGTCATCACCTTTCTTTATGTTAAGAATGATATATTCAGTGCCAATAAGCATAACTTATATAAAAACATATAATACTAACCCAAGGGCACTGTTTAAAATGTTTAAATTACTTTATTTTAGACCTGTTTTCTTTTTCATTTTAGTTTAGGCTAACTGCCTCTAGGGCAGCGGTCACCAACCTTTCGGACCTCACAGACCACCAGTGGCTGGCGACCGCTGGCTGGCGACTGCTGCTCCAAAGGTTTCCTTAAGCCAGCGGTCACCAACCTTTTGGACCTCATGGACCACCAGTGATCGGTGGACCACCGTTTGGCAACTGCTGCTCTAAGGCATAAAACTGTGGAAATTTAGGGGTAAAACTGATGTCAGAGATCCACTCTACCCTCCCACCAGTGCCCCACACTGTGCTAAGAAGGCTCAGGGACTTCACCAAAGTCTCCCACTTAGGGTCAGGGTGGTAGGTCTTAAACTGTCCCCTTTACTATACCAACAAATATGAATGCACCTTAAGAAATCATAATACTCACAGAAAAGAAATCATTCTAATGGTTCTTTTAATGTTATAGAAAAAAAGCAATGAATTGAGACTACATAAATAAAAAAAGATGTTTTCTGAAATAATGTTTAAGGAAACTAGTATCTTCAAATGAAAGACTGGAGGACGCCCTTTTAAAGAGAGGGTGGCTTTTTATATAGCAGTGGTCGCCAACCTTTCAGACCTCACAGACCACCAGTTGGCGACTGCTGCTCCAAAGGTTTCTTTAAACCAGCAGTCACCAACCTTTCAGACCTCGCGGACCACCAGTTGGCAACCGCTGATATAGAGCACAGAGTATAATGTAGAGCAATTTCAGTTAAACTTAACAAAAACAACATAACACAAAACATATATACCTGTTTTAAAAATTACCAAAATGACCCTTGAAAACAGCACTTCACATTTTGATAAAGATAAATATATATTCTTATTTTGATATAGCATTATATATTTGACAACAAAGCCAGAGGATTTCATTCCAGTTAAATACCTAACGCCCACTTTCTAATTCTAGGCTTTGGAGGGGGAAAAAAGGCACATATTTTCTTGAGATATGCCAAAGACTAATAATAAGTAAACAAGCAATAATCAAATATTAAAAATAAAATATTGATTTCTTAGGATTTAGAAGTCTGAAACTTTTCTGAAAGAGTAAGGTATTGTTTTCTAAATAAAATTGTTAACTAAAACACTATCAACTAAACTTTAATTATAATCTACTCACTGTGTTAACAGTTGCTGATATTTTAACTTGCTCCTCTTCAGATTCTAATTGACATAAATTATTAACTTGGACCCAGTCGACCTCATTCACGCTAGTGATCCATTTCCCTCGTTTGGTCAACAAACTGTAGGTAAAAGATGTTTTTAAAAAAAGTGTCTTTACACAGCACTTTTATGGATCAGGAAGAATCAGAATATCAATACTGTTTCTCAGGCACCACTTCTAAAATTCTGCCTCTGTCCCTTAATGTGACTCACTGAAGGTGACCAATTTCTACTGAGCTGGGTTTATTAAAGTTGACTATCTTTTTAGGACAGTGTCAGGCAGTATTCTATGGAGTCTATATTAGTGACTCAGATATTCTTTGACTTAGACAAACAATTTGTTGCCACACTTTTCAAAGAGAACTGTTGTAATTGAACAACCAGCTGTTGACTTCTGCCTGCACACTTATATCAGCAGGAGGGCTTTAAGAGCAGCTGTGCGCAAGGCCCACCCACAGGATTTCGATTTAATAACAGGACAGCCATGTACAGTTGTGCAGACCGACACTGCATCAAAGTGCCACAGCTAAGGGGTATCGCTTATATGACACACACTGAATATTTGTATTTTTATTATACAGTGCTATTTTATGATAGTAGATGGCAGTAGAGTGTCTTGTTCTAACAAGCCTTTCCTACAGGTAGTAGGTAAAGAATCTTAAGGAAGAAGTGACTTCTTTCTAACTCACATGGAGGCACTGAATGGCTAGTGGAAGTCCTCTTTGGGAGTGCGTATCAGAGCCCTGAAACACAATCTACTCTTTATTTCAGTTATTCCTATTTGGACCCCACCTGAAATTAGCAATCCTAAATACAAAGAAACCCTTAAAATAGTGAAAAGCTGATGATGACAATGACGATGATGATGCTAGCTAAAATATTCAGCACTCACTATGTGCACACTTTGTAAGCACTTAACCCTTTCAATACTTACACCTCTATGAAGTTGGTACTAATTATTATCCCCTTTTTACAGAAGAAGAAATTGAGCAGAGAGAGATGAAGTAACTTGCCCATGGTCACACTGTTAGGAGGTGATAAGCTGGAAACAGATCCAGGCAGCTGGTTCCACAGCCCTTGTCCTTACCCACTACCTGTACTGCCTCCCACAGGAGCAGCTGGGTATACTGTAACATCAACACTAATTCTTATGTAGAATGAGTTTTATGAAGAGTCTACAAACATGGGGAAAGCAGGATATAGCTATCTACAAAATGACTGGCATGTTCAAAAAGAAAAAAACCTTCAAAACAAAAAAACCAATGATCTGAGCTCAAACAGGAAAGCTAACAATGACTGACATGCTTGGGAGGTGCAGTGGCACTGTTGCCAGTCTGCAGTCTTCAGTTCTGTGTTTCCCAAGTCCTAATAAGTGTATTACTTTTAAAAAAGAAATACATAATAAACTTTTTAATTAGATACACATGGTGGGGAAGTAAATGTCTGGCAAACACTTACCCAAAAGAATAACAATGATAAATGTTACACAAAATAAGCATAATCACAAATGCTCCTCTGTGTCGCAGCCACTAAATAATACAGAGGCTCTGTAATCTAAGTATATTCACAGCACTGATGAAGCAGGGAACTGACTAGGTTTGTAACCTAAAGTCTCCTATATGTGGAATTTGGTGGTGGTGGGGGGGGGGGAGTTACAGTATGTGACACAATGACTATAGAAACTGACACTCTACAGCAGGGGTCCTCAAACTTTTTAAACAGGGGGCCAGTTCACTGTCCCTCAGACCGTTGGAGGGCCGGACTATAGTTTTAAAAAAAAACTATGAACAAATTCCTATGCGCACTGCGGGCCCAGGACGCGTCAGCTGCTAAGCAGGACAGGCAGTGGCACCCGGCGGGCCGGATAAATGTCCTCGGCGGGCCACATGTGGCCCACGGGCCGTAGTTTGAGGACCACTGCCAGTGTCACGACATGGATAACAAAAATGAAGAGAGGCAGTGTTTCTGGGTTCCAAACGCAACTTATGGAATCGCGGGCATAGTACCCTCTGTAACTGCCCTATGCAGGCAGCTGGGAGGAGCTCAAGAGTCATAGAAAGGACTGTGATGAAAAGCTGAATTGCCATGTGGGAATTTTGTGACAAAATAGGTAAATTTAGCTATAATCTTCATATAATTCTCATAAAAAATTTCAGGAACGCCAAAACCGGTTTGGCTCAGTGGATAGAGCGTCAGCCTGCGGACTGAGGGGTCCCGGGTTCTGTTCTGGTCAGGGGCATGTACCTTGGTTGTGGGCACATCTCCAGTGGGAGGTGTGCAGGAGGCAGCTGATCGATGTTTCTCTCTCATCAATGTTTCTAACTCTCTCCCTTCCTCTCTGTAAGATGTCGATAAAATATATTTAAAAAAAAAATTTCAGGAACAAACTTTGTGAGAATATGTCTTCAATTTTATAAGGAGCGTTAATCAGAATTCCTCAGATAGGATTCTGCTTTATAGCCAACTAATCTTGATTGTATCTTGTCTACATCTATATTATTTCGATATCAGATTATAATATCATTTTTTCTCCAACTTGCCTAACCTAGAACATTCCTTACAAAATACAGAACACAATGTCTGGAAATAAAAAGAAACATTTAACACTTAGTAAAATAAAGCTTTAGAGTTCTAAGATATAGTTCTCTAATTTAAATAACTTAAATTTTTTTCATCGAGTTACCTATTATTATCATTACTGGAATCCTGAATCAGAATTGAGCTTCCATTTCTGAGGCCTTGTTCTCTGAAGGTCTTCTTCAAGTCCTCCTTGGGAATGGCAGTCCAGTTCTCTCCACCTACAGATTCAGTATTGCTGGTAAAGATGACACCTCCTGGCATTGCTAAGGCTGTGAATACTGTGCCCACTTCTGCATTAGCTGGGAAGACCTGTGGAGATTCTACCAACTGCTGACACTCTTCACTGCCAGTTGCCAGATGAAGAACATTTAAAAGCAGAGGTTCACAGTCACTACCAGTAGGAATCTGGATTCCACCAACCTACAATAATGTCAAGACAACCATTAGTATAGTTTACATTTGCCAACATGAAGTCAACATAGTAATAGAAGACTCCTCTTGCAGAATAATTCTCATTTTTTCCAAGTGAAGTTTTCACAAATGTCTTTTAAGTATCAGAAAAATAACCTTATATATTTCATTTGAAACTTTCTCTTAGCTGCCTTTTATTTTTTAGGAGAGAAATCTTGAGTGGGGACAGAGATGTATGAGTCCTCGGGGGTGGTAATGAAGCCTCGGGAATAAGTGTGATGGACCAGGGAGAGCTCACTGAGTGGCTGAGATGTTCCTCACCCTTTCCTGACTTAGAAAATTCACTCTGCTCTTACAAGTCACCTCTACTCCCTAATTCAACAGAGCTATTCGCCCTCTTCTAAGTTACCACAGGGAATATGCACAGACACCCCGCCCCCAGCACTTAGTGCAGTTACACCATGAAACCTGAATCTTTGTACTTAGTTTCTGACACCTAGCCTGGCAAAGTGGAGGTGCTCAATAAATATCTCTTTAACGCATAACTACTACTGACTGTACCTAAAATTTATTAAGTATTTCAGTAGTTTTCTAATACCTAATTGCCTTCACATATGCTGAATAAAATTTCATTACAATGACTTAAAAAATCCAAAACTATCATGAATATTTCTTCAATACTTTCTTACCTCCACTCCATTCCATACAAAGATGTCTTCCTCGTCAGCAATTTCAAGGTCACACAGTGTCAGGTCATCTCCTAGGGTGAGGAGGTAGTCAGTGAGACCATTCATCTAAAGAAAGAGCTGAGACACCTAAATATTTTTTTGAAAAATCATTCCCATTAAGAAAAATTAAGGTAGTAATTATGTTTATTATATCACTTTTATCTTTATTCCTCCCATCACACTCTTCAGTTTTTTCTTTATGTAAGCACTTCCCCATGTTGCTGCATAAGTTTTGTGAGCATGACAGCAGGAAACAAGAGTTTAATATGAAGTCAACTGTGCTTGGCCCTGTGAACAGGAGTAAGAATTAGGCATCAAATGGTCCCAGCTCCATCACTGTTACGTCCTTGTGTACTTGTGAAGTCTCTACACTTCAATTTTCTCATGTATAAAATGGGGATAAAGGAATTTTGTAACAATCAAATGAGATAATTTATATAAAACACTTATCTTAGTATTTGGCAGAGTGAAGCCAAAAGTAACTGTTACCACTGTGACTGCTATTATTACTGTTTTGTTGTTATTTAAAGGAAGTAAATACTTTTCAGCTTTCAAAGCACATTTGTTAGTTTTGCTACAAAATATGAAGCTAAGAGTTGGGTAAAAAATCACGCTATATAACCCTGGCTGGTGGTTCAGTTGATTGGAGCACTGTCCTGTACACCAACGTTTACAGGTTCGATTCCCGGTCAGGGGATATACCCAAGTGGTGGGTTCAGTCCCCAGTCGAGATACATATGGGAGGCAACTGATCGATGTTTCTCTCTCTCTCATCAATAAAAACATATCCTCTGGTAACAATTAAAAAAAATTGCAAAGCCTTTTAACAAATTAATTTGGTACAGAGGCAGCCTTAATTTCAGAAAATATAAAATGTTTCCATGTTAGCAAAATTTTACATGTTACATAAATTGGACACATTATAAATTGGATAAATTACATAGTTAACCTCGATGTGGGGGTGGAGGGACGAGAAGAGATAAACCAAGGAACTTACATACTTATATGCATAGCCCATTGACACGGGCAATAGGGTAGTGAAGACCTGGGGTAGGGGGTGGGGATAGGGGCTGAGAAGAGGGGGAGGAAAAGGGGAGGAAATGGGAGATATCGGTAATACTATCAACAATAAAAAAAAAATTTATTAAAAAAAAAGTAGTAGGTAGAAGGGAAGACTGGCCGGGAGTAGAAAATCACAGATGAGCCCCACAAAACTATAAATATATAAAATGAACTGCTGTGTCTTAATATTTATCTTACCATCAAGTGTCTGATAGACGTGAAGTCCTGCTGGTACAAACTTTGCAACACTAAGGACCATGTCTCCTTCCCAAAATTCTAACAGCTACAGAATATTTGTAAAAGAAAAGAGCACAAGGAAAAATATCACATTTCCAGATTAAATAAGACAGGTAATGTGCCAGTATACATATGTGGGAGATACGGAGAGCAAACAAATGAATACTCCCATCCCATCCCACTCAACAGGGAAAGTAGGGAAAGAAGATATCACACATTATTAATTCAGTTACATCTAAAATGGTTAATCTCCCCCATTAGTGATGGGAAAATCTTGGCATACGCAAAGAGCACAACTACCATCTAAACAATTCTAGGTAACTTAGGGGAAGACCACTTTTATCAGAGGCAAACTGACCAACATGCCAGGCCAGGAATCTGTCCAAAAGAGCAAAATGATTTAATCAATGCTGTTCAGAAAAAGCAGCATTGACTCTAACACCTGAAAGGAATGCTTCCCCCTGTAAATTTAAACAGTGTAATAGATTATCGGGGGTTTGTTTTATAAGTTTGTAGATCCAAGACTCTGGGGACTGTGGTAGCTTCTACGAAATAAAATCACCCAAAGGATTAGTTCTATTTAGTCTCTCTCCACAATACCACAAGACAGTTCTCTTAAGAAGAAATTTCATATTTATAAGCAATTAGTTAACTGTCAATCTCACAGACTCTTGCCAGTGGCTGGCTTCTAAGACAACAGACCTGCACTTAAAGGTCCTTTTCATTTATCACCTAATGTCATCTTAGGGTCAGATCCCCAACTCCACTTCATCAACACTGCCAGGACTGGCTGCGAAATGAACTTTTAATGCAAAAGTTCAGAGATATTAGACAATTTTAGAAATCCTGATGCTGATCCAACATTTAAATATAATTCAAATAAACTAAAGTTAAAAAAAAAAACTGGCTTGCTTTTCTTTGTACAAAAAGGAGGAAAGTCAAAAGAAAACTAATAATTTTAGTAATATTTTTTCAGAAAATTCAATTATTTCTGGAAAAGAAAAAAAGAAGCTTACATTTTCTGTTTCCCTTTTCCTAGATCAGGAAGTAGTGTGGGGTGAAGAAAGAGTAGAGAGACCAGGACAGGAATCCTAGTTCCACCACTAACTAGATGTCTGACCACAGGCAATCACATATAAATCACAATCTCTTCATCTTGGGGTTAGCTTGTCCCCAGGAGGTTAAAGAACCAAATGACATAATTAATATGAAAGCCCTGGGGGTAAAATAAAGAGCAGTCTTGTTATTGTCATTAAAATACAACTGGATAAATTATTTGGAAACAATGATTACGACAATGTTTGTTTTACTATAAATCAGTAGGTATTTTCCTTCACTTAACAATCTTATTAATAAGCCAGAGGCCCAGTGCACAAAATTCGTGCACAGTAGGGTTGGCCAGGGCCTTCCTTCATTCCGCACAGCCCCCTGGTGGTCAGCACATGTCATAGTGGGCAGTCAAACTCCCGAGGGGACAATTTGCATATTAGCCTTTTATTATATAGGATTATTATATAGGATGCTATTCTGTACTGAAAGGTACTAGTGAGCTGCTTTTAATTGTTTAATAGTTCTTAGTTTTAGACAACATGCTTATCTTTATCTCTTCATTACCTTTAAAAACACTTTTTACATTTATTTTTCAAAAAAGAGACAACTTGGTACTCTCTCTTTCCCCAAAATAAAATATGCCAGTTTGATTCTGCCCCTGCAAAGTTTCTGCAGGACTGTACCTTGCCTGGCAGAGAAGCCTCTCTCTAAAAGACTGACCAGTGAGGGGAGAACATCTGAGCCATCCCTCTATGGAACTGGCCGATTTTCCTAAGCAGCTTTGAAAAATAACTAGTCATATCTTAAAATAGGATTTTTGAAAAGAAATCCAGCTTGAGATGGACCATAATGTCTAAATTAAGAGGAAGTGCAGCTAAATTACCTGAAATATTGATTGTCGAAGATCTCCCAAAGTTTTTCTTTTATCAAAGGTTAAATCCCACATGCTTTCTGTTTGAGAGACTACTGGGTGCAGGGCCCCATTGAAGAAATGATAATGAGGGCCCAGGTGGAGATGCAATTCAAAGTTATTGTTTGTAGAATCATATTCTTCCCTTTAAAGAAGCATAAAAAGTACATAAATGCTATGTTCTTACAAACACAAGTTTCATTTCAAACCAAAAATATTTGCTTTGCAATATAAATTAAGTTCTCCATTCCACCTAAGTAATTATAATTATCATTTTCTTCCATGCTCCAAAATGACTCATTTCAGCTTCTCAATAAATAGCAAAATTTCAGCTCTATCATGCATTTCAAGGAAAATGAATTTTAATGTACATTGTGCAATGTTATTCTGAATACTGACACTCGAACTCTTCCAATCCTGAGATTATAGTTATAAACAAAATGCTAGAAACCTGCTCCTAATAACTGTGAAGTATCAGGTTTACAAACTTTTAATTCATCCTGACTTCCACTAGCTCCATAGATTCTTCCTTAAAATATCTGAGGTTGATCTAATAATCCTCCTGAGACTACTCCCTCCAGGCTCAATGTCCTCAGCAGCAGCCTTGAAGCACTGTGCCAAACACTCTATTTACTCCAGGCAGTCGGGCCAATGGAGAGTGGAGGAGACTTTTGCCACTGTCCAGGTATTTCTGACACAGTCTATTAATGTGGTCAAAGACAGCACCAGCTTTTTTGATGACCACATGACTAAAATCTCAAGTGTGTTTTTGTTGTTTGTTTGTTTTTAATACCATCCACTAAGCCACACCACTCATGCAGGCTATTTTTCATCCTTAAGATATCTTACTCTTTTAAGTTTTTAAATTTTTAGTGTCTTGATTTTTGAGATTTCCTTTAATCTTGGCTTGCCATTCAATCTACCTGCTATTTTCTCCCCAGATTCAAGTCAATGATAAAAATGTTGAACACACCTCTGCTACATAAGCAGCCACCTCGGTCCATGAAAAGACCATGGGACTTCCATTTCTCTAACCCAATACCCCACAGATCATGTCAGAGAGCAAATAAAGAACCAATTCTTCAGGGGGCCAAGGCTAGACATTCAAAGAAAATAATGCTGAGACCATCAAGTTCTCACAAAACATCCCCTTAATAATCCATTAAAAGTTTTTGACCAAGACTGACAGTAAGCCCCATAGTTTGTAGACTACATTTCCTTCCTTTGCCCATCTCTGTTTTTCTGTCACTACATGCCAGTTCTCCACAACTACTTAAACATGAGGGGTGATTTTCACAGCAGGTTCTCTTTGTACCAAGGGAATAACCTGACAGGCTAGGATACAATTCATTTAGCTAATTATGTGCTCACAGATTTCTCTAGTCTTCTTAGGGTTCAATTCCTCCTTAGCAATGGCCATTTACATGTCATTATTTTGTTCACTCTCACACGATAAGGATAATTTCAAAGTCAAAGATAATCTCACTATAAAAATTCAGCTGAAAACAGATATTGGCATTAACTAGATGACTTTTTTTCTTTTTTAATTTTCATTATTAAACTAATGGCCCAGTGCATAAAATTCATGCACATTAAAAGGGAATTAGAGGAAATATTTTAATATTGCTATTTGCCCTTTCTCTATAATAGAAGTGTCAGAGATGAAAGAAAATTAGTAAAATGTATATGAAAACCTTCCTCCTGTCAGAGTCTGGGGTGCACCGCAGGACCCAGAGTCAAGTCCCCACCAACCTGCGCGTGCCTCAAAATCGCACGAGACCCAGACCTGGCTGGCCCCGCCCGCATTGGGCACAATTCAGACCTGGCCAGCCCCACCCCCATCAAGCCCTGCCAGGAAGGGGGTGCAGCCTCAGGGCCCAGGGCCCCCGTCAAGCCCTGCTGGGCAGGGGGCGCAGCCTCAGGTCCCCCATCAAGCCCTGTAGGGCTGGCGGGGAGTGCAGCCTCAGGTCCCCCGCCCCGGCCCAGCACCACACAGCCTCAGGTCCCTGTGGATCCCTCATTACAGGAACCCCGCCTCCACTGTGGGTGCAGCCATCTTGTGTTATGGGAACCAAGCCTCCGCTGTGCACATCGCCATCTTATGATGGCATGAGGGTCAATTTACATATTACCTCTTTATTATATAGGATACTTAAGACCTAATTTAGATTAATCCTTTAGAAAAACCATTCAATCTCTAAAAGTAAGTTAATTACCTTTTTGTTTGCAGTTCAATGTTAGCTGCATCCATTTCATTCAGTAAATGACATGGAACCCTGTATCTTGGATTAGCTCGAGCTGTGAACAAAATTTTTCATTAACTTGTGCTGACTAAATGAAATCTGGTTGCTGAAAATTAGCAAGGAAAACTAGAAAGGACTGTGCTGGGAGCTAGAAAGCTCTATCTGTGTGAACAACCATTTTCTCTGGATCTCAGTTTTCCATCTGAAAAGTGAAAACATTAGAACAAATGACAGGTACACAGTTCCTTCAACTCTCTTTAAATATACCTTTAAAAAAGAACACCAACTATTTTCTTCTTGATAACAACTGTCACTATAAAAATTCTGAAAATCATTTTAAAATTGATATTACCTATAATCCCATTCCCAAAAGACACTGCTAAAATTTGGTATATATACTTCTGGTCTTTTTTTCTATACTACACAATGTGTCTTGTACACACACACACACACACACACACACACACACACACTTATTTAAAGCAATTAAATTTGTTATAAAATGGAATTATATTCAACAAATTTATAACTTGCTTTTTCATTGCATATATTGTTCAGTATTTTTCCAAAGCTTTAAATGACTGCAGAGTTGTCCATTCTTTAAATAGCATAATTAATCTAACCAATCTTTCTGTTAGACATTAAGGTGATTTCCATAAGTCATTATTACAAAACAGTGTGGTTAACAAACATAAACAGTTATACACAGCTCTGATTATTTCAAGACAAATTTGTAGAAGTAGCATTAATTTAAGGGTTTTAAACATATATAACCAAATTGGCTATATTACTTTATATGCCTACTAGCTATAGAGGAAATGCCAACTGTTGAGCATCAGAATCTTAGAAATATTTGACGTGGTAGGAAAAGAGTGTCATCTCAATGCGGTGTTGTTTTTTAAACCTCACCTGTGGATATTTTTAAACCTCACCTCTAAAGAGAAATCAATGGGAAGGGAAGGCGCGAGGAGAGAGAGAAACATCTATGTGAGAGACACATTGATTGGTTGCCTCCCACGCACACCCCTACCAGGACTGGGGAACCTGCAACTGAGGTACATGTCCTTGACCAGGAATCGAACCTGAGACCCTTTGGTTCCCAGGATAATGCTCTAACCACTAGGCAAAAACCAGCCAGGACTCAATGCTGTTTTGATTCACATTTTTTATTATGAGTTAGGTTGAGTTTTTTTATTTTTATTATTTTCTTTCTTTCTATTAATTTCTTTTTTTTATTGTTTAAAGTATTACATATGTCTCCCTTTTCCCCCATCGACCCCTCCCCGGCCACTCCCACCCCCCAGGACAAGCCCACATTACCCCAGTGTCCGTGTCCATTGGTTATGCTAATATGCATGCATACAAGTCCTTTGGTTGATCGCTTACATTCCCACCCGCCCTCCCCTGCCTTCCCTCTGAGGTTTAACAGTCCGTTTGGTGTTTCTCTGTCTCTGGATCTATTTTTGTTCATCAGTTTATGTTGTTCATTATATTCCACAAATGAGTGAGATCATGTGATATTTATCTTTCTCTAACTGGCTTATTTCGCTTAGCATAATGCTCTCCAGGTCCATCCATGCTGTTGCAAATGGTAAAAGTTCCTTCTTTTTTATAGCAGTGTAGTATTCCTTTGTGTAGACACACCACTGTTTTTTAATCCACTCATCTGCTGATGGACACTTAGGCTGTTTCCAAATCTTAGCTATGGTAAATTGTGCTGCTATGAACACAGGGTGCCTATGTCCTTTCTGATTGGTGTTTCTGATTTCTTGGAACATATTCCTAGAAGTGGGATTACTGGGTCGACTGGGAATTTAATTTTTAATGTTTTGAGGAAACTCCATACTGTTCTCCACAGTGGTTGCACCAGTCTGCATTCCCACCAGCAATGCACGAGGGTTCCTTTTTCTCCACATCCTCGCCAGCACTTGTCATTTGTTGATGACAGCCATTCTGGCAGGTGTGAGATGGTACTTCATTGTTTTGATTTGCATCTCTCGGATGATTAGTGACTTTGAGCATGTTTTCATGTGTCTCTTGGCCTTCTGTATGTCCTCTTCTGAAAAGTGTCTATTTAGTACCTTTGCCCATTTTTTGATTGGACTGTTTATCATCCTTTTGTTAAGCTGTATGAGTTCCTTGTAAATTTTGGAGATTAAAACCTTATCAGAGATGACATTGGCAAATATGTTCTCCCATGCAGTGGGCTTTCTTGTTGTTTTTTAATTTTTTTTAATTTTTCTATTTGCAGTTTATTGGTTGTTCCTACTTTTTTTTTTGCATATTGCTTATTTATAAATATACTTTCCCCAATTTACTACTAAGGACAATGGAATATATAGAAAAAGCACTCTATAGATAGAGGAAATATATTCGTCATATATTTTGCTATTTTCCATAGCTTAATACTGTTTAAGGTTTATATCACTTTTCCTTAAATTTTCTTTCTTTGCTTTTAAGCTTAGAAAGGTTTTTACCTTAAGATTAGAAAAATATTTCTATTTATACATCTTTTTTATTTTTTTTAAATATATTTTTATTGTTTTCGAAGAGGAAGGGAGAGGGAGAGAGAGATAGAAACATCAATGATGAGAGAGGATCATTGATTGGCTGCCTTCTGCACACCCCACACTGGGGGACCAAGCCCGCAACCCAGGCATGTGCCCTTGGCTGGAAATCGAACCTGGGACCTTTCAGTCCACTGGCCGATGCTCTATCCACTGAGCCAAGCCAGCTAGGGATATTTATACATCTTAAGTTACTTTTTTGCATAAACATTAAAAGAACTATAATTTCATTCAAGTGATTAATATAATCACAGCTTTATAAGTATGTTTTTACTGAGAGCAAATTTTCCTTCAGTAGTCCCCTTCTTCAATTTTCATAGATTTATCTATGTAAATTTTAGAATCACTTTGCCAAGTTTCATGCCTTCATTCCCCAAAAAAGTCCATCAAAATTTTGGCTAAACCTTTATTCAATTCCCAAGCTAATTAGAAAACTGTCATTTAGTACATATTTCAATTATGTACATACTAAACTTCATTTTAGTGAAAAAGACAATACTCCATCTAAAGATAATCTTTTTCTGTTAATATATGTTATTATAACTGTGACTTCTGCTCCACAATATATTTATCAGAACCATTATCATATCTTTCTTCCCCTTAGAAAAGTACAAAGCCCTTTCTGGTCAACAGATTAGTTATGTAACTGTTTCAGATCCAGAAAGTTAATTCCCTTTCACTGACATACAGATTATTAATGCTTTGTTCTTATTCTTTATAAAAAAAAAATGATCACCTTTCTTATTTTCTAACAACAGTATCCTCATCTCTAACCACATCTTTAATCTAAAGAGCTTCCTGATTAGGATGTTTTACTTTTGAGTAGACCTTAGGTAGTGATCAAATCTTACACACTGATTTATATTAGTGGCTTAAATTTAAAAATTTATCATTGTGTGTCTCAATGTTTAACCTCTTGGTACAAGCTCTCTTAGAAGGTTCAACAAAGAGTACATCAAAGATACTTTAATTGCTCAGAAAACACATTACCTCGAGGGGAACTAAAAGGCAACACATGGCCAGATGACAGAGTCACACCTGAGGACAGGGCAACAACACAGATCTGCTCCCAGTATGTGATCCAAGAAAACCCAATTCTGAAAATCTGACTATGGCCTCATATTAGAGAAAAAAATAGTTAGAAATATAGGATCTTAAAAAGTGACAGATGGTTGGATTTTTTTCAGCAACATATATTTCTTACTATTAGCTTAAAAATATTTTTAAGTGTTTCAAGAGTAAACCTCCTTTTAAAAGGGTAACAATACAAATAGCATTTAATATTTATTTTTTTTAAACTCATCAACTTAAACAGGAACATTTTTCTTTCCATACCTTCAGGTGGTCTCTGCAACTGGGATTTCCGGTAAAACAACATATAGGCGCTCTCTTTGCCTTGAAATTGCTGTTCAATATCCTTTTCCTCAATGGGTTGGACCTTGGAATCATTTATATCAAACCAGTGGGAACAGGAGGTTCTATCATTTAATCCTGGGGATTCTGAAGTAAGTGTCTTGAAAATTTGTTGATCCTTCCTTTGGAAATCAGACTCAGCCTGCAGAGAAGAATTCTTCAATAGGCTAACCGTACTTTCATCTGAACTGAGTAGAAAGATCTGAGAATGAAGCTGTAAGAACTAGACAGAAACAAACAAAAATACTAGGTTAACAAAAAATAAGATTAGAAGTGATCTTTTAAAAAACCTTCGTATTCCTTTCTGATATTAGATATTTTAACTTCCCTTTTATTTTTGGCCTGACCAGCTACGAGGGAAAAAACAGCTATTTCAGCCATAATAAAACATTTAATAAAAATCAAAGTTCTCTCCATTAGTCTAATAGTTGTATCAAGAAAGTTGTCATGCTACAATCTAAAAAATATTTTCATTATACCTCAATAATGCTGTTTTAAAAAGTACTTTATGGAAACAGATTTGGAAGAACAAGCAGTTTTAAAATATTTAAAGCAACCGAAACAAAGCACAAAACAAAGGCAATCACATGGTAAAGCCTCAGAGAAGATAATTTCAAGACTAGTGACTCAGATTAACTCTGCTGGGATAAGGTAGAAATTATAAGCCTAAATTATTGCTTAACATTAACTAAATTGAATGTTTTCTTTCCTGGAAGCTGACACGCTAGGCTAGCTCAGGAAATCAAAGCATAAAAAGGCTTGTCATAATCCCAAAGACCATTTCTCATGTTCTTCTAGCTAAAGGATTAGGAAGAACACTGTTCTCTCTCCACTGCCTATCCCACCGCTCCCTCTTCTCTCATTCCCTAATCTCTGTGCAGCTTTGCATCTCCTTTTCTCTCAGCACAAAGTTACCTTATATAGGAAACTGCTTGGCAGGTACATGTAACATTCACTGATAATGCCAACTCTCAAATCTGAAGTATTATTTTATTACAAACTAGAGGCCTGGTACATGAAATTCGTGCATGGGGGGGGGGTCCCTCAGCCCGGCCTGCACCCTCTCTAATCTGGGACCCCTTGGACATCCCTCTCACAATCCAGGACTGCTGGTTCCTAACCGCTTCTGCCTGCCAGCCTGATCGCCTCCTAACTGCTCCCCTGCTGGCCTGATTGACACCTAACTGCTCACCTGCCAGCCTGATTGCCCCCAACTACCCACTCCTGCAGGCCTGGTCGCCCCCAACTGCCCTCCCCTGCCTGCCTGGTCACCCCCAGCTGCCCTCCCCTGCCGGCCTGCTCACCCCCAACTGCCCTCCCCTGCTGGCCATCTTGTGGCACCATGAAAGCGGCCATCTTGTGAGGGCGTCACCTGAGGGCGTGAGGACCACCTAGGCTTTTATTAGTATAGATAGAAGGGCATAGGGTATGACACAAAATACTGTTAACACTGTGTAACAGTTGATAAAATAGGTTTGTAGCTAACTTGTTTTAGGTACAATAAAATATCAAACACTTGAAACCTCTGAGTAATGAACTTTCTGAAGAGTTAACTTTTTCTTTGCTTGATGGTTGAGATTAACTCTTAGCAGCAGAGAACTTTTACTGAACTAACCCTCCTAATAAAAATGATAAACTCTAGATAAAATAATGAAAACTGTTTGCAGAGTAACCAAAAGCAGGCACAAAGTGGAGGAAACATAATCCTTCAAATAACAAGACACAAACTAGATGAGTTTTACATTAATAAACCACTTTTTGGTTTGTATCAGTGCATGGTAGAGGAGAGTTCAAGCAAAGTCTCAATAAATTTAAAAGAATTAAAACCATAGCATGTTCTTAAATCACAAGGGAATTAATTAGAAATAAATTTCTAGATATAACAAAAAGATAACTCAGACATCCCCCAAATATTTGGAAATTAAGCAACACACTTCCAAAATACTCATGAGTCAAAGAAAGAATCAAAAGGAAATTACAAAATATTGTTAACTAAATTATAATGAAAATGTCAAATTTAGCTACAGCTAAATTAGTGATTAGAAGGAAAATTTATAGCTTTAAAAGCATGTGTTGAACCACAAAAACCCATTGTTCTAAACTCTGATGAGACTGAAAGTGGAGCCTACTTTCCTTAAGAACTTAATGCTTTGTTCTTCAAGGAAGGTGAATTCCTTGACACCCGAGACCTCAATTTACTTTATGAATAAAACCCAGAAATGAATATGGGCTTTAGCCTACTGCACTTGATGGATGACTAGGGAGTCTGTACATTCATTTAGCTTTCTCAGTATCTATATAGAGTATTATATATTGTGTTATGTAAAGGAAGTAACTAATTAAGTGCCAGATATGTAGACACACCTTACTAGGTTCTCATAGCATTATCTCCATCCACCCCCACTTAGTATCGCCTACTCTTCCTAAGCACTGATCAAGAATATAGATTTCACAAAAATTTTATCAACAAACTTTAATGAAAACAAGAATTATTGTGATAACTGCAGTAGTGACATTTATATCACATTGTATTTTGAATATTCTATATTATGTATTATATTAAGTCAATAAACATTTCTTCACACACACACACACACACACACACACACACACACACACACACAAAAGCATATATTAAAAGGTTTAAAAACAAGTGAGACACCAACTCAAGAAACTAGAAAAAAAATGATCAAGTTAAATCCCAGAGTTGGAAAGAAATAATTAAAGAGCAGAAATCAATGAAACAGAACAGATGAGCAGCAGGCGTTCCGCACCGCCCCAGCCGCTCTGGGCCTCTGGGTAGCGTGGGAAGGCAGAAAGGCGGCTCCGGGCCGGAGCAAAGGTGGAAAGGCCAGGGGAAGGAAGGCCCGTTCTTGCATGAATCTTCGGGCCTCTAGTTTATACATATATTTTAAAACCTGCATAGCTAATATACTTAAAAATGACATACTGAAACATTGACTCAACCATTTTAAATGAAAACCTTCAAACCTTCTATGAACTCAGGGTCATTAAACATTCATTTATCAACTGTCATCTAATTAAAGGATGCACTTAAACACTTATTGAAGTAAGCTCTTTGCTTCTGTAAGAAATAGCTTCCAAATATTTATTGTGTGTTCTGCTTGTTTTCAGTTGAGTTATCTCATTTCTGGCAGTACCAGTTTCTACATCTGATTGTACAGCCTAGGAAACCAGATCACTAAGTTTACTAGAAGTGTGTGTAAAAGATAAAGTGAAATTTGGGTGAATACCTGAAGACATTTCTGTAAGTAAAATGATAAGTGTTAGGGTATGAACTTTTTGACATTATTTGGCTATTTTGATTAAAAGCCCCTCCCCTTTTCTTTTACATACTTCTTGATTCTATGATACATTATTTAACTTAATAATAAGTAACTTAATGGAATTCTAACCATTAAACAAAAATACTGATTTTATTTTCACCTAATTTAAATTTTCTTCAAAGAATTCTCGTTGCTGGGATCATAATAAGATTTCATGAGAAAAGGGCTTTCTATAAGAATGTCATGTATTACCTTTCGTAGTGGTCCATACTGTTTTCTGTACTTCTTGTTCCAAGATATTCCTATCTTTTTCAAAAGTTTCTGGCCCAGCAGATCAACAAGAATCAGATTACTTTTCTCCTTATGAAAGAAACACAAAGTCATTTAAGAAAATTTGTTCCAATTACTCACCAATGGTAAGAAGTGACCATTACAGGATGAAATGTGACCTGTACCTACACCAAAATTCCATTTTGAATCCCTAACCCTCAAAATTTCAACTGTGGCTATTTTTGGATATGACCTTTAAAGAAGTTAAAACAAGGCCATTAGGGTGGGTGCTAATGCAATCTGACTGGTGTCCCTACGTGGAAATCTGGGCACACACAGAGACAGCAGGGATGCACATGCACAGGAAAGGCCTATGGGACACAGAGAGAAGGCAGAATCTACAAGACAAGGAGAGAGGCTACAAGAGAAACCAGACCTTAATTGATCTTGGACTCACAGCTTCCAGAACTGTGAGGAAATAAATTTCTATTGATTTAAGCCACCCAGTCTGTGGTCTTTTGTTATGACAACCCTAGTAGACTAATATGGTGACCATGGACCAATATAGTTAGAGGACTGAGCCTGCCGAAACCGGTTTGGCTCAGTGGATAGAGCGTCGGCCTGCGGACTGAAGGGTCCCAGGTTCGATTCCGGTCAAGGGCACGTGCCTTGGTTGCAGGCACATCCCCAGTAGGGGGTGTGCAGGAGGCAGCTGATCGATGTTTCTCTCTCATCAATGTTTCTAGCTCTCTATCCCTCTCCTCTCTCTTCCTCTCTGTAAAAAATTAATAAAATATATTTAAAAAAAAATTAAAGGACTGAGCCTAAGTCCCCAGTAAACAATTATAAAAAACTGTTTACAAATGAGTGAATAAGTGAAAGGAGACCTACCATTTATTACAACAGGGTACTAAGCAAACATTAAAAGTCATCTTTATGAGGTATTACCAATATTAGGAATGAAAAAGGAGACGTAACTTCAGGTCCTACAAATATTAAAGGACAATATAGGAAACAGTAAATTCTAAAACAGAATGTAAAGTGAATCCCAATTTTATTTAAAATGACAATAGTAATACCAAAGAAACCCATAACTCAATCCTATATAATAAAAGGGTAATATGCAAATTGACTCTAATGGGGGAATAACCGGTCACTATGATGTGCACTGACCACCAGAGGGCAGACACTCAGCACAGGAGCTGCCCCCTGGTGGTCAGTGCGTTCCCACAGGGAGAGCTCCGCTCAGCCACAAGCCGGGCTGATGACTCCAAGTGCAGCGGTGGTGGTGAGAGCCTCTCCTACCTCCTCAGCAGCGCTAAGCATGTCTGCGGCTTAGGCCCGCTCCCCCCGGGGAGCCGCAGTCAGACATCCCCCAAGGGCTCCCGAGCTGCCAGAGGGATGTCTGACTGCCAGCTTAGGCCCAATTCCCCGGGGAGCAGGCCTAAGCTGGCAGGTGCACATCCCCTGAGGGGTCCCGGACTATGAGAGGGTGCAGGCTGGGCTGAGGGACCTCCCTGAGTACACACATTTTTGCGCACCGGGCCTCTAGTCCCAATATAAGTGTGTAAACACAAAGAAAACAATGCAAAGAATATAGTCAAAGTGTCAACAATGACTGAGCATTTGGTTTATTTACACTTTTTATTTTTTTATATATTTTCTAGGTTTTTTTCTCTCTCAAGTTTTCTACTATGAATATGTATTTCTTTTAGAACCAGAAAGTTTCCAATAAAAATAAAATATTAAAAAGAGACATAATGTCCAAAGGAAAAAGACAGTATCAATCCACCAAATCAATCTCATTTACATATATCTGATATACTAGGTGTACCAGTTAATAATGCGGGTTTTTTTCAATAGATGGAGTTACACTTATGTTGATATATATGCGATTTGATACTGTATGCTATTTTGTTGTATGGACAGCAAGCTTCAAAACTTCATATGTCAATTTTGCTGAAGGTGTTAACATCATAGATATTTTTACGCTTAAAAATGTCGAATTTTGTGCCAAAAAGAACATTTGTGGGAAGTTTTAATTCATTACTTTATTTTGAAGAAAAAGTTGTTGTATACTTTGGAAAGCTTATGGTGAACATGCTCCATCTCAAGATACTTGTGAACACTGGTTTAAATGCTTTAAAAGTGATGATTTTGATGTGAAAGACAAAGAACGTCCAGGTCAACCGAAATAGTTTGAAGACCAACAATTACAAGCATTATTGGATGAAGATGTGTGTCAAACTCAAAAACAACTTGCAGCCCTGACAGGTTTGGCTCAGTGGATAGAGCGTCGGCCTACGGACTGAAGGGTCCCAGGTTTGATTCCGGTGTCAAGGACATGTACCTTGGTTGCGGGCACATCCCCAGTAGGGGGTGTGCAGGAGGCAGCTGATCGATGTTTCTCTCTCAATTGATGTTTCTAACTCTCTATCCTTCTCCCTTCCTCTCTGTAAAAAAATCAATAAAAATATATATTTTAAAAAACAAAAACAACTTGCAGTAAGATTAAACATTGCTCAGCAAATAATTTCCGATCGTTTACAAGCAATGGGAAAGATTTTAAAGGAAGGAAAATGGGTGCCCCATCAACTGAACGAAAGACAAATGGAAAACCGAAAAGTCATCAGTCAAACCTTGCTTCAACAGCACGAAAGTCTTTTTTGCATCGAATTGTGACTGGCAATGAAAAGTGGATTTATTTTGAGAATCCCAAATGCACAAAATCATGGGTTGATCCAGGTCAACCATCAACATCGACTGCAAGGCCAACTCACTTCAGAAAGAAGACAATGCTCTGCATTTGGTGGGATCAGGAAGGTGTGGTATATTATGAGCTAAAACCAGGTGAAAACGTTAATACTTATTGCTACTGACAACAAATAATCAATTTGAACCACGCTTTGATCGTGAAACAACCAGAATGGGCCAGAAGACAAGGCAAAGTAATTTTGCTTCATGATAACACACCATCACACACTTCAAAACCAGTTAAAGACACGTTAAAAGATCTTGCCTAGGAAGTACTAACCCACCCGCCATATTCTCCAGACCTTGCTCCTTCAGATTACCACTTGTTCCGATCGATGGCACATGCACTTTCTGAGCAGCACTTCAAAACATAGGAAGAAGTGGAAAACTGGGTCTCTGAATGGTTTGCCTCAAAACAATAAGAGTTCTATTGGGACAGTAACCACAAATTACCTAAAGATGGGGGAAATGTGTAGCTAGCGATGGACGTTACTTGGAATAAAGCACTTTTGATGTTTCTCTTGAAATTATCGTGTTTTCTTTGATTACAAAATCTGCCATTATTAACCAGTACACCTAGTAGATATACACACACAAATATAAGCACACTCTCTACCTGTGATAAGATTGCTTTTAGAATCATCAGTGGATCATCAATCTCTTCTTCATTCTGAAGATCTTTCATATTCACATCTGGTTTACTTTTTTCCTCCTAGAGAAGAAAACAATAAAAAAGTTTCTATCACGGGGGAAACACTTTGTAAAGTATATGATTGTCTAACCACTATGCTGTACATCTGGAACTAATACAAAGTAATATTGAATATAAACTGAAACTGAAAAAAAATTTTTTTTAAATATAAAAAAACTTTTTTATCACCAATCCCTTAAATTGTAAGTAACAAAATAGGAATGTTTATGCTATGGAGGTTTCAAGATGGAGAAATGACAATAAAAACAATAAAATTTGTATATGGCTTTGAATTCCAGGTTTGCTTGAATAATCCTGGACAAGTTATTTTCATCTCTGTGACCTCATCTATAAATTAGGATTGTGAGATAAGTAAAGCTTCTAGCACAATACAGTGAGTTACATTTTCTCAGCACCAACAGAAGCCATATTACTACATGTGGAGCAACTATTCATTAATAACATAATTAATTGTTTGATAATCAAGAAGATATGTTTTAAGTCTTCTACATCCTAACATAATGATTTCTCTCTTACATTTTGACATTTTATTATGTTTTAGTTACATTTGAAAACTGGTGGAGAGTTTGGGGTTGATGGGTAATGCATCATAATTTTGCCCACTGGAAATAATTAGAATTAGAATCTCAGTTCAGGCTTTTCCTCAGAACATCTGGAAGTTCTTTTCTTGAGTCTATTCAAAACTTTTCCATAAAATGTTAAAGAAACACTAAAAAATGAAAAAATATATCATTTTCATATGTAGATTAAAAACCCCCCTAAGCATGGGAGAGAACACTGACAAGCTGATTCTAGAAATGCTCACAGAAGCATAAAGAGTGGGGACAGGCACAATGCTCCTGAAAAATAACAACACAGAGGGAGACCTTGCCCTACCACATGGCATGACTTCTTTTAAAGGTACAGAAATTAAAATGTGGTGTTTGCCTAGGAATGGAAAAAAAGTATGGAACAGAAAAGAACGCCCCAAATGGATCCACACATACATAAACAATTGATATAACAGGATTGGCATTCTAGATTGGTGGGTAAAAAATTGATTACTGAATAAATGGTAATGGGCAGTTGGGTACCCAAATGGAAAAAAAAATCTCACAACATTCACAAGAGATCATTCCAGGAAGAATGAAATTTTAATGTAAATGAAAAACAAACTTTTAACTGGGGTGTTTAACATGCAATACAATATACAGATGATGTATTATAGAACTGTACACATGAAGACTATATAATTTTATTAACCAATGTCAAACCAACAAAATTTAAAAAAAAGTAAAAAAGTTTTAAAAAATAAATAAAAAAATAAAAATCCAAAAAACCCAAAACCCAAAAAAAAACCCACAAACTTTTAGAAGACAGCATAGGAGGAAAATCTTCATCATCTTTGGTTGTTGCCATGAAAGACAGAAGAAAAGCTAAGGAACTACTGATTAAAGGACTTAAGTGATATGCTAACTAAATGCATTTCATGATGCTGGACTTGTTACTAGAGTGGGAAAGAAAATGCTATAAAGGATTTGGATCAGACAAATGATGAAATCTGAATATAAATTAAATGTTAGCTAAAAAGATGATATCAGTGCTGAAGTTGCTGATTTTGATTTCTGCTTATGTAAGGGAATGTCCTCGTTTTCATGAGGTAAGCACTGACATATTTAAGGATAAACTTAAACTTCAAATGGTTCAGCACTAACAATCATAATGTTAACTCTGTGTATGTGCGCACACACGTGCATGTGTGTGTACAAAGAGTGTGTGCTTGCACAAATGTGGCAAAATGTTAATTGGAGAATCTAGGTGAAGAGTATACAGCACGTGTTTGTACTCTGCTGGCTATGTTTCTATAAGTATGAAATTGTTTAGAAATAAAAATTTAAAACTATCTATACTCACTTTCAGAGCCTATAAAAGTATTCCACAGAGTGAATATATAATAAATGGCAAAAGATTATCTTCACCAAATAATAGGACTAGAAAAGGAAAAATAATTCAAAGATACTTCTAAATTAATGTCCATGCTCACCTGAAATTGCCAATTTCCCAAATGATCGACATCTTTAATATACACATGATAGTGCCCTCCATAGCAACCACCTTTGTGTATAATAACTGAGAAGAGGTCATACATGTATTCCAAGTCACCCAGTTCACTCTACAAAAGGACATAAACATGGATATAGTTTACACAAAGTGAGAAGATACATAACCAAAGGGCAAAGGAATTTTAACTACTAAAATAAAAATTTCACTGTTTATTATTGTTATTTAAGGGTAAATTGAGATAAATTTGAACAACTGACTTTAAATTTTAAAATGCTTAATTCTTAGAAGATTATCTATCATTGATCCAATACCAAGCACACTATACCAATCACATTCTGTGTCTTGCTTAAACATGAAAACACATACCCAAACAAGATGCTACTTTTATGTAGTTTGGCTAAGATCATGTAAGCCAATGTGATAACAAAACACACTTGCCTATCAGTGCGTCTGTGAGTCTTGGCAAGCCCATCTTTGTATGATACCTATTTTGCCACTTTAAATGTGGTCTTTAGCTGGTAAATTTTTCCTGTGCTCCAACTAGATTTATAATGTGCCTGAAAGTCAAAGCCGTATCTGTCACCACTCCTGACATTTGGTCCTCTGCATATAAGAGGAATTTAGCAATTATGAATACTAGCTGGTTTTGTTTAGAGGCAGTTTAGTGGAATGAAAAAGTTTTTTGTTAACTTATTAATTCTATAATCAAACTTTTCTGTAATTAATGTGCTCTATAATATGAGTGACCCAACAGATGAACACCTACACTGGCATTTAAAAGAAAAATCTACTTTAGGTTAAGAGATACTTTGCATATGGGTGCTATTTGAAGGGATCCCAATTATTTGAGAAATGTATTTTCTTAAAAAATTATACTATTAAAGTAAGCAGCATTTTTTTTTTAAAATGTCTGGTTCAAGCGAAAGACAAGAGAGATATAAACAAAGATGAGAAGTGGTCATTTTTTTCATTAATACAGGTATCAAAAAGAAATATTACAAATTTCTTGGATAAATGCTTAATGTTTTCCTTATTTCAGTTTTGTTATTTCAAAGTATGTAAAAATCATTTGACAAACTGCTGTTTATAAAAGGACAAAAATTTTCCTATATGAGATGATGGATGTTAACGAAACCTATTGTGGCAATCATTTCACATACATGTAAATCAAGCTATCATGCTGTACACCTTAAACTTATAAACTGATGTATGCCAATTATTTCTCAATAAAACTGGAAAAGATAGCTCAATTATCCTGAAAAACAGTGTGTGTGTGTGTGTGTGTGTGTGTGTGTGTGTGTGTGTGTGTGTTGTAGGAGTAAATGGAGGAACAAGTACACTGACACTCTGGAAAAACTGTTTATTCTATGTGTATAATAACAAACTCAGGGCCAACACAAATTACAACCTTTGAATGGTAATCTTATATAATAAAGATGGAATATGCAAATTGACCGTAACTCCACCACAAAGACGGCGGCACCCACAGCCAGTAAGAAGGGAATATGCAAATTGACGTGACAAGGCTAGAGGCAGAAGGTGGCTCCGGGCCGGAGCAAATGCGGAAAGGCGGTTCCAGCTGGAGCAAAAGCAGTGCCGGCAGCCAGGGGAAGGAAGGCCTATTCTTGCACAAATCTTCGTGCATCGGGCCTCTAGTTCATATAATAAAACAACCAAAAGCTCAGTAATTAGGCTTGAAGTAGAGGAAGACCCACCTAAATTTAAGAATATTTTAAAAAATTACTTTCATGCATAGAAATTCAATAGCAAGCTAATAAATGTTCTGGTCTTAATAAACATATAAAGAATGATTTGTAATAAGAAATACATCAGTCTGGTCATTGTGATCTTGACATGTGTAACAATTATATAGAAAACTAGAGGCCCGATGCACGAAATTCGTGCACAGGGCGGGGGGTGGATGGTGTCTCCCTCAGCCCAGCCTGCACCCTCTCCAATCTGGGACCCCTTGAGGGATTTCCGACTGCCCGTTTAGTCCCAATCCCATGGGCAGTCGGACATCCCTCTCACAGTCCAGGACTGCTGGCTCCCAACCGCTCGCCTGCCTGCCTGCCTGCCTGCCTGATTGCCCCTAACTGCTTCTGTCTGTCAGCCTGATCACCCCTAACTACTCCCCTGCCAGCCTGATCGACACCTAACTGCTCCCCTGCCAGCCCAATTGCCCCTAACTGCCCTCCCCTGCCAGCCTGATCTCCCCTAACTGCCCTCCCCCGCCAGCCTGGTCACCCCTAACTGTCCTCCCCTGCAGGCCTGGTCACCCCCAACTGCCCTCCCCTGCCGGCCATCTTGTGGCAGCCATCTTTGACCACATGGGGGCGGCCATCTTGTGTTGGAGTGATGGTCAATTTGCATATTACCTCTTTATTATATAGGAGGATATTTTTAAGTGGCTTATAAAGTAGATTGATTATGCAATTAATTTGTTTTCAAACTTTCTCTTGCCCAAGTCTTAAGTACTACAAATCCCAGGCTAGTAAATTCCAGTTACCTGGTCACTTTCTAAATGTGTAATTCTACCAATTCCCCTTCCTGCAGGAGACATGGACATTTGACAAGGTTTGAATACATTTCTGTCACTATTGGAGAGGAGGGGGAGGTTGCTGCTATCATCTACCAGGAATGTCGCCTCACATCCTACAAGCATGGGACAGCATAGTGCCATGGCTGAGATTCTGCAATAAGCCAACTGAAAACCAGGTCAGTTAAGAATTCAATATTGAGAGGAAGAAAAAAAATTTAAAAATAAAAGAGTTCAAACCTGTTCACAAAAAGGCTTGAGATTGATCCGAAGAGGGAATGTGTAACAGCTAGTTTCCTTGTATCGTTCACACTTCACAAAATCAAAATTAAATCTTAATAATGAAACAGTAAGAAAGGGAGGCAGCTTACGTAATTTGGCCGACTGTTAAAAGAAAAATTTTTTAAGTTTTTAAAAAGCAGTTGCATAAAAGAATACATGTTTCTTAAACAAAGCAAATTATGACATAATTTTAAGAGGAATATGTCCTTATATCACAAACTCACCATGATGAACTGAATATAGCCCTTGATACAAACTCATCTATTTTATAGGACTAAAAGTGGTATCACTCATTTATGCTTACAACAAAAATTTACAACCCAATTTATGTTTTTAGTGTTCATACCCTAAAATCAAAGCTATCTGATGAGCATGTTATAACTGGATGTTCCCCTCCCTAACAATGTTTCTTTCCTGCCCAAGTCCTGGCCTTTCATCTTCTTCCTTTTATTTACTAAAGAGCTGGAGCTCTTAATCTGGAATCCCTGGACCTCTTTCAATGGATCTGGACCCTTGAAATATCAAAATTGTACATGTTCATGTATTTTTATGAAAAGAAGATCCATAGCTTTCATTAGACTTTCAAAAGTGCTCTAACTCCCCAAACATTAAGATCTACTGATTGGGGTTTTATAGTTACTGTTCTTACCCAGGTAAGAAGTTTTTAAAAAATTTCTTGCTTTAAAACAAAACACGTAATTAAGGGTTGTTTTTTGTTTGTTTGTTTTGTTTTTTTAAGTCATCAGCTTTTAGCCCTAGCCAGGTAGCTCATTTGGTTAGAGTGTCATCCTGATATGCCATGGTTGTGGGTTCGGTCTCTGAACAGAGCACATACAAGAGGCAACCAATGAATGCATAAATATGTGGAACAACAAACTGATGTTTCTCTCTCTCTCCCTAAAATCAATTTTTTTTAAAAAAGTCATCAGCTTTTCCCAACCCCCTTACACTAATGGCATATAAGGGGGGCAAAACATCCTTCCTCATATATAAAATTATCCCAAATCATAAATATTTAACATTCCTAAAAATATATGTAAAACAATCCTAAAAATCAAGTAGAAAATAAAAAAAATTAAATGATAAAACAGCAATTTAACCACATGGTAGATTTTCAAATAAGTCTAAAAAACTAACTCAACTACAATGTGGCTGCGAAAAGACTGCTCAAAATAAGAAAATCTGCATTAATTTAGGTAGTACAACTAAACCTAAATTTAGAATGCAATAAATCTAATGCAACTACAACAGAATGTAATTTTAAAAGTATCAAGATAAGCTCAACTGATGTGGCTCAGTGGTTGAATGGCAATCCATGAACCAGGAAGTCATGGTTCAATTCCCGGTCAGGGCACATGCCTGGGTTGCAGGCTCCATCTCCAGTAGGGGGCGTATAGGAGGCAGCCGATCAATGATTCTCTCTCACACTGATGTTTCTGTCCCTCTCTCCCTCTCCCTTCCTCTCTGAAATCAATAAAAACATATTTTTAAAAAAATAATCAAGATCAAAATATTTCCACTGGAAAAGAATTAAACCAATGATATACAAGATGCATAAAAGAACTGCTTTTGTTTAGCAAAAGGTTTTTATTTTACTAATGTGCATATTAGGCCCAACTAAAACTAAAAATGTATTTAACTATCTTTCAAAACTTTTTAATCCTCTAAATTTTATATTTAATTAGATTGTAGTTGTAACGCCAAAGATGAGATACAAACTAAATAAGAAAACAATAAACCTCTCTATTTAGGTTTCCTAAAGGGGTAAAGGCTGGATAAAAGTATGAACTAAACAGTATAATATTTACCCTGGATCAAATCCTATTGTGAAAGCTACAGGCATGAGTTTATTGTTTTTATTAATTTTCACCTACAATGACCAGGATCCAAATCAATATCGTGTATTATCTAAATCATTCCTCATTTTCTTTGTTAGAATAGTCAGTCATTGTCAGCTGTAAAAATAGTGTTATCTCGTTGTCATAAAAGAGTAACGGCAAAGATATGTCTTCTGTGGTTGTTCTTTCAGTGAGTGCTCAATAACCACTGAGTGACTCAAGCTCCAGTTCATCATGCTAGAAAGAGCCTATGACACCATCCACCAGCAGTGGAATAGTGACCACTGTGTATAACAATGGCAGCAGCGGAGTTGATGCCACATTGCAGAAAAAAATCATTGCTTACATCCTGCCCTCCTTTCATCCTGTATTTTGCTTTGCTGTACAAAAAGAAACCCAGAAGTACTGTCAAACCCTTTAATTAGGGCATATTAGATCTGCTGGAGTCGGGAAGGGGATATGTACATATATTGAAACTGTAAAATAACTGCCTATGCAGAAAGTGAAGAAAGCCATCTATTTTCATAGTAATAGACAAATAAAAGAAAGCTCAACAAGCGCCTTGGTTGGCAGAAATAAAAACATATTGCCTTCTTTGTAATGGTAATTTGCAAAAAGCCATGATGGTGAGGAGTTGAATCACCAAAAGGTAAATTTAAGAAACACTGAGGTACAAATAAATTTTTTCCTGGGAAAGAAAGAAGTTGAGAAAACTATTGAATTGAAAGCTTAAAAAAAGCCTTTACTATAAAAATTAAAATACAGATATATATATATATGTAAATGTGTTTTCGATCCTTAGTATTAACAGCTTCATGTATATCTTCCACACTGTTTCAAACAAGCTGACTTCACTTGATAGACCTTGCTCAAGTACTAAATGGGCAACCTAAGAAAAGGCAGTATCTGTCTTTACCTTTGCTGCTTTCACCAGCCGGTCACAAGTTCCACAGTGGTATAAGTTGTCACAGTCAAAAACTTCCTCTTCTACATACATGTTCCAGAGTGCATCTTCCAGACCTGTTACGTTTTTAACCGCTACTGTTAGATCTAAGAAGTCTTCCTAAAATACACATAAACATAAAACTTAAAAAAACAATTTCATAGTTCACATATACATCACCAACTCATACACGTAATGAAAATAATCAGATCTATTTTTCCTAAACTACTGTACATATCAAGGTATAGATCTCTTCCTAATCAGATACTGTGAAATTCATAACCAAATTATCTTTTCTAAAACAAACTATAACTGAGCTTAAAATATATCAGGAACGAGTTCATTGTAGATACAATAAAACCTATTTTTATCAGGAGTTAAGACAAATGATGAATATACATCTGAATTGAGAAGTGTGTACATGCAGGGCTTATTAGTGTTGAGTCCCTAGACTAAAACAGCAAGGGGAGGGCTGAATACTCAAATGGAAATTCTGCTTACTCATCTGCTTCTGCCAGGGCTGGTTTAACACATACTGAAGAAGTTATAAGAAAAACATAATTTTGAGCCAAGATAAAAAGGTATTCTATTCTTATGAAAATTAAGGATATTTTGCAAAATGGGAGTCTATAAATTATACTGTAACTACATTTTAATTACAACATGTTTTTAGTAATAAAAACTTAGAAAATCTGACAAGTTTATAGAGTATTTAGTTTTAATAGCATTAAAGGCATTATTGGGACTATAAAATAACAGTACTAAGTTCATGGTAGAAATCTAAAGTAATAAAAGTAACGTTTAGATATGATCTATAATATATGTATGTGAAAAGTTAATTTCTGTAATTTATGATATGCCTTAATATACAAAATAGTATGAAATTAGTTTGTGAATTATTATTATAGATAAGTCATTATACAGTAATTCAAAGACACACAACATCCTAATATTTCCAAATTAGGATGGCCAAACCTATTAGCACAGACAAAAAGAATAAAAAAGTATCTTTTATCCCCAATGCTCATAAAGAAATAGAAAAGAGAAGAAAATATCTGTGCCAAAAAAAGCAATGAATGCAACATTTAGAAAATGACATTTAATTTTTTACTCATACTGTCAAATACAGAAACTTTCTATAACTTTTGCCATAACAAAAGATTTTTATTAAAGGACAGCTGTTCAGATGAAATCATTTGCTGTCAAAGATAGCTAGAGTAAGTAGAGATTATTATATTGACATGAGCAAATTTCCAATTATATTGAATGGACAATCTATGTCATGACAAAGTATATATAGCTTATACTGGATTAAACATTATTATAATGGCTTTATATATGTTTATATACAATAAACATATATTTTTAAACAAATAACATTTAAATATAAGCATACATGTACAAAGAACTTTCTTAAAGACATTAATAAACTAAATCCAATATTTAATTACAGATACCTGTCAATGCCCTATTTTTATTACTTCCCTAATCCTATCTAATAAAAGAGTAATATGCAAATTGATCAAATTGATCATCACTCCAAGACACAAGATGGCCGCCCCATGTGGTCAAAGATGGCTACCACAAGATGGCCGGCAGGGGAGGGCAGTTGTGGGCGATCAGGTCAGCAGGGGAGGGCAGTTGGGGGTGACCAGGCCTGCAGGGAGGGCAGTTGGGGGGAACCAGGCCAGCAGGGGAGAGCAGGTAGGGGTGACCGGGCCATCAGGGGAAGGCAGTTGGGGGGGACAAGGCCTGCAGGGGAGGGCAGTTGGGGGGAACCAGGCCAGCAGGGGAGGGCAGTTGGGGGGGACCAGGCCAGCAGGGGAGGGCAGTTGGGGGGGACCAGGCCAGCAGGGGAGGGCAGTTGGGGGGGACCAGGCCAGCAGGGGAGGGCAGTTGGGGGTGACCAGGACTGCAGGGGAGGGCACTTGGGGGGAACCAGGCCTGCAGAAAGGGTAGTTGGGGGGGACCAGGCCTGCAGGGGAGGACAGTTTGGGGGGACCAGGCCAGCAGGGGAGGGTAGTTGGGGGGGACCAGGCCAGCAGGGGAAGGCAGTTGGGGGTGACCAGGCCTGCAGGGGAGGGCACTTGGGGGGAACCAGGCCTGCAGGGAGGGCAGTTGGGGGGAATCAGGCCAGCAGGGGAGAGCAGTTAGGGGCAACAAGGCCGGCAGGGGAGGGCAGTTGAGGGGGAACAGGCCTGCAGGGGAGGACAGTTGAGGGGGAACAGGCCTGCAGGGGAGGACAGTTGGGGGGGACCAGGCCAGCAAGGGAGGGCAGCTGGGGGGACCGGGCCAGCAGGGGAGGGCAGTTAGGGGTGACCGGGCCATCAGGGGAAGGCAGTTGTGGGGGACCAGGCCTGCAGGGGAGGGCAGTTGGGGGGAACCAGGACAGCAGGGGAGGGCAGTTGGGGGCAATCGGGCTGGCAGGGGAGCAGTTAGGTGTCGATCAGGCTGGCAGGGGAGTGGTTAGGGGGTGATCAGGCTGGCAGGCAGAAGCAGTTAGGGGCAATCAGGCAGGCAGGCAGGCGAGTGGTTGGGAGCCAGCAGTCAGACATCCCTTGAAGGGTCCCAGATTGGAGGGTACAGGCTGGGCTGAGGGACACACCTCCCTGTGCATCAGGCCTCTAGTTAACTTGATAATATTCCACCAACAACCATGATGAAGTCACTTTCCTTATGAGGCCACAGATCTCTACTTGCAAACATCTCCCAACTCTATTTTCTAACTATCAGAATAAGAAATAAAACATTAAAACGATATTTTACGATATTTGCTTCTTTCAGTTTACATGGAGAAATCTGTATTATAAACTTATGACTTAGGTGGAGCTAGAGTAAAAGGAAAAAACCGAATAAAGTGATTTCCAGAAATAAACAGTTTAATCCTCACATGGTACCACAGGTCGTAGATTTAACTGTATGAATTATTCTTAACAATATAACTTATTATTAAAACACTCTTGCATATTCACCTGCTTTTCACTGATATTCTTACATTCTTTACAAACAATCTGGTTAACAATGGTCCCATGATACAGACGATTGATGAGGTCATGGCCGGAGGTCCCAACTAAAGAAGTTTCCAAAGCACTAAAGAGAATTCGATTCAGTTCCTGCACATCATGTTGTCTCATTTCCTATAAAACAGGTAACTTTTAAATGTGTTTTGTGCTTCACATTTTTAAAAACAGATTTTCAAAGTGATATTAGTAAAAAAAAAAAAAAAAAACCCACAAGACTTATCAAATCCAAAGGTAAACCTCAATCAAACATAAGGATGACTAATGTAAACAAGCTGAGAACAGGTTAAAAGACCACCACCTATTTTCAGTTTTATTACAAAACAAAAATATGAACAGGCAGAGCAGCAGGAGTGGAGAACCGGGAAACTGAGGTCACGGGAATCACAGAGGCTGGTGCTTTACAGAGGGGTGGTGAGTGCTACTAAGAGCCTGCTGAGAGCAGAGAGGTGTCTCCTGGAATTGGCACATGGATGTCATGAGTGACTTTTACAAGAAAGGAGGAAAAGGAACAAATTGAAGGTGCAGAAGTAGAGGCAGTGAAGGAAGACAAATTTAGCATTCATGTGAAGAGAAGCTGACAAAGTGGATAGAAGCTGAAGCAAGATGTGGGGCTCAGGATCTTTTTCACTTTTCTTTTTTAACACACAAGTCACTGGAAGACAAATTTCTTCAATATCTGGTGGGACAGAAAGCTTGCAGAAGTTTTCAAGCTATTTCTGAACAATCCTAAGTTTGCCAGAAGTGTCTCAGAGACCCTGTCTGCCACTGCAAGTCCAGTCCTACAGGGTTTCCTGCAAGATTTTATTTAGAAGTAAATAAGGTTTTCACAGCTTTAAGAAGTATGAAATTAATAAGTTAGTGGAAGCTCATTATCCAAAACAAATGGAAATCCATCAATTGATGACTAGATTTAAAAAACAAACACATGGCATATCCATGACATAGAATATTACGTGGCAATAAAAAGGAATGAAGTGCCAATACATACTATATGATTCCATTTCTGTGAAATGTGCAGAAATAGGCAAGTGCACAGGGATGGAAAGCAGATTAGTGGTTGCCAGGGGGTGAGGAGAAAGGGATTGGGGGAGGGGGACTGCTAATGGGTACGGAGTGGGGAAAAGGTTCTAAAATTAATTGTAGTGATGGTTGTACAACTCTGTGAACATATTAAAAAAAACCACTGAATTGTACCCTCTAAAAGAGTAAATTTATGGTGTGAATTATATCTCAATAAAGCAGTTATTTTTAAAACAAGAAATTACCCCTAAGCACCTGCCCTGCATCAGAAATTTAACATACTCTTTAGTAAAACCCCATTTACTTCAAAGTTCAAGCCCTACCTCTTTGACCTCATAGCATCGCCTAGTTAAGGAGTGTTCCTGTTAGAAGACGACTACAGTTCAGAGTTTATTGTTGAAGGCAACATAACATTATTCTGATCATCGCCTCTTTACATTCTGTGATAGTCTCCCATACCTATGTCTTTGTAAAAACACATCTATTTCATAAAAAAAACAACAACATAGACTGGTTTTATTTTATACAGCTAACAGCTTATTGACAACAAGCACCTTTATTTGTTGCTGTCAAATGTTTTGTGTTTGTACACAGTACAATACTCTTAGGGACGCAAAGAGAACAAGGAAGGAAAGTCTTACACTATGACACAGGAAGACAATGAAGAGAGTCAGGAGAAAGGCCGGGAAAGGAAAGTGAAAAGACCTGCCAAGGATGATTTTATAGTTTTGCTTGAAGCATATGTTCAAATCAGAACACTCCGATTCCAAACCAAGAGCATGTCACAGAGGCAGACAGAATTATTGCTAGGCGGCTTTTTAAATTGATCAAACAGTTTGCTATATAAATGGTAATCTCTTTGTAATAGGTGTTCTACCTCAACTAGTCCATATAAAGATTCTCAGGGTATAAATTGTAAAAATCAGCTCCTATACTTCTTCTGTATCCAGAACCCTCTCCCCACCCCCAAATCACAACTGTTCATAAAATCCTGCAAACAAGTGTCCAAAAATATATTTCTGGCTTGTAATTATTTAACACATGAGAAGTAAATATTTAAATAATATCTTGAGATCCTAAAACAAAATTAAAGAAGTTAGATAACATTAACCCAGTGTTTATTCTTCATTGCCGGCAATGTTTCTTAGAGAAGCTGATCTCCGTACCTCATTGTTCGTCCACCCAAAGCTGTCAGTGAGGTCTGCTGTGGAGGCTGCTTCCTGGTCTAAGAGCAGGAGCTGAGCAAACAACCGCTGTAACTGTAAAGGTATGATTCGAACCTGAATGAGAACAAATGCATTTCTAAATAAGTCTTTTCAATGTGGTTTGGGCTTTTTAAAAGAACTGCATACTAATTTTATTACATCTCCTAGTTCACTCAGTTCACCCAGAAGAAAGTTTACAAATCTTATTACAAAGGGTGATCATTTTTCTTCAAAAATTTAATCCAAAATATTTTAGCTACCTGGAGTTTTCTACCTGGACATAGTTCAGGTCAATACTAAAACTCAAAGAGGCCTTAAAAAACTACCTCATTGATTACAGACGGATAGTAATTTAAGTCTCTAATACTTCATTCTTTCTCTAATGCCTCAGATACAGACATACTCTCATGAGGAATTTTCCAGTCATAGACGGGCTGCACCCTGCCTTGCTTTCTTCCTGTGGGTTCCAAGCCTGTTCCTGTCTTATCTGGGGTGTAGAGGGCCAGGCTGACAGAAAATGCTGGTCAGAGCCTAGTTTGCAGACCAAATTTAAGCATCTAAAGTGAGAATCAGCCTTTAGAAACTTTTATTGCAATTTGACATTGTCATGACACCTTATTATATCCCACAGAAGTATAATCTGCAACAGATTGGGAATTTTTAAAAATACACAAAAACTGGCCCTTTGCTACACAGGTGGTCTGAGAAGCACTGGGCTGGATCATGAAAGACTTCCTGTAAGAAGTACTGATTTTAGCCTGAAAGCGACAAACTTCTGAATGATGTTTAAGCAGGGGAGGAACATCATTAGATCTGCACTTTTGATAAACCAATTCCTCATTCAATTTATTTCCAGAATACCAAACTGAATGAATACTGGTCTTATTTGTTATTAATACAAATAAGTGCATTATGTAGAATTTCTGTTAGGCTAGTGTGGGCCATTTGCAAATATTTCCTTCACCAGAAGAAAGAATAAACACAGTATCAGCAGCAGCAGCAGCGACATTACATTTGACAAATTGTTCCATTGTTAGTAGGGTATAAGCCAAGTCACTTTCTGAAAATAATAATCATATTTGGTAATTAATTAATAAAATTATAGATTTCTATAAGAAATTAATTCCTCCCTTAAAAAAAAAAACACACTCCCTCAATACTCTAAAACAGTGGTTCTCAACCTTCCTAATGCCGCGACCCTTTAATACAGTTCCTCATGTTGTGGTGACCCCCAACCGTAAAATTATTTTCGTCGCTACTTCATAACTGTAATTTTGCTACTGTTAATGAATCATAATGTAAATATCTGTGTTTTCCGATGGTCTTAGGCGACCCTGCTAGCGGTTCTCAACCTGTGGGTCGCTCATAATAGTAGCAAAATTACAGTTATGAAATAGCAACGAAAATAATTTTACGGTTGGGGGTCACCACAACATGAGGAACTGTATTAAAGGGTCGCGGCATTAGGAAGGTTGAGAACCACTGCTCTAAAACAACAACCCCTAAAAATCATAGATTTAATACCTTTGCATCAGGATTATCCTTTTCCTCTAAAGAACCAAGCTCTTCTGGGCCAAGAGAAAATAAAGCTTCTAGACAAAAAAGTAGAATCAGAGATGTAAATGACATAATTTCATTTTAGAAAACCAAGGCCACCAATAAATAAAATCATTTAACAATTCAGCAATATGATGGCAGCAATGTTTATACCCTTACTCTACACATTTTACATTCTAGTAACATTATTTTTAACCATCTATATATATACTAGAGGCCTGATGCATGAAGATTTGTGTAAAAAATGGGCCTTCCTTCCCCTGGCTGCTGCGAGCACCTTCACTCTGGACGGAGCTGCCTTTCTGCTCCAGCCCAGAGCCGCCTTTCCTCCTTCCCATGCTGTCCAGTGGCCCAGAGTGGCTGGGGTGGTGCGGAACACCCGCGTTCCACCCCCCAGCTGCTTGGGGCCTGTGTATGCAAATTAACCCGCCATCTTTGTTGGGTTAATTTGCATACTCACTCGATTGGCTGGTGGGCATCGCAAAGGTACGGTCAATTAGCATGTTACTCTTTTATTAGGTAGAAAAGTCCAGAGACCGGAATGGCGGAACAACCAGTGGCTATCATGTGCACTGCGGCAGCCAACCAGCCTGATCTGGGCCCTGATTAGCCTTCCACCCCTGGCCAGCCCAGCCCCTGATAGGCCCCCAACACCCTGACCGGGGGTGGGGCCAGCTGGCCAACTGCCCACAGCCCTTGCCCCTGGCTGGCCCCCAACATCCTGATCAGGGGTGGGGCCAGCCAGCCAATCACACACAGCCCCTCCGCCATGCCAGCCCAGCCCGATGGGCTCCCATCGAGGCGGGCCAGCCAGACCCCACCAGTGCACGAATTTGTGCACCAGGCCTTTAGTTGACTATAAAGGGCATGCTTAGGTTTCAGCATGAAAGATCTAGAAAAGGAAAATTATTCATATAAAACTAAGAGCAGAAACATCAGAAATCTGTGATGGCCATAGGCAGTAGGTCCCTAGAGCTAACTAATGAATATCAGGAAATATAACAAATAATAGTTTTGCATATGTTCAACAGCAAGCCATCCTTTCCTAAGAAGGACCACCTATAACTCTGAGATCATGCCCTTCCTTTTAGGGGTACGTAAATATCTTTCCTAGGTTGAGGGTGATAATAGATCAGGGGTGGGCAAACTTTTTGACTCGAGGGCAACAATGGGTTCTTAAACTGGACCGGAGGGCCGGAACAAAAGCATGGATGGAGTGTTTGTGTGAACTAATATAAATTCAAAGTAAAGGAGTGGAGGGGAGAGCAAGAGAACCCTCCGCTCTTTCGGCTCCGCGGGCCGGATAGAACAACCGAACGGGCCGGATCCGGCCCGCGGGCCGTAGTTTGCCCACGGCTGTAATAGATGGTAGTGGGCTTACCTGGAACAATAAGTTGGTAACCCAATGCCAGTCCCCAGAATCCTATATAATAAAAGCTTAATATGCTAAGTGTCTGGTCGTCCGTTGAACCAATCAAAGCGTAATATACTAATGATATGCTAAGGCCGCTCAACCGTTCGCTATGATGAGCACTGACCACCAGGGGGCAGACAGTAGACTAGTCGACCAGTTGCTATGACGTGCACTGACCACCAGGGGGCAGATGCCCCGACTGGTAGGTTAGCTTGCTGCTGGGATCCAGCCGATTGGGACTGAGTGACACAGGCCAGACACACCCTGGAGCCCTCCTGCGGTCCCTCCCCGGCCCCAATCGTGCACTGGTGGGACCCCTCGGCCTGGCCTGCACCCTCTTGCAATCCAGGACCCCTCAGGGGATGTCAGAGAGCCAGTTTTGGCCCGATCACACAGGCCAGGCCGAGGGACCCCACTGGTGCATGAATTTGTGCACCGGGCTTCTAGTTTTTTAAATAATACAGCATCTCGCTATGCCACCCAATGAGGGAATATATGAATCTTTTGGGAAGTCTGTATTCACTGCTGCCAAGTGATTACTATTATGTTATACTCCTCTGGAATTCCTGGGAGGAACTGGGAAAAAATGAACTACAAGGATTTTTACAATCATCTCCCAGTACTCTCAGCTACACTAAACTGGGAGTACAATGGAACCCAATCTAGCCTAACTCCATAAAATATGATTCCAAGAAACTCCAACACTCTTCTCCCCCAGTCCTTACTCTTTCCCAATTATACTTCCCCTTCAATAAGCATTGGGATTCATGCCAAGCCTTACAAGGAGTTCACAATCCCCACTAAGATATCAACCCATGTGCTTGGCTGATGATCTCCTTTGCTAGAGAAGATGTCCTGGGACTCTCAGCCCTATTCTTGCTTAGTGGTACTCGTCATGACCTGCTCCACCCCAAACACCTGCCACAGTATCTTTTTAAGGCTACTTTTCTACTTTAGGTTGCCCTTAAACTTGAACAATATTAAAACTTGGAAAAGTTCTAACCCCCTCTAGGGATCTGCTTATTCAGACAGAAAATTTCTTATGGTGGAATTACTGAATGCATCAGGGAGATATTTTTTATGGAGGGGATGGAATCAAGAACAAGAGGCCCAACTCTTAATTCACATGCAGTCCAATCCACTAGAATGGCCCTGGGAGGGGGACATGGTAAATATTTACCAAATCTCTGGAGGGAGGAAGTCTTTAAGCTCAGAAGCAACAGAGAATGTCACAAAGATTTGATAAATGTGCAGTGGTGGTAAGGGGAATGTGGCAGTTGACACAGGATGAACCAGGTTGTCTTGTCCTCAGAATACAGAGACACTGTAGAAAGCTAAGCCACAAAACCACATAGAGTGGGGGCCCCAATCAGGGCCATGTGAAGGCAAAATAACATTCACACTGAAATCAAGACAACATGAGATGAAGACTCCTGTAGAGGAAGCTAGTTTGTAGAGATGGGAATGGGATAAACATGTAGAGAGAAACAGGAGCAAGAAATTAGGGCCCGATAAGGTCGGGCTGGCTTCCTGTAGGTCATTTCTGGGATACTTCCTTACATTCTTACAATAAATCCCTTTTGAAATTTAGTTAATTTGAGTGGGTTTCTGTTCCTTGCACACAATCCTTTTGTCTAACGTTATGCTTGGGTTTTTGAAATTCACTATTTCCAGATTTTAGAAAGTTAATATGAAGAAAAGGTTAACATTGTGTTAACTTTACACCCTCAGCAGGGTCTGGGACAAACAGTATCTGTTAATCAAGATTAATAATCCTGTAACAAATGAATGAATATTCACCCAAGTGAGATAACTATACTATAAAAGGTTTCACATCAGGTCAGGTTCTAACACTCAAACAAATTTAGATCATATCAGGTTGTCAGAGTTTTCTGAATTGCAGAACTGCAGATAAATGATTACAAACTGTTTAAATAATGTGACACCCCCCCCCCCCCCATTCCAAATGATATAATTGCTTTGGGTAACTCTGGCTTATGTGTTTATTACTTTGGAGAAATTTTAAAACTCAAAAATACCAATAGTATAACAATAACGAAGGCCAGTACTCATGACAAAATTGTCTTTATGTTGTCCTTTAAATTGTAAGAATTAGAAAAGAAATATTGCCATTTTAAATTTTGTTACTAAATATTACAGTGATTACATAGAATATACTTAAGATAACTTAAGCTTCACATTACCATTTTGTATGTTACATTAACAATAAACACATGCTGTAAGATACCTTGTCTCTTTGTGATCTTGCATAATTACATGGAGATGAGGGTTACAGGCTACTAAGCAAATGCATGTAATAATAGCATACCTCTGAATTCTGGTGTAAAATGAAGAGTCTGAAGAAGGGAATTGAGGTAACAAGTTCCACCCTGATTTCTGATTCCACTTAAATTGGTAAATTCTCTAGGAGCAGGTGGCTCCAATGGTTTGGCCTTTAATTTTTTTCCTTTTCCATACTGATTATTTGATACACTGGAATAATCCTCTTCAAATAGGTCCCCAAACATTGTGAAACTAAATATCACCTTTAAAAAGGATGACATGTCATAAAATGCTTTTATTTTTACAACAAACTTTCTCCCCATCACCCTATCTTATACTTGGGAGTCTCTGTTTTTAAGTCTTCCCTGGGCAAGTTACTTAACCTGTGTTCCTTATATGTAAAATGGGATACCACCTATCACACATGGTCATTTAAACAATCAAATGACAATTAAAGAAAGGCACTTAGTGCACAGGGTTTGGCTCACAACGAACCACTGCTGTTTTTAAAAAGGCATACTGGCATGACTAATAAAAACAGAAAGAATACCCATCGCCACATCTAACCTACTGCTGGGGTGGCGAACGCAAAGCAAGCCTAGATCCTGAGAGCTGACAAGGGCCTGGGACGGTCAATCACTTCCTAAAATCTCTGCTTCTCACACTCCTTGTACCAGATTATGACACTGAAATGAATTAAATGGAACTAATTACCCTTTATAGCAGCTAAGTGCATGGCCCCAAAGCTGGAGAGTCGCGAGGAGTTCACGACCATTAAAATTACTGAGCAAAAGGCCGCCTAGTCTGCATCCAGCGATCCTGACATTAGCCCCAGGGACCCAGGCCACTTGCTCAAGGTCTCACTTGAGTACGGCGCGAAGGAGAGCCGCATGGAAATGAGAAATGCAAAGCTCCTTGCACCGTTCCTAAGTGACAGGAAACGCTGAAATGCAATTATTTTCCTTTTCAAAGCTTTCCTCTAAAGAAAAGCACAAGAAATGGAACTCTGGAACTCGAAAGTCTGACCTCGAGCTTGTGGCCTGGACTCCTGTCGCTCCCACTCCTGGCCTAGGCCAGGCCCTCAAGCCCTCCAGTCACTCCTGGGCCCGGGGCGCGAGGAGGCAGTATTCCTGCCGAGGACCACTGACCCGACGCCAGAACTCCGCGTCCCCGGCCTGGCCCGGAAGTCTCTCGCCTCTCCCTCCTCAGGCTGTGCCGCCCACACGGTCCCTGTGCCTCCCAGATCCCTCCGCAGAACCCCGGCCGCCAGCTCCACTTACTGCCTAAAGCCCAGACCCCCGCCCCGGCCAAAACCCGTAGCGAACAAACGCGTCCCAAGTAGGCTCCGCCATGTTGGCGCAGGCGTGTCTCCGGCAGCTTCCAGCGTGAGCAATTTATGGAACTTGGACTACGCGACCCAGGATGCCCCGCGGGAGCTCCGGCCTTATGGGCAATGTAGTTCTTTTGTCCCGGGAGTTTGGGAGTCGGGTGGGAGGGAGCGCTCGCTTTCCCGGTCAGTTCGCGGTTCCCGGTTCCGCGGGTCCTATCGGTCAGGTGGCCGCTCATTCAATCACACTTAAAGTTTATACTTATTGCTGTTGGCAATCCGCACTAGTTGCGGTGGAGTACCCAAAGATCACTTGTCTTTTGTAAAGGCTAATTCCCAAATTACCTAAACAACGGAAACATTTGCGTAAGGCTTCAGCTTAGCTATGCACTTTCAAAGACATTTTCTAGTGTATCTCTAGTAAAAAATGTACCACGTAGCCTTGAACCTTTATGATAACCTCAATGTTTGTTTTGTCTGCACCAACTCTAAATAGCATTCACAAGAATACACTAAAAATATCTCAAAATTATCCTCTCTTGCTGACTTGAATACCTTTAGTGGACTGTTTCAGTAGCTTATGCATGTAGGCCCTACTGCTGGCATCTCCTCAATCCAATCCAGCTTCCATCTTGGAATGAATGAGGGAGACAGGGAGAAAATACTCGGGACTTCAGCTAAAGGCTGGAGAAATTGAGAATAGCTGCAAGGCAGGAGTCCTAGTGCATGCCAGACTAGGAGATTTGTAGATGGAATACTTGAGGGAGACTCCTGTAGCTGGAGTGTTCAGAAGTATTGGTAGGGAAAGACCTGGAGGCAGTGCACCAGCTAAGAGGTCAAAGGTCTAGGAAACTGCAGTGGGAAAAGTCTGTTCTCAGTTCTCATTAGTCTTCACTTGGCCACATTGCCTCTTGACTTCAAGACTCTCCTCCCTGGCCCCATGGCATACTATTCTATTGCTTCACTTTCTGCACGTTGCTTCTCTTTTACCAGCTGTGCTTCATTCCCCTCTTCCAAATTGTAGATATTCCTGGAACTTCCATTCCCTGATCAAGAATGAGCACCGAAGGTTAGCTCCACCAGGACACGGGCTGTTTAAACCAGAACGATGGTTGGCATGGAGGCTGAGATGTCTCTGAAATGAGGGCATCTGCCCTGGAAATTCCAGAGATTGATCATGACATGGACTATGAGGAGCCAGACAGGTCAGCAGGTGATGAAAAACCTGCTCTGTAAAGGAAAAAGTCCAGAGAAGTGTGGGGAAACACAGGACTTGGTTGGAAAGTCTGTAAGGAGGATTATCTGAAAGGTCGGGGGCCTCTAGGGAAACCTTGCTGAAGGCAGCAGCCCCTGCCTTGACTTTTCCAAACAAGTCCGAGCCCCTGGGTATTTTGCTGGAATCTCTATGTTTAGTCTTTAAACCCGACCTTGTAGAAGCATGTGCTTTCTCAAGGATACTCACCCTGCTGATTATATCTAGAGGTTAATTTTAGTTCAAGCTATTGTTACAATAAAAGCCTAAGGAGGCAGGCAATCGGGGCTGTTTTGGGGCCTTCTGCCAAGCATCCCCTTAGCCTCTCTTTCACAGAAATGTGTGTCAGAGTAACCCATCCATCGCTCAATGTCTGCTGGTCAGTCCTGGCAGAGAAGATTGGATCAATCACTCAGGCTGAGGTTTAGCAGTTCCCTGGCAAGGAGCCATAATGAGTTGCTTTTTATTGTTTTATTCATTCATTTATTCATTCATTGATTCTTTAATAAATATTTAGTAAACATCTTTATTTATTTAATGAGCATCTACTAAGTGGCAGGCACAGGGCTAGAAGTTTGAGATTTAATATTAATCAGACTGATATAGGCCCCTAAATTCATAGAGCTCACTTTATAATGGAGGAAACTAAGAAAAAGCTGCATGATAGCTGTAGTGATAAGTAACTTGAGGGAAATAACAGAGAAATGTGACAGTAAATGGCAAGGATGGGGGCTATTTCTGATATTGGCCTCAGATCATACTTCTTAAAGGAGAACTTCCCAATGAGGAGGCATAGGAAGAGCTCAGGAAAGACCCCTCCAGGCTGAGAGAATAGCAAATACATAGGTCCTGAGGTGGGAAACTGTCCTGTTCCAGATGTAGAAAGGAGGCCTTGAATGAGTGGAGAAAGCAAATGGAGACAGGTTAAAGAGGTGGACTCACCCACCTTTTGGCCAAGGCGAGGATGTTTTCTAATTGCAGTGGAAAGCCATTCAATGGTATTACGCAAAAGATAGCATAGTGATTGATGTTTGAACAAACCCATTCATCCATCTGGCTTCTCCCTTGCAGGGCAAAAATGAAAGCGGAAAGACTAATTTATGAGGCAGTTCTTAGAGTTCAAGTAAGAGATGATGGTGGAATGATGTCCAGGCACTAGAGAGCGGGGCAGATGTGAGATCTCCTTTGGAGATAGGAGAGGACTTGGTCATGTGGTGGCTTTGTAACGTATCCATGGGCTAAGCTGAATTTTGTTTCCCAGAATTCCCTTCCTATTTTTGATTAGGGTTAGTCACAGAGACATTTTTACCTGAAATTGAGGAGCAATTTTTGTTTTCTTACATGCAGAAGTGTGGGACAGGCACTTCTGTAGCTCATACATGTTGTCACCTATCTGCAGACTCACCTCATTGGCATGAAGTAGCAGTTGGACCTGTACCTGCCCTTCCTTGCCCTGGCTCCTCCTTCAGCTTCTCCCGCACCTGGGCTAGGTGTGTGTTTAGCCCAGTGAGGAAGAGCACCAGCTTGTCCTGCAGGACCCCCATATCATCAAGGTTGGAGGTAGTAAGAACACTCCAAGATTCTAGTCCCTTCTTGTAGATCCAAGTTCATTCCTGTGGGTCCAAGCTTATGGATCCCTTCCAGAAGACCCACCCTGATGTCCTTAAATTCTAGCATCAGAGGCAAAGATTGTTAACAGAGATCCGTTCAACCAGCTCCCACATGAGTCAAATCCCTGACTATTGGTAGCGTTGGTGATTCTGCTTCTCTGATTGAACCCCGACTGACACAGCTTGAATGGAGGGGCTGTGGGAGAGTGATGCCTTGTACATTATTTTACTTGAAACACCAGGTAGATGAAAATAGCATTTACTGAGCCAACTGGGAGAGGAGGAAAGGTCTGGTAGGAAACTCAAAAGTTGTGTTTTGAATATATTAACTCTTGGAAGCTAGTGTGGTAAAATTGGAATTCTATTAGAATGTAATCTATATGTTCAGAACAAATAAATTAGGATGGGGGGCAGTTTTTGAATTGTTATTATAAGAAAGAGCTTCCCAAAAGCCTGGGATGTCTACAGATAAAATGGCTTGCTTCAGGGTTGGGCTAAAGAATGGCCATGTGGCCCTCGCCAGTTTGGCTCAGTGGATAGAGCATCGGACTGTGGACTGAAGTCTCCCAGGTTTGATTCTGGTCAAAGGCACATGCCCGGGTTGCGGGCTCAATCCATAGTGGGGGGCGTGCAGGAGGCAGCCAATCAATGATTCTTTCTGATTCTCTCTCATTATTGATGTTTCTATCTCTCTCTCCCTCTCCCTTCCTCTCTGAAATCAATAAAAATATTTTTTTAAAAGAAAGAATGGCCATGTTGACAGGAGAGGAGATCCAGGCAATGGATGGATACAAAACTGTACTTAATTTTAAATAGCCTTCTAAAAATGTTTTTCAGAGAAACCAAGATGACGGCATAGGTAAACACCTAAACTGCTGCCTCGCACAACAATTTCAAAACTACAACTAAAAGACAGAACGGACACCATCCAGAACCACAGGAAAGCTGGCTGAGTGAAAATTCTACAACTAGAAGCAAAGAGAAAAGCTCACAGAGAATTGGAGGTACGGCAAAGGGGCTTTGTGCGCGCAGAGAGGAAGGGCGGCTGAGAGCCTGGCTGACTTTCTCTGGCAGAAGGGGGAAGGAAGCCTCCGACCGCACTGAATCCCAGTTAGGTCTGAAGGCGCGCGCGGGCCAGTGCGCACAAAGGCTGCGGAAGTTGCCACAGGCTTTCCCTAGTGGAAGGGAGTCAGAGGATTCTGACTGCAGAGCCCCAGTTCTGACTGCAGTGAACCCCAGTTCCAGGCGAGCCCCTGGGGACCCACGCTCTTGTGGGGGGAGTCTGGACTCTCGGGCGGAGACTCGGGAGCCGGGGAAGGCAAAGGACTGAAAGTGCGCGTGCCCGTGCCAGTGCGCACAAAGGCTGCGGAAGTTGCCACAGGCTTTCCCTAGTGGAAGGGAGTCAGAGGATTCTGACTGCAGAGCCCCAGTTCTGACTGCAGTGAACCCCAGTTCCAGGCGAGCCCCTGGGGACCCACGCTCTTGTGGGGGGAGTCTGGACTCTCGGGCGGAGACTCGGGAGCCGGGGAAGGCAAAGGACTGAAAGTGCGTGTGCCCGTGCCAGTGCGCACAAAGGCTGCGGAAGTTGCCACAGGCTTTCCCTAGTGGAAGGGAGTCAGAGGATTCTGACTGCAGAGCCCCAGTTCTGACTGCAGTGAACCCCAGTTCCAGGCGAGCCCCTGGGGACCCACGCTCTTGTGGGGGGAGTCTGGACTCTCAGGCGGAGACTCGAGCTGGGGAAGGCGGAGGACTGAAAGCGCACATGCGCGCAAGGGCAAGGCTGACAGGAAGCCAAGACTGAGACTCCACCCCATCCAAGCTGAGCACAGAGGCTATTGCAATTTGGCAAGTCTAATCCTATAAGGCTGTCTCTAGCACCAAACTTCTCCCAGCATAGACACAGCTGATCCTTACAGCCAACTGGCCCGGAGGTCAATTCTTCCCAGTGATACCAACAACAATAAAGACTTAATTACAACAAGGCTGTACACACAGTCCACAAAGGGGTGCACCAAGAGTGTCCACCTCAGGTTAACTGGGGAAGCAGACCCACTGGGCCATATTGGAAACCTAGCACAAATATCTACCTTACCAACTCAGGGAATCAATGAAAATGCGGGGTCAAAGAATCAGATCACAAACGAAAGAAATGGAGGAAAACAAATGACTGGATATAGAATTCAAAACCACGGTTATAAGACTTTTTAAGAATATCCTAGAAAAGGCTGATAAATATAACGAGACCCTCGAAGATATGAAAAAGGACCAACTAGAAATTAAACATACACTGACTGAAATAAAAAATATTATACAGAGACCCAGAAACAGAATAGAGGAACACAAGAATCAAGTCAAAGAATTGAAATACAAAGAAGCAAAAAACACTCAACCGAAAAAGCAAAAAGCAAAAAAAAAAAAAATCCAAAAAGTCGAAGATAATGTAAGAAGACTCTGGGACAACTTCAAGCGTACCAACATCAGAATTATGGGGGTGCCAGAAGAAGAGAGAGAGCAAGATACTGAAAACCTATTTGAAGAAATAATGACCGAAAACTTCCCCCACCTGGTGAAAGAAATAGACTTACAAGTCCAGGAAGCCCACAGAACCCCAAACAAAAGGAATCCAAAGAGGACCACACCAAGACACATCATAATTAAAATGCCAAGAGCAAAAGACAAAGAGAGAATATTAAAAGCAGCAAGAGAAAAACAGTTAATTACCTACAAGGGAGCGCCCATACGACTGTCAGCTGACTTCTCAACAGAAACTATGCAGGCCAGACGGGAGTGGCAAGAAATTTTCAATGTGATGAATAGCAAGAACCTACAACCAAGATTACTCTACCCAGCAAAGCTATCATTCAGAATTGAAGGGCAGATAAAGAGCTTCACAGATAAGAAAAAGCTGAAGGAGTTCATCACCACCAAACCAGTATTATATGAAATGCTGAAAGGTATTCTTAAAGAAGAGGAAGAAGAAAAAAGTAAAGAGAAAAATTATGAACAACAAATACATATCTATCAACAAGCGAACCTAAAAATCAAGTGAATTAAAAACCTGAGGAACAGAATAATCTGGTGAATATAATAGAATCAGGGGTATAGAAAGGGAGTGGACTGATAATTCTCAGGGGGAAAGGGGTATGAGGGGTTCATGAAGAGAATGGACAAAAATCATACACCTATGGATGAGGACAGTGGGGGGGAGGTAAGGGCAGAAGGTGGGGTGGGAAATGGGTGGAGGGGAGCTATGGGGGGAAAAAGGAGAAATAATTGTAATAATCTGAATAAAGATTTATTTAAAAAAAAACAACAAAAACAAAAACAAAAACAAAACAAAAAAAAAATAAAAATGTTTTTCACTAAAACTTTAGTCATAGGGCCTCCGGCATTAAAGAAAAGCACACCACACCTACAGTGACCCCCAGATGCCTGTGGGCCCCACCCCTGCATCAGTAATAATTTGGGGCCAACACTTTTGAGTTCATGATTACTCTTACAAAAATTGGGATTTTGACCCAAGTGGTTGGCAAAGGTAAAACACCATGACCCTGGCCTGAAAAACTTGCAATTTTATTTGCATTTTTGTTCCTTATCTGTGCTGTGTTACTTAATCTATTTGTTATGCAATCTGTACCCAAATGCCATAAACAAGAACCTTTTAAACTGAAGGTCATGTGTTATTAGTGGATTATCAAATTTATTGAGAGGGATTGTGATTAGCATTTAGAGAGAGAGAGAGAGAGAGAGAGAGAGAGAGAGAGAAGGGGGAAAGAAATACAATAGTGAAATTACACAACATGGACTCTTCTATCTGTCTTAGTTTATTGTGCAGAATTATTTTGAAATTCATCCTTGCTGTTCAAATATCGGAACAAAAAACAAACAAACAAAAAACCCCAAACCAGTCATTGCCAATAATTTACTCATAAGAAAATATTGAACGATATGTTTTCCTGATAAGCATAGTTTGCTCAATGGTTAGCGCATTGGCCCACAGACTGAAGAGTCCCAGGTTCAGTTCCAATCAAGGGCATGAACCTTGTTGGCAGGCTCATCCCCACCCCAGGTGGGGTGGGTGCGGGAGGCAACCAATTGGTCTCTTACACATCCATGTTTCTCTCTGTCTCTCCCCCTCCGATTCCACTCACTAAAAATGAATGGAAACAAATATTCTCAGGTGAAGAGTAACAACAACAGCAACAACAAGAAAAAAGTTTTGATCTCTACCTGGGCAGAGATAGTGCCATGACTTCAATGCTGGTTTACAAAGGGAATTATTAAGCAATGGTTTTTGGACCCTGCGTACTCAGAAAGATCGAAAGAACGTTTCAATAAAGCTTGCATTTTTGGAATTTGTCCCAAAGGAAATATTGGATTTTATCCTCAGACTACTCTTGGGGCAGGTTTTGTGCCTGTACTTCTTCCGCCGACTGTATCATGCGAGCTTGACAGCTGGGCTGCTCCAGGCTGCCGCTATCCAATGGCTCCTGCGGTGTTGACTGGCCTCCTTCCTCTATGTGTGTGTCTCCTGCTGGCACCTGGCTTTGCCCAGGCAGGCAAGCTGCTGGTCATACCCATGGATGGGAGCCACTGGTTTACCATGCGATCTGTTGTGGAGAAACTCAGCCACAGAGGGCATGAGGTGGTCGTGGTCAGGCCAGAGGTGAGTTGGCGCCTGGGACAATCATCCACTTATACTGTCAAGACTTATTCCACATCTTACACTCTGGAGGATTTGAATGATCAGTTCCGGATTTTTGCTGACTCTCAGTGGAAAACTCGGGATCAAAGTGTATTTGCCCTGATAATGAATCCATCAAACACTATTTTTAAATACTTTTTTTCAAATTGTAGGAATTTGTTTAATGACAAAAAATTAGTAAAATACATAGAAGATAGTTCTTTTGATGCGGTGTTTCTAGACCCTTTTGACATGTGTGGCTTAATTGTAGCCAAATATTTTTCACTCCCGTCTGTGGTCTTCACCAGGGGACTATTTTGCCACTATCTTGAAGAAGGTGCGCAGTGCCCCAGCCCTCTTTCTTATGTTCCGAGGTTTCTCTTAGGGTTCTCTAATGCCATGACCTTCAGGGAGAAAGTGCGGAACCTCATCTTCCACCTGGAGGAACATTTACTTTGTGGCTATTTTCTCAAAACTGCTTTAGAAGTTGCCTCTGAGATTCTCCAGACGACTGTCACAGCATATGACCTGGTCAGCCAACCATCCATTTGGTTGTTACGAACTGACTTTGTTTTGGACTATCCCAGACCTGTGATGCCCAACATGATCTTCATTGGCGGCATCAACTGCCACCCGGGAAAGCCACTGTCACAGGTAAGTTACCTCTGGTTTCCCACGCTCAGAATAGTGTGGCTTGCACAGGAGAGAGAACAAACATGCCTTACTGATTCGTAAATTTACATTAGTTGCATTTGGAATCCCTTCCTACTTTAATGAATTATTTTGTGTCAATTCATTTAATTCTGTGATAGCAAATTTTATAGAGTTGTCCCCTTTGACACTCATTTATATACAATTGCAATAATTGTATACAAAAATAATTGTATACAAAAATACTGAAAAACACAATAAGAAATAAAACCTCTGGTTTTGTTAATCCAGTGCTACACAATAGGAAAATGCTCTTGGTAGTTTTGTATGCATTTTTTTCTTTTTCTGAAGTTATTTTACATATATGCATATAGCTAATGTAAATTCTCACACTCATTTTATGAAAATGAGTATCAGACTGGACATATTGTTCTTTACCTTTTTCACTTGCCTATAAATCATGGACCTTTTTACTGCTATTACATACAAATGTGTGACATTCTTTTTAAGAGTTGCATAAGATTCTTTATTTTTATGCACCGTAGTTTATTCAAGTAAGCAATATTGATTGATAGTTAAGCTTTTATTCTTACTTTTTCCATTTATAATTAAACTTAGTTCTTTACATTCACACATTTCTATAATCTTGCTCTTATTTTAATAGGCCAGACTCCTTAGGAATAGGTTTGCTGGGTCTAATGCTATGCACATATTACACATTAGACAAATGGCTTTCAAAATTTTATTTATTTATTTATTTATTTTATTTACCATCACCATTTATCCCCTCTTTGTCCTCTTTCACCTCCACCCACCTTCCCTGCCCACAAGCTTCCAAAATATTGAACAGCCTTACACTTTGGTTAACAGTGTATGAGAGTTCTAGGTTTTCCATACCATCTCCAGCTTCAGATGTGTTCCAACTTTTAAATTTTTTGGCAAAAAAATTCTACATAGCTGCTTCAATTTTCATAGATATGTTGGTCATTTGCATTTTTTTGGTAAATTATGTATTCACATTCTTTGATCATCTTTTGTAGGAATATTTTTCTTTGTAGAGCTAATTTCTATGTGTCTTGTGTATTGGAAATATTAACACTTGGCTTTTTATTTATGCTGCAAATATTTTTTTCCTGGGCTTTTCTTTCTTATTTGTCATACAGTAGTCAATCTGGTTAACTTTTTCTTTAATGGCTTCTGGATTTCAACTCGTTTAGATTTTTCCAAGCCCTGGATATATAAACATATTTTCCATACTGTATCTTAATTTTTTTAAGTCCTCTAATATTAATAGTTTTTTTTTTTTACATAAAGTAAGATACTAACTTACTATTTTTCTGATTGGAGAATCCATTGTCCTATCATAATTTAATACAAAATCCATTCTTCATCTATTGAATTGAAATGCATCTTTATAATAAAACTTCCATATTTATTTATATCTGCTCTTGCGCTTTTAGTTTTGTCCCACAGATATATTTACCTATTCATGTGCCAGTGTCATATTTTGATTATAGTAACTTTGCAGTAAGTTTTAATATTTGGTAAGATATGCCTCATTAACTTTCTCTTTTTCTGTTAGGCACGAGAGTTCGAAAATACTCAAAAGGACTATATTTTTACTCTCCCTTCTGTGCTTTATGTTTTTGACATTACACTTCAGATCTTTTTGTTTTGTGTATCTGCTTAGTAATCGTTATAGTTATAGTTAAGTTTGCTACTTTTGTCCCATGACCTTCATAGTAATTTTTAAATGGCTGATGTGTTGTGTTTATTAAATATTTGCCTATATATAAGATTTTTTCTTTTACATATTTTTTTATTTCTGATTATGGGTTTTCTTTTTTGCTTAAAGACGACCTTTTAATATTTTTTGTAAATCTGGTGATGAACTCCTTTAGTTTTTGCACATTCAGGAAACACTTTATTTCTCCTTCAATTCTGAATTACTAGTATAACCTTGCTGAGTAGAGTATTCTAGGTTGTATATTCCTTTCTTTCAGCACTTTAAATATGTCTTGCCACTCCCTTCTGGCCAGAAAGTTGCTACTGAAAAATCAGCTGATACCCTTAGGGGGTTCTCCTTGAATGTGACTAGTTGTTTTCTTCTTGCTACCTTCAAGATAGTTTCTTTATCTTTAACTTTTGCTGTTTTAATTATAATATGTCTTGGTGTGGGTCTTGGGGTTCATCTTGTTTGGAACTCTGTCCATCTTGGACCTGGATGTCTATTTCCTCTCCCAGGTTAGACAAGTTTTTCACAATTATTTCCTAAAATAAACTTCTTATTCACTTTTCTCTCTTCTTCTTGGATCCATATAATGTGAATGTTGGTGTGTTTGATGTCCCAGAGGTCCCTTAAATTCTCCTCATTTTTAAAAAATTATTTTTTCTAGGGGGGGTGAGGGCATGTGCTGGGGGGTGGGAGCAGGTGGGGAGAGGTCAATTGGGGGGAAAGGAGACATATGTAATACTTTCAACAATAAAGAATTTAAAAAGAATTAGTTTTTCTTTGTATTGCTTTAATTGGTTGATTGCCAATTATCTGACTTCTAGTTCATGAATTTATTCTTCTGTATTATCTAATCTTCTGTTTATTCTTCCTAGTGTATTTTTTATTTTTGTTATTATATTGTTAAGCTCTTATTGGTTCTTTATTATACTTTCTAACTCTTAGTTGAAGTTCTTCCTGAATTCCTCTATTCTACTCTCCTGTTTGGTGAGCATCCTTTTGACAATTTGAATTCTTTATCAGGCAAATTACTTATTTTGTTTTGTTCTTTGGTGGAAATTTTTCTTGTTTATTTGAGACATATTCTTCTGTCTTCTCATTTTGTTTGACTTTGTTTGTTTGTTTGTGCTTGTTTATATGAAGTAGACAAAATTGCTATCTCTCCTAGTCTTGAAAAAGTAGTCTATGTAGAAAAGACATCTGTGTAGGCTATGTGTGCTGGATGGTTTTAGCAGTCCAGTTGGAGCTGGGCAGATGCTTGTGGCTCCTGAGTGCTGGCTTGCTAGGCTTGTGGCTTGGGTAAGGAGGCCTAGTGTGTGTGATGATGCTCTATCGATTCCGTTTTCTTCCTCTGCTCAGAGCTGAAATGGGCTCTGGGCTGTGCAGCTGGGAAAATACTGCAGCAACTCTGCAGATAGCATAGATCACTTGGAAAGAGCTACCACCTGTCCTATAGACCCCAGAGAATCCCTGCAGATTCTGGAGAGCTCCCTCAGTTCCGCAAGCCTTCTGTATGGGGTCAGTCTCTCATTTGTTCTGCAGAAGCTGTTCAATCAATCTTCAATTGTTCCTCAAAAGGAATTGCTCTATACGTAGGTGCATATTTCAGTGTGCTTTTAGGAAAAGGCGAGTTCAGGATCCTTCTATGCAGCAGCCATCTTGGAACTCCCCTTTTAATTCTTTAAATGTGACTACTAATAAACTTTAAACTAATGTAGCTTGCATTATATTGCTCAGGGATAGCACTGGGAAAGATGGTAGTGCCCAGGCTTTTTCATGGACACTTCTGATCAGGCAATAGGTCTGAGTCTTAATTGCTATTATTAGACAGAGGAGAAAAAGGAGAAAGGGAGCGATCTTGATGCTAGGGGATGAGGACTTTTTAGGCAATGGACCAAAAAAGTCCCATATTAGTTTACCTTAATGTCCAACCCCAAGATTGCTGATTATGGACTGGGTGGAAGTTTCTCTTCTAATGTCCACATTAGTCTCAGTTGCTGCCCACTGCCTTCTGCTTATAGAACAACACCAACCCAGAGAACCACCTCAGTTGGAAATTCCACAGAGGCCCCACAGAGGTCTGTGGGCCCCACTCCAGAAACCAGTAATTATTTGGGGCCAATTCCAGGCTCATGATAACTTTTGCAAAAATTGGGATTTTCATCCAAATGGTTGGATCAAAGTAAAAATCATGATCTTTGCCTGAAAAACTTGCATTTTATGTGATGTTTTTTGTTTCCTTATCTATGCTGTTACTTAACCTACTTGTTATACAATCTGTACCCAATGTTATAAACAAAAATATTTCAAAGTGAAGATCATGTCTTATAGAGGGTTATCAAATTTGTTGAAAGGGATTGTAATCAGTATTTAAAAAGAAAGAGAGAAAAAATGGAAAAGAAATAGAATTAAATTGAATGGGATAAAAAATATCTCAGTTCAGAGGCTAAAGATAGTTATGTGGAACTTTTGCTTCAGATATATAGATCCATACTTGTGTACTGAATTTCCATGTTATATGTAAATTATTGCTGTGGGTCCTGAACCAAATTGTTTGAAAGCTACTGTCTCAACCCCATATTGACCTTGTGCCAGCCTCCATAACACAGTTATGCAAACATTTCAGAGTATAATGTGGGCCAGTGGTCACCAAAGTGGGGAGGACAAGACAATGTTTTGGATTACTAGAATGAAAGAGTACAACTTGTGTTGATATGTATCACTTCACTGAAGTTTAACAGTATTATTGAGGTAAATTGCATAGGATAAAGTGCATACACATGACACATAAGAGTTTGTAAGTTCTGATATATGTAAAACTCCATTGATGTTGTCACTGCAAGCCAGATCACAATTACTCCTGTATTCATTTCCTGGGGCTCCTTTAACAAAAGATGAAAAATTGGGCGGCTTTAAAACATAGAACTTTGTCGTCTCCCAGTTCTGGAGACCAGAAGTCTTAAATAAAGGTGCTGGCAGGGCCCTGACCAGTTTGGCTCAGAGGATAGAGCGTCGGCCTGAGGTCTGAAAGGTCCCAGGTTCGATTCCGATCAAGGGCATGTACCTTGGTTGCGGGCACATCCCCAGTAGGAGGTGTGCAGGAGGCAGCTGATCGATGTTTCTAACTCTCTATCCCTCTCCCTTCCTCTCTGTAAAAAATCAATAAAATATATTTAAAAAAAAAAAAAAGGTGCTGGCAGGGCCTCATTCCCTCTGAAAACAGAGGGGGAGAATCTTTTCTTATCTCTTCCTGGGTTCTGGTGGTTCCTTGGCTTCAGCTGCTTCCCATCTCTCTGCCTTTGGCATCACATGGCCTTCTCTTGGGTGCTCCTCCTTCGTAGGGCCGTCTTCTTATAAGGACACCACTCAGATTGGAATAGGGGGCCACCCTACTAAGGTATGGTCCCATCTTAACTAATCCCATCTGCAATGATCCTATTTCCAAATAAGGTCATATCCTGAGGTAATGGGGGCTAGGACTTCAACATACCTTTTTTTGAAGGAGGACACAATTTAACTCATAATAACCTCCAAAAGTTTCCATGTGCCCATTTGTAATATTTCCAACTCTATCCCTCCCAGGACCATTCCCCTTTCCACCACTTCCCACCTCCCAGCAACCCACCATTTTCCTGCTTGTTGTCACTATAGATTAGTTTGCATTTTCTAGAATTTTATACAAATGGAATTATACAGTATGGACTTTTTAAAATAAATCTGGCATATTTTATTCAGCAAAATTATATTGAAATTTATCCTATTCATTTATCAGAAATTCACTCTTTTATATTGCTGAGAAGTATTCAACTGTATGGATAAATCACAACTTGTTTATCCATTCACCTGTGGATGGATATTGGTGCTGTTTCCAGTTGTTTATATTACAAATAAGGTTGCTATGGATGTTCATATATGACTTTTTGTATGGAAGTATTCTGTATCCGTTCATGTGGTGATCCGTTAAGTGTGACCACAAGAGGAGACACAGGAGAGACTCAGGAAAATAAAGTTTATTACAGTCATAGGTCCTCAAGACACAAGAGATGACACGCCATGCAGAGCTACCAATGGAAGCACCAGGGTTGGTCAGAAGGCAGAAGGTGCAGGAGCCAGGGGAGAACCTAGGCCAGGGCCTTGATTGGAGTTTCGTGGAAAGGCCAGGCAGGGCAGGACAAACAGCTTAGGACTGGTTAGTTAGAATATTTTAGCAGGCTGTCAGCTATAGGGGTGTTTCCTACTTGCTTGGTTCCTGGCCCTGGGATGATTAAGACTGAGGAACATGTCTCCCAATGGCTTCAGATTGGTTAGTTTGCATGTAAAAGGCATGCACTGTGCTGGGTCTTTTGCCATATCTAATAGCCAGGTGTACGATAGGTCCGTGTTTACCTTTTTAAGAAACCGCCAAACCACTGTACATCCCCCAGCAGTATCTGAGCTGTAAGACAGCGTTTTCTTGCATTTGTGAAAGAATTCTACTTGGTATGAGGTATTACCTTTTTACACTTTACATATTACATATGTTTTATATGCTTATATATTTATATTATTGAATTTGATTTGCTAAGATTTTGTTTAGAATATTTGCATATATGCTCACGAAGAGTATTGGTCTGTAGTTTTATCTTTTTGCAATATCTTTATCTAGTTTTGGTATGTGGTAATGCTGGTCTCATAGACCAATTCTATTGTCATAGAATGAGTTATGATGCTCCTTATGCTTCTACTGGAATATATTGTATCTGCATTCTAGAATATATTCTGAAATCATAATATGTATTATTTCTTCCTCTATTTTTTTGGTAGCATTTATCAGCTAAACCACCTGGGATTGAAGTTTCATTTGTGGGAAAGTTTGAATTACAAATAAATTTTAATTTAAAAATATATATTATATTCATTCAGCTTATTTATTTCTTCTTGATTAAAATTTAGAACTTAAGAAGAAGGGGTCAATGGGTAAAAAAAGGGGACATCTGTAATACTTTCAACAATAAAGATAAATAAAGACAGAATTTGTCCCTTTGATCTGAGCTATAGAATATATTGGCATAAATTTCTCCATGATATTCCCTTATTTTTCTTTCTTTTTTTTTTTAAATATATTTTATTGATCTTCTACAGAGAGGAAGGGAGAGGGATAGAGAGTTAGAAACATCGATGAGAGAGAGACATCGATCAGCTGCCTCCTGCACAGCCCCCACCGGGGATGTGCCTGCAACCAAGATACATGCCCTTGACTGGAATCGAACCCTGGACCCTTCAGTCCGCAGGCCGACGCTCTATCCACTGAGCCAAATCGGTTAGGTCCTTATTTTTCTTTTAATAGCTTTAGAATTTATAATGATGTCATCTCTCTCATTCCTGATATTGGTAATTTTTTTCTCCTCTTCTTATTTCTGACCAGTTTGGCTAGTCTCTAGTTATTTCAAGTTTTCAAAGAACCAGCGTTTAGATTCATTGATAATTTCTATTGTTTTTCATTTTACTGATATTTACCCTGAAGTAAGCCTCCCAGGAAGATAGATCACTTAACAGCATTTTTATTTTTCAGACATTGATCTCAAAGTCTCCCAGTCACTAAGGTAAATGGTGACTGAGCAAATGTCTAGTAGCAGTCTGGGTGTTTCCGAAGGAGCCATCTCAACCCTTCACAAAGATTATGGCCCAGGTTGGCTCTAGAATCCCTGAGTAAATGTTCCTCAGGGTCTTACCTGGTGTACACCACTGAGCTCTTCCAAGAAGGTATCTAGAAAACTTGCAAAATGAAAGTCAGTCCAACTTGACAAACATTCCCTGTGTGCTTTCTCTGTGTGAGGCACAGCATGGGGACTGTGGGAGGAGGGTGCAAACTTAAAGACATACCCCCTGACCTCAGGGCATGCTTGGTAGAATGTGGAGGACAGATACAGAGACTCCTGAAGGAGAACGCCAGGCTGATTAGGGTGAGCCCACAGAAGAGGTCTAAATAGGAGGGCGAGGAAGCAGAGAGAAAAGAGAGAGGAGTCCTTGCAAGCAGTGGCAGGTGACCATCCATTGCATGTGATGTATCTAAGGATATTGATTTAAAATAGTTGACAGTTGCATCCATTGCTAGGATGCTCGTGTAGGTGGGGTTGTCAATCTTATCCCACCATTTTGGAGGTTTGGAAATGCAACTAGACAGGCGGCGATGCCGGGCACTGCAGAAACCCTGTGAAACGTACTTCCGCTGCCAGTGAGCAGGTCAGTGGGAAGGGGCTTCCAGGCTTTCCTTTGAACCCAGGATGTCAATCTCTTTCTGGGCAAAGAGACTTTGGTAGTCTGAGGATAAAATCCAATTTTTTGGGGGGGACAAATTCCAAAAATACCAGCTTTATTGGAATTTACTTTCTTTATATGTTTTTTAAAATATATTTTATTGATTTTTTACAGCGAGGAAGGGAGAGGGATAGAGAGTCAGAAACATCGACGAGAGAGAAACATTGATCAGCTGCCTCCTGCACACCACCTACTGGGGATGTGCCCACAACTAAGGTACATTCCTTCCCCCCCACCCCCCGCCCCGCAACTGGAATCGAACCTGGGACCCTTCAGTCTGTAGGCCGACGCTCTATCCACTGAGCCAAACTGGTTAGGGCTTACTTTCTTTATTATCTTTCTGAGTACTCAGGGTCCAAAGATCATTGCTTAATAATTCTCTTTGTAAACTGGCGTAGGGCATGGTCTCTGCCCAGGCAAAGATCAAGAGTATTCTTATCTGGAAATGTGCCAGGAGGTACCTCAGTAAATGCTTTCATTCATTATATTCTGATGAGCAAATCATTGGCAATCAGTTGCGTGTGTGCTTTTATGAATATATTAACACACACCCTCCCTTGGGGCAGGTTTTGTGCATGTACTTCTTCCGCCGACTGTATCACGCGAGCTTGACAGCTGGGCTGCTCCAGGCTGCCGCTATCCAATGGCTCCTGCGGTGTTGACTGGCTTCCTTCCTCTATGTGTGTGTCTCCTGCTGGCACCTGGCTTTGCCCAGGCAGGCAAGCTGCTGGTCATACCCATGGATGGGAGCCACTGGTTTACCATGCGATCTGTTGTGGAGAAACTCAGCCACAGAGGGCATGAGGTGGTCGTGGTCAGGCCAGAGGTGAGTTGGCGCCTGGGACAATCATCCAATTATACTGTCAAGACTTATTCCACATCTTACACTCTGGAGGATTTGAATGATCAGTTCCGGATTTTTGCTGACTCTCAGTGGAAAACTAGGGCCCAGTATTTGTATTCTATGCTAATGAGTTCATCTAACAGTGTTTTTGAATACTTTTTTTCAAATTGTAGAAGTTTATTTAATGACAAAAAATTAGTAAAATACATAGAAGATAGTTCTTTTGATGCAGTATTTCTAGATCCTTTTGACATGTGTGGCTTAATTGTAGCCAAATATTTTTCACTCCCTTCTGTGGTCTTCACCAGAGGGCTGTTTTGCCACTATCTTGAAGAAGGTACGCAGTGCCCCAGCCCTCTTTCTTATGTTCCGAGAGGTCTCTTTTCGTTATCGGATGCCATGACCTTCAGGCAGAGAGTGTGGAATCACATTATCCACTTGGAGGAACATTTACTTTGTGGCTATTTTCTCAAAACTGCTTTAGAAGTTGCCTCTGAGATTCTCCAGACGTCTGTCACAGCATATGACCTGGTCAGCCAACCATCCATTTGGTTGTTACGAACTGACTTTGTTTTGGACTATCCCAGACCTGTGATGCCCAACATGATCTTCATTGGCGGCATCAACTGCCACCCGGGAAAGCCATTGTCACAGGTGAGTTGCCTCTGGTTTCCCCGCTCAGAATAGTGTGGCTTGCACAGGAGAGAGAACAGACATGCCTTACTGAACCATGATTCATAATTTATATTAGTTACATTTGGAATTCCTTTGATTCAATGAATTATTTTGTGTCAATTCTTTTAACTGTGTGTTAGCAAATTTTATAACACTGTCCCCTTTGATACTCATGTGTATTCAACTGAGTTAATTGTATATAATTTCTAGGCTGCGTTTTTTAATACCGTTTTGGAAAAAATACTGAAAAACATAGTAAGAAATGAAACTTTTCTTTTTTTAATCTAATGCAACCCCCTTAGGAAAATGCTCTTAGCAGTTTCGTGTGCATCTTATCCAAATTTTCTTTCACTTAGATATATGCATATAGCTAATGTAAATTCTCACTCATTTTATGAAAATGAAGTCTAGTATCAGACTGGACATATTGTTCTTTACCTTTTTTAACTTGCCTATAAATCATGGACCTTTTTACAGCCATTATATACAAATGTGTAATGTTCTTTTTAAGAGGTGCGTACGATTCTTTACTTTGGATGCCCTGTTGTTCATTCAAGTAAGCAATATTGATTGATGGTTATGCTTTTTTTCTTACTTTTACCTTTTATAAATAAGACTGTACTAAACATTTAAAAATAAGTTTTTACATTCACATATTTCCATAATCTTGCTCTTACTGTTGTAAGCCAAGAGTCCTTAGGAGTAGGTTGCTAGGTCTAATGCTATGCACATATTAAACGTGCAACAAATGGCCTATTGAACAACCTTACCTTTTGGTCAACAGTATATGAAAGTTCTAGTTTTTTCCATACCATCTCAAGCTTCAGGTGTGTTCCAACTTTTAAATTTTTTGGTAAAAAAATTCTACATAGCTGCTTCCATTTTCATAGATATATTGGTCATTTGCATTTCCTCTTCTGTGAATTATGTATTCAGATTTTTTTTGGTATTTGTGTTCACATTCTTTAGCCGTGTTTTTGAGGGCTATTTGCCTTTTTAATAGCTAATTATTACAAGTTTCTTTAGTATTAGGAACATTAATGCATAGCTCTTTATGTAGGTTGCAAACATTTTTTCCGGGGCTCTTCTTCCTCTTTTCTCATACAGGATTTTCATTTTGGTTAACCTTTCCTTTAATGGTTTCTGGATATCAATTTGTTTAAGTTCTTCCAAGCCTGGGATATATAAATGTATTTTCCATACTGTGTTTTAATGTTTTTAATTCCTCCATGTGAATAGTTACTCTTTTTTTTTTTTTACTATGAGAACTTTACACAGAAATATACAGATCTAACTTTATTATTTTTCTAAATGGATTGTCCATTGTCCCAACATAATTTAACAAAATATTCCACTCTTCATCTGTTGAATTGAAATGCATCTTTATTATATTTTGAATTTCCTTATTTATTTGCCATCTGCTTTTGAACTCTCAGTTTAGAGAGAAGAGAATGGTCTGTGAGGAATCCTGTGACAAGTGACTGAGAGGACTTTTAGGAATAAGAGGGTCCATTGTTTGGTTTTGAATAGTTTTCTCTATGCTGTGTTGGGACAGCTCCTACCTTAGGGGCCCTTGATCTTCATAAAAGTTTTGCTACATGAAACAGCCTGGCCTTTGCATATTCCAGCACAATTATTTCCAATCATCACAATATTAACATTAACCATAAGATCAGGCTCTTTTTTTTTTTTTTTTTAAAAAAAGCATCAATTGGTTGCCTCCTACACACCACACCCCTTACTGGATTGAGCCCAAAACAGAGGCATGTGCCCTGACTGGGAATGGAAACAGAAACACAGGATAATGCCCAACCAACTGAGCCATGTGCGCTGGGGCAGACATTCTTTTTTTAAAAAATTGAGCTATACGTCATATCATAATTTTCATCCTTTATAAACATACAGTGCAGTGGTCTTTGGTATATTCATGAACACAAGCAACCATCACCATTCTCTAATTCCAGAGCATTTTCCCTACTCCAAAATGAAATCCCTGGCAGTCACTCCCCCTGACAATCTCGAATCTACTTTCTGTCTCTATGTATTTGCCTGTTCTGGATATTTCACACAAATGGAATCATGTGATACATATGGTCCTTTGTGACTGAGTTCTTTCACTTAGTGTTCATAGTCTATCTGTTTTATAGCTTGTATAGGTCTTTCATTCTTTTTTATGGCTGAGTACTCTTCCATGGCTATATTATATCTTGTTTTTCTGTTCATCAGTCCACACACGTTAGGTTGTTTTTACTTTTTGGCTATGAAGAATATGCTGCTATGAGCATTCTTGCACAACGAGCTTAACATTCTGGCTTTAGGACCCTTGTGCCTAACCTGTACACTTGTCTGCCTCCCTCTGTGCACTGGAGACTTTTCAGGAAATGTCCTGCCTGTGGAATTTGCCGAGGTTGTTTGACTTACATCAATGGCCTCTAATCACTCAGTGGACATGGCATTTGTGGATTTTGTGGTGTTACAGAATAACATACAGTTGACCCTTTTTTTGTTGTTGTTGTTTAACATCAAAGGTTCGTCATTGAACAAATATCTATTGAGAGCCTTCTGTGTGCATGGCTTGCCATCCAATGGGGAGACACACATTAGTCAGTTACAAATTATGAAACATACCTTTGGCAGAAAACTAAAAAGTATAAAGAGAACTGATAACAGGGGCCTTGCAGGATGAGGAGGAGAGATCTGGAGGAGTTGGGGGAAGAGTGTGCCAAATAGAGAAGACAGTGGGTGCAGCACGAAGCTAAGTATCATGAGGTCTTTTAATGTTTGGAACCCAGACATGCTCTTTCCCCTTCATCCCTGTATTCCAGGGTCATTTTGCCATCATAAATTCTGGCAAATGGAAGTCCTATTTTATGTCTCTTCTGAGTAGCTCCTTTGTCATGGCTACTTAGTGGCCTGTGCCCATCCCAAATTGGTCCTGGCCACTGGAACCACCACCCATGTTGATGCAATTCCCCATGGGAAGTCATAGACACAAGCGCTGCAGTAGGACAGGTGCCCACTGGAGATGTCTGACCAGGTGAGTCCTTCTCTGCAAGACCCTGTCCCATCCCTGGGTGATTCAGACTGGACCGTCTTGGACCTGCACCAAGACCCGATGCACAACACTGCTTTCTGTGGCCCCCACCCCACAGCCTATCAGATGGTTTAAATCGCCCTATGGCCCTCACCATATATAGTGTCTAAATCACTTGATGAGCGGAACCATAGTGGGCCAACCCACATGTAGCTATATTTGTATAGCTATTTAATAAAACATTTATTCATTTGATTGTGCCGCTTTTGTATTCTGGATTCAGTAAATGTCATTTTTCAGGCTTCAGATATTTTTCAGGTCCTTTTAACTCTTGTAGGTCTTAGCCCCATTTCTCATGATTTGTGGATAATTCAAGGGTCAGCCTTTCTAAACATCCCCCGTTCCTATAATGACATCACCCATGTACACCTTTATGACTCCCTTCTACTTAAAATGCCAGACGTCTTCCATTTGCTTTTTGGGGAGATCTCAGGTCACCCCAGGATCTGCCTCCTTCTCTCCAAGGATATATGTCCCAAGCTTAGTCATTGGTCTGCAGGGTGGCCTTCGCCTGGACACTCAGATGCACGAGCACCCTGGAGTCCCACAGCACCAGCGGGGCAGGCCTAGCCCTCTAGGGCAGCTCACCTTTAGGGTCTCCCTACCGTTGTGATTGGCAGACATGCCAGATTCTATCTCCTATTATTCTGTGCTCACACACACGCGTGCACACACATCATTCGTAAGGAAAAAGAGAAATGTTTTCTAAAACTTTCTGAATTTGGAAGGCACCTCTCTGGTAATGTTTTGCAAAGTGGTGTTCTTTCTTTCACCTCCTGTCTCTAATGAATGTCCCTTTGGGCCTGCTGGGAACAGAACCCACAGCCAAGCCATCTGTTTTTCTCAGGCCTCTTGTTTAGCAACACAAAGACCAGAGCAAGGCTCTGCTAGGAGGGGCCCAGGCCCATATCCTCAGCCGAGTGGGACCTGGGAAGGGTCTGAGGTTTGTAGCAGCATCTTCTTCTCCAGCCTGCACTTCCTTAAGCCAGACGCCCTCCAGATACACTGTTCTTAGAAAGAACCTGCTGGGCTGTGCTTGCCCTGGAGGAGCGGACCTGCACTGTGCTCCCTTTGTGACCATCTGGGAGTCTTATTGTTGTTTAGATGGACCCAAACCAGAATGCTGCCACCTTCTTGCCCTGATCACTCCCCTGAAGGCTGCAATGAAACTTTGTTTCCTGTGGTTGCCATTCTGGCAGGTGTGAGGTGATACCTCATTGTAGTTTAATTTGGCTGCAATGAATTTGCATCTTGGTTGGTTCTTGGGCCCAGCCCTGTGCTTGGGTGATCCTTTCTATCCTGTTCCCCAGGCTTTTTCTCCCTTCCCTATCCCAGCACGCCTCCTGTGTCAACAGGCATGGGTTAGGAGAGCACTTTGCGTGCCAGTTCAGATGTGCGTGACTAGCTGTGGGCGAGTCTGTTCTAGCCACACTAGAAACTGCCTCTCACTTGGACAGCCTGGTTCCCTCGCCCTCTTGGACCTCCCTCAGCAATGTGACAAATCAGGCAGGACAAACATGACCTTCTCTCTAGGTCTCGGTTGAAAAACCTGAAGATCAGGAGATGAGTCCCACCCTTGGCAGGTGGCAGAGCTGAAAGGAGACACGGACTTTCCGACTCCTACTTCAGGCTCTCACTGCATGCTGTTTAGACTTATACTTCTCAGATTTTAATTTCCTAAAGGGAAGGGGCAAATTCCATGCTCATAGTGTCAATGACCAGCTTTTCTTAAAAAAAAAAAACAAACAAAAAAAACAACAACAAAAAAACACACATGATTCTTTAAATGTTCTATTTCTTGGGTGAATCCTTACAACTTAAAAAACTAAAGAGAAATTGAAATGTGAGACTAAAACAAACAGCCAAATCAAAAGCGAGTTCATTTATTCAGCAAACTTGGATCGAGTGCCTGTTGTATGCTGGCACTGTTCTGGACACTGGGAATACAGTGTCCTTAAAGTGCTCTTGTTCTAGGTGGGGGAGACACATAATAAATAACAGATTAGGTGATGGCGAAAGGGATGAAAGTAAGTGAAGAGGGAGATGGGGCTTCAGAGTGATGGTCTGGGCCCTGTGATAATGGGGTCACCAGAGAAGCTTTCTTTGATATAGCATTGAGTGAATCTGGAATGAAGGGAAGGAGCAGCCATGTGGATTTGCAGGGAAGAGTCAACACCTTGGTTTTTATCACTGTCTGGAACTGAGGTTGGCCAACTGCAGCCCACAGGTGGAATCTAACCTGCTTCCTGTTCTCATGAACAAAAGTGACTGGAACACAGCCATGCCCATTGGTTTAGTGTTGTCTATGGTTGTTCTCCTGGTACAACAGCAGAACTAAATCATTGCCAAGGAGACCAGATGTCCCACAACATCCAAACTATGTACTATCTATGCCTTTAAAGGAAAGTAATTGCCCACCCCTGATCTAGAACAGTGATTCTCAAAGGGTGTTTTGGAAACCTTGAGGATCCCTGAGGCCCTTTCAGGGGTCTGCAAGGTCAAACTGTTTCCTTAATAGTATGAAGACTATTAAGTTTTAGTTTGCTTTTTCCACTTTCATTTTCTCGTGGTGGTACTGGGGAGTTTTCCCAGGACTTCACAATGTGAAAAACCACAGCAGAGCAAGTGCACAAGCTGACAGGGAGCCCCTCTCCTCCAGTCAGACATTAAAGGGACTTGAACAAAGGTAAAATGACATCATTCTTCTGACTACTTTTTTTGTTTGTTTTGGGAAATGTACAGTTATTTTCTCAGAAAAGATGTCAACTTGTAATGGGTTTAATCTTGTTATCTCAATTCATGAGGAAGTGTTTTTTAAATGTGTCAGTTTTAATTTCTGAAGCAGCTTATTTGAATACATGTTACCCACATAAACAAACGTTTTGTAGGTCTTCACGCACCGAGAGTAAAAAGCAGTCCTGAGGCCAAAAGGTTGAGAAAGGCTGAGCTAGAAGTAGCCAATTCTATTTTTTCTTCTGAAGCTGCATACGTTACCCAGAAATGTCCGTTCGTAGGCAGCAAGCCTCCGTTTCTCATCGGTAGAAGGATGGTCAGTCTGGGCTTTGTATTGCATGAGATGAAGGGTGAGTGTTAGGGTTGAATTGTGTTCCCCCAAAAAGTGTTATTGAAGTCCTAATGCCCAATACCTTACAATGTGACCTTATTTGGAAATACAGTCTTTGCAGATGTAGTTAGTTAAATTAAATGAGGTCATTAGGGTAGGCCTTAGCCCAACGTGACTGGTGTCTTTATATGAAGGGGACATTTGGACACGGACAGGGACACAGGGAGAACACCGTGAGGCAATGAAGGCAGAGATGGGCTGATGCTCCACAAACTCAGGAACAACAAAGATGGCCTGCAAACCACCAGGAGCCGGAGCAAGGCTGGAACAGATCCCCCACCCAGGCCTCAGAAGGAACCAGTCCTGCTGACACCTTGACCTCAGACTGCCAGGCTCCAGACTATGGGAATAAAGCTCTGTTTTTCAGGCCACCACAGTGTGGTGCTTTGTTACAGTGGCCCTAGGAAATGAAGACAATGGGAAATTGTTTTAGAAGCCGAACATGTTGGGGACCCCTGTGCTGGAGCCACCTTCTTCCAACTGCTGGCTGGACGCGTCACCTCCATCAAGTGCTCTGTCACCTGACACCTTCCAAGCGTTTCATATTTCTACATTTTCTTTCCTTCATTTCTGCCTCCTCTTCTGTCCCCTTCACTCCTCCTATGGTTATTGTATTCACAGTGCAGGGTCATGAGATGTTTTAGGAGCACTTTTTGACCCACAGAGTGTCCGACCAGACCCAGAGGGAGCCCCTCCAAGGGAACTGCACTCAGCTCATTCGCACCACCCCTCGGGGGAGGGACTGATGTAACCCCCAGCTGGCAGGTGCAGCAATGCAGGGGAAGGGTGGTGATGTCACACAGCTTGGTAGGGGCAGACTGGCTCCAGAATTCATGCTCTTAACCACAAAGTGAGATGTGTGGTGTCAGAGCACATATGTTAGGATTAGATTCTATCTTTTGATATAACAAAACTCTCCAATAACAGTGGTATAGCTGGGAGGAGGGGATGGTGGGAAGTTCTATTAGACTTCTCTGTGCCTTCCTTTTAATCCGGCCACTGCTGTGGTAGCCAGGATTTGGAGTGAGCAGCTCCATTGTGTTGTTCAAATCACGAATTTACATCTGTTCATGCTTCCTTTCCACTATGAGGAGAGTTGACAAGGAAGCAGAGCAGCATGGACAGCTATTCATCTGTGAACATGGTCATCACTAATGCTGTTGGAGTCCTGGTGCTCAGGAGAGAGGGTGGGGCTGCGGCGGGCCTCTTGGGGCCTGTCTAAGTTGTCCTCCAACCGGAGAGACAGGTTGGTGCAGACAAAGAGAAGAACTAAACTCAGAAGCTCAGGCAAGAGCTAAGAAGCATAGTTGGCTCAAGGTACCTGTGTGCTTAGAAATAGTTAAATATTAATTTAGGTTCTTGCACATCAAAGGGCAAAGTTCAGAGCACAGAGAGGTAGGCCAGGTCTGTGAAGAGGGGCAGGTAGTCAGTGTAGGGAAAATAGCCAGGAGCCCTTGGGGTCAGGCAGCGTAACCCATTTACTCTTGCTGCTACCTGCACTCCATGGGGATGGCCTGCCTCCCCCGTGCGGTCCGAGGAGTTTCTGCAGGGGTTTTACTCTTAGGGCTTTGGGGTGTGGCTCTCAGTGACAAGCTGCTGGTGGTTCCCCAGGATGGAAGCCACTGGCTCAGTATGAAGGACATAGTTGAGGTGCTTAGTGACAGGGGCCATGACATCGTGGTGCTGGTGCCAGAAGTCAATTTGCTTCTGAAAGAGTCCAAACACTACACCAGGAAAATCTATGGGGTGCCCTATGACGAGGAAGAGCTACAGAGACGCTTCCGTACCTTTGGGAACCGGCACTTTGCTGAGAGATCGCTCCTGACCTCTCCCCTGGAGGAGTACAGGAATGTCATGGTCGTCGTTGACCTGTGCTTCATCAGCTGCCAGAGCCTCCTGAGGGACTCGGCCACCCTGAGCTTCCTCCGGGAAAGCAAGTTCGATGTCTTGTTCACAGACCCGGCCATGCCCTGCGGAGTGATCCTGGCCGAGTACCTGGGCTTGCCCTCCGTGTACCTCTTCAGGGGCTTCCCGTGTGCCCTGGAGCATACGTTCAGCCGAAGCCCGAACCCTGTGTCCTACATCCCCAGGTGCTACACCCAGTTCTCAGACCGGATGACTTTCTCCCAGCGGGTGGCCAACTTCCTTGTTAATCATTTGGAGAACCTTCTATTTCACTGTCTGTATTCAAAGTATGAAGATCTCGCATCAGACCTCCTCAAGAGACAGGTGCACTTACCCACCTTATATCAGAAGGGCTCCATTTGGCTCTTGAGATATGACTTTGTGTTCGAGTATCCCAGGCCAGTCCTGCCCAACATGGTCTTCATTGGAGGGACCAACTGTAAGAAGAAGGGGGTCCTGTCTCAGGTGGGTGGCTTTATTTCTTTGTGATTGCCCCGTTTCTTCACTCTCTGCTTCCCTCACCGGTCTGGCTCCTCCTCTGACTGTCACCTGGGAGGGCCACCTGAAGGAAGGGATGCTAGGAGGAGGGTGTGGAGGAGATCTGAGGCTGAGGGTTTGAATGATGCAAAGACTTTGAATGAGATAGCACTCATGCCTGACAACAGCAGCAGTTATCTTTACCTGGGTAACCTGGGGACAATCATTGAATGAGCCTTAGAATTTTCCAGGCCAAATCCTGCACTTACCTGTTGAAGAAACAAGTGAAGTCTTGACCAAGAGGACACAGCTAAGAGGGTAGTCCCGGTCAAAACCCGTTCTCCCAACTCTGTGTCACGCTTTTTCCCTGGTCCCTAAACCAGGGGTTAGCAAACTATAGTCGGTATACCAAATGGACTTCAGCCCACAGGCCTGTTGCTATATGGTCCAGAACTAAGAATGGTTTTTATATTTTAAAAAGGATGTTAAAAACAATCAGACCTAACCAGGCTGGCAGGGGAGGGCAGTTAGGGGCAATCAGGCTGGCAAGAGAGGACAGTTAGGGGCAACTGGGCCAGCAGGGGAGGACAGTTAGGGGCAGTCAGGCCAGCAGGGGAGCAGTCAGGCGTTGATCAGGCTGGCAGGGGAGTGGTTAGGGGATGATCAGGCTGGCAGGCAGAAGCAGTTAGGGGCAATCAGGCAGGCAGGCAAGTGAGCAGTTGGGAGCCAGCAGTCCTGGATTGTGAGAGGGATGTCCGACTGCCCATTTAGGCCCAATCCCAGTGGGCAGTTGGACATCCCTTGGGGGGTCCCAGATTGAGAGGGTGCAGGCTGGGCTGAGGGACACATACACCCCCCGTGCACAAATTTGTGCACTGGGCCTCTAGTTTCTAATAATTACACATACAAGTTGACACAGAATGCTCTCTGTGGTGACATGTAGGGACTATCAACTGAGACACAGATGAAAGCCAAGCACAGGCAAAGCTTCAAGGCCCAAAAAGCACACTCACTACAGCCTGTTTTTTCAACATGACTAAATACAACTTTAAAAAAATATATATTTTATTGATTTTTTTACAGAAAGGAAGGGAGAGGGATAGTTAGAAACATCAATCAGAAAGAAACACTTAGCAGCTGCCTCCTGCACACTCCCTACTGGGTATGTGCCCACAACCAAGGTATATACCCTTGACCGGAATCGAACCTGGGACCCTTCAGTCCGCAGGTTGATGTTCTATCCACTGAGCCAAACCAGTTAGGGCTACAATTTTATTTTTTTTTTGCAAAAATATATGGTTGGTACCAAGGTATCAAAAATGATATTTTTCCTTCTTATAGCAAATGATTCTTTTTACACTTTGGCTTATTAACTTCTTAATTAAATTTTATTGACATATGAGATTTCTATGTCATGCCCTGTGCTTCCTGGTGCTTGTCCAATTATGCTCATCACCCCCAGCTACTGTCAACCGTATTAACAGAGATATTGGCAGATATTAAAGAAGGCTGGTAAGGGTCTTTGGGGCTTCTTTGAGGCTTTCTTTCTGATGAAAAAACAATGCATTGAAAAAGAGAATTCTAGTCTGAAAGTTAGAGTGATCTGAAGCTTTTCAAAGGTGTAAATATTTAAATAATATTTTTTAAAAAACAAACAAGTTTTTATTTATTTTTTTTTTAAAATATATTTTATTGATATTTTACAGAGAGGAAGGGAGAGGGATAGAGAGCTAGAAACATCGATGAGAGAGTAACATCGATCAGCTGCCTCCTGCACACCCCCCACTGGGGATGTGCCCGCAACCAAGGTACATGCCCTTGACCGGAATCGAACCTGGGACCCTTCAGTCCACAGGCTGACGCTCTATCCACTGAGCCAAACCGGTTTCGGCAAGTTTTTATTTTTCAAAGCCCTCTTTCCTCATGTGTCAGAAGGAATCTACAAACACTTGCCTTAGGTCAGAGGTCAACACATAAGTTCTGATTGTTTTTAACTGCCCTCCCCTGCAGACCTAGGTCCCCCCAACTTCCCTTCCCTAGAGACCTGGGTCCCCCCAACTGTCTTCCCCTGCAGGCCTGGTCACCCCCTAATGCCCTCCTTTGCCGGCCTGGTCACCCCTAACTGCCCTCCCTTTCAGGCCTGGTCCATCTTAACTGTCTTCCCCTGCTGGCCTTATCGCTCACAACTGCCCTCCCCTGCCAGCCGTCTTGTGGTGGCCATCTTGTGTCCACATGGAGCTGGCCATCATGTGTGTTGGAGTGATGGTCAGTTTGCATATTACCTCTTTATTAGATAGGATTATGTTACAGTGATCAAAATAAGTTTCACTGGTCAAATAATTGAGCCATTTCAACACTATGAAAAAGTGCGCACTTTGGAATAATGAGAATGGGAGTCATGTAGACATGGCGGGGGCACAACGTTGTGAAGGGACTAAATGCCACTGAATTGTTCACATTAACATAATTTGCTTTGTTATATGGCCTCACCCAATAAATATTTTAAAAAAGAAGATACATCAGATGCCTGATTTATAGCTAAAAAAACAACAACACAACACCTCGACACTCCTTAGTAGGCAAATATCATGATCAGGCAATACATAAACAACACAAGTGGCCAATAAAAGTTTGAAAAGACATTTAACTTCAGAAATAATCCAAGAACTTCAAATTAATAAACGATGAAATTCTATTTCACATATCAAGTCAGCAAGCCTGTTGTATAGGTAATTATTGGCCTGACTCCAAACACATACTCATATTTCTTTCAAATATGTGCAAAGCCTTTTGGGAACCAGTGCTTGGCGAACATTCCTTTCATAACACTGAGTCACAATCTGGGAAAGGGTGCCCGTCCTCAGGGCAGCCTGTGCACTCCCAGCCTTGCCTGTGTGGGAGAGCATGAGATCTCTTCCCACCTATGCCCAGGTTAGTGTGACTCTGACCACAGCCCCACCAGCCTCCTCTGCCCAAGGAGGGACTCAGCCACCTCCGGGGCCCTGGGCATTTTTGCCCAAGATGTCTTGGAGAAACCCCTGAGTCACCCAGCAGGTGGTTCCCACTGGGAGACCCTCAGAGGCTAGGCCCTGGGCAGCCCTGGATGTTCTGAAGCCACGTATCCCACCCAGGGCCTCCTCACCAGCCCCATGCATCTTATCATCTGGCCCCTTGTGCCACATTCTCGCAGGTGCCTTTCCCTCTGCATCCAGGAGCTCCAGGCCAGGCCAGGTCCTGGGACACTCAATACAGACTGAAAATTTCTGTGAAGTGATAAAAAACCATGTGGTTTTCTTGCAACATTCTTTGGGAATCATCTCCCCAGAAAACTATATCCAAATTTCTCAGTACTAGCTCTTTTGTTCCCAAGTTTTCTCCTCTTGTGTTCTGGAATCATCTAGATCAGGGGTGGGGAACCTTTTTTCTGCTAAGGGCCATTTGAATATTTATAACATAATTCGAGGGCCATACAAAATTATCAACTTAAAAATCAGCCTGCTATATTTGGTCAAACATTTAATTAACTCACCGCTAATGTCTTGGCAGGGCCAGACCAAAGATTTCTCGGGCCTTATACAGCCCCCGATTGGAAGTTCCCCGACCCTAATCTAACTAGTGGTTCTCAAATGGGGGCAAATTTTGACCCTTGCGGGATAATGTCTGGAGACATTTTTGGTGTCACAATTAGGGGGTGACACTGTCAACTAACTAGTAGGTAAAGTCCAGGGATGTTGTTAAAAATCCTACAAAGCACAAGAAATACCCACCCACTTATTCCCAACAAAGAATTACCTGGACAAAATGTCAATAGTGCTGAAATTGAGCAATGCTGGTCTGAACAAATTCCAAGTGAGGATCAGTCACTTCTACCCAGCAGGGCCCAGGCTGGGTCGGGAAGGAGCAGCAAGCATCCTTTGCCCACTCCTGAGCTAACCTCTGCCCCCTACAGGGGTCTCTGCAAGCAATAAGCACTGAGGCTGCAACTTCAACATTTATTGGTTGAGCTGAGGATTGAATTCTAAGCAAGTAAGAGGAAACAAACCCTAAAATGCTGAGTTATTCTTAATAGGCACTTTTAAAAAATACATGACTTAGGCCAGTGTCTGCAATTCCTATAATGGTTTGCTTCTCTTTCCAAACCATGTGTTTACCTTTATGACTGGTTATTTGGAGATGAACAGACCTGTGGAACATTTTGACAGCACTATTTCTGTCACTGAGTAATTATCCATAGAGTGGCTAAATGCTAGAATGAGTCAAGGTTTAAAAAACAATATTCAACATGAGTCTCTGAAAAGCTAGAAACTTGGTTGGATAATAATTTAGATAATTTGAGAAGAATGTAATTAAGTGGATTATTTTATACTAGTGACCCGGTGCACGAAATTCGTGCACATTAAAAGGGGATTAATTAGAGGAAATAATTTAATATTGCTATTTGCCCTTTCTCTATAATAGAAGTGTTAGAGATGAAAGAAAATTAGTAAAATGTATATGAAAACCTTCCTCTTGTCAGAGTCTGGGGCTCACCATGGGACCCAGAGTCAAGTCCCCGCCCACCCACATGCACCTCAAAATCGAGTGAGACCGAGACCTGGCCAGCCCTCCCCCCACCATTGGGCTAGATCCAGACCCAGCCAGTCTCACCCTTGTCAAGTCCTGCCGAGCAGGGGGCGTAGCCTCAAGTCCCCCGGCCCGGTGCCAGGACGGGGGCATGGCCTGAGGTCCCCCAGCCCAGACCTGGGCAGGGGGTGTGCCTTGAGGTCCTCCGTCAAGTCCCGCCAGGTGTGTGTGGGGGGGTGCAGCCTCTGGTCCCCCGGCCCAGCACCAGGAGGGGGACACAGCCTCAGGTCCCCTGTCAAGCCCCACCAGCAGGGGGGTGAAGCCTCAGGTTTCCCATTAAGGCCTGCTGGGCAGGGGCACGGCCTGAGTTCCCCTGACCCAGCACTGGGGGTGCACCTTGAGGTCCCCTGTCAAACCCCACTGGGTGGGGGGCACGGCCTGAGGTCCCCTGTCAAGCCCAGCCAGGCAGGGGGGCGCAGCCTCAGGTCCCCTGGCCTGGTGCTGGGGCAGGGGGCACGGCCTGAGGTCTTCCGGCCTGGTGCTGGAGCAGCGGGAGCAGCCTGAGGTCCCCTAGACCAGCACCAGGATGGGAAGAGCACCTTGAGGTCCCCAATCAAGCCTCATGGGGGCGGGGGAGGGTGTAGCCTCAGGTCCCCTGGTCTGGCACTGGGGTGGGGAGTGTGGCCTGAGGTCCCCTGTCAAGCCCCAGGGGAGAGGGTGTAGCCTCTGGTCCCTGCTGATCGCTCATTAAGGCTCCTTAAGGGAACTTGGCCTCAGCTGTGGGTGCAGCCATCTTTGTGATGGAGTGATGGTCATTTAGCATATTCCCTCTTTATTAGATAGGATTGAGATATAATTCACATAACATACAATGCATTTAAAGTTTACAATTCAATGATTTTTAATATATTCACAGAGCTGTGCAACCATCACCACAATCAGTTTTAGAACATTTTCAATCACTCACAAAAACACACAACTGTAATTATCAGTTACTCCCCATTTCCTCCTCTCCCCAGCCTCTGGCAACTACTAATCAACTTTCTGTCTCCATGGATTGGCCTATTCTGATCATTTCATACAAACTGAGTCATATAATAATGTTATTGACTTTTTACACTTAGCATAATGTTTTACATAAGGGTGATTCATATTATAACATTATTTTTTATTGTTGAATGATATTTTGTTCCATTAGCATAATAACTTTATGTAGCTACTCATCAGTTGATGAACATTTTAGTTATTTCCAGTCCCCAGTGCCCCTGCAGCTTTGATTCAAGTCCTCGCCTCTCACAAACAAGCTCCAGGTAGGACTCCCTGGGTCCAGGCTGACCCCTCTAAACCATTCCCTACTTCTTCACAAGAGGAACATTTTAAGAACACAAAGCCAAACATACCACACCATCCTAGGTGGCTGCCCCAGTGTTTAGGAGAAAGCTCAGGTCTGTGGAATTGAGACCCCCTCAAAAAAGAGAAGTTGAAGTCCTAAGCCCCAGCATCTCAGAATGTGAGCTTCACTCAGCTGGTGAGTCTCAGTGGTTGAGCGTTGACTTATGAACCAGGAGGTCATGGTTTGATTCCCTGTCAGGGCATATGCCTGGGTTGTGGGTTTGATCCCCAGTGTGGGGTGTGCAGGAGGCAGCCGATCAATGGTTCTCTCTCATCATTGATGTTTCTATCTCTCTCTCCCTCTCCCTTCCTCTCTGAAATCAATAAAAAAAATATATATAATAAAAATTAAAAAAGAATGTGAGCTTCTTTGGAAACAATCTTGGCAGAGGCCATCAAGTTAACATGAGGTCATTAGGGTGGCCCTGATCTAATATTACTGGTGTCCTTATAAAAAGGGAAATTTGAATACAGACATATACACAAGGAAGACAATGTATAGGGAGAAGATGGATATGTGATTGGAGTGATGCATCTGTAAGCCAAGGAAGACCAAGGATTGCAGGCAAACCCCAGGAGCTGGGAGAGGCAAAGAAAGATCCTCCCTAGAGCCTTCAGAGGGATCATGGCTCTGATTTGGTTCTGCCCTCCAGAGTGTGAGACAATACGATAACACATTTCTCTTGTTCTAAGTTCCCCAGTTTGGGCTCTTTGTGTCAGCGGTCCCAGCAAAGGAATGCTCCCTATTTTCTTCTGTCTCCTGCTTCCTGCTCTTGCACACTCTGTAAGTTTCCTGGGTTATTTAGTTCTCTTATTGCTTAGAATGCTTCCTGCCATTCCCATGCCTCTGTGCAAGAGTAGGTGGGAAACACCAAAGCATTTGAGAATGAGTTTTAGGGGCATGATGTAGCATCAACTGTGACTTACCATCATGCAAAGAGCCATTAAAATGGGTGATGGGAAAGGCAGTCTCACTCGTGCAGTCTTTTGGCTCCATTCACCTCGTAAGATCCAGAGACAGAGAAGCATTGATCAGACCGTCAAACCTCAGAGGGAAGGCAGGGGAGGGTGGGGGGAAGGGGGAGAGATCAACTAAAGGACTTGTATGCATACATATAAGCATAACCAATGGACACAGACACTAGGGGAGTGAGGGCACGAGCGGGGGGTTAGGGGGCAATGGGGGGATAAGGACACATATGTAATACCTTAATTAATAAAGAATAATAATAAAAAAAGAATGGGCCTGGGCTTGCAAGTCTTTCCTACCACAAGCCTGTGCCGCCTTATCACCTTGTGTGGGAATGTCTTTCTGTTTCAGGCTCAAAGAATGCTCCTCTGTCTTTTTTTTTTTTTTAAGCATGTGGGTCCATGGCACTTGGCCAACCCACTGTTATATTTGTACTCCAAGGGGAGGGGACAGGGTCTTTTTAATGCTGCACAGTAGGAATGCATGTGGGTGAAATGCTCTGTGTCCGCTGTCATAGGGACCTGCTGGCCATGGGGGATCACTATTGGGATTGATTCACTCTGTCTCCTCCTCCTGTAAGTAAAGCATGTTGGGTGATTATGGTGTGTTCTTGGCAACTCCAATAGCAAGATGCAATGGGCAAGGGTGTTGGACCTTCTGTCACTGATGGCTGGCATAGTGATGGTCTTCACTATCCTCTAGGAAGCTGGAGTCCCCTGTTGAGGTTGGTATCTGGAACCCTCTAATCTGCTTTGACAGTTTGGAGCTGTGAGCAGGGACACCAAGGAAACATACCATGGCATGGAGGATAGGTATAGGCTTCTCAGCCCTACAGTCCCAGGGTGGTGCTTGCTCCCTGGGGTAATAGGCTGACTGAGGTGCTGGCCACCCTCTGGCCACATGGAGACAAATGAGTTGTAGATAATCTCCTTATTAACAGGGAGCAAGTGCCACCCTGAAGCTTTAGGTGTAATAGGTAAGGACAGACATACCAGAAGTGGCTGCTAAGAGCAAGGAAACTCTACCCAGGCCTTGTCATCTGCTGTCCCCTTCTCTTTCTGCCTGTTTTTGTTTTCTCTTTAGTGCCTTCAGACAGATGTAAAAAGGTTTTTTTTTGTAAGAATTTATAATAATTACCTGTGAGAGCATTGGTCTGATAGGAACTACTTCTGTATTACCAGAAGACAAAAATGCTTCTAGATGAATTAAATTTTTTTTCTCCTATTAAAAATCTCAATGAGATTTTGTTTGGCCTCGCATTAAATCTATAGCTTAATCTGGAATAAAATCAAGAGTGTTACAATGGTAAGTCTTCCCTTCCAGGACACTCGGTGCCTCTTCATTTATTTGATCTAGATTTATTTATATCTCCAATTGGAGCACAGAAAACACCACCACTATGACCAATTCCCTAGGTAAACCCATCTTCTTACTTGGTTTATAACATCTTGGCATGTTGGGTTATAACCACAAGGCAGATGACCACAGTGATGAAAGCTAGAGAGGTGGCCCTGGTGTATATTCTCTCCTACACGTGTCCAATGCAGTTACAGCTGTACAAGGAACAGGGACTACCAAGTTATTAACAGAATGAAGATGAGTCAACTCTGGTGACTTGCTGCTTCTGCCATTGATATGGTGGTGGCAAGAATCCTTAATGGTAGCTTCTCTTGTTAGTGATAATAACAGCAGCTGCAGCACCAATAAAAACTTGAAGTTGTACCTTCCCAGCCATTGGCTCCATTTGCCCTTATGCTTTTAATGTAAGACATGAGCAGCCTCAAGCCTACACACTCAAGAGATTTTGCATGGCTTTTTGTAGGAGTGAATGGAGGACAGAAATGATAGGACTTAATCTGTGAGTAGGAGACAGAAATGGAGTCTTGGGGGAAAAATAGAGTTATGTCTTGGACAGAAAGAGGATCTGCAAAAGAGAGCAGAGAACTTGCTGTTGGAGAGGAAGAGGGAACCAGGATCCTGGACTCACAGCCTACAAGGAAGGGTTAAACCCAACTGCCTGCACAGTGGCAGCTGGTGTTCCAGGGGAAGTGTCTTGGTGTGCACATATTTGTCCAATGGTGGAATCTGTTAGCACTGTGAATCTTTCATGGGGTCATTTCCTCCCAAAGGGAAGCCTCAGTCTTACTAGTCATGGTGGCCTGGGCCTGCAGGTTGGTACGGCAGAAGCCACGGATGCCGAAGAGCACACTCAGTGAGAGAGAAAGTGGGACATCACAAGGAGCCCAACCACATCATCGCCAGGGTGAACAGGACAAGGAGATGGCAGCTGAGCACATATGGGAGTCACTTTCTGGAGCAGGCCTGTCCTTATGGGCATGTGACTCATGAGGCTGCTTAGGGCTCCACCCTCAGGAGTGCACAAATTATGTAGCCCATCCTGTTCTGGAAGAATCTGTTCTTATGAGGACTTAGGAGTATAAATGACCTTGGAGAGAAGTCTGAACATAAACCACAGGATATATTAAAGGCCCAGATTAAGGTACACCCTAGTCCTGAAGCAGAGTAGCAGAAGACTGGAACTTTCAGTATGCAAGAGACAAGGAATTCAGACAGAGACTGGTCTGAGGCCAGGTGACAGCTCCCTCCTGTTTTGTGGTGAGCATGCCCTCGGGGGACAGTGCTCTGTGACCCCACTGTGTCATTGCCCATTTACTCTCTGGATAATGGCAACTCTTATCCCATGGAATAGGTATAGGCATCTCAACAACCCCTGTGTTGTTTTCATCAAGTCTCAAGTTCAGGGTTTCTCCAGATATTTCCACATTTGACAGTTGCTTCAAGTAGACTCTTCCCTGAACATTGCAAGAGGTGTCCTTATGCAGAAGAGGGACAGAACCAGAGAGCCAGCATCCATTTCCTATTAGAGAAAGCCATCTTAGCAATGTTATATGTATTTTCTGGATGTGCTCAATGTTGCCCACATGGGAGGAAAGAGTTTTAAGAGTTATCAAATAAGGTCACATCCAGGAAGGAGGTTTTGGTTGTGGACTAGCATTGGTGATTTCTTGGAGTTCAGTCACAGCCCCGTAGAACATGGTTAACAGAGGAGTGAGTGGGAAGAGAATGGGCATCCACAGCCTCGTTTTGGGAATGGAATGAAAAACAAGAGCATGAACTAGACAGTTCCTCTGAGAGAGCAGTGGACTCAGAAGAATTTCTCCCAAGTTAGGGAGATCGATCTCTCCCGAGGGAAAGCAAAAGGGTAAAAGGCTAGTGGTGAAGGACAAGGGCAGGTTCATTCTGTAATAATTAATGTAAGTAGGGCACCCTGCCCTCCAGTGACGTGCCATTCTGTGAATTGGCTTGATAAGATAGACAAAGAAAACAAGTGTATGAGACACACTTTGATCTGGGGAGTCAGCTGCTTTTGCATCTACTGAGATGGCTACAGGACTCCAGCTTCCCCCACAGCTGCTCATGGGACTGCTGCTCTTCCTGTGTGTCGGGCCCTGGACTGAGGGCGGGAAGGTACTGGTGGTCCCCATGGAGGGCAGCCACTGGCTCAGCATGCGGGAGGTCGTGCAGGAGCTCCATGCCAGAGGCCACCAAGCAGTAGTCCTCTCACCAGAGGCAACTTTGCATGTCAAGGAGGAGGACTATTTCACCCTGAAAACCTATGCCATTCCATTCACCCAGGAGGAATTCCATTATTTCATGCTGAGCCATACTGACCTGATTTTTGAAAGAGCACATTTTCTAAAAACATTCTTGAAATTTATTGTAATTTTGAAAAATATGTCTTCGGTCTTTCAAAAGTCTTGTGAGGAGCTAGTGCATAACCAGGACCTGATCAGGCATCTGAATGCCAGTGCCTTCGATGTGGTTTTAACAGATCCTGTCTACCCCTGTGGGGCAGTGCTGGCTCAGTACCTGTCCCTTCCTGCTGTGTTTTTTTTGCGTGCCATTCCATGTGACTTCGATTCTGAAGGCACACAGTGCCCAAATCCTTCCTCATATATTCCTAGGTTATTAACAAGGAATTCGGACCACATGACATTCCTGCAAAGGGTCAAAAACATGCTCTACCCTCTGACCCTGAAGTACATTTGCCATATTTCTTTGTCTCCTTATGCACGGCTGGCCTCTGAGCTTCTGCAGAGAGAGATGTCACTGGTGGATGTTTTTGGCTATGCATCCGTGTGGCTGTTCAGAGGAGACTTTGTGTTGGACTACCCCAGGCCGATCATGCCCAACATGGTCTTCATTGGGGGCATAAACTGTGCCAACAGGAAGCCATTATCTCAGGTCTGTATTAGTATTTATATCCAATCAGTGTGCCAGGCAGAACACATTTTATTTTTTAAGCTAATTCCAAGTGCTTACTTATCTACCAATTTTTCTGTTGATTTCTACCTCTCGTTCTCTAACAGTCTTGATGAGATAAATTGTTCAAGTGTCTCAAGTAGTGTGGTTAAGGTTTGCAATGGTCATTAAAAATATGAGGGAGAGGGGTGAAGTTCTGTAATAGGATTTACAATGGTGTGATTCAATCAAGATTGTCCTTTTGTTACGGTATCATCTTCAGGGTTGTGCAATTTTCTTCAGCTGTGTAGGAGCAGAGAAATTGAGTTGCTAACTTATTTATCAGGGAATTTTTGCTTGTGGGTGTTCAGTGAAAGGATAAAGAAACTAGCAAATTGCATTTATTTACATGATCATTTATAGTGGTCCGGTTTTAGAAGAAACTGAGGAGAAATATAATGCAAGGCAGGTGTATCATTTAAAATTTTTTAGTTGGCATGTTTAAAAAGAAGCAATAAAGTATTAGTTTTATTGTACTTTATTTAACCAAATATATCCAAAACATTTTCTTTCAACATATTCTCTATATAAAATTATTAATGAGATATTTTACTCTTTTCTGTCCAACACTAAATTTTCAAAATTTTATACTTGTAGCATATTTCAATTTGGATTAGCCACATTTCAAATGTTCAATAGTTATGTATTACCAGTGGCTACTATATCAGACTAGGGCCCAGTGCACAAATTTATGCACCTTGAAAGGAACTGTGGGCTGCGAGGCTGTGGTGGGCACAGGGGTGGGTCTCAGCCCAACCTTAGTGCCCCCTCCCGACCCTTCCCGCTGCCGCCCCTGGTCCCCTGTCTTCGGGCAGCCCCACTCCCACTGCTTCCACTCCCACATGCTGATGGTGCCAGCCCCACTCTCACCCACTGACAGTGCAGAGCAATTGGGGCCAGTGCCAGCAGTGGCTGTGAGTGGTGGCTGCTGCCACAATTGCCCTTCAGGAGCAGGGGGAGGTGGAGAAACCCTCAGGGGTGATTGGGGCTGGCAGCAACCACTTGCACCCACTGACGGCACGGAGCAATTGGGACTGGGGCTGGGCACCGGCAGCAGGTGCGAGCGGCGGCTTTGGTGCCCGCAGCGGGTGCGAGTGTTGGGCGGTACTGCCTCGTGGGAGCAAAGAATTTTCAGTAACACCAGAGGTTCGTCCCAATAACAGTGACTGGCGCCCCACCTTTGTCTGGCGCCCCCACTCACCTGCTCCACCATCCCACTACGGCCAACGCCCGCCATGTTCCTTGCTCTGCTGCCTGCTGCCGATGCACACCATGTTCCACGTGTGCCTCCTGGTGGTCAGCGCATGTCATAGCAACTGCTTGTTCGGTTGTTCAGCCGTTTGGTCTGTTTGCATACAGGGTTTTATATATATAGATGGTATATGATCAATATTTGTAAATGTTCCATAGAAACACCTAAAATTTATATTTTTAATTTTTCTATTAAAATAACTCAACATGCCCAATTCTGAAAAAGATGTCTTAAACTATTCCCTATTTAACTAAATTTTAATCAGTTTCTATTTGGAATTTTAATAGTTTTTGCTTATTCTATAGTTGCAAGATTGGTAGTCCCTGGTAAACACCATTCTTCTACTTTATTTCTCTGTGGAATTGACTACTTTAGGTACTTCATATAAGTGGAATTATACAGAATTTTCTTTATGTAACTGGCTTATTTCAATTAGTATAATGTCCTCAAGTTTCATTTAAACTGTACTACATGATAGACTTTCTTGTCCTTTTAAGGATGGATAATATTTCATTATGGATATATCACATTTTGCTTATCTATTTATCCTTCAATGGACACTTGGGTTACTTCCATCTTTTAGCTACTGTGAATAATGATGCTATGAACAGGGGTGTACAAATATCTCTTTAAGACGCTGCTTTAAAATCTTTTAGGTTTATCCCCAGAAGTGGAATTGCTGGGTTATATAGCAATTTCATTTTTAATTTTTAGAGGAACTGCCATACTATTTTCCACAGTGATTGCATGTTTTGCATTTTACTAACAGTGCACACGGTTTTTGATTTCTCCACATTTTCTCCAACACGTTTCTTTTTTTTTTGTAGTAGTCATCCTAATAGGTGTGAGGTGGTAACTTGTAGTTTTGACTTGCATTTCCATAATGATTTATGATGTTGAGCATTTTTCATATGCTTATTGGCCACTTGTATGTTTTCTTTGGAGAAATGTCTATTTAAGTCCTTTGCCAATTTTTGAATGTTTTTTTTTTTATGTCATTGAGTTTTAGAAGTTCTCTATATATTCTGGATATTAATCTCTTATCAGAAAAATGATTTGCAAATATTTTCTCCCATTCTTGTGGGTTGCCTTTTTTACTATGTTGATAGTGTCATTTGATGGACGAATTTTTAAAATTTTCACGAAGTTTAACTTGTCTACTTTTTCATTACCTGTGCTATTATATCCAAAAATCATTGCCAAATCCAATGTTGTGACCTTTGTCCTATGTTTTCTTTTAGGAGTTTTATAGTTATGTTTTATATTTAGGTCTTTGATCCATCTTGAGTTAATTTTTGTACATGGTGCTAGCTAAGAGTCCAACTTCGTTCTTCAGCATGTGGATATCCACTTTTCCCAGTGATATTTGCTGAGACTGTCTTTTTGCCATTGAATGGGTTTGCCACCCTTGCCAAAAATCATATGGCCATATATGTAAAGTCATCTTTTTAACTTAAAAACTTCATTAAAAAGTTTGCTTAGAGAATTTTTGATAACATTTCCCCTCTTCTGATAGTTTCTTTTGATGTAAGAATTTCTATCATTCACACAATCTACACTAATAAAAGAGAAAGATACAAATTGACCATACCTTCATGACATCCACCAGCCAATCGGGACTGAGTATGCAAATTAACCCAACAAAGATGGTGGGTTAATTTGCATACACAGGCACCAAGAGACCAAGGGCGGGGCAGGTTGCTCAGGGCCTCTGGGCAGCATGGGAAGGCGGGGCCAAAGCGGAAAGAGGTGGCTCCGGGGCTGGGCCGGAGTGGAAAGGCAGTGCCGGCAGCCAGGGAAAGGAAGGCCCATTCTAGCACAAATCTTCGTGCATCGGGCTTCTAGTATATATATATGATTTTATTCTTCCCACTTAGTGTAAATTCATTGTTTTGCATTGTTTCATTTTTTAAACAAGTATTTGTTACTTTGGGAATTCTTGTCACTTTTCCATTTCCATGTAAATGCAGTGTAGCATCTTCAAATCTCTGCTCTCCTACCCTCTCTTTTTCACTTATAGGCACTCTTGTGATTACATTGAGTTTACCCAGATAATCCAAGATAATTGCCTTATCTCAAGATCATTGACTTAATCATACATGCAAAGTCCTTTTGCCATGTCAGGTGATATATCTGCAGGTTCCAGGGATTAGAAATGGACAGATTTACAGGGTCATTTTTGTGCCTACTATGTATGGTAAGTCTAAAGTTAAAACCAGATCTTATTGAAAACTTTCAAGTTTTCCTCTAAATATTGTAATTTTTGTTCTGATTTCTTTGGGAATGCCTGTCATCCACAGATTTATATTTTCCATTCTCTGTCACTATCATCTTACTCTTCAAGTTTATCTCCTCTATTTTTCTGATGCATCATGGGAGAGTATCTCTGAAAGAGTATATTTGTATCACTGATTTTACTTTCTGCATCAATTGTGATTTTTTTGCTTTTGATGTGCATTTAAAAATTTTATTTTTTGCTTATTTCAAGTCAGTTACTATTCCCCCACAAGGATATGAATGTACTTATTTTCAACAAATAATTTTTTCATAAAGCTCCAAGGTAAAGAATTCCTCTGAATTTTGTCAAGTGTAGGTATGTCAAATGAAGCACTCTCCCTGGTCTTACAGAAATATTCTTATCCTCTAAGTGGAAAAAAAAAATGAGGTCCCTTTAGAGAACTCCACTGTAACTGCTTATTTCTGATTGGGTATACTACAAGCTGCCTATTAGTAGGAGGAAGAGTTCAATAAGTTACTAAAAAGTCCAAAATTCAGCTCAGTGGGAACAAAGATGAACAGGCTATTTCATTAATGAGGCCATTGCCAACTATGGTGTCTAGAGTGTAGCCACACTAGATTGCTGGTCACTGAAGTTATACTGAAAGGGATTAAAGGAGAGTGGGGGCAGAGGAAATGAAAGGACTATGTGTTCATTGATAAAGCGGGATGAGAAAGTGGAATTAGAAATTCCTAGAGAGGTAGGCAGTTGGGAGAATGATTTCCCAAGATGAGAAAGGTCTCTCTCCCTGTTTGGAGACAGAAGAATGGATTTACAGGGGTAGAGGACTGATCCTTTAATGGTTATTTGAAGAGAGAATTCTCTCTTCCAAATGCTTTCTGTTGTGTATGATAAGTGGAACTAAAACCAGGTGTGAAGCTCCAGCCCCGGAAGTGTTTGGCTGTTTGGATTCTGCTGAGGTGGCCACAGGTCTCTGGGTAGCTTGGGCTCTTAGGAACATATCTCTCCCTGCCTGGTGTGCTCTGTGGGAAGGTGCTAATGATGCCATGAAGGGACTCACCATAGCGGACTTGAGAAGGTTATCTTGACAACAGAGAAAATGCCTTCTTTTCTGATCTGAAAGCCCACTCAACCTTTCAATAAAAGATGAATATTGCCCTAGCCAGTTTGTCTCAGTGGATAGAGCATCGGCCTGCGGACTGAAGGATCTCAGGTTCGATTCTGGCCAAGGGCACATGCCTGGGTTGCGGGAGGCAGCCAATCAATGATCCTCTCTTATCATTGATGTTTCTATCTCTCTCTACCTCTTCCTTCCTCTCTGAAATCAATAAAGAAATATATTTTAAAAAAAAGATGAATATTGACGTACAGGTTATCGATAGCCGTTTGATTTTTTTGAGCCCAGAAATTTTAAGAGATTTTCAATTTTGAAAATTATTTAAATGAAATAATATTTCTGTAAAAGAGAAACTCCCCACTTAGGAGCACCAATCCAGGATATATCAAAACTCAATGCTATGTTTACCCTCAACTATTAGAACAAGTTGGAGCTGTTAAAGATCCATGACCTATGAATGAACCTGGTATGCCAGACCTTTGCTGGACCCAAGGGAAGACTTTCCTGGCACTGAACAATGGGGGCTTACTTTAACCAATTGTGTAGATACAAATGCCCTTATTTTGTCCTCTTCAGAGTGGTAATTGTCAACCCTTAATTGGCATATCTACCATGAAACTATGTACCATTCTGATCACTTCAAAACTCCTGACATCCTCTCTCTCCATGTTCCCCCAACCCTCTTTTCTGGCAAATTACTCCGGGAATGTCTTCACTGGCATTATTTTGCCTGGCAAGCAAATGACCTCCTTTTTTAAAAGCTCTGTTTTATTCTGGTATTTTTATATGGTGTCTATTTGATGTGGTTTTAACAGACTCCCTGTGCCCTGTGGGACAGTGGTGGCTGAACCTATGTTCCTGCTGTGTAGTTTGCATGTTATTCCATTGGGATTGAACTTTAAGGGCACTAAAGGGCACCAAACTCATTCTCATACATGCTGCATTTTCAGTTGGTCTAGTTCAGTGGTTTTTTGCTCTCATACCTTCTGCCAGCCTTTCCTTGGAGATGACCAGGGGAATGGCACACTCTGTGATGGACTATCCCAAGGCAACCATACCTCCAAGGGGCTTTCATGGGGGGCACAGACTGTGCCAACAAAAAGCTGCTCCCTCAGACATGTGTATGTTGCCTCACCCAATCAGTATCCCAAGAACCTGGCTTTTATCCTCCTCATTTGATATGAGATACATGTTGTGCATGGCAATGGGTTAGTTTTACGTAGCCTTTTAGAAATTATTTTCACATTTCCATCTATCATATTATAGAACCAAGTTGGGTCCAGGATAGCAATCAGATTTGCATTAATGTATCTGAATCATCACTATCACTATTTTATTAAGTCAAGTGAACTGAATATGGTTCTCATGTTATTAATCAACCACGTGACTGTGAGAAATTCACTTAATTTGCCCACAGCCTTTGGAAGGAACATGTTCCTGCCAATAGTGATTTAAGTTCAGTGAAACTGATTTCAGACTCCTTCAGTCTTTAATGTGGATTTCTTTTTAAGCCATCACGTTTGTGGTAATTTGTTATAGCACCCTTAGGAAACGAATACATCCACTTTGCCATGTTTATCACTTTTCAAAAGCCTAGGCTTAACGTTATATTAAACAATCAACTCTTACTACCAGCATGCATATGGATCTAAAAACCATCTTTAATTTAAGCAGAGGTATTATTACTATATTCATATTTTACTACTATGTGCTAAAAAAATAAATAAATAAAGTCATTGTAACTTGGCAGTGTTAACTTCAGAGCAAACTACCTGGCTGACATTTCAAATTTTGGAAAGGCCACATTCTAGGTGCTGTGATGAACATTTTTGTCTTAGTGTGAAATTAACACCGTCTGCCTCAGGACTATGTTTAATAAATAGCAAAGTGTATGCAGACATTTGCAACAGTTTTAAAGAGAAACAAAGAGAAGTCCTATTAGTGTGGTCCTAACAATAAGAACAAATAGGCATAGGCATTGAACCGTTTATAAAGTGCTGAGTACAGTTATTTTGAAAGTAGAGTTCACTTGCAATCTCCAAAAAAAAGTCCTGCTATTCCTCCCAATGTGCTTTAAGTGAAATGTGGTCTGGAATTACTTGGTGTCAATGTGCAGCAACTGCTCTTTGCCATTTATTATCAGGGACTTTAACTCTCCGTCCTGTTCCACTTCCACCCTTTCTTGGCCATTCTCGATAATTCTCTTGGTGGTGGTTTTCTTGCCATTAATGATTTCGGTGGAAGTTGACACGGATTTGAAGTTACCCATCCCACCACTACTACCACAAGACGTGGAGAAGGAAGAAAGGCCCCCATTCCCCAGAGAAGCAAAGGAATGAAATCCTGTATCAAAATAAGAAAAACCACCAAATGCTGAAAATTCACTGAAGGTGGGTAAAAGGGGTGAGGACCCTCTGCTTCTGCTTCTCCGACCTCCCAAAGTGTTATCAAACGGGTCTCTGAACCAGTCAAACGAAAATGGGTCCCGGCCACCAAAAAACTCCCTGAAGACCTCGACCGGGTCGCGGAAGGTAAAGACACATTCGAAGGGGTCCTCGAAGGGCCCGTCGCAGCCGCCGCCGCCACCGTCCTCCACTCCCGCCTCGCCGTAGCGGTCGTAGACGTCTCTTTTCTTGGAGTCCGACAACACCTCGTATGCCTGGGCCACTTGTTTGAATCTCCTCTCCGCCTCCTCCTTGTTCTCCGGGTTTTTGTCAGGGTGCCATCTGAGCGCCAGTTTGCGGTAGGCCTTCTTGATGGCGTCGGAGGAGGCCTGGCGGGGCACGCCCAGCACCTCGTAGTAGTCCACCATGTTGGACGGCCGGCCACGGCCCACGGCCCACGGGCCACGGGCCACTGGCCAAACAGGCAGGGGCACGCCTGCTGTCCCAGGGTGCAAGCCCAGTGCCCAGCGAGGCCGTCCAGGAGGTATGCCCCTTGTGACGTGGCCCGCACCTGATTGGTCGAGGCCACATCCCAGAAGGCAGTGCTAGGCCTCTCCCACGCCCTACAAGGCGCTCTGTGATGTGTTTCCTGTGGTGTCGAGGCCCCACCCACTTAGGCTCCTCCCACCGGGCCCCCAGTTGATCTGTAATCTCCAAATAGGGCACAAAAGAGAGGAAGTTAACTTGTGCAGATTACTTTTGTTAAAGTTGGAGTAAATTTAGTCCAACCCTGGGCTAAAGAACAGTCATATAGTTTGCCTAGACATCCATTCAACTTTTTGGCCTCAGGACCCATTGGCTTTCGTTTATGTGGGTTCAATCTAGCAATACTCCATTAGAAATTAAAACAATAAAAAATTCAGTAATCAATAACAATAAACCCATTACACGGTATCATAAATCATATTTTTATGGAAAAAATACTTTTTCAAAACAAGATTTAGTGAAGAATGGCATCATTTTACATTTTTTTTGCATATCTCTGGCTTAGTCCAAGAGAGTTTGATTCTTATATCTGCTTCTGCATTCAATCTTTTGCTGTATCGCATGTCCTGAAGCCACTCGGGAACTCCCCTGTACACTTAAGAAAGAATGAGAGTGGAAAAGTCCAATATTAGATTATAGAAAAGTTTAACTTTGCAAAATTCCCCTGAAAATTTTTTGGGGATCCCCATAGTGCCCATAGCAATATCAAAATGATTGAAGCTTGCTGGCTGCGTTTATAGTGATGTGTCTAAACTTGGATGCAGTGATTATTTCCACTAAAATGCTATAACACAACCATGATTTTATTTTTGGCCTTTCTTGACATCTGATTATATTTTTTTGCTTTGATAAATGGTGAGACAACACCAATAGAGGTCACTTAGTTCTAAGAGGAAAATGATTAACCAATGAACTCTCTAATATCCTATATAATAAAAGGCTAATATGTAAATTGACCGAACAGGCAGTCCCTATGACACGCACTGACCATCAGGGGGCAGATACTCAAAGCAGGAGCTGCCCCCTGTGATCAGTGGGCTCCCACAGGGGGAGCACTACTCAGCCAGAAGCCGATTCGAGCACAGCGGTGGTGGCAGGAGCCTCTCCCGCCTCCGTGGCAAAGCTAAGGATGTCCCTGACGGCTTAGGTCCACTCTCCACATCCAGACTGCTCCCCCACCAGGGCACTGGCCGGGTTGAAGGACCATAAAAGGTAGTAGATTCAAAGGGTGTGTGTGCTATATCACCAGAACAAACTGCTAACTTTGAAAGACTGAATATAAAGCTTGGACCTGGCACTTAGTAAGCATATGAAATGAACAGTAATAAGAAGCTGATTGGGAGTAGAGTTCATTGTGAACAAAGCAATGTGGGAAATTACAAAGCATATTTGTGGAAGAGTGAGTAATCCAGAATGGCTGCAGGGAAAGAGGCAGAGGGAGAGGTCAAGTGGAAGAGCTTGAGAGGAGCAATGAGCTTGGCCAGGTGGGTCCATTCCCAGGTCTGAGGCCAAGGATGAGGAGTGTGAATTTTATTCTGGGCCCTGAAGCTGTTGACCAAGGTTTCGGAGGTATGGTGGGGTGGGAGCATGCAAAAGCAGCTGATGTCAGGAATCAGAAGGCACAGATAGGTCCTGAAGCCCTGAAACAGGACCAATGCAGCTGGGTCTGAGAGGCAGTGGTAGAATTATCTGGATTTCAGTACTTTCTTACTTGGATATGGGGCCTAGAGAAAAGGGAGAAGGGAAGTCACATCTATACAAAAACATTTACTGAGTGCTGAAGGTCTGCAAAACCATAGACTGGCACTTGAGCAAGAGAGTGATTCTAAAGCTGATGCTGAAATCCTACCTGTAAGCAATATAGATGGATAAATAGGTAGGCACATACACAAGTAGCGGAGAAAGATATGCAAACCGCTAAAGAATACAAGGCAGAATAAAACAAAATGCTACAGAGATTCAAGGAAGACCAATTTGCTTCCCCTGGAAGGTCTCATAGACTATTTAGACTTGTTTATGCAGCTTCTTTACTTTAGGAGCTTCAACAAACAGCTCCAATCTGGTTCCATTAAAAGAGCTAGGAGTGGGTGGAATGTTGGGTCTCTTAACTACTGGCTTCAGCTTAAAGAGAAATCATCTTCTAGTGGATTCCAGGAACTCTCTCACAGACAACCTATTCTGCAAGAGCAAGACCACATCTCTGCCCTGCTCTGTGTTTCCTTGGCCCTCCTGCTCCCCCACCAGGGCACAACTCACCCTGCCCTGTAATTGCCTGGTTGTTTGTGCACTGGAGTCCTCCTCATAGGCACCAACTATTTCTAACTTGGTTTTCAGACGCCAGTTCCTAGTATAGTGCCCATAGGGCCAGCATTTTGCATAAATATTCGGTGAGTGGGAGAACTAGCAATGGATTTGTGTGTCAGGTCTGCTCAGGTTCTAGGGCAGGGGCTTTACTGGATTGCTTTGTAGTGGTTCTTGGTTGTAATTCTTGAGAGTGAATGTGGATTGCCTGCTATTCATACTAGTAAACAACATGCCCTAGTCCTGGGCAGAGTTGGGTCCCAAACCATCTAGGTACACAGAGGCCCCCAAAAGTTTGGCGGTGCTTTGTGATGCAGGGAAGTCATAAAATCATTATAGTGGTGACTGTGTTCACCGCCCTTTGGCTCCATGTAATCTCAGATGAACTCTCATGACATTGAGATCTTGGGAGAATTATTACTTTTAATGTTGAAACTGGAGTACACATTTCAGAATTGCAGATAAAGGCACACCAATGAGCCAAGGCATTGCTCCCTCTTTTCTCCTCACCCAGAAACTTGGTCCTGGAGAATGGAGAGGGCTTGAGGAACAGAGGAGCGTCAGAGTGCATGTGCATGTGGGTATACAAACAGGTGCACTCATTTATAAGCACATACAAAACTGGAGGTTTGTGGAGGAAGGATGGTGGTATACGGAAAAGGGATTCTAAGTCTCTAAGTACCAGAATGAGAACATGCCCCACAAGACCCCAAAGCTTTAAAGTTACACGTTTATGATGACTCTTCTAACAGATCCCCCAAGTATGGGTGGCCACTGTTGTTCATGGTCAAAATTTTGGGCTCTGTGCTTTCATTCTTGGGTTGTATAGAACAGCAATGGATCCCCAAAGGAAAGAGTGAGATACTCAGTTCTATCTGCACTCCAATATGCCCTTTCTGCAGAAGGGGCATTTCTATTAGGCAATGACCATATTTGTTCCCTGACCCTTCACCTGTTGTTTTGGGGCACCAGGTGAAGTACTGGGTATTGCTGTGTAAGCACATTCTACTTGGTTCCAAAGTCCTGCCCTCTGCCTTCTCTCCATTTATATCAATTGGGTAATGAGTATGGGGATCACATCTTTACTTCTGACTTCTGATTGGTTGTAAAGTTCAATCATGGCCTTACATACTAATATCTGAATGGAGGTTAGTGGGAATTGTGGTTAAGAGCAGGGTCTCTCCATACATATAAGTAAAAATTTCCATGTAAATATATTTATTTCTGGATGACCTTTACGTATTTTATCTTCTAAATTTCATTTTGTATTTATTAAACTATTTCTGACCAGAAAACAATTTAATAGTATATGTGTGATAGTGTCTATACTTTTCTTTAACCAGGTAAAAAGAGAGAAATATTATTATCATTTCCATACTTCTTGAGTACACAATAATCTTACTTTTCATTGAATGTTGGTATTTCTGGAGATAGAAACACATGTACTTATAAACACTTTTTTAAATGAAATGATTCAAATAGATTTCTTGTCAGTGATTCTATAACTAATAATATAAATAATCATCAAAATAGAGCTTTGTGGTGTGCATAATAACTCACTGATATTTTATGATGGAGACCTTTTAACAATCATTCAAGAATTATTATGGCCCAGCTGGCATGGCTCAGTGGTTGATCGTCGACCTATGAACCAGGAGGTCATGGTTTGATTCCAGGTCAGGGCATAGGCCCAGTTGCGGGCTTGATCCCCAGTGTGTGGTATGCAGGAGGCAGCCGATCAATGATTCTCTCTCATCATTGATTTTCTAGCTCCCTCTCCCTCTCCCTCTCCTTCTTTTTCTCCCTCCCCCTATCCCTCTCCCCTCCTCTCTGAAATCAATAAGAAATATATTAAGAAAGAATTATTATGATCTCCATTTGATAGGGTAAAACTAAGTTACGAAATATTAATAAATACATGGTATATAGTTCTAATCTAAAAAAGAAAAAAGAGCAGGTCTCTAGGCTCTGGCTGTCACAGCCTGGGTCTCAGCTCTGCAGCTTAGGAAATGCAGGATTCTGGCAAGTCACTTTGTCTCTCTGAGCCTCAGTGCCTTTGTTTGTAAAATAGGAATAATAGTATCTGCCTTTACAGGACAATTCTAGAGGATTACAGAAGATGTGTTGTAAAGTGCTTGGCACCCTATGTGGCACATGGTACATGCTCAATAAATACATATTATTTTTGCTCACCTCTCCCCTTTGCTTCAACAAGATCATCAGAATTTCCCAAAGTATCTTCCTTTCCCTGGCCCCTGGGCCTGTGTGATGAGTATAATTTAAGTTTCATTTTATCTATATTAGCCTTCTATATACAGAGTTGTTCTCACTGCCTCTGCAAATGAATACCGATCTGTCCTGCAATGGGCCTTCTGTGCCCACGTACTCAAAGGGCTTTCCTTTCCTGCCATTCTCTACCCCATCAGCATTCAACTCCTCCTTAGTTTTTTTTCACAACTTCTAATGTGTCGCTTTATCTGTTTAAATTGTTAATCTGTCGCTCTTGACAGAGGAGGCGGGAGACTCGTGTTTGGGGATCTCTGCTGCAGTCTCCAGGCCCAGCGCTGTGCTGGACTCAATAAATCCTTTTGGATGAATGAATCAAAGATGATTGAACTGTGGAGCAGGACATTCTTAAAGGTTTCCATGGGCCAAAGGTGGGCTTGCAACATCATTTTCTTTTCTTGCTGAAAACCATAGTCAGCTTTCTCTTTCACTTCTGGAGAGGAGGTCTCCTTTTCACCGCATAGCATTTTTCCTCCCAGGCAACACTCGCTCTGTCCTGGGGAACGCTCATTGAATGGGGTAAAAGGTGCTGGAGAGGTTTCGCCTTCTCTGTTCACTCCAGAACGTGATCTGACCGGTTGATAAAGAACTTCAGCCAGTTATAAAACTGTTGTCGCCTATTAAGAAACCATTTTATTGCTCAAATTAAATATCCTGCTGTCTTTCACTGATGACAGCTCTAGTCATGCAACAAAAATCAAACATTAACTGGCTGATTAGATTGGTTCTTGGAACCTGTAAGTGGGAGCGAACAAACCTCAGTCAGTCTTGGCAGTAGCAAAGGCAGGCGCACCATGGTGGCAGGATCCCGGGGCCCACGTCCGCTTGTCCTGGGCCTGCTGCTGTGTGCGCTCAGCTTGGCTGTGTCCCAGGGTGGGAAGCTGTTGTTGGTCCCCATGGATGGCAGCCACTGGCTAAGCTTTAGCGGGGTCATCCAGCAGCTGCAGCAGCGGGGGCATGACATCGTGGTCTTGGCGCCTGAAGCCTCGGTGCACATTAGAGAAGGAGCGTTTTACACCTTGAAGACCTACCCCGTGCCATTCCGAAGGGAGGACTTGGTAGCATCTTTTATTGACGTTGGGCATAATGCATTTGAGAAGCAGTCTTTCTTGCAGCGTCTGATCAAAACTTACAAGAAGGTCAAAGAGGACTCAGCTCTGTTATTGTCGGGGTGCTCCCATCTACTGCACAACAAGGAGCTGATGACCTCCCTGACCGAAAGCAGCTTCGATGCTGTGTTGACTGACCCTTTCCTTCCTTGTGGTGCTATCGTGGCCAGGTATCTGGCTCTGCCTGTTGTGTTCTTCCTGAATGCACTGCCGTGCAGTCTGGACTCTCAGGGTACCCAGAGCCCCAACCCACCGTCCTACGTGCCCAGGTCTCTGTCATTTAACCCAGATCGCATGACCTTCCTGCAGCGGGTGAAGAACATGCTCATTGCCTTGACAGAGAACTTTATGTGCAATGTGGTTTATTCACCGTATGGGCAACTGGCTTCGGAAGTCCTTCAGAAAGATGTGACTGTCGAGGACCTTATGAGCTCTGCATCTATCTGGCTTTTCAGAACGGACTTTGTGAAGTTTACCCCCAGGCCCATCATGCCCAATATGGTTTTTATTGGTGGGATCAACTGCGCTAACAAAAAACCATTATCCCAGGTGTGTAATTTGAGTGGGAACTTTACAAGCCTATAAGCTCACAAGTACTTTGGGTAGATGAACTTGCCACAGATAGATCCTGAATGAGCATGCCTAGTTTCAAATGCCCTCTTGTGTTGACTTCTAGCTTGCAAGTTTCCTAGGTTGAGTTGTAATTTATATCAGTCTTTGGAGTCATCTTCTCAGTTTTTCCTTTGGATCTGAGGCTTTAGGAAAGTATACCTGGGGCATTTTATTCTGTGGGCTCCAGTGGATTGTCATCAATGAGAGGCAATAAGGATTAAATGCCATATGCCCAGAGCACTGGGTTCAGGGTTCCTTGCAGAGAACAAAAGTGTATAGGACTACCTGGCCTTTAATTGGGGCAGTGCAAACAGCTCAGTTGTGATACAGCACAGCTGTGGAGTAGCTGAATAGTGTTATAGCTCAATTAGGAAACAGCAGGGCTGCAAGGAGGACCTCAGGTAAGGCCCCTCTCTAGCTAGACAGTTCTACTGTGCTCTCTGCTTTGTTCTGCTCTGTGGGCCAGCTCTGCTCTGGGGAGAATCTTTGGGAGGGGGTGGGGAAGAGCCATAGTCTGCTTTTTTAGTCTTTGGTGGAAAGGGAAAATGCATTTTCTGAGCCAGAGGGGAGCTGGCATATGTAGAGAAGTACTGCGCCTAGTCCCAGATTGGTCTGTCCACATGCAAATGAGGAATCCAAATCCTTGTAGTTTGAATAGTCCAAAAATCACTGTCCTGATTGGTTAGAATGGAGCCTCCCCATAGGTGAAGATGTTGATGAGGGGCATATACTTGCGCAGCTTCAATTGGACAGGGAAAGTCTCAGTTTTATAGGTTGAAATAGGATTTCAGAAACACTGTGCAAGCAGGTAGTTCAGTGTGGGAGGCAGGCAGCTTAGTGCAGGCTTCTTCTTGAATCAAGGTTTGCATGAGAGAGCCCTGTTTAGAAACAGCTGCTAGGCTCTTTGTAAATTTGAGCCCAGTTAGCAACCTGGAGCCTTTCTCAGTAGGTATTGTTTTTCTTGGGGTCTACATACTCTACACTTCCATTTCTCTAGAGCCGTGGTCGGCAAATTGCTGCTCGCGAGCCACATGCGGCTATTTGGCCCTTTGAGTGTGGCTCTTCCACAAAATACCATGGCCTGGGCGAATCCATTTTGAAGAATTGGCATTAGAAGAAGTTTAAGTTTAAAAAATTTGGCTCTCAAAAGAAATTTCAATCGTTGTATTGTTGATATTTGGCTCTGAGTTTGACTAATGAGTTTGCTGACCAATGCTCTAGAGGATACTGTCTTATTCCCAATGCTCTTGATAAAAGTCCTGAGCTTCAAGAGTAAAGATAAAACCTTTGTTCAATAAAGAGAGTCCTCAGAGAAAGTACAGCCTGGCATTAGACATACCTTTGGAATGTCTGAAAGACAAAAGATGGTAGAATAGCATTGAGAGCAAAGGAATAGAATGCAAGAATTCCAAGATGTCATACCCCTCTGAGGGCGAGGGACTGTCTTCGTGGACATGTAGAGATTCAGAGATGATATTCATACATATATTTTGGGTCTGGGGAATATAACTAAACAAAAAATCAGAATAAAGACTTGAAGATGGTGAGGAGAAGAAAGACTGGTATTTGCAGGTGAGTCTGAATGAATAATGATAAAGTGACATGTTTCCAACATGCTAAGTGCTTATAAGGGTTCTTACAAAACAAAAGACATTTTGGAAGGGAAAAATCTAATAAAAGCCTGGAACTAAAAATACTAAACTCTCAGCCAAAGTAAGGAATTGGTTTAAAGGCCACATTGGAGCCAGTAAGTACTTTCACTTCAGCAGTGATCAGGGGTGAGGGAATCAAGGGTTATTTTCAGTTAACAAACACGTTGCTCCACTCTTTGGCTATTCCAGAGTCTGAAATTGCAGCAAGGTTTAGGGGAAGTTTTGCCAAGTACAGGGTGGACCTCGTACTTGGCAAAACCTATCAAATCCCATAAAAGCTGATATAGAACGGACTTGGCCATGATAACACAATCTGTGTAGTTGGCCTTTGTGATTTGTCAATGAACTTCCATGCCATTTAAACTCCGGGCAGTGGTGATATTTAACTTTGGGTGTTTATGGTCCTACGGGTTCCATTAATGTAAGCACACCCCGCTGGCTGCAGAGTGAATGTGGGAGGGTTTGCAAGGAGGGGTAATTAGATTATTTTCTTTCTAGACAAGAGTGGTCTCACTCAGTAGTGAAGGTAATGGTTGCTCGGAGCTGAGCTGTATCTCCACAGGAATGAGGGCTGTGGTACATCTTTTAAGGAAGAAGGACCTTGGAAAAGCATCTTCAGGATGTGCTTGCTGCAAAGCAAAAATACAGCCTGGTGGTGGAGAGGATGATGCTGGCCTCCTTGACTTTTCAGACGAGACCAGTGGAAAAGGCTGAGACAAAGCTTTAGGAGCCAGAGGCCTGGAACAGAGTCTGGGGACTAGACAGTGGGTGTCCTTGGAGGAAGGCTGCTCAGTGTCTTTACTGGTCATGCTCTGAATCAAGCTTGGCAGGAGTCTCTGAACACTGTGTGTGCTGACCCCTGTCAGAAGTCTCCTACATCTCACATCCAGGGTGCCCAATGTCCTGGTCTAACCAGGACTGTTCAGGTTTTAACACCAGAAGTCCCATGCCTGAGGAAACGCCTCAGTTTTGGGAAAACCCTGCTACATTGCACTATCTCACTAATGCCCTTGACATTCTTGGGAGACATATACTAGTAAACCATTTGGAGATTTTCAGGGGGTTGATTAGATAATTAATAACCTACAGTTGGGGGGGGGGATTATCTTATTTATGCCTTGATCTGTTTCCTCTAAGTGAATTGCCACTGTGAGTGTGGCATATGAACGCTTTCATGTATGTGGGTGCAGGTGTGTGTATGTGTATGTATGCGTGTACGTGTGAAAGCTGGAGTTGGCTTTGAAGGTTGGGCACAGGTCAATTTGAGTGAAGATTATTGCCAAGGGTTGAACGTAGGGGCTTCCTTACTCTCTTTCTGGAGACATGGCCACCATTGTTATTTCCAGTTAATTTTGTGATTCTTCTGACTGTTGTATCCTTTCAGAGCTTTTGTTTGACACCCATCTCTAAAATCAGTTCCATATTATTTTAGGGTTAGGTCTTTGATAGGTTGTAATCCATCATCAATTTACTAGTTGGAAACTTCTGCCATCACTGTTCCTCACCCCTATACACACAGACGGTTTCCTTTCCTCGAGACAGTTGAGTGACCTTCTGGTGTGACCTTCCTTTGATGATAGTGATGGACACGTTGCTATAAGGAATCAGCTTCTGGAACAAGACATGAGCAGTCAATGAGAGTCCTTTGCTGGGTGGGTTGGGACTTAGTGCCTGTTCATCCTCCCCACAGTGGCTTTAGTAACCACGGTTGACTCCTATGCCCTTGCTGTTTTTTGAACTGCACAGAAGGGGCTCAGATCACGGGTGCACAATTGGTCAGGGTTCCCGTCCCTCACTTTGTATCTCTCAGACTTATGGAGGACCTTATAGCAAAGATAGGGTCCAACATATTTCTGCATATTCTTCTTGCTAAAGCAGGAAAGTTGATTTGCACTCTTTAGAAAGCTCTTCTCCAGGAAAGGTGGAAAGATGCAAGGCTGATTGGTTACATTTCAGCACTGAGTTGACATGAATATGATATTTAATCATCCAAACGACTGGCTACCGTGTGGAAGACTCTGCTATCGGCTATGGGGGAAGCAAGCATTGTAAAGGTTGTCTTCTATGTGCTTTCTCCTTGTAAGCCTAATCCTTAACACTCTGTAGCTTTGTGCTTTTACTCTATTCATTCTTTCTCCATACAAAGAATATTCCAGAAGCCTTGAAAAACAATACAGACCATTACTATAGACTTTCTTAAAGGGGAAGTGAAGGAGTTTTAGAGTCCATAGAAGCTTTCTGAATCCTCTTTGAACAGCTTTCCTCTCCCCCGTGTTTTTGTTCACAGCTGAAACGCTCCCTCCTCTTGCTGTGATGCCCACTTAGCTACCTGTCTTCATTCCTGCTCCCTCCTCTGCCCCCTTCCCCGAAGCCTGCTCTCTCCCAAACTTCCCAGCTGCCCAAGTCCTGGGGAGGTGGATCTGGTCCTATCTCTGGTGGCTTTCCTTTTGGAGAATTAGCACATTACCTGGGTTCTACCTCTCAAAGAACCCAAGAGGTAACTCAGCACTGAAACCTGTGAGCAAGAAGCCTCTCTCCTTTTGAAAAGGAGTCAGGCAGGAAGAGGTGTTGTACCACACACTAATACTCTCTCTCTCTCTCTCTCTCTCTCTCTCTCTCTCTCTCACACACACACACACACACACACACACACCCCTTGAAGATATCTGAGTCACACCTTAATGTATGCAGTTACCCAAAGAATACAAGAAAACATTAACTGGGAATTTCTCTTTTGGCTCCAGGAGTTTGAAGCCTATGTAAATGCCTCTGGAGAACATGGAATTGTGGTTTTCTCTTTGGGCTCAATGGTCTCGGATATTCCAGAGAAGAAAGCCATGGAAATTGCTGATGCTTTGGGCAAAATACCTCAGACAGTAAGGAGATGCTAAACTTTTCTATCTTCATAAGAGCTGTAACCCCAGGCCTCCAGTTCTGAATTAATTCTCTGAGTTGGACTTTAGACTTGGGTTTCCCCTGCCACTTCCCAATTGTGAATCCCAAGTTCTTCTTTTTTGCAATTCCACTCTTAACTACTCTGTTAAACTATGGTCCACTTCACTTGGACGTCTCATTTTCTCTAAGAGACTCAAGGAGAATCTATTTTAAAAATAAAATAAATAGGATATTGTTTCTTCATATTAAATAAGAATATTTCTCCAAAAAGCTTTTAGTTAGGACAACGGTGTATAATTATAGTTCTGCATCCACTCATTTATTAAGTAGACTGTCCCGTGGAGTGCAGAAAAGTACAAAAATCATAAATATATAGCTTAATGAATTTTCACAAATTCTTATTTACTACCTCCCTCATCCCCCCCCCCCCCCCCTCCGGCAGTCATGCTCTTTCTGAAGACTCTACTTTCTAGCTACTATAGCAGTCTTTATAAAAAAATCATACTCTGGTCTTTAAACCCTCTTCTTGTCTGTAAGGTGCTGTGGCGGTACACTGGGACTCGACCATCGAATCTTGCGAAGAATACAATCCTGGTCAAGTGGCTGCCCCAAAATGATCTGCTCGGTATGTGGAGAGGATTTGATGTGTAGGTCAAACCAAAGTTAAATTAAGAAAGTGGCTTAGGCTCGGCCATTCTAAGGGATTATTTAGCTGGAAAATGTTATGGCCACCATATTCCACACTGCTTTTTACCCAGCAGGGCATCTCAGCCACATTCTCTTCTGCAAACTTCTATAAGGGACACTGCGGACAGCACTGAGTGCTTTCACAACCTAGTGATGCCAGAATGTGACACTCAGAGACTTGACCACTGGCATCCTTCCCTCTTTGCTTCCCAGGTCACCCGAAGACTCGTGCCTTTATCACACATTCTGGCTCCCATGGTATCTATGAAGGAATATGCAACGGCGTTCCGATGGTGATGCTGCCCCTGTTCGGCGATCAGATGGACAATGCAAAGCGCATGGAGACCCGGGGAGCAGGAGTGTCCTTGAACGTCCTGGAAATGACTTCTGAAGATTTAGAAAATGCCCTCAAAACTGTCATCAATGACAAGAGGTAAGAGAGAAGGTACAGAGGACTACTGCTTGTGTTTTGCCCTTCCATTCACAGTAATTATTCAAACAAATACATGAAAATCTATTTATAAGTAAGGTCATTTGGGATTATTATTCATTTTATAAAAGCATGATTGATTCCTATAGAATCATGGGAATGATTTTAAATATTATTTTCTCTCATAAATTTAAAACTTAATTTAAAAAATAATGTCACCATAATAGATGCCTGATCTATAAGTTCCTTCAGAGAGAGAAATATTCCATTAAGGAAGCATAGTGTCCATAAAATAAAAACAAACCAGGTGCTTCAAAGTACAGCTTTTCCCAGCACTGAAATCTGTGTGAAATTTTGTCCATGGGGATTTATAAATGGGGGCTCATGTGAAATCACTTATAATAAAAGGCAAATAATAAAAAATGAAGACACGTTTGCTCAAATGTGGCTGAAGATGATTCAAAAGGCAAAAGCCATCAGATCAAATAGTCTCTACATGAAATTTATTGTACGGCTGTCAAGCTCCCTAGTAATAGGCTGAGTAAAACATTATGGAAATTATTGATGCCTAGAGGTAGATTTCATCCAACAGTTAACAATGTGTGTGCAACTACATTTCTGCATGTGTGAATGCATGCATGTGTGTGTGTGTGTGCATGCCTGCCTATGAGAGTGTCAAGAGCTTTCACCTGTAATTGCTTCATTTCAGGAAAGACATCAGGCAAGAGGACAGATGTGAAACCTGGGAGTGTGTTCAGATAGGAGGATATAGGACACACACACTGAGCCTGGACAAGGGAAAAAGGCGGGGAGATGATAGCGCTCATGTGCGTGAGGTAGAGATAGAGAGAGAGAGAGAGAGTAATGCCAGCAGATAAAAAAGAAACACTCACAGAACCCCAGGGCAAAGTGCCCAGTGTGGTGGGTGACAAACTACCCAGAGTATTGTGGTTGGCATCCCTTCATTATATTTTGCTGCTTCTGGAAGCCTGGCTTGTCAGGGTTACACCGTGCTACTCACACATCAGTACAATTAAGACCCAACTTCTCTCCACGTGCTCATGAAATTTATTTTCTATGTTCACACTAGTAGTATTATTTTGATCTTTTGTTCAGTGGTATAGATACCTACTTGAAACCTAAAAATGTCTTGGTAGAAGTTCTTTAGTACATTATTGCTTTTTCAAAACACTAATCCATCTCAAGTTATTAATAATCTTTTTCTATTCATTGTTGAGCCATCTATCTGGTTGTGAATCTCCATACTTCCAACACTCTAAGCTTAGAGGGTACCTACATGATATAAAAAAAAATTGGAAAAAGCTTAAAGAGAAGATTATGCAACCAGGCCATAACAGGTGCTCAATAAATATTGAATGAATTAATGAAAGTCCAAGGAAATCTGTCCTGCTTAAGAGAAATTTTATATACAAGAAAGATGTTTAACTGAACTATGGCACAATATTAATAGTACATTATTAGAGGCCCGGTGCTCGAAATTCATGCAAGGGGGTGGTGGGGGAGTCCCCTCAGCCCAGCCTGCACCCTCTCAAATCCGGGACCCCTCAGGGGATGTCCGACTGCCTGTTTAGGCCTGATAGGGCCTAAACTGGTAGTTGGACATCCCTCTCACAATCCAGAACCACTGGCTCCTAAATGCTTACCTGCCCGCCTGCCTGATTGCCCCTAACTGCTCCCTCCTGCTGGCCTGGTCACCCCCAACTGCCCCCCTCGCTGGCCTGGTCACCCCCAACTGCCACCCCTGCCGGCCTGGTCGCCCCTTACTGCACCCTCCACCGGCCTGGTCGCCCCTTACTGCACCCTGCTGGCCTGGTCACCCCCAACTGTCCCCCCAACAGCCTTGTCACCCCATGCAGCCCACTGCTTAGTCATTTGATCGTCCCTCACTAATCCTCCTGCTAGCCTTGTTGCCCCACACAGCCTGCTGCTCAGTTGTCTGGTCATCCCTAACTAACCCCCCTGCCAGCCTGGTCACCCCACGCAGTATGTTCGGTCATCCGTTTGGTTGTTTCGGTTGCGATGGTCGCTTAGGCTTTTATATATAGAGATAGTAATATATCCAAATAAAATGACAGACACGATTAAGGACAGCAATGATCATAATTGTTTCTGAATAGAAGTGCTTTTTTATCTATCCTCTCTTTTTTTCCTTCCCTTTTTCTTTTGCTTCCTTTCCTTTTCTTCCTCCTCTTCCTCTTCCTTCTCTTTTTTCTCCTGGTGCATGTATACTAAGCATTGAAATCTCTAACCCATTTTGGATTTGGATGTTCTGATTCAGCTATCAACACTGTGCCAAATACACAGGAATCCATTTTGCTTTAACAGGCTGCATAGACACAACCTCATGCAAAATTTAGATCAATTAGGTTGACAGTATACCATTGTCTTGGAGATGGCACTTAAAAATGGCTTTTACTTTGGCTAGATGTGATTATTTACACATTTGAACAAGAAATCATTCATAATTTCTGACATGACCTTTTTTCTTTATTCCTTTATCTTACTATAAACAACATATAATTAATTTCCTACAAAAATATCACCAAAAAGAAAAGAAGAAAAGTAACATGCAGGTTTCAAACAATTTAAAATTGTAATTTTGGCTTCCAGTACCCTTCTCTTCTCCTCTCTTCTCTTCTCCCTCCATCCCTCCCTCCCTCCTTCTCTCTCTCTTACCCCACCTCTCTTTTTTTCTCTCTTTCAATAAAGAATATTGTGTGTGTGTGTGTGTGTGTGTGTGTGTGTGTGTTTGCTATTTATAATAGAGATACATTTTCTCTACCAAGTTTGGAAAAACCAGGTAGCGCTTCTCACTGGAAGCAAGCATGCAAGCATAAAGGGAGGTTAGTTCACTGCCTTCGATGTTCCAGGCATTAACCTAACTGTCTTTGTGTTTAGCTACAAGGAAAACATCATGCGCCTCTCCAGCCTCCACAAGGACCGCCCCATTGAGCCACTGGACCTGGCTGTGTTCTGGGTGGAGTTCGTGATGAGGCACAAGGGAGCCCCACATCTGCGCCCTGCGGCCCACCTCCTCACCTGGTACCAGTACCATTCTCTGGACGTGATTGGCTTCCTCTTGGCCATTGTGCTGGGAGTTGCCTTTGTTGTCTATAAATGCTGTGCCTTCGGCTGCCACAAATGCTTTGGGAAGAAAAAGCGAGTTAAGAAATCTAACAAATCCAAGGCACACTGAGAAATGGGTGAAAAATGAGGTGATCCAAATTTGCAGTCAGTGTTAAATGCATGTTATGCTCATTGAAGAAATACTTTACTGTAAGTTAGACACCACAGAGTGTTTTTTTTTTAATAAAAATAATTTAATTGCTAGTCACACCGGTAGTTAGAAATATTGGAAAATGTTTCAGCCCCCTTCAATACCTTTAATCTGGACTATATTTGCTACCTTTCAAAGGACTTGCCAAGGGGGCTGCAAGGTCCCTCCTTCACTCTGCATTACTTTTCTTACTCAGAAATGGCGTCTGTTTGGGAACCACCGCTGTCCCCGCCTCAGCTGACAGTTCTAACATCATCTGGCTTCTATAGACTGTTGTGATCAATTCCTTCAGTAATAATGGCAGGTCCTAATTTATTCCTATACTTCACAGATATCACTTTGCATCTTTAAAGAAGGAAACAGTTATTCCTTTAAAGCCTAGTGCCTTGTACTTGAATGAATGAATGACACAGAGCCCTTGGAGAACAAAGTATGATTTCTTTCTTTGGGGGAAAAGAGTGATGTATGAAATTGATGGGTAATGTGTTTGAAAGGACAACCATTGCTTGTGCCAAATGGATCCGAATTTGATAAAAGCCCAAAGTGTAATGTCTGGCTAGTATATTTTTCTCGGATGTATGTTTCCCACAACTAAAAACATATCAATAAATTTATATAAATTTTATTTCTTAGATATTCTTCTTTTCATTGGTGTTGCTTTTATTTATTGTTAAATTACATGTTCCAATTACAAAAGTAATGTATGAAAGTGGCAGAAAATTTGAAAAATGCAGAGTTGTACCCATACACACACAAGAAAATAAAAATTGCCTGAGATCCTCAGAAATAATCACAGTTGCTATTTTGGCAAGTGCACATAAAATATCACAGCTATGCCCTATATTGGCAGTGTTGTTTAGCATTCTTTCTCCACTTCACACTATCACAAACTTTCTCCCAGGTCTTATAGAAACATTTCGTTTGTATTTAGTGGCTAAGGACTATTCTATTGCATAGATATACAAGGATGTATGTAACCACAACTACTGCGTGGATCCACTTTTATTAAAAAAAAAAAAAAGCTAAGTCTTAGCCCATATTCCTGACTATTTCCGTGGGAAAAAGCTTTACAACGTACCAATGGTTGTCTCATTTTGGGTTTCTCTGCAGTGATGATTCAGGTCAAGTATTTTCTTTAGGAATTGAAGGTGCGTGGGCAGTGGGATGGGGTGTGATGGCCACCAAGAAGCTGGCTCTCCTGTGGGTGACAGAGCTTGAATACCCCTGGTGGATGCTGGGAGCTAGCACACAAAATGCACCCATCTTATCCTGGGGAGAAGCAAGGCCCTTGGGTATCTGAACACTTGCCTTGCCAGTGATCAGCTGCTCACAACTGGTTACTAATTTCCTGCACTTCAGTCAGCATGGCAGCTCTGGAAGGCAGAGAGCCCCCAGGGAGGGAAATGCTGTGTGGTATGGGAGGGGGTTTGTGCACTAAAGAGAGAAGAACACAGGACATTGGGTGGGGCACTGCTGCTTCTCATTGCAAGTGGTTTGAAATATTCTCAAATTGCACCCTGAGATGGTGTGAGAAAGCTAGGTTCCCACACCTCTGCAACAGAAAGTAATATCTTGCCAAAAACAACAACAACAAAACATCATCAGTTTGTTAAGAGAAATGTGGGATCTTGATTTAAATTTGCTCCCATTTTCTCATTACTATGAAAAGTTGAATTTTTTACAAGCTTATGAGCCATTTGTATTTCTGTTTTATTCCTTTGCCTATTTTCCTCTGGGGGTATTACCCTGAGGTATTACCCTGGCTAAGAGAGCTTACTGCCTAATGAGAATATTCTCTGCCATGTACCGGAAGTATTTTCTCCATTTAATTTTATTTTGCCTTTAATTTTTTTTCACACCTCTGCTTGTTGCTTTGTGTTATTTGCAAACGTTTTAAACATATAAGCTTCAAGTTGGAGCTGGGTGTCACAGGGATCCCCAGGCTGCTTTTGGAACACAAGCTCTTCACACCAGCTCCCTCCCCACATCTAAGGACCCTGTGGTGACCCTTGAATTGGATCCGCCCTCTTTCTAGGCCCTTTGGGTCCACCCAGTGACCATCTCCTGGGCAAGGTGCCCATGTTCCATGCCCCCTTGACTCTCTCAGGGACCCTGAGCTGCACTGACCTCTCACGGGCTCCTCTGCACCTTCATGTTTCTAGTCCCACAAGTAAGAGAACGCAACTCTAGACACCTTAAGTAAGTAGGGGGGTCTTTTTGTAAGGAGATGGGGTTCCTAAGGACTCAGGCTCATGGCCAAGCGTCCAAAAGAGCTGGGATGATTGGAGCCTCTCTTATCTCCTTCTGTCCCTGCATGTTCTGAGTGACAGCTGTGTTCTTCCCCATTCTCTTGTCCTATTCTGCTCCTTTGTCCCCACCTCATTCACAGGGATTGCTCTTCCTTGAGGACAGGGACATTCTTGCTGCCATTCAGAGTCTAGACCACAGGAAGGTGGGGCCTTTGCATCCTCTTCTGATACTCCTCCACATTCAAGTGGCGCCACTGCCCTATCCACTTGATCACTTGCAACTGTTCACCTGGCCCTTCCCCCTTGCTGACTTGACCACTTCCAGCTGGTCACCTGGGCCCCACCCCTTTTTGCCCAGACCCTGCCCCATTGTTCACCTGACCACTCAGCCACCTTGGCCTGCCTGCTCTGCTCCTCATGCAGAGGGGTGGACTTCCCAATCTCTGGAAGTTGGGTTAAGTGCCTAACACCCATAGCCCCAGATCAACTTCTGCTCACAGACTGCCTCCTACCCTGTGGGGAGGGGCCCAAGAAGGGGGATTCCAGCCACCATTAAGACAGCCATAGGGATTTCTGAGGCTAGGGTTCCCCCATTGTCCCCACCATGGAGGCATCTCACACTGGAGTGTCCTGCAACACTTACAACCTGCCTGTGGGCTTTGAAACTAGAGAAGAGCTGTGTTAAGCCCCTGAAAACCAGTTCCATTCTGGGAGCACTGTCCTGCCCCCTCCAGAGTCACTGACTGGTGGCCGGGCCCTGAGGGCCAGCTTTCTGCTTCATTCACAGTGAATGACCTGCCTTGAGGAAAGGGACCTGTTGCTGCCATCCAGAGATGGACCAAAGGAAGGTGGGGCGTTTGTGACCTCTTGTGGTGCTCCTCAGCATTCATGTGGCCCCGCCGCCCTAACCACTTGATCACTTCCAGCTGTTGACCTGGCCCCACTCCCTCATTTACATCACCACTTCTGGTTGTACACCTGGCCCTTGTTCACTTGACCACTTCTGGCTGCTCACCTGACCCCTCCCCCTTGTTCCTGAGACCTCGCCCTATTGTTCACCTGACCACTGAGCCACACTGGCCTGACTGCTTTGCTTCTCATGCAGAGGAGTGGACTTCCCAATCTCTGGATGTTCTGTTAAGTGCCTATCACTCACAGCCCCTGATCATCTTTTGCTCACAAGCTGCCTCTGACCCAGCAGGGAGTGCTGCAAGAGGGGAGATACCAGCCCCCCTTTAATTCAGCCATGGGTGTCTCTGAGGCTAGGGACCCTCCATTGTCCCCACTATGGAGGCATCTCACACTGGAGTGTCCTTCCACCTGACAGCCGTGCCTGTGGGCTTTGAATTCAGGGCAAGAGCTGTGTTAAGCCCCTGAAAACCAGTTCCATTCTGGGAGCACTGTCCTACCCCTTCTAGTGTCACTTACTGTTCACTAGCTTTCTGCTTCATTCACAGGGATCACCCTTCTTGAGGAAAGGTACCTTCTTGGTGACTCTTAGATTTGGACCAAAGGAAGGTGGGGCCTCTGTGACCCCTTGTGACCCTCCTCAGCATTCACGTGGCCCCACTGCCCTAACCATTTGTCCACTTCTATCTGTTGACCTGGCCCCACTCCCTTGTTCACATCAACACTTCAGGCTGTTTACCTGCATTCTACCTCTTGTTTCTGAGACTCCGCCCCCTTGTTTACCTTACCAGTCAGGCACACTGTCCTGGCTGCTTTGCTCCTCACGCAAGAGGAGTGGACTTCCCAATCTCTGGAAGTTTGTAAGTGTCTAACACCTACAGCCCCAGATCACCTTCTGTTCACAGGCTGCCACCTACCCAGCATGGAGGGCCGTCAGAAGGGGGACGCCAACCCCCCTTTAAAACAGTCATGGGGGTCTCTGAGGCTAGGTGCTCCCCATCGTCCCCAGCATGGAGGCATCTCACACTGGAGTGTCCTGCAACCCTGACAGCCCTGCCTGTGGGCTTTGAAATCAGGGCAAGAGCTGTGTTAAGCCCCTGAAATCCATTCCATTCCGGGAGTACTGCCCTTTCCCTTCCAGAATCACTTACTACTCACCAGGCCCTAAGGGCCAGCTTTCTGATCCCTTAACTCCAAGATCCTACAGGACACTGACTGGGTTCTCTCTTGCCCAGAGTTCTGAATTCCTGGGTAAGAGAATGTGATTACTCCAGCTAGACCAGGTGTCCATTCCTTTTCTAATCAGGAGTGTTGGTGGAGGGATTACAGAGGGAAACCATGACCACCAGGAGCCCGTAACTGTGAATCAAAGGGTCATAGAAGAGGGAAACTTGTCTCTGGAGAGGTGCCACCAAATGTGTCCACTACATAGGCACATTTTCCGCACTTTCTGCCTTTGCCCTTTTTATACCTTTAAGCTCACAGATTTCTACAATGTTTTCTTATTTTCATGTTAGTTCCCAAAGAAATGGAGCTGGGAAGCTCTGCAGCTTGAAAGCACAAGAGTGGCTGATTTTATGAATGGATTGCATGTGAGTCAAATATTCCTGTCACGATTTGACAAATAAAAAGTATTTTCACTTTGGAAAACCAAGCAGAGTCCACATCTTTCTCCTTGATCTCATTGTCTTTGTGTTCTCTCTAGATAATGTATTCAGGGGCATCTCATTTTTTTTCTGTGCTTACACACTCACCACGTGTGTAAGAAAAAATGGTCCTTATTCACCACTCCCACTAGCCATGTCCTTCACAATGTAACTTTGAAGCTCTTCTTGTTAAGAGGAGAGATCTATTACCCTAGCCCTTGCATCTGGGCTGGCCTGTGACCTGCATTGATTGATAGAATATGGCAGAGGTGATGGTGCCATTTCTAAGTCCAGGCTTCAAGAGGCCTTCATGTTTCTGCTCACTCTCCTGGAAGCCCACCTAGCTGCTATGAGACACAACTATCCCAATCACTTCAGCCAATAGCTAGCCAACTGCCAGATCCCTGTGTGTGAGGCCATCCTAGACCAGCCAGCCTTCACTTAACCCAGTGGTCGGCAAACTCATTAGTCAACAGAGCCAAATATCAACAGTACAACGATTGAAATTTCTTTTGAGAGCCAAATTTTTTAAACTTAAACTATATAGGTAGGTACATTGTTATTAACTTAATTAGGGTACTCCTTCAATCGCACTGTATGTGCGCGCCCGCACGTGGTATTTTGTGGAAGAGCCACACTCAAGGGGCCAAAGAGCTGCATGTGGCTCGCGAGCCGCGGTTTGCCGACCACTGACTTAACCCACTGGCTACTGCAGATGCATGAGTGACTTCAGTTGTGCTTGGCTGGACAAGGCGCAGATCAACAGAACCACCCAGCTCACCACCTATAGACTTGCAAACACTAATAAGTGGTTTTGAAGAGTCTTGTTACACAGCAGTGGCTGATACATTCACTTTCAACTCTAAATTCATGACATTTTATGTGTTGTGTCTTAGACTCTCAGAGGACAAAGGTATATCCACCACAGAATGGGGAGCCTGGCTTAACTGCTGTGGAATTGCAACCATGTCACTTGAGTAATCGATGGAAGAGAAAAGAAGGCTTAGAGGGGAGTGGGAGGAGGTAGGACAGAGGGGTCTGTGAAAGATGGGGCTTGTGATAATTGTCTCCTTGTGTCTATTTCATATTAGTCAATATTGTTCTGAAGGGCAGACCAAGGAACAATGCATACTTTTTATGGGAAGATGTGCTTGGCACTATAGAGAGGAAGCTCATCTTCTAACCACCCAGAGTCAATGAAGTAGAAATGGGTTAATGAGGGTAATGAGCTTCCTGGGATCAGAGGTGTTCAAGCAGAGGCTGAAGAACTCACTCCCTCTTGGCAGGGCGGGCAAACATTGAGTGTAATTGAGCACCAAGGCCCAGGTGGCTGTGAGTCTTATTCTGTTGCCCTGTAATGCATGTAAGGCTTCTGAGGCCAATATTTCATTCTGAGGCCAATATTTCATTGCTCAAACTGGTGATCTGGACTCTCTCACAGCTGCAAGTGGCAGGGAAATCCTTTGGGCCCCACTTTTGGTTTAAGGACACAAGGTCCCTGCCTTCCTTGAGGTTCTTTATCTTCTAAGTATTCTGCCAGTGGAAACCCACTTCCTCATCCTGCAAGTCACCCAATCCTCAGGGAGCAGTCCTCTTCCCAAGACTTTCTGTCACCCTCCCCTCCTCCAGCTGCCCCGACCACACCTCTCCACCCTGGGGCTCTATGACAGTATCCCCAAGTGACTAGGTTGTGAAGCACCTTCCTCCCACCATTTTCCTCTCCCAAACAGGCTACCGTACTTCACCAGACATGTGGGTAATGTTTAAGAAATGTTTAAACAGCATGATGTGGGGGTTTTCTCACAGGATCTGTGCACTCTTCAAAGTCCTCAGTTGACAGAGACTCAGGGAGGCAGTTGGAGTTCAAAGTTCTAACGGTGATGATTCTAATGAAGCCCTCCACCCGCCAGGAGACCTGGTCCTCATCTGTGTTACCACTGAGGAGCCCAACTGTCTCCCGTTTTGACAACTGATCCTGCCATAGTCCAAGTCACCATTGATGTATATTAAGCAAAGAACAGAGCTTCTTCTTGCGTTGTATTTTTGTTCCATCTTGGAGAGAGTTTGGAGCAAAGGTCAGTACTGAGGTCCCAGAGTAGGTCTTTAAAAGATTCCCTAGAGGAAAGGGCACAGGATGGTGATGGGCCTTGGGATGGAGTTTGAGACTGAGGAACTTGGGAACAGGAGGAGAAAGGACCTGGGAGTTTTGAATCTTTCATCTTGACATCTGTGTTGATGTTTGTCAACTCTTAAGAAGCTGCCAATGTGAGAGCCTTTGGAAGAACTGTGAAACTTGCTGAGGTGGATTTCTAATTCATCTTTCATTTTCAGTGCCTAGAAAACAGGGAGGAAGGCCTGCTTAATCAAGTATATTATTTATTTCTGTGTAACACATTATCATAAACTTAGTGGCTTAAAACAACACCCATTTATTATTTCATAGTTTCTGTGGGTCAAAGCCTGGGCATGTCTTAGCCAAGTCTTTTGCTCTGGGGTCTCACAGGCTGCACTCAAGGTGTCAGATGCCTGCATGCTCTACAAGCTCATGTGGTTGCTAGCAGAATCCAGGTCCTTGTGGTTGTAGGACTGAGGCTCTCAGTTCCTTGCCACATGGCCTCCTCCATTGGCAGTTCACATCATGGCTGTTACCCTTCAAGGCTGGCAGGAGAATTTCTTTCTCCAATCTGCTAAGACTGATATGATGTAATGTGATCATGAGAGTGGCTTCCCATCATTTTTGTCAGACTCTATTGTTTAGAAACAAATCCTGGAGCCTGCCCACCCTCAAGGGGGAGGGATTATACAGGGTGTGACTCACTAGAGGTCATCTTAGACTGTGTCAACACACCAAGTATTTTAAAAATCTTTTTTATGTCAAAAGAGCCTGAGAAAGAGATGGCAGGATCAGCAATAGACTCAAACGAGGACCTGTCAGAAGAAACAGAGGATCTGGAACCTCTGGAACCAGATGATGGTGGTAAGAAAGTCACCCACATCCTTGCATTCCTGTCTGATCTTGGCCACTAACTCCTTGAGGGCAAGTCCTAGCTGAGGTCTAAGTATCTCCATCCACTCGGTGGATAGGAAGGTCCCTGCCCAATCACACCACAGGTGCAGCTAAGGCTGTGCAGGTGTTGGGGAGGCTGGGGCACAGGGAGTACCTTTTGTAATGGTCACCTCAGAACCAATCCTGTGCCATCTCTGTCTCAGGGACTTTCCAACAAGTCACAAACCTCCTCAACATCATAGACAGCGAATCAAAGATGGACGCTGCTGGGGCAGGTCCTGACATGCGGAAGACGCTGGCCTCGGTGATAATCACGGAGAAGGCCACCACCAAGCCCTGTATGGTGATGAACGCTCTCATCCGCTGCCTACAGGTGCCAGAGGTAGGGCCTCCTGCGCCCTCAGCCGCTCCTCTGAGCCCAGCCACGGCGGCTGCTCGTGCGTCCATCTACCACTCAGCACACGTACTGACTGTCAAAGGTGCAGGGCTAGGTGCCGGGGTATGGAAATGGGCTGGACTGTGAAGTTCTAGGTTCTTGAGGACCTAGTGGAGACTGTGGCTATGTCAATTTTTAAAAGCTCTTCCATATTCTGACACAGTGGGGTTGGGAGCCATCATTCTAGAGCCGGAGCAAAGCTGGTGGATATGGGAGAGCAAAGACACAGCAGACCCAGAGCGAAGGGATGCTGGGCCGGTTAGCTTCTATCCCCATGGAGCCATACCATTGCCTAGACAGTCCAAGATAAAGGCACGGAGAACCCCCAAGTGGCTGGCAGGCAGCACCACACACTGGAAGGCCACTGAGTGCCTGCTTTATGCCAGTTTCCAAGTTTTGAACAGTTTTTCTCTTGTGCCCATAAATATTCTCCAGGGATTAATCTTGATCGCAGGAAAGACTGCTCTTATTACAATTTGCCTGGCTGTTTATGTAGGTTCATCAAGAGTGCTAAGTATAAATATAGGCCTTCTAGAGTACACTTTGAAAACCCAACGCAATTATTCTCAACAAATGGGGTGCAATACTGCCCCCAAATGTGTAAAACTGGTTCTTGGAGGGAAGCGGAGAAAATCTTACTTTTTTATATATAAAGCACAGACCTGTATACAGCCCATAAACAGGTACAGACTATATGTGTGGTATTAAGGTTTCGTGAGGGCTGATTAGGGAAGAAATGTCTAAGAAGACTCCTTAGGAAGTAATAAGGACCAGTTGTGAATCCCTGATCTCGAGCCTTGTGGTACTGAACAGCAATGGCCACAAGGAATCTCTGGTTGGTGTTTTGCTAGCCTCTCTGACTCACTAAACCAAGACTAGAAAAATAAGACCAACACTCTCTATATCGGATTTCACTAGTAGAACATATAAATTTGGGTGAATTCCTCTCTTCTTGAGGTTCCCAAATTTGCTAAGATGTCTGGACTATTGGAAAGTGGTCTTCTTACTGTCTGGGGGAGGAAGCGTTTTCCCAGAGGACTCTGCAGGCAATGGCCCATAAACAGAGTCATCCCTCATTTCTTGAGAGTGGCTCACCATACCTGAATAAATCAGAGTCATTCTCAAATTCGGCTCCCTGGGTGTGGTCTGGGTTACAACCTCTTCGTGCAATCCTATAATTTATAACAGTGATAAGTGCTGTCCAGGAATCAAAATAGAGACAGAGGAATATTCCCTGATCTGGAGCGCTCCCTCACTAGGGCAAAGGGCAGAGCAAACCCAACTTCTTGGACTCTCAGTTGGGTCAGTGCCAAGTCTTGAGGATCTGGTGTGCTGACATCTGCCTTACTGAGCACGCCAGACTGAACACGGAAGAGGGAACCATTTGCAGGCCACAGTGATGTGGCCAGTTGGAGGAGTTCGATGGAGGAGGGAAGGGCAGATGATGGAGATGGATGAGTAGGGGTCTGAGGCTTGGGATTTTCCTGCCCGCCATGCTTGTTCTCCAGATCTCCACCCAGCGGAAAGTCAACATTTACAACATCCTGCAGGAGATCATTCAGCAGGAGGGGGAGCTGGAGGAGCAGTGTGTCCACAGGCTGGTCACCATTGCCTCCAAGGAGATGCAGGAGATCCTGGAGGTAGTGGAACTCTGGGCTCCATTGGTATCCTGTGTCTCTGCCAACCTAGGGTGGGGCTGTTGGTGGGCATGGCCTGTGACAACCAAGGCCCTTGTCCAACCACCTCATAGGGCAAGAACAGGCTGAGCCCAAGGGGGCCCAGCAGGGCTGGAGAAAGCATGGGACTGGAGGGTTTTATGAGGATCCAGCTGGTGGTCACACCACATGTCCCTCTCCGGTCCCCTCAGGTGGAGGGTTACATGAAGGCAGAGGTGGCCAGTGACACCCTGGTAGCTTTGTCCCGGAACCATTTCAGTGTGGTCATGTATGAGATGCAGCACCGTCTCAAGCCCCTTGACCTCACAGACGAGTTTGTCATCATCACCCTGGCGAAGCTGGCCAACGGCAATGGTAGGGTGTGGGGGCTCTCAGCCCAGTTCCTGGCCCCTTTGGGCTGGCCCAGCGCTTCCTCCTAGTCTCTGCCCCCCGCCCCCCCCCCATTTCTCTCTTTTCTTCTCTTTTTCTGGAATTCCTTCTTTTCATCTCCATGGGTCTCTCAGCTGTTCAGATTCTTTCTGTGTGTCTCTGCCTCACATTTTGGTCTGTATTTTCCCATCCTTCCATCTCCTCCAAATCTCTCTCTCCTCTTCATCTGAGACTCTGTTCTTCTCTGTCTTCTCATCTCCCTCTCTCATTTTATTTCACTTCTCTCTCATTCCATTTCCCTTCATTCCACAAAAGAGGTACTGAGTCCACGCAGGCATTGCAGTGGGTGCTGGGCCACAACAGGGAATAAAACATGCACAGTCTCTACCCTCATGAAGGACCATAAACAAGTAAACAAGAAAATAAGCAATCATAATAAGAGGTGAGGGTGTGAAGAGGACAACCAGGTGGCTGCTTGAAATCAGGATGAGGGAGAGGACTTCATCTCTGTAGGGTCCTCATTGAGGCAGTTATATTTCAGCTGTGACCTAAAGGATGAGATGATAATATCTGTGTGAAGAACCGGATGCACTAAGAGAACATCATTTGCAAAGGTCCTGAGGCAGGAAAAAGCTTGGCTTCTCTGAAGAGCTAAGAGGTCAGTGTGTCTGGAGTTTGAGAGCCAAGGAGATGGTGTAAGATGAGGTTGGAAAGTTAGGCAGGCCGAGTGGGTAAAGAGTCTGGATTGTATTTAAGGGCACTAGAAAGCTACTGAGGGATTTCAAGGCTGCAGAATTGCCTGATGAAACTTAGCTGTTGTGTGGATGGAGACGGGAGATGTGTGAAGGTGTGGTGATGGTGGCTTGGGTTGGAGTGCATTTGGTGAGCAGTGAACAGATTGAAGGTATGGATGGGGCTTGGGCATGAAATTATAAGTTGTGTGTAGGAGGCAAAGAGAAAGCAAGAATGACTCCCACATTTCAGGTTTGAGTAATAGGGTATATGGTTGTTAATGTCCTGAGATGGGAAACATGGAGACAAAACTTGGGGGCTCAGAAAGAACCTATTTGTATGTATTGAGTTCGCATTCCTTGTGAGATGTCCAAGTGGAGAGGTAATGTGGGGAGCTGATATGTGGATGCTGAGTTCAGAGGGCAGGTCTGGGCTTACCCTTCCTACCAGGAGAGCTCAGAGTGTAGGTGGTGTTCAAAGCCACTGACCCCAAGGGCATGAAAGTGGAGAGAGAAGAGAAGAGAGAAGCCTCAACATTAAGAAGGCTTAGGAGGGATCGTAAGAATGGGGAGAAAGGTGAGGACAGTGTAGTGTAGTGTAGTGGGCCTTGCAAAGAGGACAGTGATTCAGAAAGGGCCCAGGGGCCGGTTGTGTCCCATCTTGCTGAAGGATCCAGTAAGATGAGGCTGGAGAAGGCTGCTTGGCCAAGAAGAGTTTCATGGTATGCTGGGGATGGAGCCTGGGCAGGCTGGAGAGAGGTGGGAGGATCGGTCACTTGCTGTGAGATGACAGCTGGAGAGGTCCAGGGGCAAGGGAGGGCCTAGGCCTCTTGTGTGCTAAGGCCAGAGAACCAGGACAGAGGGACAGATGGATGAATAGGAGGAAGGGGCCCAGCCAGGGAAGGAAAGTCTTAAGAAAGCATGTTGGTGGGAATGGGGGCTCCCAGCACAGTGGAAGACCTAGGTTCAGAGAGGTGTTGGAGTGGGGCCTGTCACCTGTTACTCTTTCTCCCAACAACCTCTTTTCTCCCCTTCCCATGTCTGTTTCTTTTCTTTCTCTGCCCTCCTTTTTTCTGCCTGCTGGTCTTTCAGTTCCTCTTCCTCACTCTCTTTCTCATTCATCCAAGAAAATCTGTGACACCCAAAGGGAACAGACATCATTCCAAGGAAGCCGACATGCTCTGAGAGCTCATGGTCTCCCACTTCCTGCCTCTCCCCTCTTTCCCATGGCTCTGTCTCTGCTCTCTCTCTTCCTTCTGTCCCTCTGTTCCCCCTCCCTTTTCTGTATTCCTTTCCCTTCACCCACATCCAGCTGGATCTTCACCTATTGACTTCCACACTATTTCCTGTGGCTGCAGGGGCACAAAGGGGTTCCTTGGCTCAGCAGGCACCGCAGGATTGGGTTGGGAGCAGAGTGGAGGTGTCATCTTTTCCTTCTCCCGGCTTACCCTGCTCCCTCAACCCCTCCCCCACACTACAGTGTTCGAGTTCATGCCCTACATGGGCATCACCCTGGCAACCATATTCACGATGCTGAGACTCGTCAACGAAGCCAAGATGCGCCAGGTGATCTGTGGTGGTACGTGTCCCCCATGGGCCTGCAAGTCTGGCCCAATCAGGGTGCTGGAGGGGAAAATGGGGTAAGAAGTGGGTGTGTGTGCGGGTTGTTGAACCAGAGGCTGTTTGTTCATTTATTCCCAAACATTTATTCAATCTACTACTTGGTGTGGCCTCTGATTGGCTCTCCAGGGGGGCAGGTGGCTTAGAGGAGGAAGCTGTCCCTGTGACTTGGCATAGCTTGCTCTGTAGTTAAGCTTCTCAAGAGAAGACCAGTGAAGGTGGTGGGATTCACAGGTGATGGGAGACCAGGGGAAATGTCTCCGTGTTGGGCCTGACTTGGGCAGGTCTTTGATGCTGTTTACATCTGATCTCCTTGCCCAAGTTTTCATTACATAATGTTTTCTTGGTCCCCAAATCCCTGAACCCTGAGAAAAATAGGGCAAACTGGGTTTGCTTCCCTCTGTGTTGGCGTCCCAGGATGTGGGTAAAGAGTTATGTCCAGTCCCCATTCTTGACCCCTGCACGTGAATCTCAAAGGCTAGGGTCTGGACATGCCTGTGTGCTTAATGCCCCCCAACCCCGGGGATACACAGGTATATGGGATAAAAAATTAGGGAGTGGTTAAGGCCTGGGAGGGCAGAGAGGGAGGGACACAGAGGGGATTTTTCTGGGCTGTGCCTGGCCATCTCAGTAACCTACTAGCTGTGGAAGTGTGTGAGCGCTCCCCCCCTCCTGGAGAAGGACTCAACCCTACTTCCAAGGTCCCCTCTGTCACATATTTTTGACTCTGTGGACGGGGCTGTGTCCTGCCTCCTGCCCCTCTGGGATCCTCCTCTCCCACCATAGCCATGGAGACCTTCTGTGAGACAGTGCAGTTCTACCTGAGGCATCTGGAGGACAGCGTGTACCCTGTGATGACCGAGGAGCAGTTTGCTATAAAGCTGTTCCCGATGTATCGCTATTTCGTGACCGTGTGGCTGAAGAGCCACAACCCAGAGGTGAGATGTGCCATTCTCGGGGTGGGGGGTGGGGCTGCCTTCCCCCAGGTAATGGCTCCCTAGCCTGTGAGGCTGGGAGAGCTGAGACACCGCTGGGTCCAGCCTTGTTCCCAGGACTTCAGAGAGATAGTGACCTAATTAATGGCAGAGCTAGGAGGTCATGCCCCTGAATGCCCGGACACTGGTGCCCCAGGAGGCCGACTTGGTAAAGCCCTGGGAGCTTCTAGATGGGGGACGTGTTATGTGCAAGTGGGAGCTCTCCATGTGGTTTACCTATGGGAGCTATTTCCATGCCAACTTTATGCTGTAGGACTGTTTTACAAATGAGGAAAGAGGCACAGAGTGAATAAGTACCTGTACAAGGCCACCTAAGTGACAGAGCCGGGATTCATGGAGACAGCCTGGCCTCACTGCTCACCTGTGGGGCCCTGGGCAAGGACTCAACTCTACTTCCAAGGTCCCCTCTGTCACACATTCTTGACTCTGTGGACAGGGCTGACATGACTGGTCCTTGCTGGGGGCCCTGGGACAAGGAATCCTGAGATTCCCCTCCTGTGGTAGGTGAAGCTGGGGGTCATCAAGTCCCTGAGGCCCATGCTGAACCTGCTCCTGCCCAATGATGACCTGCGGGAAGAGGTGTACGACTACCTCCCCCTGCTGCTGGCAGAGTACCAGGGCAGCCTGGAGGCCCTCTTCATTACGCAGGTGCGGGCTGTGCAGGAACTCACCTGGGATGGAGGCCTGGTCCCCAAGTGTACTGGGGAGGTCGGGAGGCGGGGGAGGGAAGGAGAGGTGCCATCTGGATGGTAGGTGGGATGTCTGATATTTGGACGATTGACAGCAGACCCAATATCTATGCCCTATGAGGAGCCATGGGGCCTGGTACTTTTAGGGGGAAAGGACAAGATCCCAAAGGGTTTTAGAGGCCACGGTGATACTGTGACCTTTGTGTAGTTTCCTGGGGCTGCTACAACAAAGAACCACAAGGTGGGTGGCTTAAATCAACAGAAGTTTATTCTCTCAAGGTTCTGAGGACCAGAAGTCTAAACTCAAGGTATGGGCAGGGCTGCATTCCCTCTGAAAGCTCTGGGGAGGGGGGGGTGGGAATCTTTGCTTGCCTTTCCCAGCATCTGGTGTCCAGGCATTGCTAAGCTTGAGGCAGCATCATTCCCAACTTGTCCTTCATTTTCACGTGGCCTTCTTCCCAGTACCTGTCTCTGTGTCTTCTCTTCTTATAAAGACACCAGTCATTGGATTTAAGGCCCACCATAAGTCCAGGATCATCTCTTCATCAAGGGTCTAAATAGACTGTGACCATGAGTTGGTGGAAGGTCATCTGCCACCATTTGGCCATCCCTTGCAGGTCTTGAGGCAGATCCTGGAAGTGTCAGTCATCACCAGCACCCCCGTCCCCCAAATGCATCTACACACTATTTTCACAGAACTGCACATCCAGGTTAGGCTGGCAATCGCGGCTGGGCATGGCATTCTCAGGGTGGATCTGCAGGACGCGGGCTGCGGCAGGTGGCCAACCAGGGCAAAAGGGTGGTGGAGGCTTTGTCTTTCTCCTGTGCACCTACATTCCACTGTTCGGCTGTGATCTCACCCACCCTCCCTGCATGGCCCCTTCCCAGGTGTGCACCAAGGCCCCTGTCCAGCAGCAGTACAGCAGCCAGAACGTGAGGGAGATCGAACACTGCTTCATAGCCCTCGGTGAGGCTCTGCGCACAGTTGGGGCTGCCTCCCCCACTGCTCTGGCTCAGTGGGAGGGACTCAAACTGCCCTTCCCCCTGCAGCTCGCTCCTACCCTAAGGAGCTGATGAAGTTCTTTCTCAGCCAAATGGAGATGAGCAAGGAGGCCATCCGCGTGGGAACCCTCACCCTGATCAGGGCAGTGGTGGGCGCAGATGGTGAGCAAGGGCAGGAAGGCGGGTGGGGGTCAGGAGAGGTGGGTTTCACCCATGTCTGGACCTCTGTCATTTCCTCTTTTGTAGACACCACTGGGTGGGCTAAGGAGCCAACGCTCTCAGTTGCTTCACGTTTTCTATCCTTGAACTTAACCAGCACTGTGACCCATCTTCCTCACCCCTAACCCTCTGCTTAAACTCTGAATCCCAGCTTCCACCTGAGTCTGAATTTCAGACTATTAACCTGAATTCTAGTACTAACCCCAAAGCTAACTCAAAGGTGATTAGAAAGCCTCATATATCGTGTAGGTATATCCCTAAATCATCATTGACCCAATGCCCAAACTTAGTCTAAACCCCTGATTCTAAATCCTTAAACCCAAACTCTGGCCTTGATATCAAAAGGGAAATACTGTCTCAGACCTCATCTTTTGAACAACGTGCCCCCTGCTGGCAGCATGCAGTCCTGCAGGTACATGGTAAGAAGAGCCTGGGTGGCTTTTGCTCAGCCCTTGAAATGAGTGTCTTTGTGCAGGACCTTCTACTGATAGTAAACCTCTCTCTTCAAGAAATGCAGATTTAAGCACCAACAAGACCCTTTCTACCTATCCAGTGGGCAGAGATGATAATCACTAGATTGGCCTAGCTATTTTTCTGTAAAAGAGGATAGTAAAATTTTTTTCAGCTCTGCAGGCCACCTGGTCTCTGGAACAGTGGCTCAATCTGCCATTGCAGAGCAAAAGCAGCCATAGACTACAGAGTGTGGCTGTGTTCCAATAAAACTTGATTTACAAAAGTCAGGTTTGGGCTGAATTTAGCCTATGGGCTACACTTTGCTAATCCCTGGTCTAGAAGAACAAGAAACCAGCTTCTTATACTTCTTTGACAGGGGTGTAAAATGATAAAGAATTTTGTATGCTCACTTGGGTAGGAACCAAAACCTGGGCTCAACAATCTAACGTTTTCTCAATTGTCTGAATGAAATAATTGCCCAAATGTTCATTGTAACATTGTGCATAAAAGCAAAACATTAGAAACAACCTATTTTTTTTTCTATAGAAAATTTGTGGAATGATAGTATAACCAAATAATGGAGTATCATACAGCCATTAAGGGTGTAGTCAATCTATACTTTTTCATGGAAAAGCTGCCCTTTATATATTTAGTGTAATAATACAGTATGAGACAGTATATAAAGCATGACCTCAGTTATTTAAAAGAAATCTATATATTTATGCATAAATAGGTTTAAAAGGACACACTTAAAGTGTTGAGTGGTAATTTTTTATTTTAATCTTGCAATGAACATACAATATTTTAAAAAATATTTTTACTTTTTTTAGAGAGGAAGGAAGGGGGAAAAAGAAAGAGAAACATTGATTGGAAAGAACAGAACATTGATTGTCTGCCTCCTGCACGCCCCCACTGGGGATCCAGCCCCACAACCCAGGCATGTGCCCTGACCAGGAATTGAACCAGCAACCTTTTGATGCACAGGACGATATCCAACCAACTGAGCCACACTGGCCAGGGCAGCACTATTTTAAAATTTTTATTTTATTAAAAAAAATGGTTTTATTGGTTTAAGAAAGAGGAAGGGAGAGGGAGAGAAAGGTAGAAACATCAATGAGGAGAGAGAATTATTGCTTGGCTGTCTCCAGCATGCACCCCACTGGGAACCAAGTCCACAAGTCGGGCATGTGTCCTGATAGGGAATGGAACCGTGACTTCCTGATTCATGGGTTGATGCTCAACCAATGAGCCACACTGGCTGGGTGTGCACTATTATTTTTTTAATCTTCACCTAAGGATATGTTTTTATGAGAGAGAGAGAGAGAGAGAGAGAGAGAGAGAGAGAGAGAGAGAGAGAGAAACATCAATTGGTTGCCTCACATACATGCCCCCACTGGGAATTAAAACTGCAGTCTTATAGTATATGGGACGATGCTCCAAGCAACTGAGCCACATGGCCAGGGCAACATACACTATTTTTACAATCAGAAAAAAAATGTAACATTCCTCCTTAATGCCTGATTACCTGTCTTCATTTTCTGCTTTTCCTCCACCAGCATGGAATTCCAGTAACACCTAGACTTCACCATCAACCGAAGCACCCAACCCTAATTCTGTCCACACATTATCTCTCCAGAACCTTCTCATGGAGGTGCTTTCTCACCTCCCTTAATCTTCCTCCTTTTTTAACTGTGTGCCCAGCTGAGGAGACTAAGAAGCTCTGAGGTGGAGACCCTGCTTTCAAGGAGAGTCTGACTGGGTTCAAAAGAGACATAAATCTGGGTCTAGTTGGTGTGGCTCAGTGGTTGAGCGTTGACCCAGGCCCTAAGAGGTCACCAGTTTGATTCCCAGTTAGGGCACATGCCTCGGTTGTGGGCTTGATCCCCAGTGTGGGGCATACAGGAGGCAGCCGATCGATGTTTCTCTCTCATTGATGTTTCTATCTCTCTATCCCTTCTCTCCCTTCCTTTCTCTCTAAACATCAATTTTAAAAAAGAGAGAGAGAGAGATACACAAAGTAGAGACTGAGGGAGTGAGGCATAAACACATCGCCCTAGGGTGGGCCAGTGTGGGTTGGGCCGGGCATTGGGAGGCTTCTGAGGGCAGTGCCCTTTAACATGTGGTGGTGAGTTGGAGGTTCAGGAGGCTGTGACATGGACAAGCCACCTGATGCCTGTCCAGGGAAGGTGAGCTTCTGCTGCTCTGGGCATCTCAGAGCCCAGCCCTGAGGCTGGTTTTCCCCTTTCAGATCCCAGAATGAATATCAAGACCATCTGCCTGGCCATCCGAGTGGTCAAGAACACTATCTCTGACACCCGCTCCAAGGTAACAGGGCAGAGACCTGGACGGGGTGGCGCTCAGAAGTCCCTGCTGGGAAGCAAAGGGAAGCTGGCAGGGGCCTTCTTCCATTAGCAGCGCCTTGGCTCCTCTCCAGCTCTGTGGGTGGAGGCCGGCCTCCTGAAGTAACGCCCGTCAATAGGAAACTTAGCTCCCAGCCAGCCCTGAGTAGGGCTGGAGGTGAATGAGGCCCATCAAAGCTGTGGCTCACTCTCTTCTCACTCTCACTGCTGCCCACTGGGGTCTCAGACACACTTGGACAGAGGGCAGGCCAAGGGGACTCAGCTCAGGCCAGGAGTGTTGTAAGGTCATTACTGCACATGAAAAAAGCAAACGAGGGATGTACCCTTCACCCTCCAAATAAGGGAGCCACCGCAGCCATGGCCACCTCGGAGTGTAGCTTTGGTTCTGGCCTCCGACCCTGGGGACTGCTGCCTGACCCCAGGGAGGAGAGGTCCAGAATGGGAGGGTCTGCAGAAATGAGGAGGGAATGGGGGATTTGGATTGGAGGTTCAGGCAAAGCTGTCTTCAATACCTGGAGGCTGTCTGGGGGAAGAGACAACAGGCTTGTTTTGTGCTGGCCCACATATGAGCCCCAGGGAGCCTCAGGTTGTCCCCTGAGGATGGAGCTGTCTACATAAAAGGCAGTGCACTCTATGTCTCTGAAAGGTCCAGGCGAGATTCTGGGGAGGACATGCTGCAGAGTGGGATCCTCTGGATGAGGCAGGGGTAGTGAACAGAGTGGGTAGTGGCCAGGTGGATCCTGAGACCCCTTCCAGCCCAGAGCACCCCAATCCTACTGTCTCATGTCATGGGATTGGGTGTTGGATGCCCAGCCTCCCACCCTGGAGCCCACCCCAACCTCCAGTGTGTCTGCCGCCCTGTCCTCTCAGGTGAGAATGGCAATTCTCCGCATCATCGGCCAGTTGGCTCTGTCTGGCTTCCAGGACAGGATCAAAGGCTGGGGCCTAAAGTACGTGTCCATTCAGCTGACCCTGTCCACCTACAAATTGGTGAGTGGTCCTGACATGCAGACCATGGAGCAGGTGGACTTTGGAAGTGGTTTCCAAAGTGTTGGAGAAGGAATGTACCTGAGCTTGAACTATATGCATATACGTCCTTGACACAAGTATGCAGACCCAGTAAACTGTAGGTAAAGGTGGGTGCAGCCACACAGGCAGAAGTCTAGAAAACATAGAGAGGCATTCCCGGCTCTGAGCATCCTGGAGACTCAAGTGTCTGGGCTTCAACCCCATGGGGGGTGAGGAGATCACACCTAAGAGCACAGCAAGCTCCTTGCCAGCCCTCAAGCAGGGGCCCCTCGGTTCTGCATTCCAGACAAATCGCCGGGAGAGCTTTCATCAGAGGGACCTGGAGGAAAAGATGGTCCACAAAGTCACCATGGACACCGTGAAGATAATAACCTCTGCTGTCAGTGGGATGACCAACGTGAGTGAGCCCAGCCCACCTGCCCGCTGGGCTGGCACACTGAAGCTAATTGCTCGTGTCTGCATGGCGCAGGCTTGGGGAAATGGCGCATGTCCAGAACTGTGCTGTTGCTTCTCCCATTCCCATTGCCTGTGATGCCGGGGGACCCTGATCTTCCAATTGCCTGAGTTGTAATCCTTCAAGATCCAGTTCCAGAGCCAGGTGCTTGATGGGCACTTAGAGCCCCCAGATGCTTGGGCAATGGCTGGCACACAGTCAGCCTTAATACGTATCAGCTGACTTATTGCCCGAAATGTATTTGTTGCCTTAAATCCCCTTCAGTCCAGGTGTGTGTGTGTGTGTGTGTGTGTGTGTGTGTGTGTGTGTGTGAGAAAACAACTTATTTTAGTGGTTTAATTCCATAAACATGCAGTAAAGACATGAGGACATACTCCAAAATGACACAGTATGACCCCAATGAATTCACAGGCTTAAGGAGAAATAAATGTGTCAACTTTTAATTGCAATACACTGTGACATAGCAATAAGATAGGAAACATTTACCATGCAGCTCAAGGAGGGTATCATTGTCCATTAAGTAAGGCCCTGGGCTAGATACCCCTGTCCAGTGGCAGCTTATTTTAATAACAGAAATAATGAGAAGAACAGTGATCTCTACAATTCACTGAGCACCTGCATAGAGCAGGTACTGTGCCAGGCATGCAGAACATAGACACTCATTTAATTATCCCAACAGCCCTATGAGTTATGCTCTCTTATTATTACCCTGCTTTTGTAGATGAGGAAACTAAGGATCAAAGAGACATTAATTTGCTCCAGGCTTCGAAGATGGTAAATAGTGCATCCAGGATTAAAATGCTGTTTCCAGTTCACCATGATGCCTCCTCCTTGGGGGAACCCAGGAGCTGAGGGTTCTAGTCCTGGAAGCCAGAATAGCTGAGTGACTTCACTTGTTAATTAGTAACACTAGAGCCTTAGTCCAAACTCCCAGAGACGTGTAGTGAGGCTTAGAGGGACCAGGATTAGCTGGGGGTGTTCAATAGTCATCTAAGGAGGGGGGAGATGGTAGGGTGAAGTTGGGGGGCTCCAAGAATCTGTATCAGTCAGCGTTCTCCGAGAAACAGGACCGTAGGAGATACATACCTACACACAATTTATTGGTTTGTGCAATTGTGGGGGCTGGCAAGCCTGAAGTTTGCAGGACAGGCCTGCAGGCTGGAAACTCAGGTAGGAGCTGATGCTGCTGTCATGAGAAACTTAGTTTTTTTGCTCTTAAGGTTCTTTAACTGATGGGATGAAGTCCACTCACTATCTCGGATAATCTCCTTTAAGGATTACAAAACCCTTCACAGCCACACCTAGAGTAGTGTTTGGTTGAATAACTGGGTACTCTCACCTAGCCATGTTGACATAAACCTGACCATCACAGTGGGCAAGCTTGGCTGAGTCATCTGCCCAGTGTCTACCTCTGTAGGATTTGGGGTCAGAGGGAGGGTGCTGGTCGAAGAGGATGTGATGGTGTGGGGTTGGTGGGAGGTCAGCAGGGGTGGGAGTAGGGCCCATTAGGACTAGCTGGCTTCCTCTGCCATATCAGGGGGGTGTCATTTGATGACCCTGACAAAGACTGGGGTTGGCAGCAGAGCCGGCCAGGGTTGAGGCTGTCAGTGGGTGGGAGTACAGTTTTGGGAAACTGAGATGAGGCCCACACTGTGGGGGAGCCTGACCCATCTCCTCATGTGGCCATGGGACGTCTCAGCTAATCCTGGCCCCCTCTCTCCACCAGGAGTTTTGGGTGAGGCTCTTGTGCTACATCATGGAGACCGATAACATGGAGGTCTTGACCCCCATCTGCATCAGCCTCACAAACCTGGCGGAACGCCAGTTCCACATCATGGATGGGGAGGCCAACGCGGCCAGCAAGAGCAGGCATGGTGGGCAGCATCCCTGAGCCAGCTGGTGGGATTGGGCAGGTCCCTTAAGTGAGACCCTCCATGTCTCTGAACACTTCCCCTCCTCCAGCAAGCATCCCAGAGTCCAAACAGCCAGGCCAAAGGCCTGCCTTTGCCTCATCTGAGGAGGTATTAACACTGGATAACTTCCTCTGGTGGCTCACTCTTCATGTCCCCATGACCCAGCCCAGACCCCACCCTTCCAAGGTCCTGGCTCAGCCTCTCCCCTTGTGTGACCTCTCTGAGCTGCTGTGAGCCAGGTGGAAGAACTATAGATGTCCCAGCTTGAGTCCTCTGAAAGCCACTCCACTGTGGTCCCCGTGACTGAGCACTGTGAACATAAGACTCAAAAAAGTGACTAGGCCTAGCTGTGTGCAGGATGACACTGCTGTTCCCAGGGGGCTGCTCTCAGGGCCCAGGGGTTTGCTGATGGGCATGGCTGACAGTGGAGGTGATTTGAGGTGCCCTTTAGGACCCAGGGACAGCAAACGGTGGAACCTGCTTTGAGCAACCAGTGAGGCCACCCCCTGAGGTCTTCCTCATGCCCCCACTCCCAACTTGGCTCTCCCACTTGCAACTTCTCAGGAAGCTTGGTACTCCCTTGCCCACTGGCCCAAGCACTGTGTTTGTTTCTTACAGACTCATTGACTCCCAGCACCTGTAGTTGCGGGGAGGTCGGGGGGGGGGGGGCGGCGGGCAGGTGTCTGATCACTGTTGGCTCAATAGATGCCAAGGTTCACAGTAAGAGACGCACACTCTCATGGGAGAACCTGGTGTCCACTACAAAGTGGGCTTATCTTGAAAATAGCATCTTCTAAGCCCCAGCCCATAGCACAATTCTCCACTCTTCCCAGGATAAGCCAATTAAAATGATGTTCTTTATGGAAAATCCCCTGTGCCAATATATTCTCTATGTGGACAATGGAGTCGTGTTAGGAAAGCACCTTCCAGGGTAAAGCCCCACCTTGGGGACACGGGTTGGGGCACATCCTGGTTTGGGCCAAGCACTCCAGCGGGGTCGAATCTCCTTCTTCCTCAGTGGACCTGCCTGCACCGCAGAAGCTGCTGGCCCGCCTTCTGGTGAGTGGCTCGCCCAGGTTGTGCCCTGGCCTGGCTGAGACCGTGTCCTGTGGTGCCTCTCCCTCGATCTCTTAATTCCCAGAGCCCCCAGAGGGAGGAGGGAGCTGGACGCTGGCACAACAGAGCTTTCCTGGTTCCTGCTGTCCCTCTGGTATAGGTGTGCCAGGGACAGTGGACTCGGACCTGCTCTCAGATTCCTCTGCTCGGCCTTTGAGCATCTCAAAGCACCCCCAGGACAGTGGCTTGCCTGCCCCTGGGAGGCGGGCTCCATCTTTCACCTTTGTGTGGACTCCAGATGCTAATCCATGACCCAGGGGGTAGGGAAGGAGCTCACGATCTGGTCCCAGGTGTTCTTTGTGGGGGTGAGGAGCCCAGGGCTGCCCAGACCATGGGCAGAGTCCCACTGGAGTCTTGGTTCCCTGCAGGTGCTGATGTCATCCCCCTACGAAGGGGAGGGGAGAGGGATAGCCATGCTCAACCTTCTGAGGACCCTGAGCCACAGCATTGCACCCTCCATGGCCGACATGTGGGAGCTGGAGATCCCACTGCTGATCAAGTACCTGGAAGGTGAAGTGCCCTCTCAGCGTGCAGACTGGGGTACTAACTACGTGGCTTGCACACTGGGAGGCGAGGCTATGGTAGACCAGCACAGCCTACTTGGGTCCTTGGGAAGGTGGGGAGAGAAATACAGCATGTGGTGAGCATGCCCCATGGGGGGCTTCACAGGCCAGGCTAAGGAGGCGCCCCAGAGGGGAGCAGCAGAGAGTAGCATGTGTGATCATTCTTTCTGCAGAACATACTAAGTTTACCTGGAATCAGGAGACTTGGGAGGACAAGCTGATTCAGGTAAAGAGGTGACCCAGCCTGCTGAGGTTGGGGAGGATGCATGTGAGGGCACATGGTGGGGATGGCATGTGGAGATTTTAGGAGTCCCTAAAAGGACACACTCTCCTGTTAGAAGACTTGGGGAATACCAAGCATTCCACAGTGGTGTCTAGCCTCAGGGGAGAACAGAGGGCCTTCCATTCTGTGACACCAAGTACTCAGGAAATCAGCACAGGGTGATTTCCCTCCCACCATCTCACAAGCCACAGCTGTTCCCCGAACCCCCAGGCCCACAGAATGTTAGCACTGGATCAGGGCTTTATGGGTCCAGCGATTCACAGATTGGGGATGGGGTTAGAGAAGGTGGGTCACTGCTCAGTACCACACAGCCCTATTGGAGCACTGCACACCCATGTCTTCTGCCTCCCCAGTTTCTGAGACTCTCCCTCAAGAAGACTCGGGGTTCCAACTGGAGCCTGCGTCTGGGCAAAGAGCTGAATAACCAGATCGAGAGCTTTGACAGCCCTTCCCTGGAGAAGGTTGGTCCCCACAGCAGCTGTGTGAGAGCAGTTGTATCTATGGCTGTCTACAGGGTCCTGGGAAGAGAGAAGGGGGGGTTCAGACCAGTGCGGTTTTGTATTTTGTGTGTGTGTGTTTTTAAGAACCTGCTTATTGAAGCTGGGTAATCTCTCCTCCAGTCACCAGCTTCCCCATCCTTCTCACCTCATTCTCCACCTGAAGTTGTCTGATATCAGAGTCCAACAGGCACAAATGGAAATGTCTGAACAGATTTTGGTAAATAGGGAAAGGGTGAGGATGACATAGAGCCACAGAAAGCTAAAGGAGTCTCTAGGTTCTAGCTTAGCAGTAAAGAAGATAAGGCCCAAATTAGCATGCAGAAAACATTATCTTCCTATTTATAAAAATATATATATACAATACCATATAATGAAAACATAGTCAAAGGACCAGTGCAATGTAAAATATATAATCAATATATTTGAAATCATAAAATATTAAATATGTGAAGAACACAAAATTGCAAGGAGAGGCAGGGGTGCTAAAAGAAGCCCTAATCCAGTGGTTGGCAAACTCATTAGTCAGCAGAGCCAAATATCAACAGTACAACAATTGAAATTTCTTTTGAGAGCCAAATTTTTAAAACTTAAACTTCTTCTAATGTCACTTCTTCAAAATAGACTCACCCAGGCCATGGTATTTTGTGGAAGAGCCACACTCAAGAGGCCAAAGAGCCACATGTGGCTCACGAGCCACAGTTTGCCGACCACTGCTAATCAAATAGATACCACCTCTTGTTCGTAAATAGGGTCTCAATGTTTTAAAAGTGTCCATTGTTCTCAAATTAATCTGCAATATAATTTACTCCCAGTCAAATTCCCAAAAAGAGTTTTTGTGGAAATTTGACAATTTTATGAAATTTTACAAGATTCTTTTTAAGTTCATCTGAGTGGAAAAAAAAAGTAAGAGAATAGCTAAAAATATATTGAAAATGAAGCAGGTTAAGGAAGGATTTACTGTCCCAGAGCAAAGATTGAAGTATCCTATCTAATAAAGAGGGAATATGCTAATTGACCCTCACGCCGTTGCAGATGGCGGTGCCCACAGCCAATAAGGAGGGAATATGCTAATTGACTTCCCTGCCCTCAAAGATGGTGGCACTCACAGCCAATAAGGAGGGAATATGCTAATTTACTGCCACGCCATCAAATATGGCAGCGCCCATAGCCACAAGATGGGGGCACCCAGTCCCCTCAGCCCTGCTGGGCGGCAGGTGCGCGGCAAGGCCGGGCCCGCCCCCAGGCAGGCCTGGCCGCTCCATGGGCCTGCCTCTGGAGTCCCCCAGTCTCCTCAGCCCCCCAGCCACCCAGGGCCAGCCCGAGGTGCAGGCAAGCCTCGGATGGCAGCTGCCCAGCTGCCCAGGGCTGGACAGAGGCATAGGCAAGCCTCTAATGTTGGCTTCCCAGCCACCCACGGTTGGTCCGAGGCACAGGCAAACCTTGGATGGCGCTTCCCAGCCACCCAGGGCCAGCCCAAGGTGCAAGCAAGCCTCAGATGTTGGCTGCCCAGCCACCCACGGCTGGCCCAAGGCACAGGCAAGCCTTGGATGGCAGCTGCCCAGCCACCCAGGGCCGCCCGAGGCTCAGGTAACCAGGGCCAACCGAGGATTGCACTGCCAGCAGTGGCAGCAGCAGAGGTGTGATGGGGCATCGCCTTCCCCTGATTGCCAGGTTGCCTCCCACCCCCCCAAAGGCTCCCGCACTGTGAGAGGGGGCAGGCTGGGCTGAGGGACACCCCCCTCCAATGCATGAATTTTCAGGCACCGGGCCTCTAGTACTAAATAAAATAAAACCATGGGACAACCAGAAGAATACATGGGGTGAGTATTTTTATGACCTTAACATGGAATATGCATGAAAATAAACCAGAAAAGACAAGGAAAAGAAAGACACTTTCCTCTATGAAAATGAAAATTTTCTGTGTGACAAAAAGAAATTATCCTATATAATAAAAGCGTAGTATGCAAATTGTCCCCTCTACCAAGAGTTGTCCCAGAGTTCAACCAGGGAGCGGGCTGGCCGGGGAGGGAGGGAGGCCCTGGCTGGCAGCAGCATTGGCAAAGGCAGTTGCAGGCGATCAGGAGAAGGGAGGGAGTACCCGGGCGGCAGTCGGCAGCCACTAGGGACCCTACCAGTGCATGAATTTCATGCACTGGGCCTCTAGTCATAAATAAAATCAAAAGGGAAATGACACATTGGGGAAATAGACCACTGAAAGTGATCTGCCAGTTGAGTCTTCCGACACTCATTTGTTAAGAAGTGAGCATAAGACTGCTTGATTTTCAAATACTGGTTCTACCACTTCCTGCTTGCTTTCTCATCTCTAAATACTATAATCATAGTTACCTTCTACATTTGTGTGGATTAAATGTGGATTTCAAATATATACACCAAGTTCTTACAAATGAAAACAAAATAGGAGAATAACTGAACAGGAAATGGGGAAAGAAAATAGACAGAAATTCAAGGAATGGACCTTGAAACTATGCAAAGGTGATCTATATGACCAATAAAGAAATAAATGGAAGTGGAAAAGTCCCACCTCTCACTGATAATTCCTATTGTGGGAGAGAATGTGGTAAAATGGGTCCTCTTGGATTAGTTGGTGGGAGTGTAAATTGTTTCAATTTGTATAGGAGAGAAATTTGGCCTCCACTATTTAGAATATGCTTGTCCTTGTATATATAGTCCAACTGCCCCTGAACATTTATTTTAAAGACTGTACACTGAAGTTCCATTTGTCCTCTGACATTCTAGAGCTTCCTGTACCGGGCGTTGGGCTTCACCTTGGCCACAGGCCTGGAGGCCGACAAAGTGGAGGTGTTGCTGCTGGAGCTGCTGTACAAGACCGACTACAGCAAGGACTTTGACAGAGAGGTGAAGGCACCCTGCAGCCCCCTCCTATCCGTCAGAGCTCTCTGGACCCTCAGGGGATATGGTATATGCATGCACACATGCATGTGTGTGCATGTATGTGCATGTGTGTACCTGTGCATACGCACGTGTATGCATTCATGTCTCTGTGTGTATACCTGTGTGTGCATGCATGTGTGTATTCCTGTGTATACATGTGTGTACCCATGTGTGCCTGTGTGTACTTGTTCATATATATACATGCATGTATGCACCCATGTGTGTGCATGTGTGTATGTGTGTATGGGGGCTCCTCCTCTGCCCCCTGCCCACCCCTTCACCCCAGCTGACTGGGTCTCCCCACAGGGTGTGATTCTATGCTTTGGCCTGTGTGCCCAGGGCCAGGTGAAGACTGTGCTGAGTGTGCTCCAGGACTTTGAGGAGAGGATTCAGGAATCAGAGGAGTCCTGGCAGATCGGTGCTTGGCGGGTAAAGCTCCTCTCTACAACCAGGTTTCTAGGAGCCTCTTAGAGCAACAATGCTCTCAGCACCCAACCAAGGTTCTTACCCAATCACAATAAGAACACCCTCTTCTTGCCTGGCCAGTGTGGCTCAGTGGTTGAACATTGATCCATGGACCAAGAGGTCACAGGTTCAATTCCCTGTCAGGGAACATGCTGAGTTGCAGGCTCATCCCCAGTAGGGGTCACGCAGGAGGCAGCCGATAGATGTTTCTCTCGAATGGATATTTCTTTCTATCCCTCTCCTTTTCTCTCTCAGAAAAAATCAATAAAAACATTTTTTTAAAAAAACCCCCCTCCATGTCTCCTATCCTCAAAATGACTGCGATCTGGAGGCCACCTGATAATTTAAAGAACACAAGGTGGGGCTTTCCAGAAGCCAGATTTTACACGGGAGTCTGAGCCTTTAGCTATTCATGATGAGAGTACCTGGGTGCAGGGTTCCAGGCCTCATCCAGACCCACTGGGTCTGAAGAAGTGAAGGTGCTTTCCACGTGTTGGGAGCTCTGCCTCAGTGAATCGATGGGGCTTGGATGGTGGTGGTATAGACGAGAGCAGTGAAGCTTGTCAAAGGCGTGCAGTTGGCCAATGGTAAAGCCAGGCGTTAGACCCAAGCAGCCCATGGCCAGCCTCTGGTCCAACTTCCTGCTTCAGGGCATGGTGCCACAGTTGACTGAGGCCCAGTGGCCAGTCATCTGGAGTCACTGACGCCTCAGGCTTTGGCCTTGATCTCCACCCTTGCCCTGCGGGTCTGACTGTTTGGATGGAGAGTGTCTCAACCTGCTCCACAGAGCAGGACCTGAGACCTGGATTTTTATTTGCAGCCTGGCAGGGCTCAAGGGCCCCCAGCCTCACGTCCACGGAGGGTTTGGTAGTCTCCGACACCTCCTCTCAGGAGAGCAGGGCTGAAGCTGTCTGTTCCTGCTGGATCCCCAGCATCATGAGAGCCCCTGGGCCAGAGCAGGTGCCTGGCAGGTGGAGGTATGAGGGCATGCTCAGCCCGCCTCTGCGTAGGAGTGTCCACACAGCCAACTGCTCACAGCTAATGGGCAGTCTGACCTTGCTCTGACCTACTCACCACGCTATACCCAGGTCCCAGCATGTTGTAGGTACTCAATAAAAAAGTATTGAATGAATGAGTGTTTTAGGCACAGTTGGCTGACTCAATGGCTCTTTTGGTCTTATAACCAGAGATGATTTGTGAGCAGCTGGGGCTGACCCTGCTCACTCCCAGCAGGGCAAGTTGAGCACATCACCCCCCACCCAGCATGTCTTCTCCTTGTCGTTGGCCTTGCAGAAGGACCACCCCTGGAGGCGGGAGACAGTGAAGAGCGCTCTCATGGTGATGTACAGCTGTGTGGCCTTGCACTGCCATTGGCAGATGCTCCTCACTCACGTGGACACCCCCATCACTGCCAAGATCATTCACCACTACACCAGCAGCTCCCAGGTAACCCAGGGAGACACAGACCCACAGTCAGTGCCCAGGAAATCCCCTCCTTTAGCCAGGTGGGCAGAATGTCATCCTGCATCCCTCTCTGGATGGTGGTGAAGCCAGGAGTGGGGCCCAGGCAGCCCATGGCCCACATGGAGACATCCAGGAGTCCTATGTGACTCCCAGCATTTGGGAGGCCCATTGCTTCAGTCTGGGCTATTTTTTGCTGCAGGAGGACGTGGCGTGTAGCTCCTTCCTCAAGTGCTGGGAGGGGTGAGCTTGGGTCCTTAGAAGTCACAAGATGAGCCCCCCTTTCCAGTCTCTCTCCCTCCCTCTATCCTAGCCTCTGCCCTCCACCCCAGACAGCTGCCCCTAGGCCTCTCATAAGGGACAAGATGTGGAGTTATCTTCAGAAATGCAAAGGGATTAGCTACTTTTTTTCGAATAACAAGGAAGAGAAAACACAGAGAATGAAGCACATACTATTTTTAAAATTGTAGTAAAATACCCATAACCTAAATGTTACCATCATGACCCCGTTAAGTGGCATTACGTACATTCACGTAGTTGTGCAGCAATCACCACCATCCATCTCCAGCACCCTTTGTCCTGCAAAACTGAAACTCTGCCCCATCGAATGACTGCCCAGCCCCCTCCCCAGCCCCTGGCAGCCCCCGTTCCACTTCCTGTCTCTGAGTCTGACTGCTCCTGGTACCTCCTATAGGCCAAATCACCCAGTATTGGTCCTTTTGTGTCTGGCTTGTTTTACTTAGCATAAATACCCTCAAGATTCATTCATGTTGTAAAAGCAAAGAGGGTTTTATTCTGCCTCTCCCATGACACACAGGACTTGGTGCCCCTGGTTAGCGAGGGTGCTCACTGACCGGCAATTGCTGCCCTCAGGTGCAGGTGTGGGGTGGTCTGGCCCACAGCCCCACTATGTGGCAGGTGCTCTGTCAGTGTATCTCAGGGTGGTGGAAAGAGCATCCTTAGGTGGCTGCAGGGTCCAGGCACGAAGACTGTGGCTGGGAATCCTTGGACTCACTCACAACACGCTTCTTCCATCCCTTTGTCTGGTCTGGGCACAGGACATCTGCCTCAAAATGGCCTTCATGAAGAGTGTGGTGCAGATCTCCAATGCCATCGAAAACCTCAAGGGCCCGGGGGACTTTCAATTTGCCCAAAAGACGACTCTTACTGCCATTATAGTGGTGAGCGGGGGGCCTGGGGCCTAAGCAGTGTGGGGTCTAACTCTGCAAGTTCCTGAGGGCGTCTGAGGGACGAGGGGCCTTCTGGGTCTCTGAAGTCCATTCTGTCTCAGTTCTGCTGTGATCCAATGTAGGAATTCTGAGATGAGAGTCTCATATCTGACAAAGGGTTTCATGGCCAGGAAACAGCCCAGCTCTATGTGTCCCTGAGGGGGCTGGTTCAGTGCGGGGGGACACAGGTCCATCAGGTCAGCCTCACTGTTGCCCCAGCGTTTCTCCCTACATAGGAAGGACCTATGGGCAGGTGTCAGCTGCAGGCAGAGCTTAAGACTATTTTTGCACAGAACTTTGGTAAGATCTAGAAAATGTCAGTCGCCCAAAGGCAAGAAGCGGTGACAGGTGCTGATGGAGGTTGTGGGACAGCCGCTGCCCCTGGCCCCAGACCTCCCCATGCCCTGCAATGCCTTGGCCCAGGACACCGCTCCTGTCAGAAGCAGTTCAGGAGAGAAGTGAGGTGTGGGTGGTACAGGAGGCACTGAGAAGGAAGCGAACATGACTTTGGCTCTTGCCTGGACCAGGAGCTCTACGCACGTCATTTCACACCAGTCACAGGATTGCCGAGTCCCCGTTTTACATGTAAGGGAACTTGGTCTCAGGCAGGGGAAGTGGTTTTCCCAAGGATACACTCAAGTAACACAGACCTGAGTGGGAATCACGCGTCCATCGTGAGCCCCACACCTTTCACCAGATTTTGCCCTTCCCCGAAAATGGCAAAGGCCAAGTGATCCTAAAAACGTCAGGTCTTCCTGGCACTAACGCTGGGAGTACTGCCACCATCAGGGCCCCTGGGATTTAAGGGCCCCATACTTCCTGCTCTGGGACTCTGGTTGGCTTGGCAGCTCATTGCCCTGCTCTGCCGGGCAGGCGATCATCAAGGCGGAGCCGACCGACAATCTGGTGTCTCCCATGCGCACCATGGCCATGGATGCCCTCCTGCACCTGAGGTGAGCTGGCCCCCTGCTTGTGCCCCAGGCACCTCTCCTGGGCAGATGCAAAGTCTGAAACCATCCCTTGGCGCTCCTTGGTGCAGGTCCACCTCCGTAGCAGGGGTCTTGGGTGGCAGCTCCCGGGCAATGGGCCATCCTGGAAGATGGGAGTCTGCTTCCATCCCTCTTGTCCATAATTCTCAACAATATTTCAGGCTGTGCTCTTCTCCTTGGATGGGAGGTGACTGGCAGATGGGTAGGCTGAAACATTAGGAGATGTTTCGAGCAAAAGGTCACACGTGACCCTGAATAGCCAGCAGGAAGATGGCCTCCTCCCAGCTGGGCTGGGCTCAGTCAAGGAAGTTACGTATTGATGTGGTATTAATACAGTTATACAAATAATATAAGTAATAGAATACCTGTGGTGTGTCTTCTGGAACTGTCCACCCACCAGTGGGGTGAGGGGCTGGGGACAGAAGCTATGTGTTTGTAAAATCTATATTTGAAGTGGTTGGGTCCTCTTTAGGAAATCTTCACCAGTTAGGAGATTCATCATTTAAACTCATAGCAGAAATGCCTGTTGCTTTAGAGGCAACACACGGACAGATTTGAAATCAATTTCACAAACATCCCTTCAGGGACTCGGAGGTAAGGCGAACGCATACACAAGGAATTAGAGGTCAGTGCTGAGTGTTTGTAGGTGAACAATAAAAAAAATCTAAGACCAGAAAAAGGGGGCTACTAGCAAGATGCAATTCGGTTGCTATAACAGGGGCTAGAAAAAGGAGCTGGCAAAAGGAGTTTACCTTTTGATCTGGGCTTAAACAAAGTACAGGGATGTGGGTAGGAGTTGGAAGCTTCCAGCAGGACAGAACCCCTTTGTGGGGGGGAATAGGGCAGGAGTTTAGTAAAGTTAGAATCACTCCCAATGATCCTAGAGCAGCCTTGGGCAAACTACGGCCTGCGGGCCGGATCTGGCTGTTCTATCAGGTTCTCTTGCTCTCCCCTCCGCTCCTTTACTTTGAATTTATATTAGTTCACACAAACACTCCATCCATGCTTTTGTTCTGGCCCTCCGGTCCAGTTTAAGAACCCATTGTGGCCCTCGAGTCAAAAAGTTTGCCCAACCCTGTCCTAGAGGCACAATAGAGCCAGTGGGGAACTTTTACCACTACAGATACCCTGGCCCCACCCCAAGGGCTCTAAATAAGGATCCGTGGAGCCTGACAAGGCCCCCGGGCCCTTCAAAAGTTCTCCAGGTGATTCTAAAATGCACCCAGGCTTGAAAATGATTGATTAAGGGATAGCTAAGATCAACAAGTAGCCAAATGCCCATCAGTAGATGAGTGGATAAAAAAGCGGTGGTACATTTACACCATGGAATACCAGGCAGCTGTAAAAAAGAAGGATCTCTTATTCTTTTAGATAGCATGGAGGGACCTGCAGAGTATTATGCTAAGCGAAATAAGCCAGTCAGAGAAAGATAAGTATCATATGATCTCACTTATATGTGGAATATAATGAACAAAATAAACTGACGAACAAAATAGATCCAGAAACATTGAAGCATATAACAGACTTACCAATTTCAGAAACCGGGGCAGGAAGAGATTAAGTAAAGAACTTAGATATAACCCATATAATAAAAGCCTAATATGCTAAGTGTCAGGTCATCGGTCGTCCATTCAACCAATCAAAGCATAATATGATAATGATATGCTAAGGCCGCTCAACCGCTCCCTATGATGTGCACTGACCACCAGGGGGCAGATACTCAACTGGTAGGTTAGCTTGCTGCTGGGGTTTGGCCAATCAGGACTGAGTGAGACAGGCCATATATGCCCTGGAGCCCTCCCGCAGTCCCTCCCTAGCTGACCAACCTCCCACGTCTTCCCCGACCCCAATCATGCACTGGTGGGGTCCCTTGGCTGGGCCTGCACCCTCTCGCAATCCAGGACCCCTCAGGGAATGTTGGAGAGCTGGTTTTGGCCCTATCCCACAGGCCAGGATGAGGGACCCCACCAGGCCTCTAGTATATGCATAATCCATGGACAGACAATAGTACGGTGAAGGCCTGGGGAGGGGGTGGGAGAGGGATGGAGGAGGTCAAATGGTGGTGGGGGGGGAGGGGAACAACTGTAATATATTGAACAATAAAGATACATTTAAAAACAAAGAAAGAGAATGGGCTAGATGCCTGACGCAGCTATGTACAAACCTGGAGGGGTTATCAAAACACAGATGGCTGGGCCCTAATCCCCAGAGTATTTTATTTAGTAGCTCTGAGGTGGAGCCATAGAATTGGCATCTGTATATATAAAAGCCAAGCGACCGGAACAACGGAACAACCGGAATGACCAGTCACTATGACATGCACTGTGGAGGCCAACTGGCCTGATTGGGGCACCGATTGGCCTCCCCCAACCTCCCACAGCCCCTCCCCCTGGCCAGCCTGGCCCCCGATCGGCCCTCCCCACCCTAATCGGGGGCGAGGCTGGCTGGCCAACCTCCCATGTCCCCTCCCTCCCACTGGCCCTGCCTGATGGCCCCCATTGGGGCAGGATTGCTGGCCTCCACCCATGCACGAATTTGTGCACCAGGCCTCTAGTTTTTAATAAACTCCAACATGACCTACTGCTGCTGGTCCAGGCATTACACTTGACCCCTGGGCTGGTACCAGCCTGGAAGTCAGAGTCCATGGTTGTGTTCTGGGAGGAGAAATGGAATGTTTCTGAGCAGGAGATGGACAGGGTTAGAGCAGACACCAAGTAGGAGAGGTGGCCTTGAACCCTTGGGTCTGCCTCTCAATCCCTGACATAGTCACTGGACACTGATGGCTGGCAGAGTGCAGACCCCTGGGGAGGGTGCACACCTAAACCCCCAACCAGGAAAGCTGGTGTCTCTCTTGATCTGTGACATGCCTCCACCCTAAGGGCCTGCAGGAGATGGTGCATGTGAGTTGTCTGGCAGAGGGCCAGGAGCCAGTGATGTCCACCCCTCCTAGTAGGATCTCAAATTCCACTGACTACTCCTTCTGTCACTTTTTCTTTCCTTAGCAAAGTGAAGCCTTTCTACTCCACAGAGGAAAACAGTGAGCTGATGGATATCAGTATACATTCTGTAATTTCTCTCCAACCCCCAGGAAAGGACAATGAGTCCATTAAGGTAGGTTCCTCTGAGCCACCTCATTTTCTGGGTTGGGACCTGGAACTTTACTTTAACATGAATAGTGCTGAGAGCCCACCATCCTGAACCACCCATCTGTGGTTAGAGGCAGCAAAGTACAGCAGGCTCTGTTTGTCAGTGTAAGGTGATGCTAACTGCTGTAACAGATAAACTCTGAAATCTCTGTGGTTTAACAACATGAGAGCTTAGTTCAAATTGGCAGTGGGGGTGGGGATAGAGCTGCTTCACACAGTTATTCAGGAGTCCTGCCTTCTTCAGTGCCTGGTTCTGAAGGTCCGCATGGGTATTGATATCCAGCAAGGAGAGGAAGAGAAAGAGTATGGAGGATTCATTAGCTACTTTGCCCACTTTCTATTGGTCAGAACTCAGTCACATGGCTCCACTTAAATATAAGGAATGCTGGGAAATGTAGTCCCAGACTGGATAGCTATTTTCCAGGAACACTGTTGGAAAAGAAGGACAAATCTTTTGTGGTCAGGTAGCCATCTGTGCCTCCAAGGCCTGGCCCTGGATGAAGAGTCAGGAGAACTGGACTTTAGGAGTTCAGTTTCCTCCTTTGTGAAATGTGTTCCTCTTAAGAAGCTGACTTTTACACCGTGTGAGAAGACAAGTGTAAAGCACTCAATTTGAGCAAAAGTAAAAGAGCTGATTATCTGATAATCTTACACTGTGCACCCTCCTCATTGCTGCCTGGCTTCTCCTTCTCTTGTCATAGACCATGTACACAAATGCCCTGTGTGTCCTGGAGCAGCTGATGGAGGGCCTCTTGCAGAGGCAGATGGACCCCAAGGGCCTGCAGGAGATGGTGCATGTGAGTTGTCTGGCAGAAGGCCAGGAATGGCCACCTCTCCCAGGAAGCTGGCCTGAGGGCCAGATTCTCTGTTGGAAACAGGGGTATGAGTTAAACATTGTTTTGGTAACTATATTTAGATAAAATTCAAATTTGCTGAAAAGCTGCAAATATAGTAAAAAGAAGTCTTGTATACCTTTCACTCAGATTTACAATTTTTAATATTTTGTCACATTTTTTCTCTTTCTCATTACACACACACACACCTTTTAAATCATAGACAGTTGCAGAACAAGTTAAGAACAAGAATAATATCTTTTTAAAATTTTCTTTATTGATTAAGATATTACATATGTGTCCTTATTCCCCCATTACCCCCCAACCCCCCAATGCATGAAGAATACTCTCTTTTTTATTTTTTATTTTTTTAATCCTCACCTGAGGATGTTTTTCACTGATTTTGAAAAGAGGAACAGAGAGAGAAAAGAGAGAGAGAGAGAGAGAGAGAGAGAGAGAGAGAGAGACATTGATCCATTGTCTCCCATGAATGTCCCAACTGGAGATTGAACCCAAAACCTAGGTATGTGCCCTGACTGGGAATTGAACCCTTTTGATATACAGGATGGTGCTCCAACCAACTAAGCCACCCAGCTGGGGCAAGAATAGTCTCTTATATAACAACTAGAGGCCCGGTGCACGAAATTCATGTACTTAGGGGGGCAGGGTCCCTCAGTCTACATTGTGAGAGGGTGCAGGCCAGGCCAAGGGACCCCACCAGTTGCACGATTGGGGCTGGGGAGGGATGTGGGAGGTTGGCCAGCTGGAGAGGGACTGCGGGAGGGCTCCAGGGCATGTCCAGCCCATCTTGCTCATTCCTGATCAGCCGGACCCCAGCAGCAAGCTAACCTATGGGTCAGAGCATTTGCCCCATGGTGGTCAAAGCAACTGGTTGACCAGTCAACTGTCTCCCCCATGGTGGTCAGTGCACGTCATAGCAGGCGGTTGAGTGGCCTTAGCATATCATTAACATATTACACTTTAATTGGTTGAATGGCCAACCAGATGACCAGACACTTAGCATATTAGGCTTTTATTATATAGGATACAATGATCAAAATCAGGAAATTCAGCATTGGTACAATGCTATATTCTAATCTATGGTCTATAGGCAGGCTTTACTAATTGTTCCAATAATGCTCTTTATAGCAGCCATTTTCTACCAAGCCAGGAGCCAATCTGGACTATGCATTGCATTTAATTGTCACGTCTGTTTAGTATCCTTCAATCTGGAAGAATTCCTTTGTCTTTGACTTTCATAATCTTGTCATTTTTGAAGGGTAAAGGTAGCTTTTTTAAAAATTAGGTTGTTTGCTTTCTTGTTATTGAGTTTTTAGTTTTTATGTTTTCTAGATACAATTCCTTTATTAGCTATGTAATTTGCAAATATTTTCTCTCAGTCTCTTATTTGTCTTTTCATGAATTACACAGTGTCTTTTGAAGAGCAGAAGTTTTAAATTTTGATGAAGTCTAATTTATAATTTTTTTTCCTTTATAGATCCTGGTTTTGGTATTATATCTAATAATCTTTGCCTAACCCAAGATCACAAAGATTTTCTTCTAATACTGCATAGTTTCAGGTTTTACAATTAAGTCTATGGTATATTTTGAGTTAGCTTTTGTATATGGTGTGATGTATGGATAAAAGTTTATGTAATTTTTGTATTTTTACACACAGATAACCAATTGTTCCAGCATCATTTGTTGAAAACGCTATCTTTTCTCCATTGAATTACCTTTGCACCTTTGACAAAAATCAATCCACTATGTGTAGCTCTAATTCTGAACACTTATTCTGCTCCAATGATGTATTTGTCTATCTTTTCATTGGTGTCATCCTGTCTTGATTACTGTAATGTTATGATAAGTCTTAAAATCTGATTGTGTGGGCCCACTGACTTTGTTCTTGGTTGCTGTATCCCACAAACATTGATAGGTCGTGTTCTAACTTTATTTCAGTTCAATATACATTTTAATTTCTCTTTTCATCTTTTCTTTGATCCATGGATTATCTAGAAATTTTCAAATATTTGAGAATTTTTCAGAGGTCATTCTGTTTTTGATTTCTACTTTAACTCCATTGTAGTCTGATGACATACTTTGTATGATTTGAATCATTTTACACTGACTGGAAGTTATTTTGTTGTCCAGGTATGGTCTACCTTTAGCAAATGCCTTGTGTGCACTTGAAAACTATCCTGCTGTGTTGGTCAGAGTGTTTCTAAATATGAATTAGGCCAAGTTGGTTGCTAGTGTTGTTGAAGTTTCCTGTATCCTGCCTGATTTTCTGTCTTCTTGTTCTATCAGTTACTGAGAAAGAGGTACTGAAACCTCTAACACTCTGGTTTATTTGTTTCTCCTCTCAGTTCTATCCATTTTTGCTTCCAAAACTATTAAGCTCTGTTAGTAGATGCATGAATGCTTAGATCCTGGAATGCAGGGCAGGCTGTGCTCCTGGCCCTTTCACTGGCAGGCAAACATTTGGAGCAAGGCCCAACACACTGATTAGTCAAGAGCCATCTCTGTGAGGATGCTGGGGTGGGGGAGGAGAGGGGGGAGGCACTCTCTCTTCCTACAACCTCATCACCCTAGTAGCAGGGCCTGGGAAGGAACCATCTAGAAGCATTGAAAAGCAGATTCTGAGTAGGAGGGACGAGGGAGGCAATAGTTGGCCAGGAAAGGGCTGGCCCTGGGATTTTAACACCCTCTTCTGTGTTATGGGTTCCATCTATAGCTCCTGGAAAAGTGGCTCTTGTCTGAGAAAGAATGGGAGCGGGAGAAGGCTATGAAGCTGCATCTTTGTCTCATGCAGAGCTACATCCAGAGCATCGGCGTTTGTGTGAGTACAGGAGCACCAGCCCCCCGCCTGGTTCTGCCCCCCTCCCTCCCAAAGAGTCCTGTGGGAAGAGGCCGCCTCACTTGGGAATGGCAATGAAACCCCTGGAGGGGCCAACCTGGCACTCTGGGTGGGAGAGAGGGAGAGAATGGGCTGCAGCTTGCAGGTGTCTAGGTTTTGTGGGTCCTGAAGCTCATACCATGGTGAGAATCCTCTCTGAGAAAAAGGATACACAATTATGAATACCACGTTGGGTAGAAAAGTGCATATTTACTTAAAATGAAAAAATAAGTTACTAAACATTACAAATAATACAAAGCTTGACAAGTACCACAAACACCTAGAAAAGCAATGGGGTGTTTTTGTTGGTTACCCATCTGACACAGTTGAGGAGATCTCTCTTTAGAACCTAGGGGCCTGAGGGTAGATACCTTGACCCAGTCACACAGCTAGTAAGTGGGGAAGCCCAAAATGAACTGAGGGCTTAGTTATAGAAATGAGATAGGTGCCTGGACATAGAGCCTGGGCCTGAGGTCGGCCAGACTCCTCAGATCCTGGCTGCTTGCCTCCAGGGGCCCAGCTGTGGGGCTCAGGAGGCAAGAATGTGGGCAGCAGACGGACAGTGACAACTTCCCCCTTCCCAGACAGGGGCGGAGTTTTCAGAGCAGGGTTCGCCCTCTCTGGTTGCCCATTACTTTGCCCCTGGGCAGCCCCAGGTATGTGTGAGGGGACAGAGTGTGAGCCTTAAGGTCTCTTGCCCCTCAGATCCCCTTGAAGCTGGGGCAGTTTGGCACACTGATTGGACTCATTGCCCCTTGCACCTGTGACTCCAACAAAAGAACTCGCTTGGCCTCAGTGGACGTCCTGTCCAGCCTGCTGGATCTGCACGGTATGTGGAGGGTGGGACATCACAACCAGCCTCTCCAGGCTGGGAGGAGGGCTGACACCAGAGCTGTCAGCTATGGGGCTGTCCTGGGGGTTGAGGTGGGGGAGTGTTACAACCTCTCTGTATAGACAAATAAGGTTGACCAGCAGAGACAGCAGAGGGTGCAGAGCTCACTGAGAGGCCATGGAAGCTTCTGGAAGGAGAGGCTCATTGGTTCAGCATAACTCACTGAGGGCATGTGTTGGATACTGAGGGCCCCACTGGCACAAGGCCAGCTCACAGATACCAAGGAGCCAGCAAAACTGGCCAGAGATGAGCTGAGGGGAGAATGCAGTGTGGTGACCTTCAGAAGGGGAGAGGTCACCTCTGGTGTGGCAGCTGGTGGGGCATCCATCACAGCAGGGACTGCCTGAGCTTGTGTAGAGATGGTGTGGGGAACAATGAGAGCAAAGGCATGCGGGACAGGGTGTCTAGATGATGTGGTCCAATCCCTCAGAGCCAAGGTGCCCTGAGAGTCAGGACAAGCGGCTGCTGTGACATAGCCTGTGACTGGGCCTTCTGTGGCTGACAGTGTCTGAAACTACTCCCAACAGCAAGCCAGACCTGCTCTTCATGGGACATGTGCAAAGAGTTGGAGCTTGCAAGATGCAAAGAGGACCTCCAGAGCTTGGAGGTGGAGAAGATTTTCAGTGCGTCCTCCAGAATCGCCAAGGTGATGATCCAGGAAGCTTGTGTGGGCTGCTGGGCTGCTCTCCCAGTGCCTGGATCACCTCTCGGGGCAGGATCTAGCCCAGCCTGGCCACACAGTTCCCATCCTCTTCTGGGAGTCACAGCTTCTGTGGCCTTTAGTCCAACTCATGCTATCTGTAAATGGCCTACAATATGTAAGGTCCCCATGGGGATTTCCTGGCTCACAGTAGGTGTTAATAGTCCCTGGCTGTCTTCCCTCCATCCTTGTGATGTGCTACACTGAGGGTGGAGGGGGACCCAGAAAGAACTGAACATGAGGCCCAGCACACAGGCCTTGGCTCATGGGAAGGCTGATGGCATACTTATGACTGAAAGTGCCCAGAGCCACCCAAACTCAGAGGGCAGAGGGGACTTCCTGGAGGAGGGGGCTTGTGTAGTGGCAGGCCAGATCGGAGGGCTTCAGGGCTCAGGGCACAACCTGAAAGAAGGCTGCAAAGACAGGTCAGGGAGGGTTTGGGGTGAAACTTCTTGTGCAGGGTTCAGGCAGGGCTGGGCTAGGTGATGGGGCGTGGAAGGTGCATCCTGGAGGCTTTGGAAAGCCCTGTTGAACCTTAGGAGGCTTGGAGTAGAGAGTGATGTCCTGAGCAGGCCCATGATTAAGACAGACAGGCTGGGTAGGGAGGTGGGGAGGAAGTCATGGCAATGGTACTGAGAGAGAATGGGGGTCTGGGCTGGGGTCGTAATGTCAAGCAGAAGAGGAGGGTGCATCAGTGGTAACAGGTGGGGCAGGGAACTGGGCCTGGGACTGAGCTATCAGACTCCAAGGATGGCCTTCTCTGGTCCTAGGTGATTTGCATGCAGTTTAACTGTGATGAAGTGGTCTCGCTCATCCAGAAGCTCTGTGAGAACATCGGGGCCATGGACCTCCAGCATGACAAGGCCTCTGTCACCTGGATAGACATCTTCCTCCAGATACGGGTCAAGGAGCTGGAGGATAAGGTAGAACTGTGGCTGGGGCACCTGGGACTGGGACGGCCCAGTGCTCCCAGGCTGCAGGGACCGGCTGGGGCCCAGCTGCACTGGCTGACAATGCCCACCCCCACAACCCCTTGCTGTAAAGAGGAGGAGGAAATAGAGTTCTAGAATAAGAAAGAAAGGTGTTGAAGGTAGACAGGTCAGTAAGGCCTTGGCTCATGGGAAGGCTTGGGCCCACAACTCTCTCTCAGAGCGCACTGCCTCTCACACCAAACACTAAAAAATCCGGGAAAAGACCAAAGGATTTATTGGAGGTGTGCTGGAAGTTTAACTTACCCACCGTCCAGTTGGGTGAGAGTCTTTGGAGGAGGGGTGTGAGGGCAAGAGACCCCTGAGGGCCAGGCTGCCCTGGTGATACCCGGCCCCTCCCTAGGTGGCTGAGATCCTGGGTGCCATCTTGGTCCACCTGCCTGTGGTGGATCACCAGGAGGTGCGGCGTAACCTCATCGAGGGCATTCTCCTGCTGGCCCACTACCACCAGGAGACGGTCCTCACGTCGCTCCTGAGGCAGCCCCTGCCCATGCAGAGGTAGGTGGTGGGTGCCCTGGGTAGGGGGCCAGGGGCTTCTGTGCATCCCAGACCATGCCGCACTTACCGGAGGACCGGGACCTTGAGTGGTGCGTTGTCTGACCCTCTCCCTGCATCTCCCATAGGAGGTACAGCCTTTGGGGAACCATGGACACAGCTTTGTGAATTCCAGCAGACAGTTTTCGCATCTCCTTGTTCAATTTGATCTTGTTGGACTTGTCTCTTTGGCCCTTCAGAACCCACTAGGACCTTACCTCCCTGTACCTGGGTAACCAGGTCCTTCAAGTCACTGTGCAGGGGTCCCTTCCCTTCTCAGCAGGGCCACAGGCTTGGACTTGGGGGTCAGGAAAGCTGCTTCAGATTGTAGCCTCTCCTGTGGAATATGGAGATGAAGCCTCTTCCTCAAAGATGTGCTGGTAGGAGGGGGTGTGAGGATACTGGTCAGCCGCCTAGGACCAGCCTGACTCAAGTTGGGCACTAGGAGGCTATTACTGGATGTCATCCATAGGTCATCAAGCAGTAGGCCTGGTGGTCACCTAGCCATGGAGCATGGCTTCTCAGGGGTACCATGAGCCGGGCACAGAAAGAAGGCTGAGCGTGGAGTCAGGGACCTGGGCTCACGCCAGCTCCTTGAGATGCAGCCTCCAGAGTCCATCCAGTACTCAGGGGGCTGCTGGGGTCCAAAGAGGCTCTTACCTGTCGGGGCACATGGCAGGTAACCCACAGTCCTTGTCCCCTGTCGTTGGCTAGCCACCTGGTGGAGGTGTGGCTGGCTGTGGCAGAGAATGTACCCTTTGCCCGGTTGATGCTCCACGGGCTGATGGGCCGGCTGCAGTCCCGGTTCACCCCCAGGGCCAATGCCACCTCCAAGGCCGACATCTGGCGCCTGGCTGCGGTAGACCCTCTGATGGTGAGTAGCAGGGGCAGGCCCTGGGGCTCCTTGGGGGCTCTGAGTCAGAGCCCCGATGCCTCCTGCCCTTCTCTCTGCAGACCCTCTGCACCATCCACCTTCTCATCGAGAAGATGGACAAGGACGACAAACTCCCAGACCTCCTCCCAGACCTCATCTACACCCTCCTGATGCAGCTGGGCAGCAGCCAGGGGCCGGAGGCAGTGTCGCCCGTCCTGAAGACATGGAGACTCATCCACACGGGGACCCTGCCCGAGGAGATCAACCTGCAGAGGTGCTCTCGAGGGAAGGCAGCTTGGGGTGCAAGGCAGTGGGCTTGGGATACATGTGACCTTGGGCTGCCTCTTAGAAGTCACCTCCACCGAGAGGCCCTCAACATCCCCTCCTGTGAGGAGAGGTTTCCGGAACCTGATCTTACAACACTCCCTCACATGGGTCCAGCACAGTGTGGCTTTCAGAGTCTGCAGACCCAGTCTTAGCCCCTTGAGCTAGGCCCAGCAGGGGTTGGGACTTTGCTTCACAGACCTGGGTGCAGTGCTTGCCCCGCTGAGGTGCTCTGTGTGTTCTTGGCAGGGCTGCCATGCCATGACACGGTCCCACCTTCTTCCAGGATCACAATCAAATCCATGCAGCTTTTGTTCAAGAGACTCGACAGTGAGCGGCTGGTCCACATGCTGGAAGAGCAGGGCGTGTGGGCCCTCCTGGAGAGTGGCTCCACTTTCCTGCAAGGAGCAGGCCTGCTGGCCAGGTGGGCACCCAGGCTCCCATGTGGCAGGCGGCGGCAGGACTTGCAAAGTGGTGGCGGAATGCCTTGCTTCTGGGGCATTGTGTTGACCTGTGTCCCACACATTGTGATGCAGGGCAAAGGGAATCTTTCCTTCCAAACCTTCAAGCCCCAGGGCAGAAAATGTGAGGTCAGAGGTCGGTGGAGCTTGCCAAGGCCACACAGGGCTTCTGAGCAAGTCCAGGATGGGGGAGTCCAGGTCCTGATAACTCATGAGCAGCCCTCATTCGAGTCCTTTTTATAAAAAGGTGATGGAAAGCAAGTACTTCAGTGGAGAAGAGGGGGAGGCCCAGAGATGTTAGATCTGCCCATGAGTGCCCTGCTTGAGAGCTGCTTTGCACGGGGGGAGCTGAGATGCCCTCCCTGCCCGGTGGGCTGTGCTCCCCTCCACAGGTTGTGCATTCGGAATGCAGAGGGCTACAGGCAGAGGCTGGCGGAGCTGGTGCTCAGAGGCATGGCCTCGGAGGTCCTCAGCTGCCGTGTCAGCAGCACGGCGATCTGCGTGGAAGTGAGGCACAGGGGTGGGTGCGGTGGGCTGGGGAGGAGAGGTGGGCAACCCCCAGCTCTCTTGGGGGGCTCATCTCAGGGGCAGGTGCTCAGGCTATGAGGGACATCTAGTCCAGGGGGCAGGTGAGCATTCACTCATTCATTCCTTCATCACAACAGTAATTCAGGGTGGGCGCTGTGGGGAAAGGGGCTGAGATGTGGTCTTTGCCCTGAGTGTAGCAGCTAAGTGATGTGTAGCAGCTAAGTGATGAGTGTCACAACACACAGGTGGCCAGAGGAGGCCACCTTGGGCTCGTGGGGAGATGGAAGTGCTGGGGAGGGTCTTGCAGGAGGGCTTACACAGGCAGGAAGATTGGAGCAAGGGGTTATGGCCATTGAGGCCCAGCTACCCTTTCATGCACATGGGGTACTTATGGGGTCACCCCTACTGAGAGGGCCTTGTTGTCCCTTCCTGGTGGGGTAGAGAAGTTTCTGAAAGTTGATCTAGGGAACTGGCCAGAAAACTTTGAGGAGAAATTCTATTGACTGCACGATGCCCCATATACCACAGGAACCAAACATCGGCCTAGTGAGGGGTCCCCAGACTTTTCCTGTAAAGGGCCAGGTAGTGAATTTTCAATTTTAGTGTCACCAATTTGGTGTTTAGTTTTCTTTTGGTTTATTTAAAAAAACATTCATGTGTGCGCGTGCACATAGACACACACATGCACACGTGTACACACACGTCACAGGGGTCCCCATGGGGTTGATGTCCTGGCATTTTGAGAACGAGGCTGATGGTGGCGCTGAATCCCAGATGAGGGAAATGCATGCTTCTTGTGTGGTTCTGTTAGGACACAATGGACGCAGCTCCTGCATGGGGTAGTTACTCCATCACATTAACTGAAGAAATGAATGACGAAGGAGTGTGTGAATATGGAAAACACTTCCCCAGCGTTTCCCACCTACTTCCTTACTGAATCCTCACGGCAACCTCACGAGGCAGGTGCTGGTCTCATCTTTTCACAGATGAGGAAGCAGAGTGGCCTGCCAGGGCCCCACAGTGGCAGGCAGAGGAGCCAGGAGCGGGTCCCAGGGGTTCAGGCTCTGACTCTCCTTCAATTCACAGGGAGACCATTCTGTGCACTGCATATAGTCACACGCCCCGTCTCTTGACAGAAACTAGCCTCTGTTGGGGATAACTGCAAAAAGTTTTCCTTTCTAGTTCATGAGAGACCCAATTCTGTACCAGGAGAGGCTGCTGAAGCCCGCCATGCGGCTGCTAGAGAAGGGTGTGGACCAGAGGGACGAGGTCCTGCAGGTGCTGTCCCTGCGTGCCCTCGGCAACATGGCCCTGGGCGCCCCCAAGAAGGTGCTGCAACCGACCTTGACCCGGGGGCCCAGGGGCAGGACCCAGTGTGCTGAGTATCGGAGCTGAAGGCTCCCTGCCCCCCACTCCCCCAGGTGAGGCAGTACCGCAAGCTGCTCCTGGAGAAGTGCCTATACTCCCTGAGGGATGCCCGCAGCACCAGCGTGCCCTCTGAGGGCATGGAGGCCCTGGCCAAGATCCTGGCCGAGCTCCGGGAAGGGGATGTAGGGTCCTTCTTCGATGTCATCTCTGAGCAGTGCAGGTCCTTCTTTGACAACGTGAGTCCAGACAAGAGCCTCGCTGGGCCCAGGCCCTGGGTGGGGGCTGCGCAGGTGTTCTGGAGCAGAAAGGACAGCGGGTCTCACTTGGCGCTAATGGATTGATTGGCTGAGCATGGGATCTTGTAAAAAAAAACAAAACTTGTTCTGGGGCCCAGGGGACCCTTCTCCCTGCTATTAAGGAAATGAGCTTTCCCTTCCAATTCCTGGCCGCCCACAAATGCTCTTGGGGCACCTGTGGCATGCCAGGTGGGGGCTCTGCTAGGCAGTGTGTGCCTGCAGATTCAACACAGCCCTCTCTGGGAAGCAAAGGTCTCAAACACCTGAGTTATGCCCAGTCCCGGAGCCCTGGAGGAGAGACTCCGTCCTGATGGAATGATCCAGAAGGCTTCACAGGGGTCAAGGCGTCCAAAAGGGTCCATGGAGAATGGCTGTAGTTTTGTTGGGCTTCTATTTCCCTGAGTTTCAGAACTGCTTTGTCTGTCTTGGCCACAGGAGAGCGAGCTGCTGCGCTTGAAAGCCTTCCTCCTGTTCAGCAAGCTGGCCAAGGTGGTCAGGGTTTCCAAGAAGCACTTCTTCAAGGGGGAAGTAAAGAGAGCCTGGGTCCCGCTCATGCTGCACTGCCAGGACCCCTGCCCCGATACAGCCCAGGTTAGGCACCCTCGGCTCTGCGTCCCAAAGTCTGGGGCCCGCTGTCCCCAAGAAGAAAGTCTTTTCTGGGTCTGCTGAGCTGCCTGCAGGCTCCCCACTTCCGTCTCCCAGAGAGCCCAGAAACCACATTCAAGGCGCCCCACAAACCGGCTTTCTGCAGGGGCTGAGTTTCCTTCTTCCCCAGTCACTTCCACCTATTGCCATTTCTTCTACCAGATTCACTTTGGGGTATTATGGTTCAGGCATGTTTAAAATTCACGTTAAACTTCACCTGCTCCCTGCGGGGCAGGCTTGTGAGGTGATGGGTGGGGGACTCTCCCTGGCTCTGTGACCCTGTTTCTCCTCCCTCTCCAAGTCCCAGCCCCTGTAATGCTTTGGGTGGGAGGAGGGGAGGGGAGAGACCCCGTCTCCTACTCGAACTGCTGCCTCGCAGGCTAACACTGGCTGGCTGGGTACACACAGGTAGGGAACCTCTCACCGCACACCCGGACCATGACCCTGTCCTCTGTCTTCCTATAGAAGGGGAGGTAGTGGAGAGGTGGCTGAGATCAGGGGCCATTCTGCAAAAAACAAGTGACAAAGACACAGTTGTGGGGATATAGCTGGCTGCAAACAAGGGGTCCTCAACAGCTCATTTTTAAACTAGCACTCCAGTTCTGGAGTCACAAGATAAGTCCCCTTAATCCTGCTGCTGCGAGGGCTGCCAATTCACATGTGGGGTGGGGGTGGTCTGGGTGGCATCCACAGGGACATGAGGGGAGTCCTACAGTGCCCTCCTGACTTGGGACTTTGCCCTCATCCTGCCTCCCTGCCTGGGCTCTGCCTTGGGCACTCTGCCTTGAGCATCACCTCTTAGAGACTCATTTCTTCACTGATCCTCACCTCCCTCTATCGAGGGTTCCCACTGTTATTTCATGTCTTATCAGCAACTGTCCTGTGGCTGGTGCTTCAGGGAAGGCACAGCAGACAAGTGACCGAGGGGCTTTAATGAAGGAACCTCAAAGAGGACAGGCCAGGGGACCAACATGGATGGGAAGTGCCAGAGGCTAGCCCCAGCGGTGCTGCTGCCACTTCTATCCCTGGGCAATAGATGCTGGCCTCTCTCCTCCTGCCCTCTGTCTCCCGTCAGCATCCTCCTATGACCTAACCCACCAGAGGCCAGAGCCTGCAGGCCTGGCTGATGCAGTCCTCAGAAGCAGGAAGAGCTGGTACAGGGCATCTGGGGGAATGAGAAGGCTTGCCCCTGTCCTCCCAACCCCGGCCAGGCCCCCAACCCAATCTCCTAAAAGAGCAGGTCCCAGGCAGGAATGCTGAGGGCATGAAGGTGCTGGCTCAGGGGGCAAGTGGGTTGCATTGGCCCCCAAGGGGCTTTTTATAAATGCGCACACAGCCATTACCTAGGCTGGTGGGGCTCTGGTGCCAGGTGCCCTCCCAGGGCCCACCAGCCCACCCTTCAGCTTCCTGAGGCTTTTCCAGGGATACCCTCTGCCTTATTGATGGAACGCAGCCTGACCAGCCTCACTGCTCCTTTGAAGCCCTTGGTCCGCCTGACGCGCCTCCTGCCATCCTGCTCTGTGTCCCTCCAGGCCTGTGTGGAGACCATGTATCAGTGTGTGCACTTCTGGGGCTGCAAGGGCCTGGTGGACTCCTTGGGGCAAAGAGACACCAGGGGGACTGATGAGATGGCCACTTTCCAGACAACCCTGTGCTCCGTCCTGGTGAGGAGGCTGAGGCGGGGTGGGGGGGGCTCACCTGTTGGCAGTGGCTGCTCAGTGGCTTGGGGCTTAGGGTCTCAACTGCCAGAGTCTACCTTGAGACCCTGTGTTCACCTCTTAGAGGTGAAGTGTTGAGACCAGCACTGTCCAGCAGAAATGAATGCAAGCCACATGCCCATTTTTAAGTTTCCTAATAGCCATGTTAAGAAAAGGGAAAAGACAATAAGGTGGTGAAGGCCTGGGGCGGGGGCAGGAGCAGGCTGGAAGAGGTCAATGGGGGGAAAAAAGAAGACATATGTAATACTTTCAATAATAAAGATTAAAAAGGGGGGGGGGAACCAAGTCTAATCATAGATTTTATTTAACCCAATAGCTCCGAGTCTTTATTATAATTTCTACATGTAATCAATGCAAAAATTATTAATTTAGGCTAGCCATCTTTCAAGTGCTTAAGGGCCACACATGGCCAGTGGCAACTGTATTGGACAGCATGGGTTTTGGACGAATATAATCTCTTCCCTGGGCCAGACAAGAATGTGACGGGGATGAAGGCTGCCGAGCTTCCAATTTGCTGGGTGACCTGGAGTCACTCACCCTCTCTTGGCAGACCCTCCTGCGTCAGACAGATGGCAATACACTTTGTATTCCCATCCGGGACTGCAACCTCCCCAGCTCTGTGTATCACTTGTTTTTTGCAGACTCAGAAAAAGCCTGCTGTTCTCTACAGTTTCTTGTTAGAAACAATGACCTACATTAAAAGTAACTTGTCAAGGATCAGAATCGCTTCCTGCAACTTGGCAGGTGAGTGGGCAGATGTCTCCTGATGCAGGAGGGACCTTGAAGGCCATGGGGTCAGTCCCGAGTCTGGAGGGGATGGGGACGGGTGACAGGTCCAGAGCTCCTGTCCCACCTTGCCGCCTACCTGCCTGATTCTCAGTTAGGTGTCCTCAACTAACTCCTCAGATGCCTGGTAAGGTAAAACCAGATCTGTCACTCACCTGATACCTGTGTGATGAGCATTTCTCGGGCTATCACTTAGGGGTTATTATGAAGCAGATGTCTGAACATTATCTGAAAAAGCTGGACTTCGTGGCATTACGGAATTGTAAGTCATGGAGACTCAACTGTATGTGGGGAGCTTAGTGAAGTGCCTGCTGATAGGAGGAGGAGGGGGTGCATTTGTTCTGGGCTTCTGCCCCACCCCCTTCACAAACATTAGTAAAATGCTTCCACCCTGCCCTGATTCTGTCAGCTGGTCCAGGCGGCAACTGCGGTTCTGGGATCCACCTGCTGCATCCTGACTTCAAACACAGGGGTTCCATGCCTGCAGCCATGGGCCTGTGGGCACGTGCAGAGGGCAGGGGCGCAGCCCAACTGCCAGGTCCTGACCCTCCCATTTGTGCTCTCAGCCCTCCAGGAGCTACAGTTGGACGCAGATCCTGGGGTCCAGAGGGCAGCCCTGGAGACTCTCAAAATCTTGGATACCTGCAGTCAGCACCGGCTTTTGGCTTCACCCAAAGGAATCTCCTAGGTGGCCCGAATGTAAAATGCAAACTGCCCACCCTGCCCATAGCCATGCAGACCACTTTGAATTTAGTTTGTAAGGAAAGCATGGTTCTGAGATAATCAGTGTCCCTTCCTTTCCACTGAAATAAACCTCCATTGCCATGTGGAGTGCAGACTCTTGGCTGTAAGGTAACGATATCCCAGAGTCAGGACAGTGGGGCAAAGGGAGAGGTCATTGTTTCTAGTAAGAAACTGTAGAGAACAGCAGCCCAGAGCATCAGAATTCACCTTTGTCTTCACTGGCACTTAGGTCCCATCCATGCTGGTGTCCACTGGCCATGGCTGTGCCAGGCAGAGAGCCGGGTTACTGTGCAGGCCCTGCCCCAGAGCCCCCACTCTTAAAGGGAAAGGAGGCATCTGCCAGCCAAATGTGACACACATTAGAGCAGCAGTTGCCAACATTTCGGACCACCAGTGGTCTGCGGACCACCAGTTGATGACTGCTGCTCCAAAGGTTTCCTTAAACCAGTGGTCACCAACCTTTTGGACCTCACAGACCACCAGTGGTCCGCCGACCATCGGTTGGTGACTGCTGCATTAGAGGGCATCATTCTGTACAGTTCATGGGTCCGCTATTGGCAGAGCTGCAAGTTGGCTGAGATGCAGGCCCAGTCCCTTCTGCCTCACCTTCCTCTGCTAGATAATAGGACATGAATTTCTAGGCTCTCTGGCAGCGAGGCCTGGCCAGAGACCTCAGCATAGGCCTGCTGGGTAATCGGTTGGGGTGAGCCAAGGCACGAGCAGTTTGGGGCAAGAATGATAGGTTTCCTGGTAAGGAAGAAAGGTCTAGAACTGCAGGGGCCACTCTAGCCTTGGCTGAGCCACAGAGTCAGCAGCCCCCTGCTAGTCCTCCTTACTGATTCGCAGGGCTCTGGACTGAACATGTCTCCCCAAGTTCACACATGGAAACCCTAATCTCAGTGCGAGGGCCCCTGAGATGGAGCCTTGATGCTGGGATTAGTGCCTTTATGACAGCGCCCGCTCTGTTTGCCATGTGAGGACATGGTGAGGAGGCACCGCCTGCAATCCAGGAAGTCTTCAGTGGAGCCCATGCTGGCACCTGGACCTCTGACGTCCAGCCTGAGAACTGGAGAATAAGTTTCTGTTGTTTAAACCACCCAGTCTGTAGTATTTTGTGATGCGGCCTGAGCTAATACACATAGGTCATGAGGTCCCAGGGCACAGATGTGGAGGGAAAAGGGTACACATTATTATGGACAGTGACAGCCTAGGGAAGGGAAGACATCCAATCTTATCTGTAATATTTTATTTAAAATAAGAAATCCATAGCACATGGCAGCATAACAATTACTCAACCTGAGTTTGGTCACTGTGTTCTGAATATCTGAAATATTTTATTAACGAAGATATTCTATTATTCACAGCTCCGAGAAGAGCCAGATGTCATAGCTACCATGTGGCTACAAGAGTGCTTGGGGAACATTACAAGAATGCTTCAATACAGCATGCTGTCCTCTAAAAACATAGAAAATGATTTTGTATGGGTGAATTGTGCTTCAATTTGCTACTTCCTGATGTGGAAGGTGCCAAGTCCCATGGGTCTGAATTTAAAAAACTAAGCAGCTGAAATTTTCCTTCAGAGATCATTGTATCCAGGGCTTAAACTTATATTTCAAAGCAAACAATTTCTCCCAGGAAATGGGAAATATAAGAAAGAATTCTGTTGGCATATCTAAATTTAGCAAAGAAAACATGAGCAAAATAGCCCAAAAAGGATACCATTAATACTTTTAATTGAGCAACCTTATTCCAATAATTTCTATACCAAGAACTTGTCATTTCATTGAAATCTGCTTTGAAGGGGAGATAACTGAAGCAATTTCTAAGTCTTGAGAATTAAAAAAAGCCCGCGCACACACACATACACACAAACAGAATAAGGGAACAGTGGGACAATGCCCTAAAAAACTTGACTGTAGAGTTTTAGCTTCAAGTTTTCTAACACAAAATCACTTATCTTCCATCCTGAAAGTGTACTCTTTCCTCTAAAAAAAAAAAAGACAAAATGATCTCAGTAAAATTCCACTAGCATTCCCAAAGCCAGTCACTAAAAGCTTAACTGTTATTTATTTCAATGTCTATATATATAAATATTAGTGTCCAGTATAGAAAATGCCACCATGCTCAATAAATACCCTAAGGCAGCAGTCGCCAACCAATGGTTCGCCGACCACTGGTGGTCTGTGAGGTCCGAAAGGTTGGCAATTGTTGCCCTAAAGAATGTAAAGAAAAAAAAAACAACCCCCCCAAAACAACAAAAATTAACATTAAGCCCTAAGGCGGCAATGCAAACAGGTGGCTAAGTTGACAGGCTTGCTTTCAAATGCTGGTCTCGCAGTTATAAGACTGAAGCTGAATCCCCTTATTTACTAAAAGAAAAGGTTCATGGGGGATTGAGGAAGGCATAAAAAGGTTCAACGGGGCCTGGTGAACAGAAAGCCAGGTGTCAGCCATTAAAATTCCTTCTGTAGCCTCAGCTCACGGAAATTTGGTCCTTTTCCTCAAGAAATTTGTAATTTAGGGAAAGAAGAAAAAGAAGGAAAATCATTAAATATGTTTATATTGTGGTTTAAGATGAAACTGCAAAGGCCTCCAGTGGAGCTTATCAAATTCCAAGGGAGCCAGGAGTGTCCCCCGGGACCACCAAGGCCGAGTTCTCCTCTTGGTCCTCTATGTCCAGGCACACGTGGCCACCAGGCTGAGCCGGTGAAAAAGTGAGGGGACACTGCACTGAGCAACCAGAGGCAGGAGTGACCTGCCACACTCCCGGGGCCAGTTAGTAAATAGGAGGCTTAAGAGGTGAGGCGCGAGCAAACCAGGCAACATTGTGGGAAAGGCACAAAAAAGGGAAAAGACGAGGAGGAAAAGACGCAGCTGCGTGAGGAAAAGGTTTAGGTTTAAACAAGTGGGGACCGGGGAAAAGGGGGCTGTAACGTGTCAGGGGCTAGGATAAGCCTCAGAGACAGCCCGGGGCCGAGGAGTCATCTTTGGTGAAATGTACCCTTTCAACCAAGAAACAAGATGATGGTGAACTGTGAGAGCAAATGGAATGTGTGAGCTTTGTGCACACGAACAAAGTGTCTGCCATGAGCACATGGCTGGACACTAAAAGCCTCAGCCTCAGAGGACTCAGTCACCCTGCCGGTGGCCTGACCGAAAAAGTCAAGTGGGGTCTGAACACTGAAAAACACTAATGGGCAAAGGTAAGGACAGGCCTGGGCGGGGGTGGGGTTCTGAGGGGTGGTGGATGGTGACAACTCATGTGGAGGGGTTCATCTCCAAGAGAAAACACACTGTCCTCTGAAAAGAGGTCATAGGACAAATAGGCAGAGATGGGAAAACAGAAAACAGCATATTTAGAGCAGAGAGGGTCCACCTGAATTACTGCTGAGAGGCCATCTATGTGGTTGGGGCAGGAAGGGAAGAGAAAGCTTGTATACATGCCTGACCTGCCTGCACCACTAACACACAAAATCCCAAACCGCCAAGCCAAAAGTCAAGTCCCATCAGCTGGCAGCAGTGACGTGCAGGGACAGTAACGTGGTCCAAATCCCGGCACACTGCCCGGCATGCTGGAAAACCTGGCCCTCCTGTGATAACACTCAATGACACATTGACTTGTCCCACCTCCTCATCTTGTCTCTGCAGAAAATAAAATGGTGCAGCACATTAACCTTTAGCTAAGTGGTCTGCACAAACTACACTGCAGGAGGCGGGCGGGCACTGAGGTTACTGGCTGCCCTCTCGCAGCCCAGCACGTGTGAGATTCCGCACTGGTGGCTTTCAAGTGCCTGCTCCTATTCCGTCCCTACTAGGAAATCCAGAAGTAAAACGCCATGGTTTCCAGACCAGTTTCTCCTTACAACAGCTCTTCTCTGAGTGTAAGACGGAGAGGGTGGAAATGACACAGTTGGACAAGGACGGATAGAGCATGCAAAGTGAGGCATTCTGCTGGGAATTGTGTAGAACTTTCCCTATAAGAATGTTTTTCAGCTCCACCTTGACACATCTTACCATGAACATGTGCTTGATGTGAAGAAATAGAATTTGGGAGAAAGTTTAGAAAATTAACATGCACAGAAGAATACTGCTATCAAACAGCCACATTTGACAAAAACTCACCTTCCTTTTCAAGTCGGGAGAAGAGCAGACCTCTTCCCCTGGCCTCCGGATGGCCTGGCCCACCATGCGAGAGGGATTCTGGGACTCTGCCCACCTTCCACACACCTGAGGGTCTGATAACCGGCGTCTTTTGGCATGGGGCTGAGGCCTGCAGCTGGCGGCCAGCTCGAACCACGGAGATGGATGGAGTTCAATTGTGGTTGAGTCCAGTGAACTTCTGATGCTCCACTGAAGTGACGATGACAACTTTCGGGGTCCCAGTAAGCCAGAGTCTGGATTTAATTTTTTAAAGGCTTCTTTCTGATTCTGAACCTCCACACTTGCTTCATCTGGAGATGCTTCAGCACAAAAAGGCACCTTCATCCGCTGAGGTGATTTTTGGCAATACTGCTGATGGAGCTGGTCAAATTTCTCCTTGATTCCATCGTAACGATCTTTTGCAGAGCCTAGAGGATGTACCCCGGGTACTGAAATAGCTTTGCTGAGTGCCATTGACTTCCTAAATATTCCAAGAGGATTTTCTTGTAAAAGATCAGCTGTGGGGTCAAAGCAGCCTGGGCTCCATGTGGGGTCGGTCTTCGAAAATGATGCATATGAATCACTTTGGGGCAGGTATCTTCCTGTTTCAATAGCCCGTTTGCCCAGGTTTTTAAAAGCCTCATTTAGACTCTTCACTTTTGCTTTGCTGAAAGGTCTACTTGGCCGGGGGGTTTCTAAACCCTGGGGGCTCCTGGGGCTTGCTGGATCACTTCTGAGTACGTCTACCCCGAAGGAGGAGAAGCTGGGGAGGTAGGATGGGCATAGCTGCTTCCTGGGGGTTGGGCAATATTCCTGGTGAAGTTTTTTAAATTTGTTATCGAATGCCCTATAATGATTCCCTCCCTCGCCCTGCAGTATTCTTGGTCTGGAAACTATTTTTACAGGAGAAATTAACCACTTTAATGTCATTAATCTATTTTCCTGATCAAGACGATGCGTTGCACTAGAGTCCACATAAGTCAATGAAGACAACTTCCGGGGTGTTCCCTTAAGCTCCTGTGAGATTTGGAGTTTGTTGACTTCAGGAAAAGCTTTTTCCAATTTTAATCCTGCCTTCTGGCCAGAAAGATCTCGGAAGTTCTGGCGCTCTCTTAAAACCCCCATCTCTTTCACAGGCTCAGAGCAGGGCACAAGTGTCTCCTGGGAAGTCCTCTGTGCGTGCCTGCCGCCTCTGCAATATGTCCTGTTCATTCTGCTCTTGCACCCGCGTCTCCTTCGAGAGCTCCAGTTTCGAACAATGAAGGTTTTGGTGGAGATGACGCACGAGGGCTTTGAGCTCAGCAGCCGGCTCATTGAGTGCAGCATGCCCTCATATAGGTCACTGATGGTCACGTTGCAGATGTCGCCGGCCACAAAGGACTGGCTGCTCAAGAAGCTGTGACCACTGGTCTCTTGTAACGAGACACTGTCATTTCTGGGCACTATGACCGTGTCTGTGGAGCAAAGGCGTGAAGATGCAGCTGGCTCAAAAGGACTGTCTTCAGAGACATGGCCACAGTATCCTGGAGAAAAGCACACAGGTAAATGTGTGTAAGTTAACACTTCAAACAATCTGCATGCAGAGATCATGGAACGGAAGGCTGGATCATGACCATAATGGTTTTTTAATAAAACAATACAAAAACAAAAGAAACATTACACATATTTGGAAATACACTTCTCAGAGATTTCTTCCTACCTATGAAAATTAAATTTCTACACTCCACCAACCTTCCCAAAAAGAGTCTTCCTTCTCCAGGAGACAGTTTAGGAACTCGGTTGCCTTTTCAAACTAAGAACCAAAAAATAGTGACATTGTTTGCCTACAGGGAAGGCTAAAGAAACGAGAGTCCTGAATACAGCTCTTCAGACAGCTTTGACTTTTGCACAATGTTACGTTTTATATATTAAACAAATAAATTAAAACCAACAAAGATGGGGATCACTCTGCGTTAAATACAGACAGAAAAATGACCATAACTATCAAACTGATAACAAACAGAATCCAGATAACTTTGCACACAGTGCCCTGCATGCTCCCTCAGCCGGACACCACGGCCACAATGGGTGAAACCACACTGTGTCACTGTTACATTGCTGGCTTGTGCCCAATTTATTGCTTTAGGTAGAATTACCTGCTTTTAGGAGGTACTTCTGAAGTATTCAGGGATAATATATATGGATGCGAATGAATATATACTCTGTGTGTGTGTGTGTGTGTGTGTGTGTGTGTGTGTGTGATGACTAGACAAATGTGACTCAAAAAACACACAAAAACTGACATGTGACCAAAAGTTGATTGCTAAATACAGAAGGATGTTTACGAATGAGTCCTAATTTTCTGGAGATTCAAAAAATTTCAAAATAGTAAGTTGAGATAAAGAGCTAATTAGAAATTAGCATGCCAGAGTTGCAGAAGGAAAAAGCAGTTCATTTTAAACTCTTAGTAATCTCCCTATGAAGTGCAGGTGTCTCTAACCGTGTTTGTTGATGAACCCTGCACAGTGGATGGGGATATGCCCAGCGTAAGGGGCTGTGTGGCTCTACCAAAGTGCACGGGACACGGTTCATGCAGTTGGTCACTCACCATGGGCAGGCCTGGGAGGTGAGACCAGTGAAGGGACCAGGGTCATGCGTGTGTCGTTTCCGTCTCCATGATCATACTGAAAACAAAGCATGATTTTTAGCAAAGGAGTTGTCAGATGTCGGCTCTGGGCCCACTAAGATGGTTCCCCCCAACACCAGGCCCACTGGATGTGAGGCGACTGTACGACTGGGCCTGGCGGCAGCAGTGACAGGTGTGTGCCAGGATGACAGTAGCGAATTGGGCTTACAGCAGTGGTGGGAAGAAGTGTCTTAGTAAAAGCAGGGACTTTGTCTGGGTGGCCTCCAGGATACCCTGGAGAGGGCCACCACCTGCCAGGGCACCACCTGCTGCCACTTTAGGATAAAGGCAAAGGCATTTCCGGTGCACCCTCTAATTCAGTGCCCTCAGACACAGGTCAGCAGCATATGAAGAAAATATACATGTTCCTGCTAAGTTTGCTGCCTTTGAGATGAAGTATTTATTCTATACATGTATGTAATATTGGTATTAAAATGTCTTTTTTTTTTTGCCCTGGCCGGTGGCTCAGTTGGTTGGAGCGTTATCCCATATATCAAAAGGCCCCGGGTTCGATCCCTGTTCGGGGCTCAGATGGGAGGCAACCGATCAATGTTTCACTCTCTCTCTCTCTCTCTAAAAAATCAATAAACGTATCTTCAGGTGTGGATTAAAACAAAAGTCCTTTAGTTTATGAAAAGATATTGATAGGACTCGGGAAACTACAGAGCTGGCATCCTTACATGGACCTGTACCTTCAGCATTTTTGCTCTTCTTAGGCAAAGCTCTGGAAAAAGGCTACAATAGAACTCAGGCGGCACCAGCCCTGGGAGAGAGGACACCTCTCACAGGGCTTAGAACCTGTCCACCCAAGGGTAGGGCCCTACTGGATTTCGGAGCCACCCCAGGACACAGTGGGAAACAAGGGGCACACCTGCAAGCTTCCCTGACCACATGGCCCTAGAGGACCCCAAGCGTTTACTCAACAGAAGTCAGCAAGCTTGTGAATGAAAGGGCTTGGAAACAATCGCTCAAAATGCTCTTTACAGACTCCATAGAGAACAGAAGCCTACACTGTCCCTCAACACGTCTCTAGTCTGTGATCAATTAGAGATACACACTGGGGAATGCATATACCTCTGCACATCCTTTATCTTGTAGCAGTATGTCCACTTGGGTCAAGTATTTCCTTCTTAACTCATCTTTCAAAGGGCTCCAAGGCACTGCAGGCTGGTACAAAAGAGAAGTCAGCATTCTTAAGAGTTGTGGGGTTGGATGAGCTCTTGGATTCTGGAACAAACTGGCAAACTCATTAATGTGCAAATCTTTAAATGCTGGTACCTGGACAAAGTGGTCCAGCCCCTCTGGAAATCCACCTGACCAGGAATCTGACCTTAGGGAATTTACCAGCGGTAACAATCCAAAAGAAAGTTAGATGATAAAAAATGCAGAGGTTTATGACAACATTACTAGAGCAAAAAGAAAAGTAAGTAACACAACCTGAATATTCGTAGGTGTGTTCAGGATTCAGCTGCTAAAACCGACCGCGATCCATATGTTTTATAAGAAAGGAAGTTCAGTGTTCTAACTCAGGAGGCAGGAATGGTAGCCTCTCACCTACTTCATACTGAAGACAGTGGGTCTCAATCTCCTCTCTCTGTGGCTGAGTGGGGTAAGGACTGGACTGGGACGCAGATGTGGGCAACACAGACATGCATTATTCAGTGTGTCCCTACTGTGGGGCTGCCTACTTCCCGTCACTGTTGCCACCCCTCCACTATATTTACAAGTACCGCTTTTCTCCTCAGGGTCATCACCTTATTCCAATTAGACACTCAAAGGCACACATGGGTGTATGAGCAAAACTATGCACAAAAAGAGTGATTTCAGAGGAAAACCACGTGCCTGCTACTTTAACATCTGACTCGGGCCAGGGAAGATGCTCCATATGCTGTGTGTATTCTCGTCTATCCCAACTAAATGGGAAGGTGAGAAGCATATCCTATAAGGAGACTGTGGCTTCCAGGACCACTGGGGCATGCTGGGAGACAAACACAAAACAATGGCCTGCCTGAGTATGTGACCTCATGACTTAATGGGCTTTAAGGGTTCACTTAGAAATATTCCCTAGAACACCATTCTATGACATTGCCTCTACGGAGGAAGACCTACTTAGGACCCAACTTTCAGTATTGCATGTTCAATCAAGGCAAATGACATAGTGTGAACCACAGACGTGATTTTTGTGTGCAGCACCCAACATCTATGTACATTCAGTAAATCAGACTTAAACTTGAACTTGGTAAGTGATCCTGCTAAGTGATAGATTTGCTGCCTAAGGGAACTAAAAGGGCGACAAAAGACATAAAGGAGAGATTAGCAAAGAGCAAGCCTCAGAAGAGGAAAGTACAGGTAAGAGGGTGTTGCACCTGCACCCCAAACCCCGACTCTGTCCCTTCATTACAAAAGGCGGATCTTACCATTAAGGCTCCAGCAGCCACATCTTCCTGATATAAAGTTGCATCAACATCACTGCTTTCTGAATCTAAAAGCAAAAAAAGGAGATTTCAATCAGAATTTTTAAGAAAGCTTGCATTTTTCTTTCAAGGATGGTTTTTGTATCACTTGAGCATGTTCTATGTTAAAAATTCCAATAGCTTCAAGCATGCTCCCTCTAATAAGGATGCAGCCGTCTGCCACGGTTCCTGAAAATCAGTAAAGCAGAGACCTCACCAGAACAGGAACTGCCTGGAGTGGTGGAGACAGGGAAAAGCAGCTTTTATAGCATTTCTGGCTTTCTCAATGACCTCTGATCCTAGAAGCTGAGTCCCTCTAGCCCAGTGCAAAGTTCATGGAAGTTAGCAGTTCATACCACTTAAGGGCAGACCTTAGGTCTTATTAAATTCTTGACACTAATTTTTTTGTATGAAGTTAATAAAATGGTGTGGGGATGAGGGGCATGTGTTCATTATTTTAGACTATTTGAGTGCTGTTTACGTGTCAAGTAGCGCAGTGCAAGGCAGCTCCTCTGGGGAGCTAGGGAGGAAATAACAGGACACTTAAAGACGTCCTACCTTTTAAAATAGACCTTAGAAAAAGGCCAGTGAGGAATCTAGAATTTAAAGGCTGTAACAGGGACATGTCAGGCCCAGCCCCTCGAGACCTCCGGTTCTAGCCCAGGGCACACTCACCCTCTCCCAGGTCCTGTGTGTAGGGCACGGGCAGCTGGTCACCTCCGGCTGTGGCTTGCACGGCACCATCTTTCCTGCCGACTGTCTGCTCCGGGGAGCCCTCAAAGTTGAGAAGGTGATAGACACGTTCATTTCAGTCATAAGACATTTCAAAGCCACCGTAAAGTAACAAGCCTCCAGCCCTTCCATTCACATATGGGAGAACAGGGGGTGTCACAAGGTTTCTTTTCCTGCATTCTGGGATCAAAGGCCTCAAAACTTCTAGTAGATGGTCAAGGTTCCCCTTGGAAAGGAAACAAGCATTCTTTCTCTAGCTGTGCCATGGCAGCTACTTCAAAAGCCACTTGGATGGTGAGGGATGGAGCAGGCAAAGCCAGAAGCTAAGGCCTGAGCAAAAGGGCCTGACCTGGCCCTCGGATGGCAGCAAATGAAAAACCAACATGAAACAGGACAACACTGTCACTAGGTCGTCAGGTAGAATCCAGAAGTTCAAGAGGCCCCTGGGGGACTTCGTGTGACCTCGATGCTGTGAGGTGTACAACTTCTTTACAAGCTTCAGCAGGTGGTGTGGCCCTGCGAGCGGAACCAGGTGAAGACTTGCAAGATCAGGAGTGAGGATGTGGGGAGGCCCAGCCCTGTAGGGACAGCCCCAAGGCATCATTGCTAAGGGCCAGGGTAACAGAATCCTGCCTGATGGACTTGACAGTTATTTGTGGCTGCTGTGTCTGGAGGTGTGGCAGAACGTGGTTTGAGAATTATGGGGAAGTAGCCAATTCTCACCAAATCCTATCTACTGGCAGCTCTGGGGTCTACAAAGAGAACTCAAGCCTTGTGGTTGGACCCAACCGGCCTAAGTAAACAAGTCCACAGCCCTCAAGCAGAAATCTCAGGGAGGGGGTGGGGACAGGGGTTGAGTATTTGGGTGTCTTCAAAAGGAGAAGGTAGCTTTGGGCACAATCGCCCATGGCAATTCTAGGCTGTAGACATCTGAATTGTCATCACCGACTACGCCCAGCTGTCTAATTCCAGGGAAGGCGTTTAAAATTCTGTATACCCCAGGTAGGAGGGGTGTCTACGCTTTAAGTAAAACCCTTAAATATCCAGATGAGAACATGTTCCTACCAGGACCACCAAGCACTGGTCTGATTGGTAGGCGTCATTATTATGTATAATTTAAAAAGCACACATCTGTCGACCTCCATGGTGGCATGCCCCTTACAACACAGAACTGAGAAGATGTGACACAGACCACGTGGCTAGCAAAGCCTAAAATATCTATCATCTGGCCCTTTATAGCAAAAGTGTGCTGATCCTGATTTGCAATAAAGGAAGGTGTGAACAGCTAAATACCTATCAACAAGAGAGCAGTTTTAATGGAAGAGAAGTATTCACAATATACACTGAGTGGCCAGATTATTGTGATCTCTGAACGCATAATAATCTGGCCACTCAGTGTGTGTATGTATATATATATATATATATATTAGAGGCCTGGTGCATGAATTTGTGCATGGGTGGGGTCCGGCCAGCCTGGCCAGGGGGAGGGGACATGGGTGGTTGGCTGGCCTGCCTGCTGGTCGAACTCCTGGTTGAGGGGATAATTTGCATATTAGCCTTTTATTATATAGGATATACACTGAGTGGCCAGAGTATTATGCATTCAGAGATCATAATAATCTGGCCACTCAGTGTATATTAAGTGGGGAAAAAAGGGTAGAAATATGAATAATTAAAAATATCCTATATAATAAAAGGGTAATATGCAAATAGACCAGACAGCAGAAAGACTGGTCACTATGATGCATACTGACCAACAGGGGGCAGATGCTCAACTCAGGAGCACCGCTCAGCCACAAGCTGAGCACAGTGGAGGTGGTGGGAGCCTCTCCTGCCTCCACAGCAGCACTAAGGATGTCCGGGGGGAGCAGGCCTAAGCCATCAGTCGGACCTCTCCTGAGGCTGAGGGCTCCTGGACTGCTAAAGGGTGCAGGCCAGGCTGAGGGACCATCGCCCCCTCACCCCGTGCACGAATGTTGTGCACTGGGCCTCTAGTATGTATTATAAAGAGGAATCATGTTATACTAAAGTATTATTTGTGATTATCTAGAGAAATCAGGTCAATTTTAAGTACACTGTTATATGTATTTCTAACAGTTCTACGATTAAATGTATTATGAGTGTTATTAAAGTCATTAATCAGGAAGAAATCTGACTTCTGAATTGCTGTTAATGGTTTTGGAAACCTAACACTGAGGTTTTCATTCTGAGCACAGAATCCTCAGCTGAGAAGCGGCGATTAAGAAACATCCGACATCCTTGCAAATGTTACTATCGTAGAAGACGGAGTAGTAGGAAGGCAGCTGTATCAGCACCTTCCATGGACATAACATGGGCAGAGCTGCAGTGTCCACGGATAAACTCGGGGAAAACAGACCAACCACAGCTGGACTTTGAAAGGTAGCACAACGTGGAAGGAAAGAATTGTGATGCTGACCACGGCATCCTCTCCCTAGTCTCTCTGCCCCTTTCAGAAGAGGCAAGGAGGCATTTTTCTTTCCTAGAAGGACCTGGACTTGGTCTTTTCTATAAGAACCCAACTAGCAAGCTCACAACTGTGGCTGACGTGTGGGGCTGGGAGAGGTCTGTTCGGCTGGCCCAGCTGTGCATGTGGGGGTCCAATTGTCAGAATCCCTCAGCCTATGGGATTAGAGACACCAGGGGATGGAAGAGCTTAAGTACCACACAGCTCCTCCTTGTACTTGACAAGCAACAGAAGAAATGCTTCTCAGTAAATCCTTAAAAACAGGAAAATAGCGTTGCTGGTACTGGTACAGCTCACCCACCCTTTATTCGCATAAATACCCCTCAACGGCAGGGGTGGTGGCAATAACATGTGACATTAAATACCTGGATTTGTCCTTTGCTTTTCTCCTTTTCTAGTCTTCCACCCCAAATTCTCAGTCCTCGAGAAAAGAAACGAAATAAAATTACCTCTTACGTAATTCTGAACACGGGGCTTCTGTTTAATCTGCACTCAAAGAAAACCAAACGACAGGCGAAAGAAAATCATAATATTAAAACCAAGCCATATTTCTGATCATCTGTTGCTCTTCATCTTTGTGAAGTTGAAGGTTTTCTTTTTTTCTAATCAAGATTAGACAAATACTTGTCCTTAATGAAAATCTCTACCTAGTGTCAGGAACCCCAGGAATCTGTGTTTTTAACAAGCTCTCCAGATGGTCTTCTACATGCTAAAGTGTGACTGCTATCAAGGTGTTCAGGTGATTCAACTGCTGTTCTCATCAAAATGGGAATCAGAAATGAGTTTTTGCTGGTGAAATTAGTGGTACTGGAGATATATGAACTGGCAAAATATTCCAGACACAGCCCATTCTTATTGAAGCCTGTAGGAATGATTCCAGCCCTAGGTTAAGAGTTGTTACCCCCTGCTGATCAGAGAGTAATAGAAACCTGAGCCAGAATACCTTAGCTTCTGCTTGTGTCAACTTTCACCCAAGGTGTGGCTGGGAAGGTAAAGAGATAGGACTTCCTTTAAGAGCAGGTCTTATGAACCTTTTTGTGCCTGTCTTATCCGACACATGACAGAACTGGATCTGAGGTTGGCTTTCATTAGTAAGAACGAGTTGGTATGGCTGAATGGGAGGAACTGACATCACCCAGTGCAAATTTTCTCAGCTATTTACCAAAGAGAACCCATGAGAAGTAGTTTGCAACACCAACTATTAAACACTTAACCGTAAATATTGAGAAGTGGGAGGCGGGGATTCCGTACCCTGGGGCGTCTTGTAGGTCAGCGTGGACATTTGCACCACCGGGGCATCCTCGAAGGGCTGGTTGTACTGCAGGAGAGCAAGGGGCATCACGTCGGGTCCGAGGGAGCAAGGAGCCCCTGACCTGGCCGGAGGAGAGGCCCCTCCCCCGCCCCGCCCCGTGTCCTTCCCTTGACCCTGGACCGCCAAGCCTGCCTCACTGCTCCTGGCACCCCTAAACCGGCCTTCTCCTTCCATATCCCCAGCCCCTAAAGCCCACCTCCTCTCCCCTGGCCCCTAAAGTCCCCCACCTCTCCCCTAGCTCCCGGCCCGTAAAACCCGCCACCTCTCCCCTAGTCCCTCGCCCCTAAAGCCCGCCTACGTCCCCCAACACCTAGCCCCAAACTCCACCTCCCCGCCCCGCCGCTTCCCTTCTCATCCCGGCCCCCAACCCTGTCTTCCCCTTTTTCGCCGGCCCCGCGCCTCTCCCAGCGGGCCGGTGGGGAACCGCACCTTCTCTAGCAGCTGCTGCATGTGCCTTTGGAAGCGGCGGCGGCTGTTCTTGAGCTTCTGCATCAGCACGTCATCCCCTAAGACCTCGCCCTCCATGGCGCACGGAAACCCAAACCTGGATTCCTGCAGGAAATCGTCTTGGAAGCCTTTCCCCGCGTCCAGGTTCAAATAGAGACCCCGCCCTTCCGGGCCGCCCCTCGGTTTTCCCATTGGCTAGCGTGGAGAGGCTGGGCGCTGATTGGGTCTTTCAAACACGGTAACAATCGCGCCAGAGTTTCCGCATCCGCCCGGCTCCGAAGTGTTGGGGTAGGCTGAGCCGCCAGGCGTGTGCACAGTAATGGCGCGGTTGGCCCTTGGGCTGTTTCCATCCCTGATAATCCACAGTGCCGCGCGAACCCTGCCAAGTGCGTATAATTTCCCCCGTTGTGCACGTGGTGGCAGGCCCCTCACCCATAGGTCTCCCTGGGCCCTTGGCTCCCTCGCGCTGTCACGAGAACCAGGACCAAGAAAGTGAACACCCTCCCCCCAAATTACGAATACAAAAGGAGGCAGGCAGGTGAACATACATTTAGAAAAAAGTACCGTACGCGTCACAGAATCCGGTGATGATTATTATTTTTTTATTTAAATTCTTTATTGTTTAAAGTATTACATGAGTCTCCTTTCCCCCCCATTGACCTCTCCCAGCGGCTCCCACCCCCACCACATGCCCTCACTCCTCTAATATGTGTCCATTGGTTATGCTCATATGCATGCATACTAGTCCCCTCACCCGCCCCAACCCCGCCTTCCCTCATAGGTTGGACAGTCTGTTCCATGCTTCTATGTCTCTGGTTCTATTTTTGTTCCTCAGTTTGTGTTGTTCATTATATTCCACAAATGAGTGAGATCATGTGATATTTATCTTTCCCCCCCGACTTATTTCGCTTAGCTCAATGCTCTCCAGGTCCATCCATGCTGTTGTTTTCATGTGTCTCTTGGCCTTCTGTATGTCCTCTTTTGAAAAGTGCCTATTTAGGTCCTTTGCCCATTTTTTGATTGAATTGTTTATCTTCCTTTTGTTAAGTTGTATGAGTTCCTTATAAATTTTGGAGATTAAATCCTTATCGGAGATAACATTGGCAAATATGTTCTCCCATTCAGTGAGCTTTCTTGTTGTTTTGTTGATGGTTTCTTTTGCTGTGCAGAAGCTTTTTATTTTGATTTGGTCCCATTTGTTTATTTTCTCCTTAGTTTCCATTGTCCTAGGAGCTGTATCAGTAAAGATATTGCTACGACATATGTCTGATATTTTGCTGCCTATGAATTCTTCTAAGATTTTTATGGTTTCCCGTCTTAGTTTAAGTCCTTTATCTATTTTGAGTATGGTGTAAATTGATGGTCCAGTTTCATTTTTTTGCATGTATCTGTCCAATTTTCCCAACACCACTTATTGAAGAGACTGTCTTCATTGTATACTCTTGCCTACTTTGTCAAATATTAATTGAGCATAATGGCTTGGGTAGATTTCTGGGTTCTCTTTTCCGTTCCATTGGTCCATATGTCTGTTCTTGTGCCAGTACCAAGTAGTTTTCAGGACAGTGGCTTTGTAATATAGCTTGATATCTGGTATTGTGATCCCTCCGACTTTGTTCTTCTTTTTCAAGATTGCTGCAGCTATTCGGAGTCTTTTTTTTATTCCAGATGAATGTTTGGAGTGTTTGTTCTAGGTCTTTGAAATATGCCGTTGGTATTTTAATGGAGATTAAATTGAACCTATAGATTGCTTTGGGTAGTATGGACATTTAAAAAATATTTTTAACCTCCTAGCACGCCATTTTCGTTCATATTTTTTTTTATTGCATACTCGGCCTCTTCATTGATATTAATTTTGTAGTATTTTCTCTTAAGTATAGAAAGATAATTGTCTTTCCTTGATTATGGTTGACCGAATTCCATGCATAATTTAAAAAAGTTGTATTCAAAAAAGAAAAAAAAAAAGAAAAAAGTTGTATTCAGCTTCATAACTCAGTTATATTCATGTGCTTGTCCTGATACGATTACCATAGCATATGATAGGGGGATCTTCACCTCCTCAAAGCTTGCTCCCCAATCCGATCATGCCAGCCAGCAGAAATGAAGGGAGAAGTGGCGAATGAGGACTTCAGGGCTCACATAGTGTAAGTGGCCAGGAAAAGTATTGTGATGGACACAGGTGTGCTGCCCAAAATCCACCTTCAAGATGCCCCTGCTGCTGGGAGGGTTGCCTGCAGGCGCAGAGAGGTAGGCCTGCAGCCCCTGAGCTCCCTTTGGAATCCTCCCAGGCAACCCATCCAACCTGTCCAATCTCAGTTCTGTGCTTCCCTTCCACAGGTGCCTGACCAAAGGGCACTCTCTAATAAACATTCTACACATGAACTCTGTCCCGTTCTGCAACCTGGAGAATCTGACCTGGCTGCAAGTGCCACAGAATCTACACATTCAGTTTGTAGCTTTTTCAGTTTTCACACAAAAGCTGAGGGTTTTTTCCCTCCTCCCTCCTAGAAAGTGTTGAGAAATTGAACATGCTGGTCCTTCTGCCCTGTCTTCACACTCAAGTTAGTTTTCAAATGTTTAAGTGTCACATTTAGAGACTTGAGGCCTTGGATAACATTTTCTTTTTCTTCTCTTTAAAGGCTTGGAAAACTTTCTCTTCTGTGACTAAAAAGTGTGATTGTGACACTTCTGAAAATTGCCTCTCTTAGGTCCTGGTCCTTACTCCTGGTATTGGAGATACTGCTGCATGTGCCTCTGGAAGCAGTGGCTTCACTGACTGTTCAAGGATCTGCTTCTGTCCCAGGGGCTCATGGGCAGTTTGAGAAGAAAGATTTCTCAATCTCAAGTTCATGTCTTAAATGTAAGGTCCGAAAACATACCTGCTTTGGCCAATCCTCTCTAAACCAGCCAAAGCCGGTGCATTGGCCCTTGTCCTCAAGCCTGGTCTCCCAGTTCTCTCTGACTGTCTTTCCTTAACCCCTGGCCCTAAGTGGTCTCCCAGTTCTCTCTGACTGTCTTTCCTTAACCCCTGGTCTCCCAGTTCTCTCTGACTGTCTTTCCTTAACCCCTGGCCCCAGTTCTCTCTGACTGTCTTTCCTTAACCCCTGGCCCTTTTATCATGAAAGAAGAAGCCCTGCGGATGCTCCTAACTTTACACTATTCCCTAAGACCTGACTCTCCCCTCCCTCACACATACCTTAACAGCCTAAACATGTGACCCAGATTCACTCCCAAACTCCTTCCCCACCTCCCCACCCCGTGTAATAGGGAAGGATCACAAGTCAGCTCCTTCCCTGGCAGTGGAAGAGGCTGGGTGCAGCACCTTGGGGTCTCACTGGTGTCTGTAACCTTCAGGGATGAGGGGGTGCTCAGCCCTGCTGCAGAAGCTCCACTTCTGGCTGTACCTGCACAGTGCCCTCTGCTGACTTGGCCAGAATTTTCAACCATCAAAGTGCTGTTTAAAATTATGTACAAAGGAAAAAATTCTCACTGAAATTATTGTCTGCTCTCATAAAATGTGTCAGAATTTTATAAAATTTTATACAACAAATGGGGATTTGACTTTGGGTGGTGAGCACAGTGCAATATACAGATCACATGCCATATAAATGTATATTTGAAACCTATATGACCCTATTAACCAATGTCACTCCAATAAATTTAATAGAATTTTTAAAATGAAGATTTATTCTGCATAGAGCTGCCATGCACATAATTCTATGTTGGAAAGGTGTGGAAATGTCATCACCTGCCTGTGCTGAACAAGCACAGCTTTTGGATGGTCCCAGCATTGACATAGAAACTGCTATGTGACAGCGAAAACATCTCTCTGAGATGAATTATCAACCACAGCATCAATCCGCAAAATAAAGGGCTCAACTCTCTTCTGTCCCTCCAGTCTTCACTTAAGATTAGATTTTCTGTTGATAGTATTACTACTATTATATCTCCCATCTTAATCTTTTTATATTCAACCCCTGCTACTATTGCTTTGAATATTTTTATTTCTTGAGAGAAATAAGAATTTCTGTGTATCTCTTATTTATCACAATTATTTTTTTAAATTTCTTTATTGATTAAGGTATTACATATGTGTCCTCATCCCCCCATAACCCCACTCATGCCCTCACCCCCCTGTTGTCTGTGTCCATTGGCTAGGCCTATATGCATGCATACAAGTCCCACAATTATTTCTTTAAATTTTTTTTTTAATTTATTTCAGAGAGAGGAAAGGAGTGGGGAGAGAGATTATGGAAACAGAGGGACTGGAAAATAGCCGACAAGTTGACTTTCCAAAAGTTGTCAGGTAAAGCTCACAAAATGTGTTTACTCTTTGGTTTAATGAATCTCCCTTTTCAGATCTATCCTAAGTAATCAAGGATGTTGGCCAGGATTTAGCTGTGGGATCTGTAGTGAAGCATGTTTATGAAGTTTATGAGAAGGAAGGTTGAGTAAACGGTGTTACCTATCTATGTTCCACTAACAGTTTTGAAGAATGATATTTCTTGTCATCTTAGATGTATGTGATTTTGCTTTAGTATAATGATTAAAAACATGTATTATAGATCTGCATTTAAACAATGTCCATTGTATGTCTTAAAAATCTGAATATGTATGTATCAAAATGTTACCAGTGTTACTACTGATGATGGGATTATGGATTATTTTTAGTAGTAGTTTTCCTCAGCTGCATTTTCTGGAATGAACATATATTCTGAAATTATGAGCATGCATTACTTACATAATGAAAACACAGCAGAACAAATCATGTGTTTTTGCCTTGGCTCTACAAAATTAGAGACCATTCACCCAAATAGGACATGCATGGCTTAAACGTGCTAAAACTGCTGTCATACAACATTTTATCATAATGATACCTCACCTCCCAGCTTTTACCCAGAAATGCATTTTCCTGGGAAAAGTAGGCCTCCAGCTCTTTTGGTTGATGTTCCCACCTCAGGTTCATGTGGTGGGAAATTGCTTTTTATTCTTCACCTTAGGCTTTTTGCAATGCAAATACACTCTTCGGGTTATGATTAATGCGTTTTAATGGGCTATCCATTTAAAAAATCAATAAAAAGAATTAACATTAAAAATAGAAGGCAATTAGATTGATTTGGATGACCTATTTTTAATAAATCCCATTATTTATGGATCTGAAAACTCTCAGAACCTCTTTCTCTGGAGTCTTCAAGAATTAGCTCTTCTGTTATTGTAATTTTAAAACAGGAGGCACCAGGTTAATTAATAATTTGCTAAATACTTTTCACAAAAAGGACCTACCTTAGAAATATTTCTAATTGCTACTCTCTCTTCTTCTTTCATCAAGCCATTTTAGTTCCTTCTTACCACCCATGGTTTATTGGAGTAAGTTTGAAAAAGAAGAAACTTTGTTCTGTTTCTTGAAAAGTTTTGGTGTATCCAGTCCTTACTTAAGATTAGATTTTATGTTAATAGTATTACTAGTATTACATCTCCCATCTTTATCTTTTTATATTCAACCCCTGCTACTATTGTGTCTAATGTTTTTAATTCTTGCAATAAATAAGAATTTCTGTGTCTTTCTCATTTATCACAATTATTTTTTATTTTAAAAAAATATATATATTTTATTGATTTTAGAGAGGAAGGAAGAGGGAGAGAGAGATAGAAACATCTATAACCCGAGAGAATAATTGATTGGCTGCCTCCTACACACCCCACACTGGGGATGGTGCCCACAACCCAGGCATGTGCCCTGACCGGGAATCGAACTGCAACCTCCAGGTTCATAGGTCGATGCTCAATCTCTGAGCCATGGAGGCTGGGCTATCACAATTATTTCTTAACATAATTTAGGTGTATGTATGTGTGTGTGTGTGTGTGTGTGTGTGTGTGTGTGTGTCTTTAGGCATTCTCACTTATTTTCTTATTTTAAATGCCTTGCTTATATCCCAGATTTTTTCTGTTGCTGAATGGAATACATACTGTAGAAGTCTATGAATTCTCTTCATTCTATAGTTTTGAAAGTATTTGACAGAAAAAAATACTAACTCCCATTTCAATGGTCTGTAAGTAGTATTTTTACCGCATACTAGAATTTATTATGAAAATATTATGTTCTTCATTTGCAGCTATTCCTCTGAAATTAATAAAATTTGCTAGTGTTCAGAGGAGAAAAAACCTAAGAAATCAATGGAAAATGTCTCCTTTACCTGGAGCATTGCAGTAAGTGTCCTTGAGCCTGCCAGTCCCTGAGGGAACTGTGAGCTTCCATCCTGAAGGGTCCTTGGAGTTGAAGTTTGTGTGCTTAAGAATATGAACATGCAAACTAAAACCAAGACCATGCCCATCATTAAGGCTGTGATGATGATAGCTCTCCCCTCCCAGGTGGATCCTGCTAATTTTTATGGTGGGTTTATGGTTCACCAGGCTCTGGCATTGTGATGGTTAATTTTATGTCAACTGGGCTATGGGATACCAAGATATTATCTGGTAAAACATTCGTTCTGGGCCTGTCTGTGATGATGTTTCCATGAGAAACTGGCACTGAATCAGTAGACTGAGTAAAGCAGATTGTGGTCTCCAATATGGGTGGGTGTCATTCAGTGTGTTGAGGACCTGAAAAGAACAAAAAGATGGAGGAAGAGAGAGTGTTCTCTCTCTGCCAGATTGAGTGACCTTGGACTTCTCCTGCCCTTAGACCAGAACTTAAACCATCAACCTTCTAGTTCTTGGGCCTTCAGGCTCAGACTGGAACCACACCACAGGCTCTCCGAATCTCCAGCCTGCAATGGGCAGCTCAGGGACCGCTCAGCCTCCGTAATCATGTCAGCCAATTCTTTTTATAATCTCTTAAATTAGTTGAGGATCTTTTTAATGGTCTAAAATAGGGGTGGGGAACGTCCAGCCCTCAGGCCATATAAGGCCCGTGAAATCATTTGGTCTGGCCCTGCCAAGGCATTAGGAGTGAATTAATTAAATGTTTGACTAACTATAGCAGGCTAATTTTTTAACTTGATAACTTTGTATGTCCTGTGAATGATGTTATAAATATCCAAATGGCCCTTGGAAAAAAGGTTCCCCACCCCTGGTCTAAAATATGGTCAACTGGGCTTCATGGCTGTGCTCCCGCCAGGAAGGAGAGCTGGGGCCCGCTCTGTGTTCATCAGGTTTCAAATTTTGTGCTTTCTCTGTTGATTTTTCTTGGTTACATTATCGAGTGGTTTGTATTTTCTTAATTTTTCAAAGCACTAACTCTTAGATTTATTTATTAGATTTACACATTTCATAAATTTTAATTGATGAGTTTTTAATTTTACATTTTATGTATTCTCTTTGCCTTACACTTTTTGTTGTTATCTAGCTTCTTGATGGGATTGTCTGCTTAATTATCTTCATTCTTCCCTATTTCATGATGGAGATGTTTAAAACTGGAATTGTCCTTGGGGCCAGCAGCATATGTGAGTGGACTTAGGGCCAGTTGTGACTTAGGGAAAGGTGCCTCTGCTTTTTCATCTGTGGGTAAGAATAGTGCCCTCCTCATAGGGTTGTGATGAAGATTAAATGCAATGATATTTTAAAACTCCTCGGTATCTACTACATGTGAGTGGGACTTAAGCATTGATTCAATTGATTCTTTAATAGTTGCCGAGTGTGCCATTGTATGCATGTATCATCTTTTATTCCATGACTCCCTACTGCTGAGTAGATGGTTGCATTTTTGATCTCCAACTACCGAGAAAACACAGAGCCCTGCATATCCTTGCACAGGCTTGCCACATATTGAGAAGTGTGAGCAGTGAGCAGAATGGATTCACAGAGAATTGCAGGGCTACAGGCATATCCACATGACAGTTGATGGACATTGATAAAATGCCCACCTTGGGGAAGGGTTTACCAATTCATAGTCCTACAGCATCTTTCCCAATACGATCTGTTATCAGAATCTTTGATCTTTTGATCTTTGCTAATGTGATAGGTAAACTCTTATCTCATTTTAATTTTCCTTATGTTGAGCATATTTTTATAGGTATAATGGCCATTGATTTTCCATTTTTCTGTAAAGTGTTTGTTTTTTGTCCTTTACTCATTATATGCTCTGCTCAGGGTATTAATGGGGCTCATACATGGTTCTGATTGAATGACTCTGTTAGAAATTGTAAGAGAATCAGGAGATGGATCCTGGGGCAATCCACTTCCTGAAGTGGGTAATAAAACTAGTAAAAACAGTAACACTATTCATTGAGCAGAAACTGTGCTAACCAGTTCACATATATTGTATCTGTCAGTGATCTCAACAAAGGAGGGAGATGACCTGTGTTGAAGTGTCAGTTCTGCAATTTTTAACCGAGGCCACCTTGGGCAATTGAAATGAGCCTCAGTCATGTCATCTATAGAAGAGTATCTAGTTCATAGAGTTATGGAGATGAAATAAAACAATCTAGGTAAGAGCACCTGGCACAGTGCTTGCATAAAGTATAATGGTGTTAAGCAGAGTAATTTGCTAACAATGCAGATGTGGGGCTAGAGAACAGGCAGAAGAGGAGAGTTACTTCCAAGTCACATTGTAATGCCATGAGTGGCAATAACAGGAGAATGTCCATCCAAGGTGTGAAGTCAGGAAAGACAGGTGGGTGGAGGTGCCCTTTTCCATTTAAACTTCCCCAAATCATAGTTTTTCTGAGGCCTGGAAAACACTTCCAACTTATTTCAGAGAATCACTTTTGTATCTAGCTTTAAGAGTTTTATTTAAAAAGCCAAATGGAATCCCAGTATTAGTGCAAGTATGAGGGCAGAGATTTCTAAATGGTTCTGGAACAGGGACTTCAGTTAAATTACTTTCCTTCTCTGTTTGGAGGGCAACACGCTTTTGCATTTTCCAGGTGTCTGCTTTGCTCTTTCATTCTTGGCTTTTACGGGACACCTACCCTGCTGCGGATGGAGCCTAATGGACTATTTTGCCCCAAGAGTTCTGACAATATCACCCTTCTTTGCCACAACTTTGAACAGCTATGAGCAGAGAATGCTGCCTTTCAGTCTGTGGCTTCCCTCCTTACCCGTGAAGGCTTTTGCTAGCCTTTCCAATGGCTCTGAGGATTATGGGAAGGAATTTTCTAAGCCACACGGTGGTGTCATGGGTTCCATTCCCTCAAGCAGCTCATCTGTGGGGAGATGAGACTCAGCTCCTGTCCCATTTATGGTGGATATTATATACCCACTTTGATGCTCTTATTTGAAGACAAGTTTCAGGAAAAGGGGAATGTCCATTAAGGTCACAGAGAGGGTCACTGGATGTGACACTAACATTGTGGAAGTTGGGCTCATACATTTCACTGCTGGGAAGCACAGGTAGCAAGGGACCTTATTTCATTATTCACGGAAACAGACCTGATGCAGGTCAAGAGGGGGTCATGACTGTCAGACCACCTGAAAGAGCTCCATTGCTACTCACCCACCTTGATCTTACCTACAATTCCACTCTACTGAGAAATGTGGGTGAGAACTGTTGGGAACATAGTTGTCACCCAGCCACGGCTGTCCTTTATGACTGTAGGAGAGCCTTCCCTTCTCCCTGCTTGTTGGAGGGATAGGACACTGGACAGTGCTGTCTTGTCACTGAAATAATAGTGACAACAGTGGTGACAATAAGCATATTGTTTTGTTAAATCTTTTCCCTTTTGAGTGTAAGATCTATCGTCACAAAGCACTGTACAGAACATCCGGGCAATGGAAAAATACTCATGAGCAAACACCCCCGGAAACCCACCAAGATCAAGGAATAGGACACTGTCTGCACCTCAGAAATTCACTTGTGCCCTGCCCCTCAGGTGGTCCCTGTCCTGACTTTGCACTAATACATCCTCATTCTGCTCTGGTTTTGCGCGTGTGACTGCACCCCTAAACAATGAGGTAACTTGGCCTGATTCTGAGCTATGTAGACGTGGATACACACTGCAGGTTCCTTTGTATTGTGTTGCCATCTGGGTTAGTTTCCCAGGAAGAGGACTCTGAGACGGAGTTTAAAGCAGGACGTCTATTTGGGTGTACACTTGGGACTGACCCCTGTGGAAGGGAGGTTATGGAAAGGGAGTGGACAGAGGAACAAGTCAGTGGTGATGCACACCCCAGGGCAGCCTCTGCCCACCACACGGGGCTCTGTACTAGATGGTTCTTCTGATTGTCCCACATTGGACCAAGATGGCCAGGCCTTTTGATGCCCACATTGAACAACACCCGGTTCTTCATCCTTTTTTATGAATGAGGTCTTCAAATGTACTCTTCTTTTATTAGGTTATTTTTTTACCAACCACCTGAATTTGAAATGAAACTGCAGTTGTTGGAATGTTTAGGGAAGGAATCTAGTGTGTGAATATTTGGAAGAAAAGAATTCAAATCTGAGATTTGGAACTAATGAGGCATTTCTGAGTTTGTCAGCAAGGCATAGTTTCCCCCTAGGCTTACCAGGGTTGGTTGGTTTGCTAGTTTTTGGTGAGGATCATTAATTACACAACAAGGACCAAGCACTCTCTATCTGCCAGCTCTGGAACACAAGAATGCCCTGAGAATTCCGGGATGCAGAAGACATCGTTTCTATTTCCCTAGAAGTCACAACACAAATGAAGTGGCAGTTGTGGTCAGGGGCATGTGACACAGAGAAGCAAAGGGTGGAAGTGGCTGGTGCCTGCTGAGAAAGGTTCTTGAACCAGGAGTGCTAGAGTCGCACCTTCAATGCTGAGTGCAGGCATTAGCCAGGCAGGGAGGTGGGAGAGAAAGCGCCCAGGTGGGAGAGCAAGTCAACATACAAAGCCTGGAGGAGAGAAGGAGCATCAGGCGCTGGGGGACTGACAGGAACCCAGGTCCAAGGTTGTTACGAAGAGAGGACATGTGTTGGTCAGCCAGCTTACCGGTGTTCAGGTACAGCAGGGAGGAAGGAAGTTTGTAGGGTAGGTAGGCATCCAGTAGGTTGAGCCAGTCTGGCAAATAGCTTTCCTACCTAATGGGGCCATGCATTTGAGCTCATCTTGATGTAAAGCATCTTCCTTAACGTTGCCTGTGCCACTACTACTGCCTTTGGGCCATCTTCACCACTTTTTCTTCATTCTCTTCCCTGATGCTCAGGAAGTTCCCATTCTGCCTAGAGCAGGCATTAGAGATCCAAGAACAGAAAACATCACAAAAGTAAAAAGAGACACTAATAAAGTAGCTGTTTGTGAAATGTCATCAGCTGGACCTGAGTTTTGAGTTGGTGTTGACCAGCCATCAGGAAGAAACCAGGAAAAGGTGTGATCTTGTAATTGTGGGTGTGGCCAGGACACCCAAGGAATATCTTCTCAGGAACATATCTGAGCTAGGACAATTCCTAAAATGCCCATTGTGTCGAAGCACCAAGGATGTTCTTAAGATTGGCATAATCTTTGGAATCAGGGCAGCTAATGGCAAAAAAAGAAGAAAAAAGTCAAAAAAAATTCTCACCCTAAGTTTAGGGAATAGAGGGTGGGGAGGGAACTTCATTGTAAGGATCAGGTTGATTTTGATCCTAAACAGCTTATTCTTTCTTCGCACGTCGGTCATAGGAGAGAAAGAAATTCTCAAAGTGGAGTCTGTAACCTGTCCCTTTAAAGAACACATTAAGCACCCAGTCCTAAGTGGTTTTAAGCACACAGAACTTGATAAATAATTGATACAAATTAATGGCCAATGAAAGAAACATACCCTCACTGATCTATAATTACTGGAAGCATCCTCATATATTTTTCATAAAAGTGTCGTTTCATGGCAGTTTTTTTCTCTAAAATTCAGTGTATTCGGAATTTAAATTGCTTTCAATAATTGCTTTCAATTGCTTTCAGTGGCGGGAGAGTCTCTGTCAATATGGGCATCAGAGAACCCTATGATGTGGGTGCTCCCTTCTCATCTTCTGACTCGACTGGACCCTGACCCCAACTGGTGACACCACAGGAGACTTTGATGAGCAGGACTGCCTGTCCCAACACACCTTGGGGAATCCCCCTGCTTTGGAAGTTTGCAGGAGCAGAAGCTGGGTCCAGAGTTGGCAGGAGAGGAAGTTTTCAGCTCAGCCAACTGGTGGCTCCATTCCACTCCCTTCAAATAAAAGGAGAGTTGTGAAGGAAAGTCTCATACGCCTTTTCATTCCTCCCTGCAGAGTGAGTAGGATGGGCCTGCTGTTAGTCCTTGGTGAATGACTTTCTGTTCCTTGACCCTAGAAACAGAATTGCTTGCAGACAAGAGTCTCCTGATAAAGGAGAATTCTTCTCTCCCAGGTAAAGAAGGAGCTCAAGTTCCAGGGAATTGGAAGCTCAGGCAGAGAGCCCGTGTTTGATCTTAGTTCCACGTCATGGTAGGCAGCATGGCCCTTGATGTCGGCCTCATGGCACACAGATGATCAGTCAGCCAATATTTATCAGCACTGGCTGTGCCAGGATCCAGGGGAGGCACAGTTGCTGTGCTGGTCACCACCTTCTCTAAGGTGAAGGTTGTCTACACCTGAGAAATCACATCTCACAGGGACTTTTAATTTAGTTTTGCATTTGTTTCTGGTCTATGGGAAAATGAACAAGAGGCATTGAACATAGTTGAGTCTGGATTATTCACCCCATTCCAGGTCTAGAAAAAGCTAGTCAGGGGCCCAAACAGTAAAAGCATACACCACTGTACCTGCAGTTACCAGGACTCCGCAATGATGCACATTCAGTCTTGGTTGTTGGTTATAACATTTTTGTGTAAAGGCTAATGATGTATAAATTGGAGCTGATCCTTAACCCGAAGTCTGCAATTAAGAACATTCAAGGCAAAAAAAAAAAAAAACAAAAAAACAAAAACATTCGAGGCCAGCACAGGTTTCATGGGACAAAAATCAAGGGGTTGGCAGGGCTGTATTCCTTTCTGGAGGGCATAAGGGGGAATCAATTTTTTGATTTTTTTTCAGCTTCCAGAGGCCATACACATTCCTTGGCTCCTGACCTCTTCCTTGTAGCATCTCTCTGATTGCACTTATTGTCACATCTCTGGCACTGTCTTTCCTTCCTGCCCCTTAAGGGGACCCTTGTGATTACATTGAGCCCTTGGGTAATCCAGGAAAATCTCCCTATTTTAAATCCAGCTGTTTAGCAACCTCATCTCCTCTTTGCCATGTAACCTGACATGTTCACAGGTGCTGGGCATTAGGACATGGGCATCTTTGAGTGTGTGTGGGGGGGACCATTGGTTCTGTTTACCATAGCAATCTAAATGGGATGCTTCTCAAGAGTCTCCATTTTTGCTGCTCTTCAAAGACACTAACATCCTGCCAGTTCTGATGGTGTTGGTGAGAGGGTTTCTACTGCACAATGATAGTGAATTAAAAATAACGACATGTCACTCACCAGAAGTAACTGGACTGCTTGGTCAATTCCTCTTATTTCTCGGATCCTGTCATCCAAGCTTTCTGAGAGTATAAAATCCATCCCTCCTCTCTGTCATCTCTTGTTGGGATTAAATTGTTCCCTTTCCCCCATTTATAATCTGACCACTGGGGAAACTCAAGGATAACCTTCCTAAAAGACAAATCTGGCAATAACTCGGAGATAAAGCCCTTCAATGCCTATGTTTTTGTAAGATAAATGCCACTCCTCTGCCAGCTCCGGAAAGTCTCTGCCCAGGTGCTCAATCTCTCCTCCCCCTTTGAGCCCCCACCTTTACTCCAGAACCCAGCTGCACTCAGCTGTTCGCTCAATTGCGTCTGGGTTTTGCTTCCTAGGAACACAGTGGGAGGGCAGTTTTCTCTCTCTCCCCCAGGCTATTGCAATGCTAACAAGTAGGTACTTGCACTTGGTCATGTTGCCTTGGTGACTTCAATGTCCAGCATTAGGCCAGGATGTGGCTGGCACCGAGTCAGTGTTAGGCTGATGAATGAGTCAAGGGATGAATAAAGGAATAAATCAATGGGTAAAGTGAGAAGGTAAATATGAGAGGCTGTGTCTGAGCTCATGTGCCAGGGAAGGATTGCCATCGAATGGCTTATCGTCTGTAGAGGGAGCTGCTCTGATGGCAGCCATTGGAGAACAGAATACAGCAGGAAGACCTCCTATTAGGTTTGATGTGCAGGGATGGCTGGCCATGAACTTGGGTAGCAGAATAACCACAGGGAACAGAGAGACCTCATGCAAACGGAGCATGTCCACACGTGAAAAAGTGACTTTGACATTTGTTCATTGGGCTTTTATTGAGTCCTATCATGTGCCAGGTTCTGCTCCGGGCCCTGGGGAAGCACTGGTGAAGCTTCCAGGCTGGAGGGGGAGAGAGGGGATTGAAACCAGGTGACACCATGAAGAAGAAGCTCCTATCACGTAGCGATCAATGCAACGATGAAAACAAGACAGGATGTGTGACAGTGACCAAGGTTGGGGGTTGGGGCTTCACTAAGGAGGAGACCACGTAACAGACCCAGAAGACGAGAATGATATTGAGAATATAATAATAATGATAAACATTTCTGAGTGCTTATTGTGTGCTAAGTACTATTTTGAGTGCTGTATGTGTATTGGTTAATTAATTAAATCCTCACAAAGTATCTATGAGGATGGTTAATTATTATCTTCATTTTACAAATGGAAAAACGGCACAGAGAGTCAATAATGTGTCTAGGGTCACACAGCCAGTAGTGAGTCTGACTCTAGAGTCCAGCCTCACAGTTGATTTGCTGTTAATAGTAATAGTGATAATAATAATAACAGTGAGCACTGCATGGAAAGGCACTGCTCTAGGAGCTTTGCACGGGTTACTCATTTAGTGTTCACAAGAACCCTGTGGAGATTCTGTGACTATCTTCACCATTTTCTAGAGGAAGAAACAGACACAGAGAGGCTGAAAAACTTGCCCAAGAACACACAGGTGAGATGGATTTCCACCCAGGCAGGCCACTTCTGGAGCCCGAGCTCTTGACCTTTTCCGATGTGTCCTTAAAGCAGCCGCATGCTGCTGATTTCGGGAGAGTTCTCAACAAAGTAAACAGAAAGCATCAGGAGCCTGAGGAGGGACATTAGGGAGGCGCTGGGTGGAAGTTGAGGTCTCCGCAGATTGCTACAGGCCATAGTACGTGGTGGGCTTTATTCTGGCCACAGTGGGAAGGCCACTCGAGGGTTCTAGAAAGGGATCTGACAAGTGTCTGGATGAGATGGTTTTGGAGGAGATTGGAACAAAAGTAGAAGCCGATGGATCGGCTAGCACCATGGCTGGCTTCCAGGAAGGAGATGGCCTTGCCTTGGACAAGGAAGCAGTGAGCAGAGAGATGAGTAGATTTGGGGTACACCAAATCAGAATGGGAGGCAGAGCCAACAGGAATGACTGATAGATTGGGTCGTGGGGGAAAGGGAAGGACCAAGATGAGTCTAGTGTGGTGGTCAATGGTGTTTTGAGCTGCTAGCTAGGGGAGGTACTGGTTAAGGGGTGGCAGGTGGCTTGGACTCAGATGCTCTGATCAGGACCTATTAGATCTGAGATGCTTACTAGTATTAGACACATAAATGGTGGCATCAAGAGCAATCCTGAAATTCCTGAAAACATAATACCCTATCTCCTAATAGAAGTTTAGGTGAAAATCTCAGCAGAAATAGCCTTGACCTTTGAGTTTCATTAGGGCCAACCTGCCTCCCTGTGCTTGTTATCTGGGTGACTCTGAGTGTGTGTGTGTGTGTGTCTTATGTGACTGTGCACGTCTGTATGTATGTGGGCCCATGTGGGTGCCTGTAGCAGTTTTAGCAAAGAGGTTATTAAGCAAAAGGCCCCTGGAACCAGACAGCCTGGATTTCAACCCTGGCTCCACCACTTGCTGGTTATGTAAATTAGGGCACATTACTTAACCTGACTGTGCCTCCATGTATTACTTGAAAAATGGGGCTGATGGTCCTGTTGGCACCTACCTCCAGGTGGAGTTTCAATGGGCAGCACACATGAAGCATCTGGCACTGTGCCTGGCACAGAACGGGCGCTCAGTGAATGTTAGCTGTTGTCACATGCACATAATTGTACTGAGTTTCTGATTGTAAATTTGTTAAAAATAGGAATTCTTTACTGGGTGAGTGGTCCAATACTTTCCTACTTGAGGTTCATCATTATAGATAGAATGAATATAAGGAGAAAGCAGAGCAGAAAGCCTGCCCTTGGTTGTTGGGTGGAATGCCTCATCCAAACTGACTAGATTCCCATCATCACAGGCACTGGTTTCCTCATTACCTAACATGATTCTTTCTAGACTGAATTCCTCCTGCGTGGGGCTTTGCCTTCTCAGCGTGTGTGAATTTGCAGCCCCTGGCCCAGGGCCTGGAAGTCAGCCTGTCTCAGTTTGATGGACAGGATGGGGCTTCTAGGGTCATCGTACTGTGGTACCCACTCTCCCCTTGGAAAATGTCCTTCCCATCAGCTTACTTTCGGGGCAAATATTTAGTTATCATCTAGGGTCGCTCGGTTATTTTTGCCTCTGACATTTGAATCCGTTCCCACTCTGGGCTCACTCTGTGGGCTGGTAGTACTTCTAATAATCCTAATTGTCCACCACTGTTCAGGGCCTCTTTCCATTACACTTCATCACCCGCAGCCATCATGCTTTTAAGCAGCATCCAGGCATCCCTCCTGCCTGGGGGTGGGCTTCTCACCCCCCGAAATAGAAGGCAGATGGAGCAGTTCTGCGAACCCAAGCGGGCCTGTGATGTGTTTCTTCCCATCCCTGTTACCACCTAAAAGCAGTCACAAATCACTCAGAAATTATTTATCTCCTCAAGCCAAGTTTCGGTAATTTGGATAAAAGGGAAGAAATGGGTTCTTATTGCCTGGAGCTCAAAACTGGGGCAGAGCAGGGTCATATAGGCCAAAGTGACCACTGTGAATTTTCAAGATGCAAAGCAGTCTCCTTCCCCCTCTCACCCAGGGGCTGGAGCACTCTTGGGCTGGAGTCAGGGCAAAATGTTTTCTCAAAAGACCCCCCTCCACTCCCTCCCTGGCACCCCTGCTTTGTCTATTCCAATTGCAGATTTTAAAATGCTGTTTTCTCTGCAGCTCCTTGAAATGATCTACTTTAAGTCTCAGACCCTGTTTCTAACTCCTTGCTCATCGACGTGGCTGAGAAGCTTGTCTTGGTGTCAAGGAATGTTCATGCATTGCCTTGAGCACCTGGTCCGAGGAGTTTAACCCTCAGCAGGGCACACTCACTGGCCCTTTACTCTGCATCCTGGCACCTGAGCTGAGAGCTTGACAGCTGGTGTTATTGTTTGAGGTGAGGTACACTAGGCTCACAGAGGTTGGGGCCTTGCCCAAGGTTGCCCTGGAGCTGGGACTTTAATCGAGACCCACCTTCTGGAGATGCAGTGCTTAATGACTACAGCATTCTGCCTTATTCTGAGTGATTTACTATAAATGCATAAGGAAAATTGTCGTTGTTTACATTTATGTTGGTGAATATCAAATACTTGATCTGTGAGTCTGAGCAGCTCTAGGTCCTTGTCACTTTGGTATCTCTATCATCTCCATCTCTATCTCTGTCTCTCTCTACTTCTATTCCCATTCCCCATTCTCATCCATATCCTCATCTGGCATCCCCATCTCCATCATCTCCATCTCCACCATCTCCATCATCTCTATCATCTCCATCTCCATAATCTCCATCTCCACCATCTCCACCATCTCCATCATTTCATCTTTATCTCTGTCTTTACCTCTTTTTCTATCTCCATCTCTCTGTCTGTATCAACTACTGTTCATTCTTGTTTTCAGTCCCAGTGTGGGTTCTCATATGCAAAGAAACGTGGATGCCTGACATAGAAAAATCATTGAGGAGCTTCATTTAGCCCCTTATGTCTAGCATAACTGAGGAAAGCTCCCCGTGAGCACAAAAGAATTTCAAGCTCCTACTTCTTATCAAATCACTCAGTAAAACCTTGATCTCTAAAGAGGTGTTAGGCCTCACAGTTCTCTGGTGAGGTCACCTTTAGGGGATTTTGGAAGGTGTGAAGTTTAAACAAGGGGCCCAGGGCAGGCCAGGTTGAGGCTGCCAATACTGAGGTACCGTGTACTCAGGGATGGATCAGGAGCTTCTCACTTGAGAGCAGAGGAGAGACAAGTGCCCAAGGAGCCAGCTACATCTGATTCTGTCAGGGGGAGCAGAGTTCCAGGGTCTGAGAGGCATCTGAAGAGCACCAAATCCAGAGAAGCCCTTCTTCCCTAGGGCAGAGATGGTCCCTGGGTTTACAAGATGGACCATTTTCAGGTGGGCAGAATGTTATCTTGACCACTTTATTGGCTCCTACTTTTCTCATGGCCGCTGGTCTTGGAGCTGACCATGGTGCTGGCAGGAATCTGTTTCTTCTTGAGCCCTTGCTATTCAAAGAGTGATCGTGGACCACTGGAAAGACCTTGTGAGAGGTGTAGCATCTAGGTCACCCTCCCCATATTTCTTTTATTTTTTAAATTTCTTTATTGATTAAGGTATCACATATTTGTCCTCATCCCCCCATTCCAATCCCAAACCCCTCCCCACACATGCCCCCACCCCCCTGTTGTCCGTGACCACTGGTTAGGCTTATATGCATGCATACAAGTCCTTTGGTTGATCTCTCCCCCTTACTCCCACCCTCCCCTACCTTCCCTTTGAGGTTTGACAGCCTGATCGATGTTTCCTTGTCTCAGGGTCTGTTTTTGTTCATCAGTTTATGTTGTTTATTATTTCCCCTAGATGAGTGAGATCATGTGATACTAGAAATACACTTATAAGAACCGAAAATGGGACAAGCAATAATGGTTATGCTGCTCCTCCCCATATTTCTTGCCAGCTGTCCTTTGCTACAGGGAAGCTCACTTGCTACTGCTCAACAGGCTGTGTTTTGCCTCGTTCCTGCTGAGTGATGGCATTTCTTCAGATGGCACAGAGATCCTGGTTCAACATTTCGAACCCATGTCCCTGAAATGTAGGTGCAGGTGGAAACATGTGGGGTTCAGTATTGATGGGGGTGGGCTCCTCGCTCTTTCAGTGAGGTCTGGGTAACAGAAGGAAAGGCCTCTCCTGCTATCATCTTCCATGGGAACCCCAAGCACATGGACCCTGAATTAAAGGAACAAAAGAAGTCAGAAGGAGGAAGGACGTAATATCTGCCATGGCTGGTCCTTTCAGGACCCCCCCCCCCCCCCGCCCCGCCACACACACACCCAATCTTGACACAGCCTGAGATGCAGGCATCTGACTGAGGATCCCATCTGACTGAGGAGGAGCTGGGGTTGGGTGGTTTGCCTGAGTTCTCACAGTTAGCAAAGGCTCAGAGCAGGTGCTCAAACCCGGAGCGGTTTCATTCAGTATTAACGAATTATTTTTATTGTGGCAAAATACACATAACATTTGTCATCTTATCCATTGTTAGCGTATGGGTCAGAAGCATTACATGCATTTACATTATTGTGCAACCATCACCACCATCCATCTCCAGTTCATTCAATTTTGATGTGTTTCCTCATAGCACAGAAAACGGGAAAGCAAAGCTGAGAATAGTGTCTAAAAATTGAGCAGGGAGCACGCTGACAGGTTCTGCTTCTCTTAGTGGGGCAAAGAAGGCTCTGGAGACATGCTCTGGGCCAATATCATGACTCACTTATGAAACCTACTTGGGTGGGGGATGTAAGGTGCATGAAAGGTCTCTACTGCAGCTACTGATTTTGCTCAGAGACACCATCTTCTGGCACTTAAAGGTAATGCAACAACATAGCAGTAAAAAAAAACTTTTTTAAAAAGTTCATGTTTGCCTCAAGTAGAGGAATTTGGAGATTTTATTAAATCTTGACTAAAATGGCAAATCTGTAGCCGAAACCGGTTTGGCTCAGTGGATAGAGCATCGGCCTGTGGACTGAAGGGTCCTGGGTTCGATTCCGGTCAAGGGCATGTACATTGGTTGCGGGCACATCCCCAGTGGGAGGTGTGCAGGAGGCAGCTGATCAATGTTTCTCTCACATCGATGTTTCTAGCTCTCTATCTCTCTCCCTTCCTCTCTGTAAAATATCAATAAAATATATTTTAAAGAAAAAGATAAAATGGCAAATCTGTAGGTTATATACCTAAACCTATCCATGTACAACTTCACCTATACATCTCTACCTATACCTGTATATCTCTATCCCTCCCATTGCCTGAGGGTATTTACTTATAGCAAAGACCGTTCACATGGGACTTAAGGATGTATTGAAGACATTTGAATAGAACTTGTTTAGGCCAGATGATAATTTGATACAACAAGTTTGGTATCGAGATGAATATTGGGATAAAACAAAGAACATAAAATGAAGGAGCAAAGTCTACACTAGCTTAATTAACTCTGAGACCAGCTGGGGTCCTTTGGCTCCTGATATTTCTGACAGTTACAGTAAAAGCCCATCTTGCTGCTCTTCAGATGGACCCTCGCAGCTGTGCGGTGCTGAAGATGCAGGTGTGGGAGGTTGGGGTGTGCCAAAGGCTTCCACGGGAGTTCTCTGCTCTTCCCGTGGGTATCCGTGGTGGTACTATCTGTCGCAAGGGAGGGGTTGACAACTACACCCAGTCTCAGAGGCTGTATCAGTCACTAGGGGTGCCATAACAAATACCACAGACTGAAGGCTTAATCAACAGAAATGTATTTTCTCACAGTCTGGGACCGGAAGTCTGAGGTCAAGACGGCAGGGTTGCTTTCTTGTGAGGCCTCTCTCTTCAGCGTGCACACGGCCGTCTTCTCCTTGTGTCCTCATGGGGTCATCCCTCTGTGTATGTCTATGTCCTAATCTCCTCTTCTTATAAGGACACCAGTCATATCAGACCAGGGCCTACCCCAGTGACCTCATTTTAACTGGAGTTGACCTCTTTAAAGATTTATCTCTAAATGCAGTCACATTCTGAGGTCATGAGGGTCAGGACTAAACCATATTAATTGTGGGTGTGGGGGAGGTGGGGGGGCACAATTCAGCCCCTAACGGGCTGGATCCAGCCTTCTGGGGGAGGCAGCAAGGCTGAGCCATGGTCGCAGGAAGTATACAGTAGTTGCTCAGAAGCACTGGTTTCCCCAGGACTTCACAGGGCTGCATCCGCCTGAAGACTGCCCTCCACACCACCACACCCTCCACTTCCTGCTACGTGTCCCTTCCAGTGTGTGTGCAACTCCCGCTGTTACTGTCAAGGACCTATAGGGGATGGCCCATCTAATAAAATCTGAGGCCCCTAGTCTGGTACTCAGGGCCCTTCCATTCTATTCTGCAGTGCCATGACACCCCTCCAGTCCCAGCTCAGAAGCTTCCCAACACTGTCCCTCTGTTTCCATCCCCAAGCCAGCCTCCTTGTCCTCTGGATCTTTTTCTCTAGGTATATTTTAAACCAAAGGTGAAATTGTACGCCTTGTTTTGCAACCTACTCCAATCTTTCCCTGGGAATACAGCTTTAAATCAAGGTTAATTTAATGTCTCTACAGTACTCCATCCGATGAAGGTATCATACTCCTCCCAGTTCTCTCACTTCCGCCTCCATGCTCCTCTGCCACCTGCTTCCTTATGCCCTCGGAGGGTCACTGCTCCGCCACCTTCCACAAGGGCATTCCTTCAGTATGCATTCTGCTCTTCAGTCTCTATAGTTTTCTAGCTTTCTAATCCTTTCCAGTTCTTTTTTTTTTTCGGGGGGAGGATTCAAACTAGATTTTAGGTTCTGGTTTGCAATTCCATTTTTCTGAAAATACCTGTAAGGATGTTGTATAGAATGCAGGCCTAGGAGAGAGAGGACCTGATCCATTGGCAGGGTTGGAAGTCGTGGGGGTAGGGGAGATTTCAGTCCTGGGATCCACATTAAGGGCAATTTTGAGGTTTCACTTTTCTGTCACTAGTTTTTTAATCTGATTCTCTTTAGCTTTTTTAGTTTCTGGCTAGATATCTTCTGGCATGGGTCCTTATTCAGGTCAAGCACCCGTTATTTCCAATTTTCCACAGTTTCTACCCTTCCCTATTGCCTATACTCTGTTTTCATTACCTGTTGGCCCTTGGGGTCATTTATATCTGAAGCTCCGCAGGTGTCACACTCACAGTTATAATGTGTCTCTATTTTTACATTTTTTGTTTCTTTTTGTCAAAGGGCTTTTCTCCCCGAATTAAATATACCACTATAATTAATTGCATCTTATCTCTCCATTTAGATTTTGCCCAAATCGCTCTGCCTTTACAAAATTTCCCCTTGACACTCATTATGTTTAATCTCTAACCCCTTTGCATTTGTTTGCACTGTATAGGCAATTTTCAGATATGCTATCTTATTTCTACTTGTCTATAGCATAGACTTCATATATAAAGACATAATGGAAATTATCACCAACACCCAAGGAGCATTGGCTATAATAAAACTGCTTCAATGATGTCTGTGGTGCCTCAGTTAAATAAAATGACTACAAATCGCCCACTGGCTGTCATTACTTCATCTCTCTTGTGGAGTTTTCACGAAGAAAAAGTGTAGTTTCAAGGGGGCATGGAAATTACTCTAAATTAATAAAGCTAGCCTCATTGAGCCTTCATGCCACCCCCACCGCCCCTGCCTAGCTAGCCCAATGCTGAATATTTGATGGTGTGGAGAAAGTGAACAAAATATGCAAAAACAAACAAACAAGCCCCCAATGCTTGTTAAATTCCCTCTATTTAAGATTTCTCCCTCATTAAAAGCTTCTAATATACTAATTATTCTCGTCATTACTTTGCATGATGAACACTTCCTATTTTATTTGTGGTTTTAAAAACATGCCACTAATTTGTAGAAATTAAATTTTAATATGTTTTAATGCTGATACTGTGGGCATGCCAGGGGTGAGAATTTTGTGTTTTTACTTTACGAGCATTTAAAATACCATGTTTTATAATTATGCATGCCTTGCTCATGTTCACTCGCTACATTGCTACTGTAAGCCTGGCTCCAAGAGTCCTCTTTCAGTGGCTGAAGTTTTCTCTGCTCCTCCTCTTAAAAGAACCTCCCAGAGGAAGGCGGGGCTATAAAAGCTGGTTCCTCCTGCAGGAAGCGGGACCTTTGGAGTGAAAGCAAACCCTGCCTGAGATCCTCCACTGGTATGTTCTCCTCTGCTTTTCGTCTCTCCGTAACTGTTGTGCTTGCTGTGACTTGTAGAACTGGTGCCAGTTTAGTGTCTCTGAGAAGGGCATCGCTTAGTTTTCCTATGAAGATCTGGAGCTAAAGGAAGACAAAATTGGAAATTTCTCAAAGAGCTGTGGGGAGAAGTAAATGCTAGTTCACAGATATCTTTAGCACTCATTTGGATTTAGCTAGAAATGGAGAAATCTCTGCTATATTTTTGAATGATTTAAAATACAATTACAGTCCCCCCCGCCCCCTCCTCCTGATTGACAGAGTCACAAATTTCCTCCAAGGGGCTTTATTAGAAAATTCCCATCTTAAGGCTGCAGCTGACAACCTAACTCAGTTCTAGGTCCTGAAACCTACTGGGAACATAATGAAGCAGGTCTCCCTTAAACCAAGACTGTGTTGAAACCTAAATTAGCATCAAGAAAGAATGCATTCAAATCATCAGTATTCTTTGATAATCCAAGGAGAAAAGTATATTTGACTTATTTATACATACTGTGGTTCCTTCCAGTTTTTCGGCTTCAGAAGCATGCTCATCACTTGTATTATTTAGGAGCAAGAAACACTGAGGAGATGGATGAATAATTAAAGGTTTTATTTCTATTTAATTTTGAATCCATTATGGCCAACACTGACTCTCAGTGTGAGGATTCTTAAGCTGAACGTAAGGGGATGGTTATTTCTTAAATCTGTTATCTATGTGCTAATCCAAATACACTTATTACCAGAGAAATTTGAGTATCCTGAGAGTGTAAATAATTTTATTTTAAAGTTGTGACTTTGAATTTAGGATTCTTTAAAATTTGAAAGTTATCATCCATGATTATTATTTTTTGTCTTGTCTAAGAGTTCATGTTATTTATGGCATCTGTGAAGATTATAGGGTTTCAGATACCATAGGGACCCCCTGCCTTTCCCCTTATTCTAGGAGATTCTCAGAAAATAGCACCTTCAAGCATCATCTGTTGCTGGGTTCCACCTCTTGTCTCTCAGGAGACACTGTGGGGCAGGAGACACTGGGATTCAGGAGCCTCCATTGACTTTCACCATTTTCTCAGCTTTTACCCATCTATTCAAACTCCAAAAAAGTGGCTGACAAAAAAGAAAGACAACTAGAAAAGTAGGGGAATGCCTATGACACCACGAACCTCAGTTCTGTGGCAGTGAATGACATGTGAAGGCCAGGTGTACACCAACCCTCCCAGGTCACTGCCGCTCCCCTGTGCACCGCGGCAGCAGCCTGGCAGCGGGGGATTGCGATGGTATCTCTGGATGGTGTCTGTTATATCTGAAGCTCTGCAAGTGTCACACTCACCATTGTAATGAATAATTGAAGGGAGATAAAAGTGGAGGTGCCTGGGGTTTGGGTGGGCCTTAGGAACATTCTCATCAGAGCATGAACAATTCAGTTCCTCTCTCGTTCAGTATCACAGGCATTCTTACTTATTCTTTCTCTTTCTTTTCCTTTTTTACCATAAAGAGACTCAGGATTGTACAACCTGTTGGAAAATGGCATCCCAGGACTGGTGTGACCATGGCGATCAGGTTGAAAGCTGAAATGCAGTTTTAAAAACATGCCAAATGCCATTCTTGTGTTAGAACAGTAACATAGCAGATTGATTTTTGTTTTTGTTTCTGCGTTGGGCTCAGAGGATGCAAGAGTATGATGTTGTGAAAGGGTAACTTCTGGATTACTTAAAATTATCCATGAAAGTCAATAATAAAAATAACATTGGGTCAATTTCTCCCCCAACCAACAGACTGCGTTTTCTAATGCTTTATTTACATTTTGATAGTGTATTAATATAGTAAAAATGACAATGTATTCCTTCACAAAGAGGTATTTGTATTAGAGAGCACATGTTTAAGTTTAAGGATTGTGCTCTCAGGCCAGCCAGTTTGGGTTTGAATCCTATTCTCCTCAACTTATCAGCTGTGTGACTTGGGGGAAGTTACTTGACCTCTCTGTGCCCTGGTTTCCTCATTTGGTTAAGTAGGAAAATAATAATTCATAGAACTCGTGGGGGGATTGAGGGTTGATACAAAAGAGTGTCACACAGTGCCTGGCACACAGTAGGCCTTACATAAAAGACATAGCTGTTATTTATTCTTGGCAGTAGGATGCTGTTCCTGGCCTGATGATGATGTGTTTCATGTGCTGGCAGGATGAACTGTCTCGTTCATAGATTCAAGTTGTGATCAGAGAAGAATACTAAGCCAAAACTGCCTCTTAAGCACCTGTCAATTTCATGCTTGTGTTTTACAAAGATTCAGTTACAAGTTCTGAAGGCATTTGATTGAAGCTTGAGATGAGGAAGGCATTGGTGTTGTTTGCAGCTTCTGGGTTAGCCCAGTGGCTCTCTGGTTGGAGTCCCCTGACCAGCAGTACCAGCAGCCCCTGGAACGTGTTAGAGACGCAAAGTCCGCAGTCCACCCCACAGCTTCCGGGTACCTCAGGTGGGACCAGCCTTCTGAGTTTTAATGAGGCCTCTGGTGGCTCAGTGTGTAGAGCGAACACGGGTTTCTCTGGGTGGGGAACTGGAGAAGCTGTCAGTCTTTAGTTTGGCACATGCCCGGGTTGTGGGTTCGATCCCCAGTGTGGGGCGTGCAGGAGACAGCCCATCAATGATTCTCTCTCATTATTGATGTTTCTATCTCTCTCTCTCCCTTCCTCTCTGAAGTCAATAAAAATATATTAAAAACAAAAAAAGGAAGCAAGGGGGTGATGGTCTCACTCAAGGTCACAGGGTTAGTGGCTGAACCCAAACTCTCTCTAAAGCCAGAGCTCTTAACCACTAGGATTTCTTGCCTCCTGCGTCTTTCCCTATTCATAATGAACCATAATCTTTCCATTTCATTACAGTGCATCCCGTTCATGGCACTGTCCTCCTACTTCTTATGGGTGAAATTTTAGGTTATTGATGGAAATTTAGGTTATTTCCAATTGTCTCCACTATAAATAACAGCAGCGACCATCTTTTGAGTAAGACGTTGTAAAGGATGCCTGTGCTTATAATTAGTCAAGGTGAATACCGACTGGCCTCCGAAAACCAATCAGAAGCTCATGCCCAGGTGTCGGCAATGTCAGGACCAGCAGCTTGCTGCTCATCTACACACTTTCCCGTGTCTCACTTGATTGGAATGTGATCAGAAAGCAAAATTGCCCTTTCCCCACTGCAGCGAAAGAAGCAGCGTCTTCCTTTCAGGCAAATAAAATCATTTCCTGCCTGGTGTGCCCTACTTAGAAGCAATTTGCTGTATGGGGTTCATAGTGAAGACCCTGCAGGATTGATTTGCGGTTTTACAATAATGTATGTAAAGCACCAATTAATACCCTTGGCTTCTCTTCAAAATGCCTGGGGAGAGAAGTAAAAGGAGCATCATTGTTTTAAACAGCCAGGACCGCCCTTTCCCAGGGAGGTTTAAAGAAACTTCCAGTCCCTGTGGGTGGGAGAGTTGAAGGCTGGCTTGGGGCGGCAGGCGATCTGGACACAGGAGTCAGGCTCATGTGGCCAGGAGCTCAGGAACTGCGTGGCTGAGCGTGGGTCTCAGTCCTTTCCGTATTGAGGATGGGGAATTAGTCTACAAACCAAAGGAGGATTTGGAGGGTGTGAGGGTTTTTATTCCTTTAAACTAGTCACTAAGTATTTGTGCAGAGCTACCAGGTGCAGTGTGCCAGCCTCGGGAAGGTAGTGCCAAACAAGATCCACCTGGTCCCTGACTTCAGCAAGCTGACGGGCCACAGGGCTTATGAAACAAATCTGAGTGGTCACAGCAGGTGGGGAGAAGGTCACTGGGCCCCTGAGCCAGCCTGGGCATCACAGGGGACCTCCCTGAAGAAGTGATTCGTGAGAGGATGAGCAGGAGATAACCAGGAGAGGGTCTGGGAAGAGGTGGGGGGACTGAGGATGAGAAAGGTGGGGCCCATGTAAGGAGCAGGCCCATGGGAGAGGCAGGGTGGGTGAAGGAAGTGGAGGTGACAAAGGGGTACTGGGCCTCTGGGGAGCTGGTGCCAGGAGAGTTTGGGGTAATGGGGGTGTACAGGATGGCTGATACCTTTGTTCTAGAAACGTCCTGTTCACTGTGTCTGTGGACAGCACAGGGATGTGGTGGGTTTGGTTTGCGGCCTGGGATATGGGTTTTGGGAGACAGGGACAAAGGGTCTGAGTGGGAGGGCCAGGTCTGAGCGTGAGGAGTGGAGGCAGCCCTGGGGTGTCTTTACGGGAGCTGAGGCTCCTGTGATGCCCAGGTACAGCCTGCACCCCAGCCTGGGAGGGCATTGCCAGCGTCACTGGGGCCCACGGGCCACTTTGAGTCTCAGGGGGACCAGAAAGGGTAGGCTGGCCCTCAGGCCCTCCCCCCCCTCCCCCTCACATCTGCAAGGTCCTTCTCTCCCTTCACTTGCAGGTGTCAGGGCCAGGATTCCTCCCCCCCACCTGACAGCCCTATCCTCTGGCTGATACAAGCTGCTAGTTACAGTTGGTTCTGTAAGTTCTCTTTACTCCAAATCCATGAACCTAGAAGTAGCTATTTTGAAGCCACAGTGTGTGGTGGTCTGTGATGCGCATCACACTGAGGAAAGGGAGCCCCAAGAAGGTTGCCCTCGGCAGGAGGGGCCAGAGACCCACAGAAGGACAAAGGACAGAGACCAAGCTGGGTCCAGGGATGAAGATGAGGGAGGGAGAGGAGCAGAGACAGAGCTACAATTGCCCCGCGGGGCTGGGGGCCGAGACTGGGCACTCAGCAAAGGGTGGAGAGGAGAGGGCAGAGGGATGGGCTGTGATAAAACTTTCAAGGAAGCCACTTTCCTGCCTGTGACCCAAACTCAGAACCTCCCACCCCCATTGTCCACAGGAGAACAGATGTCTTTCGAGGGTGCCAGGCTCAGCATGAGGAGCAGAAGGAACGGCACGTTGGACAGTACGCGGACCCTATACTCCAGCATGTCCCGGAGCACGGACGTGTCCTACAGCGAGAGTGTGAGTCTGGGGGCGCACAGCGTCCCACAGCGAGAGCATGAGTCTGGGGGCGCCCAGCCGCCGGTGCCCTCCTGTCAGAAAGCATCACTTTGGCACTCAGGATTCTTTGGGGACCGATGCCCCTTCTTTAGAAAGATGACATCTCATTATGTAGTATTTTGTCCTGTGGGTTATTTTTGTTGAATGGAGAAGCATTTTCTTTTCTGTGTTGTTTCTCATGCAATCCTTTGTAACCTTAGTAAGTTGTTGAATAATGTGTTTCTTAACCGACTTTTATGAACATGTAAATGCTAACCTTTTAATACTCAGCTTAATATTCAGTGCTTAGTGTTCTTGCTTGCAGCCCTGTTGGTTCACCTCAGAAACGATTCTTGATTCTAAGTCCTTTTCTTTTACTGTAAGGCTGGGCCTTGGTTTCTTCTTGCCAAAGCTTCTCACCTGTTCCCAGCCAGCGGCCACGCGGCCCTCAGGTTGCACAGACACGCCCGTCGTTGCTATTGGATGAGCCGGCTCCGGTGGGGGTGCCGGAGAAGGCTCTCTCCCACGTGCTGGGCACATGGCTGCAGTTCCATGGGCTGACCTGGGACATATCAGGGAGCTATAGGAAAACAGAGGAGCAGGCGGGCGCTCCCTGGCCCCTCCCCACACCAGGTGCCTTCTTCGATGTTGCCCCTGGTCTCACCTGGTCCTGTGAGGAACACACAGGGGACAGGGACGTGGTGGCCTCTGCCGTGCTGTCCTCTCCAGCCCTTCTGGATGGAAGCTGACTCAGGTGTTGGTGCACCATGGACCTTGTTCCAGGAGAGGGACTGTCCCTGCCCCCCGTTTTTGTGGTGCATGTCTGGTGATGGCCTCTCTGGGGGTGAGGAGTCAGGGCTGGCGTTGGTGCCAGCAGCCTGACTTGGGAGGACTACCTTGTGTGACAGTCTGAGAACTCCAGCTGCCAGTGCCCGGGGACCTGAGGGCAGTGGGTTTGGGTTGCCAAGCCCCTCTTTCCCAGGGCAGGACAGCTCCTGAACCCCACGACCCACTGCCAGGCATTCTGAGCTTGCAGGTCATTCACGGGACAAGCCTCCCTCTCTCTCCACAAGGGACTCTTTCTAGGGATGCGACCTTGCTGGCAGCAGTGGACAGTGTTCCAGAGTGGTCCTACCACTTTGCTCACCCACCCACAGAGGGCACGAGCCCGCTGCCTTGCCCTTCACCCACTTTCCGTGTCCCTCGCTTGTTAATGCTTCTGACCTGGTGGGTGTGCCATGGGATGTCACTGTGGTCTCCCTTCAGACTTGCCTCATGGCTGTGGGGTTGAGTTTCTGTTCACACATTTATGGGGTGTTTGTGTGTCTTCTTTACTAAATGCCTGCTCAAGTCTTTGCTACTTTCCCATTCGGTTGTGTCTCTCACTCTTAGTAATTTATAGTTCTTCATATATGCTGTTTGCCAATCCCATGATTAATACATGTTGCAAGTATCTCCTCCTACTTTGAGGAGTGTAGGTATTTTTGAACTATTTTTCATCTGTTTCCAAAGTTTGCTTCTGACAATTAAAGGGAAGCTTGTGGCTTACACAGTCTTTTGGTTGCTTGTCAGAATTAGGTCACCGATACCATACCACCTTATCGCTGGGGGGATGGACAGAGCTTTTGGAATATATCTGCTTTTGAAAAGCAAGCATAAGAGGACTAGAATTGGCAATACTGTATTATTTATGCTGAACTATCAACAAATGCTTAAATTCCCCTGGTAGCCTTAGAGATGGAAAAACATAATTTGTATATACACTGAGTGGCCAGATTATTATGATCTCTGAACTCATAATAATCTGGTCACTCAGTGTATATCCTATATAATAAAATGCTAATATGCAAATTGTCCCCTCGACCAGGAGTTCGACCAGCAGGCAGGCCGGCCAACCGCCCATGTCCCCTTCCCCTGGCCAGGCTGGCCAGACCCCACCCATGTACGAATTCATGCACCGGGCCTCTAATATATATATAGTGGCCAGATTATTATGCGTTCAGAGATCATAATAATCTGGCCACTCAGTGTATATATTATGACTTTCTTACAAGATAACTCCAAGTAATTTTTAGAAAAATTTGCATTTAGTTATAAAAATTTAAACAAATGCCTCTTTTTACAAACTCTGTGCACTCTAAAAGCATGAACGGATGAGGATGCTATGAATATGTAGTAAAAAGTCTTAGAACCTTTGAAGTAGGCGCAGGTCATTTCAGTATTCATTAGTCACAGCAGGGGGAGGATAAATTGGTAATGTGCTGTCCAATGTTCTTTCTCCAAAGGACTTGGTGAATTTTATTGAAGCAAATTTTAAGAAACGGGAGTGTGTCTTCTTTACCAAAGACTCTAAGGCCACGTAAGCAACTGTTTTCCCTCCGTTTTTGCTTCCATGTTCGAACGTAAATTATTAACTACCGTTTCAACAAACAAACAAATGATCACTAGTCCATTATTGAAGTTGTCTCCATCTTGCAGTTCTCAGAAATGGTGCACGAGCATGAAGAATTTGGCAAGTAGCTTGAAGTTGGTCCCTGGAGCGAAATTATTTTGTTATATATTTTTAGCTTTGGCAATCATTAGTAAAGGCTCCAAGAGAGGCTGTGGCTCCCTTCAGCACTCCCACAAGCCTGGGAACCCCTCTCCCCCTCAGAGGCCTGTGGCAATGCATGTTGCCATTTTGTAGTGGTTGGCAGGTGACATTGGGCATGTGCTTGCGTGCAGTCGGACTGGCTCTATGTCAGGCCTTCCCTTCTAATTGGGTGTTCATCTACTGTGAGTCTCCCGTGTGCTGGAGCATCGAGGCTGGGTTACCAAAGCCTTGGGAGCAGCCCCCAGCAGCTCTGCCCGAGGGAGGTCCTCCATGGATGTTAGCCAATGAGCGAGTGAGCAAGTGGATTTCCTGCCGATCTGTCCCACAGAAGATGCATATGGACCCCAGTGCACAGTGTGGTCCCACCTCCCTCTCCTCTAGTTCCCCTCTGCCTTTTCTCTTCTACCTGCTGAAGAAGAGTCTAGCTGTTAACTGCTGGAGAGTTGCTGCTGTAGTTTATAATTAAAGCACTGACTCTCTGCTGAGCGGAGGTAGGAACAGAGGAGGGTGTAAGGACAAGCAAGAGCAGGGGCATTAGAATCAGCTCAAGTCCACCCTTGGCCTGGCTGCCTGCTCACTGCATGGCCTTGAGCCAATTATTCTCTTTTCTGAACTGAAATCTCTTATCCTAAAATGCTAGCAAAGTATTCGTCATGGGTGTGGTAAGGATTCAGTGGGGTAACACATAAACACCTAGTATAGTGCCTCAGAGTATAAAAGGTTCTTAATAAATGAGTGTTCTTACTTTGTGTGAAGTAGAAGATGAGCATCAGAAAAACTGAGGCTCTCTCTTTGGTCACTGGTATGAGCTTACTCATCAATGTCATTCCGCTCAGGGAAAATGTGTGCAAGTGTGGCTATGCCCAGAGCCAGCACATCGAAGGCACCCAGATCAACCACAATGAGAAATGGAATTACAAGAAACACACCAAGGAGTTTCCGACTGATGCCTTTGGGGATATTCAGTTTGAGACTCTGGGGAAGAAAGGGAAGGTAAGCAATGGTTTTCTACCCTCACTAGCTAATATAGCAATTATTTAGGATAAAAACTCGGGCTACTTCGAGTTACCTTGAACTGTCCAATAGTATGGAGGTGGGAGATGGGTGGTCAGTCCAAAAACTATCACAGAAAAAGAGAAACCTTATCTATAATAATAAAAGCATAATATGCTAATTAGACTAGACATCCTTCTGGATGTCCTTCTGGACCAAGCCGGGGCTGCGAGGGAAGCCCGGGTCCCGGGTGCCAGAGAGAAGCCGGTGCCAGAAGCCGGGAGAAGGAAGGCCTACTCTTGCACGAATTTCATGCATCGGGTCTCTAGTAAAAGTATAAAAGCTATGGTTAGATTATGTGCAACTGGAAAGTTGGCCTTGCAAGAAAGGCCTTTGGAACCTCAGATGATGACCGGCTTCGCACCCAGTGGCCTGTCTGCACACTGCAGGCACTCCTGTGACACCCAGGCTGACTCTCACTGCTGCAAGAGGATTGATGAACACTTCCGTGAATTGTCCTGTTTCATTTGGCATATGGCATTCTTGAATATGCATATGGCCCTGAATAAGGTCTACACACACCCACTACACACCCCACCCACTTTGCAGGTTCTTACATGGGGTTTTACAGCAAACTTAAATGATCATTAACAGTGTCTCCTCAAATCCTCCCATTTCCTCTATCTCAATGACAGAACCACTCACAGGTGGCTGAAAGCCTGGGCCTTGACTCCCTCCATCCACCCCCCCACTCCCACCCCAAGCCCTGTCCTTGCAGCCCTGGAAGGTGACCCAGCTCCCTGCACTGCTGTCTCTTCCCAGGATCTCTGCCCTGGATGGGCCAGCACTGTGTCTAGCCTCCCACAGCTCCCCCTCCCTCAGCCTTGTTCCTCAGTCTGTAGTCATCTCTATCCCTGAAGGAAACCCTAAAACATAAACTAAACTCCACCCATGTCTGCTCTGCTGAAAACACTGCACAGGTGCCCTTAAGATAAAGTCCCAAGTCTTCCAGCTGGCTTGGAGGGCCCTTTGGTGGCACCCTCATGCCCCCAGTCTGCTGCTCTCCTTCCACTTCCCCGTGGGGACCCTCCTTAGCTGGGTCCCGTAGGAGCAGGTAAGCCCGGGGATCCCTGGTGGTCAGGAGAACACGTGCCCACTGTGACGCTTTCCCTCTTCCCACAGTATATCCGATTGTCCTGCGACACTGACGCGGAAATCCTGTACGAGCTGCTGACCCAGCACTGGCACCTGAAAACGCCCAACCTTGTGATTTCTGTGACCGGAGGTGCCAAAAACTTCGCCCTGAAGCCACGCATGCGTAAGATCTTCAGCCGCCTGATTTACATCGCTCAGTCCAAAGGTGCGCTCGTCTTTGGGGACAGAACGGAATTCTCATATGCAGTTTGTGCACAGAATCCAGATGCTCTAGAATTAGATAATTAATCATTCTCTTGTAAAAAGCGAGGACATTAAATGAATGGACAGGGAGCTCTGGCAGGTGTGGGGGTGCTGTGGTTCACAAACTAACTTTACAATCAGTGTTAAGGTGCTTCCTTGTGGGTAATTTAATGTTTTCTTTAAACATCTAAGCTTTCATTTTCTTATTTCTACATAAAAAATTTTACCCAGAATATTCTGAAAAATCAAAATTTATTTATTTGCTCTTTATATCAAGGATGGACTTTTGGAAATAGCAGTCCATAACCACCAGATTTGATGGAGATCAAAACAAATAACTGGGGCTTTACTACTTGAAATATTAGCTTAGCATTTTTTATTTTTAAAAAACATTTTTATTGATTTTTAGAGAGAGGAAAGAAGAGGGAGAGAGAAAGAGAGACATCGATGGCTGCCCCCCATGCCTGCTATGAGGGATCGAGCCTGCAACCTCGGCATGCGCCCTGACCGGGAATCGAACCAGCAACCTTTTGGTGCATGGGATGATGCCCAACCAACTGAGCCACACTGGCCAGCGCAGCATTGTTTTCTTTTTAACTTTTTATTATGAAAATTCCTTCAGAAGAATTAGAACAATACAATGAATGTCTATAACTCTTCACTTAGACTCACCAATTGTTAACATTTTCCCACAATTCTCTTTCCATAAATATCTACATATTATAATATTTTTGGAATCATCTGAGAGTAAGTCGTAGGCATCATGACAAAACCCCTGGCCTGGAACATCTACTGAGGTGACGTGAGGGGCCAGAGCTGGGAAGTCAGTCATCTGCCTGCACTCTGCGTGGGCCATGTGGAGTGCTACTTCACTTCCCATGGCCTCATTTGAAAGGGGAATGTGGCCAACTGTGAGCACAGGACGGGAACCTTACTCAGAGCCAGCTGAGCCTTTGCTTTCTCCCTCATTGATAGGCGCTTGGATTCTCACTGGAGGCACCCATTATGGCCTGATGAAGTTCATCGGGGAGGTGGTGAGAGACAACACCATCAGCAGGAATTCAGAGGAGAACATTGTGGCCATTGGAATAGCGGCTTGGGGCATGGTCTCCAACAGGGACACACTCATCAGGAATTGTGATGTTGAGGTATGGGCGGGATGGGAGGAGGTCTGTGAGGTCACATGGGAGAAAGATCAGGGTGTGGGGCTCTGGCCTGAACGTTGGTGCTCTGTGATGGCGTTAACTCATGGGAAAGTTGGCCTTGCAAGAAAGGCGTTTGGAACCTCAGGAATTAAAAGCAAGGATGACATAATCTAAGAATTCCTGGGAAGGAGCTGCCAATGGATGTGTTCAGTTCATTAAAATCTGTTCCCATCAGCCCTGACTGGTGTCTCAATTGGTTGGAACATTGTCTTGTATGCCAAAAACTTTCAGGTTTGATTCCCAATCAGGGCACATACCTAAGTTGTGGGTTAGATCTTCAGTTGGGCACATATGAGAGGTAACCGATCAATGTTTCTCTCTCTCTCCCCCACACATTCCTTCCATTCTCTCTAAAAAAATCAATTAAAAAAAAATCCTCAGGTGAGGATTAACACAACAACAACAACAAATTCATTTTCTAATCCCTAAACTCTGGCACAGGTCTTTCCATATGATAGATTGTAAGCAAATATATATTTGTGCATATCAATGTCTACCTCTACCTGTATACAGGTACACACACAAATACATATGTATGTGTATCTGTGTATATGTGTGTGAATATGTATGTGTGTGTCTGAATGTGTATATATACATATGTGTGTGTGTGTGTATATATATATATATATATATATATATATATATATATACTATGTGCTATCCTTTTCTGAATGCTATCAATTTCAATGAATTTACTCAAAAGAGCACAGGTGTTGGAACAAATACTGGATTGGGAAGCTGACCTTTGCACTGTCACTGGTCACTTATGTGATAAAAGGCAAGTGACCCAACCATTTTGAACCTTCATTTCTTTATACTAAAATGAAGGCCTATACTATAAGATCTCTAAGATGTTCTGAACTTAAGAATCTGGGAAGAGGTATCAATGTAGCTGAACGCAAAAGGTTCGCCTTCAGAGGAACCTATAAATATATCATCACACATCTTGGCTGACAAACAGAATCTCAAAGACAACCTTCTGTGTGCTTTCCAGGGCTACTTTTCAGCTCAGTACATTATGGATGACTTCAAGAGGGACCCTCTGTACATTCTGGACAATAATCACACCCATCTGCTCCTGGTGGACAACGGCTGCCATGGACATCCCACAGTGGAGGCGAAGCTCCGGAATCAGCTGGAAAAGTACATCTCTGAGCGCACCATTCAAGGTCAGGACTCAGGGAGCGGGACACTGGACAAACATACTAACAAGAGCAGCAGCAGTAGCATCAACAACAGTAGCGACCAGTTATTGAGTGAAGCATGGTGAACCCACCCGATTAATCTCCTATTCCCAAAGAAGAGCTGTTATTTCTCTTCTTTCTTCAACATATTAGGAGTGCTTTGCCAGGATCACTGTGATAGGTACCCTTCAACAGGCTGGAGCAATGACAAATGCTGCCTTGTCCCCCTCTAGTGTGTTAGGATAGAAAGCCTGCTGTCTCTTCTGCTAGACATCCATTCAGAATAAATAAAATCCCTGATGGCAAATACGAGCTCATAAAACAGTGTCATTAGCTGGCACAGAAATGATAAAAACCAACCTGCTGGTTTAATAGTTGAGTGGTTTACTTCTTTGCATCGTGGCCACTTCTATGTAAAAGAGCCACCTAATAAGGGGAGAATGCAGAATTTATTTGCCATGGAAAATGAACTACTCTCTTTCTTCCTGTTGTTGAGATGTGTTCTGTTGTGGAACCAGATTTGCTCGTGATGTAGTGATCTATTTCATAACAGGGAACTGCTGGAGATGTTCTTAGCTTTACACTTTCATCAATGGGACATACAAGAAGGAAAGACATTTCTATATGCAATGCTCTCCCTTGAGAGAATAAATAGTTAATGCAAATTTTTCACCAGCTCAGAAAAGCATAGGATATGCAAATGAGTGAGTGTTTTTATTGTGAGGATAAACTTGAACCTGGCCTAATATGTGTTAGCAAAAGTAAATCATTTACAGACTTTAGCATTTTAAATACCAGTGACAAATTGCAGCATGACCTGCATCATGCTGTTAGCAGCTTAAGACACAAAGACACATCTAGCATGATGAAGGAATAAATAGTGAAGTCCGTGCGGTTTATAGCCATCACCCCACACCTAGGGCTCACAGGGAAGAAGCTCCTAGTCCTACTCTTCCTGGTCATAGGTGTCCTTTTATTTTTTTAAAAATAAAGAATAGGTATTGTTTATTTGGTTAAAATATTTTATGTGTATCATTATTTTCAAATGTGGGGTTGTGACCAAAATGTAGATGGTCATTAAGAATTTATCAAATAGATTATTGTACACTGAGTATTTCTAATGAGTCCCAAAGTAAGTTTTACGTTCATGTTTTACAGATTCCAACTATGGTGGCAAGGTCCCCATTGTGTGCTTTGCCCAAGGAGGCGGAAGAGAGACTTTAAAAGTGAGTCTTGGTTTGGTTTTCTAGAAGATTGGTTAACAAGCTCACTCATCTAATTTGTATTTTCAGGGTTTGGGGACTCACCTAATCTAACCTGACTATTTTCATTAGGGCAAGTCAGTCGCATCTTTCCCACCACACAGTGTTTCCCTACCAGGCTTGGGTTGTCTCCTCAGCTAAGATTTAGGAAGAGAATTTGCAGTGACATGACCAGTCTGAATACTCATTGTTGGCTTTGGCCATCAGCCTGCCAAAGAGAAGGGTTGGCATGAACTCATGAGACTTAAGGATCATAACCAGCATGTATCTGCATGCCACCCCATCTGTGTGGAGATGAGTTGTGATCAGACACACAAAGACTGACACCAAAACCCTGTCCCATATATTGAGCTTACCCACCCACATGCTCCTGGGCATGCAAAGTCTGAGTGTCCCGTGTGAAGGAATCTGAAACCCCAAGTGATCCTGAGATCGTGGAAAGCTTCTAGAATGATTCTGACCTGCTTTGTTGAGCAGTGAGCAAGAATTCTGCTTCCCACTGTAGACTTGAGATTACTGATCTCGTCTTGCCTGCAGCTAGACATCTGTTCCAACTTCTCAGAGAGCATTAGTGTGGCCACATGTGGGTGAGTATTCAAAGGCATGAGCATCACATTCGTGATCGCACCTTTCCAGGAATAGGACAGCATAAGGAAGTAATTTTACTTCTCTCTTTTAGTTAATTTCCAGGTTGGCTTGCATATCCCCCCATTTCCCCTAACCTAATATTTTAACTCTAAGACAGGGTTAGACTACAGATATCCAAGGTCCTTGACCTTCTCTCCTCTTTTTACCAGAGTTCACCCCTACAGTTACAAGCAATTCTGTCAAAGTTATTTGGAATTTTATAATCTAGCACTTCTCTTTGTTTATTCTTTTATATAACAACTAGAGTTCCAGTGCACGGATTCATGCACCAGTGGGGTCCCTCGGCCTGGCCTGCGCCTTCTCACAATCCGGGTCCCCTTGGGGGATGTCGGAGAGCTGGTTTCGGCCTGATCCCCACAGGCCAGGCCAAGGTACCCCACTGGTACACAAATCTGTGCACCGGGCCTCTAGTCTAATATAATAATAGAGGAATATGCAAATTTGTCCATTACAGCATCATATCATGACCAGATCAGCAGGCTGTGTCCCTGCCCTCTGCTCAGGCAGCTGCAAGGCCCAGGGTAGGATAGGATACGATAGGAGGGGATAAGAAAGGAGAAGGAGAGGAAGGCAGGCCTGCATGCAGACAGGCCAAGAGGAGAAACAAAAATACAGAAAGGGAACAAGAAAAAGATGCAGGAATGGAAAAGGGAAGGAAACTGCACGTGAAAGGGGGTGGTGTCCGTGGGGGGTGGGGGGGTGGGCAGAGCAGGTGTGGAGAGAAAGAGGGAGGGAAGAAAAGCAGGGATCGGGCCTAAACTGGCAGTTGGATATCCCCTGAGGGCTCCCAGATTGGAAAGGGTGCAGGTCAGGCTGAGGGACCCACTGCCCCCCGTGCACAAATTTCATGCACCAGGCCTCTAGTATGCATATAAGATCTTTGGTTAATCTTTTCCCACCCTTCCCCCTCCCCCTTTCCCTGTGAGATTCATCAGTCTCTTCATGTTGCCATGCCTGTTCGTTGAGCGTCTGTCCCCTGGTGGTCAGTGCGAATCATAGCAACTGGTCAAACAGTTGAATGGTCGAACGGTCACTGAGGCTTTTATATATATAGATGATTTTTCATTCATTCATTCATCAACAGGTATTTGTTGAGCATCTGCTATGAGATCTATTACTGAGACCATCCTATCTAATAAAGAGGGAATATGCTAATTGACCCTCACGCCGTCACAAAGATGGAAGCACCCAAAGCCAATAAGGAGGGAATATGCTAATTGCCACGCCCTCAAAGATGGCGGTGCCCACAGCCAATAAGGAGGGAATATGCTAATTGACTACCCCGCCCTCAAAGATGGTGGCGCCCACAGCCAATAAGGAGGGAATATGCTAATTGACTGCCACGCTCTCAAAGATGGTGGCACCCACAGCTACAAGATGGTGGTGCCCATTCGTCTCAGCCCCACTGGGGTGGTAGGCATGCGGCCACTCTGCATGCCTGCCTCCAGAGTCCCCCAGTCCCTTCAGTCCCCCAACTGCCCAGGGCCGGCCTGAGGCACAGGCAAGCCTCTTATGGTGGCTGCCCAGCTGCCCAGGGCTGGCCCGAGGCGCAGGCAAGCCTCAGATGGTGGCTGCCCAGCTACCCAGGGCCGCCTGAGGCTCAGGTAACCAGGGCTGGCCAAGGTTTGCGCTGCCGGCAATGGCAGCAGCAGAGGTGTGATGGGGCATCGCCTTCCCCTGATTGCTGGATCACCTCCCGCCCCTGAGGGCACCCTGACTGTGAGAGGGGGCAGGCCAGGCTGAGGGACTCCCCCCCTCCAGTGCATGAATTTTCATGCACCGGGCCTCTAGTTGTTAAATAAAACTCTTCTGGGAAAGACTTTTCAGAGGAAAATTAAAATAGAGATTTTTTTCAATGTGAAATTATCAGTTTGAAGAAATAGCAGTCACATAAAAGAGGAAGAGAATGGAGAGAAAGTAACTGAAAGATGATTACATTTATTATCTTTCTCTGAAATTTTTGATTTAGAATTTAGCTTTCCAGACAGCTGCTGCAGGCCTAGGATGCTGCATTTCTGCAGCCTTTTCCAGGAATGTCTGCTCAGCCAACTCACAGCCCAAGGCACAGAGCACAGAAGAGAGAAGGGGAAGAGGAAGGACACCAGCTCTTTGTGCCCTCCTCTCTCAGCACCCTCTTTATCACCCCTACTCCCGCCCAGCACATCCCTGACATCCATAGCTGGTGCAGTGTGAGGCGGAGAAACATCCCAGCTGGTCTGTGGATCAGCCCTCTGTTCTCTCTGATGAAGAAACCACACACTGTATGGGCAACATCTGCTCTAAACAAAGTGTTTGGTCTTAGCTGAAGGAAGATGCTTCACAGCTCTGTACCCATATGGTCTCACTGCCAAGGGATTAAAATTCTCATACCTGATTCTCTTGTGCTGGCTGCTCTGGTCTTTATACAGGATGTGAAAGTGTGATAGGTGTGTATCCAGGAAGCAATTTTTTTTCTCTTTTAATTAAAGGGGCAAGGGAAATTAGTTGAGGAGGGAAATATGAATCAATATAACACATTGTGGCTGCTGCTTTGAAGGTGTTTTCAGACCTTAAGAGTATGAATATTGCTAACCTTCATCCAAGAAGCTAGCAACGATAATGTCGAATGCTGTCACTCAAATCTATGGTGTCAGTATTTGGAATGATCGATTTTGTACACAGGGATATTTTCAAGCATTTATTGATGGACAACTTCAATTAGTCACATGTATCCTTATTATGGATTTTGGCATTAGTACTTTTTGCATTTAATGCCAATAGCAAACATTTTGCTTGCTTCTGATCAAGAGTAAAACCCCAAAGGGAAAGTGCAGGGATGACATGTCAATGTGTTTGGTTAACCACCTTGATTTAGAGCCTTGGTCCCAAGCTGGGTTTCTGGTTGTTGTGTCTCTTCCATCTGACGGGCTCTGTCTCCCCTCTCCCAGGCCATCAACACCTCCATCAAGAGTAAAATTCCCTGTGTGGTGGTGGAGGGCTCGGGGCAGATTGCCGATGTGATTGCAAGCCTGGTGGAGCTGGAGGACACCCTGACTTCTTCCATTGTCAAGGAAAAGTTGGTGCGCTTCTTACCCCGCACCGTGTCCCGGCTGCATGAGGAGGAAACCGAGAGCTGGATCAAATGGGTGAGTGGTGGGGGAGACTTCAGAGGACTCAGAAAAGGGAAGCCAAGTTCATGGGAAGGGAGAACACCTTACATGCCTGCCTCCACCAGCAGCTGTGGCTGTCTTACACTTTCTCAGTGACTTTGAGACTGTGCCATGGCCCAAACAATTTCTTGGTGGAAATGGAAGCTCACACAAGTTCAATGACTTGCCAAGCCTCCGTACCTCATAAGGGGTATCATGTGGGTTTACTCTCAAGTCTGTCTGTTTGCAAAGCTGGCCATCCCTCTCTTTTTTTTTTAGAAAAAAAATGTTACCCTCAAATGTTACATCTGAGGAGATGTTTTTATTAATTTGAGAGAGAGAGAGAGAGAGAGAGAGAGGTGAAAGAGAAACATGGATTGGTTGCCTCCCCTACACGCCCAACTTGCTTCCTCCTCTAGAAGTAGCGCTTCCTTCCCAAGCTCTCCAATGGCTGAAACCATGGAATTAGGGGACTCTGCGTGTTCCCCAGAGCTTTGATTTTATAAAAATGTTTTACAATTAACTATTACAGAAAATTCCCAAAGGATGATATAGCAGATCCCTTCTCTATTCACCCAGTCACTGAGTCCTCTTGGCTCTTGTTCACACTGAACCTTCCCTGCCTATAGTTTAAGCCCTTATGACCACACTTGGATGATTTCTGTTGCCCTTTTCTCATTTATTCATTCACTCAGCAATAGAACACCATGTGCCAGGCTTGGCCACACACACACACACACACACACACACACACACTCACACACTCACCTGTCAATGGGCCCCTCAGCTTTTTGTTATATGTGTCTTTATATAACCTGTATTCTCACTGTGGTCAAGGACTTCTTATTTCCAATTTAGAAATTAGACTCTATGGGCACAGGAACTTTAGGTGGGGGAAGGAGAACTGGAACTGCCCTGTAGATGGTATTTAATAAAAATAAAAAAAGTAGAATAAAAGGTTTTTTACCAAAAGTGTGAACTTCATACTCCTAATGTCTAAAACCAGTTGGCTGACAACTCTGCTCTTTAAATGTTCAGCTCAAAGAAATTCTCGAAAGTTCTCACCTGTTAACAGTTATTAAAATGGAAGAGGCTGGGGATGAAATTGTGAGCAACGCTATTTCATATGCTTTGTACAAAGGTGAGTAAAAATAGCCACTCTGGAAGCCTCAGCTTTGTGTTGCTTCCTGAGACTTGCATTTATGTTTTAAATGGCTTTACTGGAATAGAATCTTGTGCTTAGTTTTGATTATGATAGATTAGAAGCTACAATAACTACTGTTGATCTGCTGAGTTAAATTTCCTTCGTTACATACAGAGTGGTCATATTATTATGATATTTGAACGCATAATAATCTGGCCACTCAGTGTATATCCTATATAATAAAAGGCTAATATGCAAATTGTCCCCTCGACCAGCAATTCAACCAGCAGGCAGGCTGGCCAACTGCCCATGTCCCCTCCCCCTAGCCAGGCTGGCCGGACCCCACCCATGCATGAATTCATGCACCAGGCCCCTACATATATATATATATATATATATATATACACACACACACACACACACACACACACACACACACACACACATACATATATACACACTGAGTGGCCAGATTATTATGCATTCAGAGATCATAATAATCTGGCCACTCAATGTATTTTTTTTTAAAATTTTATTTATTTATTTATTTATTTATTTTAATTGTTTGAAATATTAAAAATAGTAGTACATATGTCTCTTTCCCCCCCCCCCCATTGACCTCCCTCAATGTATTTTTAATAGAACAAAACATTTTTATGTCATTAAAATGCTGGTCAAATCCAATCATAGCACTCTTCAAAGACCTGTCTCTAACAGTGGCTTAGAATTATTTTTTTGTGTCTCAGACTCCTCTGAGAATGTGATAAAGCCATAAGCATTTGCCCTTGGGTTCCACATATGTGCACACACACTTCACACACATCAGTGATTCTGCATCAGTTTCAGGGTTTACAAATCTCCTGGAGCTGAGGAGTAAAGTTCAGGTTAAAACTTCTCACCTATGATCTTGGCTAGAATTCCATGAAGGTGGATGTTACCTGAAGTAAATAGAACCTTGGCAAAGACCATCTAGAGTTGAGCTTCCTGATTATGGCTGTAAGGTATGCAGAGCAGGGCAAGGCACATAGGAAGTGGGATATAAACATTCCCTTTTTACTGGAATCATTCTTATTGTGCTTGCCAGAAAGTTGGTTGTAAGAATATTTATTAAAATAGGATTATACCTGTAGAGAAACATAGATCAGAATATATTAGCTCTGGAAAAGACAAGTAGAACATTGTTGTAATGTGGCATTATTTCATAGATTTAGATATAGTGTAAGTCAGATATGGTCCTTGAAATATCACATTTATGGAATCTGAGTCTATGGAAAAATATCAATATACTATTTGCATGGTTAGAATATGAAGTGCACTTGAATTGATCCCCATTATATACTTTGGGACATTCAGATTATTGATAAGAATGAGTAAAAATAAAGCGAAAGGACAGTTGTGAGTGTCTGCTTCTTGAAGAACATGCTTGGAATCCCCTGGGGAAAATGGCTCTGATAATGGGTCATACGGAATGGCTCTGGCCCTTTTATTTCTGGGCCTTTGGTGCTTGACTCTGCTGCCCTCTTGTAGCCTTTAGCACCAACAAGCAGGACAACTGGAACGGGCAGCTGAAGCTGCTGCTGGAGTGGAACCAGCTGGACCTGGCCAACGATGAGATTTTCACCAACGACTGCCGCTGGGAGGTACGTTAGCAGCTCTCCTGGCTATTCCAGCCTCAGGTCTGGTCCATTTCTGACAAGGTTTTTGGTATTGGCTCTTGTAAAGGGTTGTTTTCTGGTCCATCAATTTTGCCAGACCTCCCTTTCCTCCTTTGTAGTATGGGGTAACAATATTGACTTAGTAGGTTTGTTGTGAAGAGATGATAATAAATGCACTGATAGGAGAACTCTCAATCCATGAATGCTATCCACATTTATATCCCTCAGCCGTGATGTGAGAGCCGCTTCTCCACCCGGGTACAGGGGTGCAGCTCCCCTGGCAGTGGGTGGGCGGGAGGATGGGGAAAATATGTGCCGCATGATTGGAATGGGTGTCAGCAGTAGCTTTACTGAAAATGAAGACAGCCGGACTCATTTTGCTCCCTGCCCCATCTACCTAGCCAGGTTCTGATAAGAGAATTGCCAGCAGTAAGATGCATTGGAGAAGGTAGCACAAGTTGGTTGAAGACACACAGTGAATGTCTTAGAGCTAGAGGATTGGGGATCCCCGCCAAGTGAGCACCTCCAATATGGAAGTTTTATGTTCAAAAAACACCATTTTACCCCAATGTAGTGACTTTTCTCACTTGCAATTTGATCAGAGTTAGAGAACCACACTTTCCAGGGACGTTTTCTTATGTACAACTGCAGTTAAATCAGCCACGGGAGCTCTGTTTTGTAGGAACTACCTTAAGCCATCACACTTGGACCTGCAAGGCTGAGGGTGTCTTTGTTCTCAGCTCCTTCTGAATTAATCTGAGTCACTCGTGAGCAGCTGGGATTTATTTAATTTTATACACGTATGCATAGATTTGAAGGTGCATGCGTTTCATAACTGGCATCCTTTGCAGCCAGGTTCAGAAACCACTTTTAGGCCTGCTGTTGTATAATCAATGATGAAGACTTGATTTATATTAACAGGTAATAAATTTTAATAACAGAATGCAAATAAAGTAATGACTTATAGATTTTTAAATTATTCATTCCTGCAGCAAACATTATCTTGTGTTTGGTCTTTGCATTTAATGAACTGCATCACACATTGCAAAGCTTTAGTTAGTTGAGGGAAAGTATAAGTAGATGTAGTTAATTGATTCATAAATGGATCCCTGTGTGAGAAATGGTCTATTTAAGTAAGGTCATGTGGTATAAATAAACATAAACTCAGGCACATATTGAATGGTGCATTTAATTTTATTAACTCAGCCTAAGACAGTGAAGGAGGAAGGGCATAATGGCTAAGCTCTTATGTGAGTTGCATGGATGGACTCTGGAGGCAGCGCATCGGCCTGACTTAACCTCTCCAAGGCATTTAACCTCTCCGTACCGCAGATCCTTCAGATGTGGTGTGGTGGAGCCTCCTCATGCTGGCTTGCAAGAGCTGACTGCTAAGGCTTTAGAGATTTTACGAGTCAGTCATTAAATACCATCATTATTAAAATTCAACTATAGCCCATCCAGGGTGACTCAGTGGATTGAGTGTCCCCTCCATGTACCAAAAGGTCATTGGTTTGATTCCTAGTCAGTGCATATGCCCAGGTTTTGGGCCCAATCCCTGGGAGGCAGATGATTGATGTTTCTATCTCATCAATGTTTCTATCCCCTTCTCCCTTCCTTTCTTTCTCAAAAAAATCAATAACAACATTTTTTAAAAATTCAACTATATAGACTTAGAACTAAATACATTTTATTAAAACACAAAGGTAATACATAGTCAAAAGTCATTGCTTTCGAATTATTTTACTACATTTATTATTGTCTAGGCTCTGGGCATTATTTCTGTCTATTGTGTCTGCATGCTGGAAATAGTGCAAGTGTATGCTACTCCAGGTCTATTTTCAGTTCTGCATTCAATGATGGCACGTTGGCAGCTGGAAGTTAGCCACAGTGGGAGCATTTACACAATAGGAATTGGCAAGACTACAAAGTGGGGTCTGTTATTTTCTTCCAGAGAGCTGGTTGCTACACATTTACCAGCACACCACTGCTCATCTGAAAATGGAGATGATAATAGCAGTACCTACCTCATTGGATTGTTACAATGATTAAATTGGATAATGTTTCTGTAGTGCTTAGGAACATTGGCTCATATTAAATGATATATAAGTATTTGTTTAAAAATACATAAAAATCATTGGAATAATGGTAATGTTGGTGTGAACTTTTACATCACACAAAGCAGTCTCATTGTGTTAGTTCACTTGCCCCTCACACCGACCCATGGGGGACTTTCTCACTTTCCTGGTTAACAATCCAGGGATTCTCGAGTACCACAGGAGGGGGTTACTGATGTTTGTTTTTTTGAAAAAGTATATGTTTTTATTTATTTCAGAGAGAGAAAGGGATAAGGAGAGAGGGATAGAAACATCACTGATGAAGGAGAATCATTGATGGGCTACCTCCTGCATGCCCCTTACTGGGGATTGAGCCCACAACCTGGGTATGTGCCATGACCAAGAATTGAACTGTGACCTCCTGGTTCATAGTTCGACGCTCAACCACAGAGCCACACCAGCCGGACCTCATTCTTTTTGAGGGCCTGCTCTGACCTTGAATTTCTGAAAGCATCTTGACCTATGTTATCTCATTTCATCTCCACAAGCACCTATATATTTTCTGGAAGAGCAGACTGAGGCTCAGGGAAAATCTTGTTATACTGAGGCTCAGGTCACACATCTGGGTGCTTGTAGCAGCAAGGTTTAGAAACAAAGATGTGTCAGTGGTTCTCAAAGTGTGGTCCCAGACTTTGTGGTTAGGAATGACCTGGAAACCTGTTAGCAGCACAGATGATCAGACTCTGTCTCAGGCTTGTTAAAGGATGGATTTGGAGGTTGACTCCAGCACCCTGTGTTTAGTAAGCCTTCTGGATGACTCTGGTTGATGTCTGAGGACCACTGCCCTATGCTATCAAGTGGGTGACCAGTGTAAAGGCAAACAGATTGAGAAGGAATTGTGAAACTGGGTACAAGGCACACTTTCCCTGAGGACAGAGGAGAAAGGGCAGCTGCCTTCCTTAGGACAGCCACTTCTCCCCTCCCTGTCCTGCCTGGAGCCACAGTGTGGGTCCCAAGGGATCCTTGACTGTTTCCTCTGTAGGCAACGTGTGATTCCCAGGAATCCAGCACTAGACAGCAACTGCCAAGGCTGCCCTTAGCAGGAGACATTCTCTATACCAGGGCCAGGGGAGTTTCAGGAGGGGAGTGGGCTGGGTGGACGGCAATGAGGATTGGTGGGGTCCCTGAGGACTAGAGGACCCAGGTTCTAGGACAGCCTTGGGCAAACTACGGCCCGCGGGCCGGATCTGGCTGTTCTATCCGGTTCTCTTGCTCTCCCCTCCGCTCCTTTACTTTGAATTTATATTAGTTCACACAAACACTCCATCCATGCTTTTGTTCTGGCCCTCCGGTCCAGTTTAAGAACCCATTGTGGCCCTCGAGTCAAAACGTTTGCCCACCCCTGTCAGCTGCCACTCGGATCCATGATGGTACTCCATGTTGTCCAGGCTTCTGGATTTCAATGCTGGAAAAGTGGATTTGTATGAACTTTCTAATTTTTAATATTGGCAACTGAATTGAATTGTAAGAAATACTATGGAAGACAAATGGAACATATCTGAGACCTGTTGTGACCCGTAGACCACCAGTTTCTGTCTGAACTAAATGGTGCTTGTCCTTTATTAAAATTCCCAATATTCTTCTCTGGAATAGGTTTTATCAGGAGTCCAGAAAGTAGAGCTAAAGATAAATGATAACTAGGTACCACTGTCAAGTATTTCAGTGATGCTGTTATGCAACATGATCAGGTATATTCTTGGTGGCATGTAGCTTGAAGGGCAGCAGAAGATCCCATGACCCAGAGCAGGGTGTTGGCTGTTGGTGGCTCACAATCATTGTCCACTGGAAACTTCGGGGAAATGGTGTGAGCTGTACATTCCCCACCCCCTGAGTGCTTCCCTTATGCCAGGCTCTGAGATAAATCCTTGACCAACACCATCCCTGCATGGGTGTAATTATCTCCACCTTACCACAGCAGGAGGCCAAGTCACATCTAAGCCCACATCTGGCTGATATAAAAAGTGCTACTTCCCCTGTGTGTGAATTATAATCTAATGTTGTATTTCAATGGAAAGATGTATTTTATTCTCAAGACGGGAGCTCAGGAAAAGTTGAAGATCCTACTACTTTGTGGCTGGAAATATGATGTGTCTGAGAAAGGCCTTGTGCTTCCTTTCCTGGGCCCAGGGCATGAGTACTCTCTCTGCTCTTTCTCCTCAGTCCGCCGACCTTCGGGAGGTCATGTTCATGGCTCTCATAAAGGACAGGCCCAAGTTTGTCCGTCTTTTCCTGGAGAATGGCCTGAACCTGCGGAAGTTTCTCACCAGTGACATCCTCACCGAGCTCTTCTCCAATCACTTCAGCACCCTCGTCTATCGGAACCTGCAGATCGCCAAGAATTCCTACAACGACACCCTCCTCACATTCGTCTGGAAACTGGTGGCCAACTTCCGGAGGAGCTCCAGGAAGGAAGACAGAAGCAGCAGGGACGAGACAGACGTAGAACTTCACGTATGTAATGGGAGGCCTGTCTGCTTGAGTTCTCTCTCTAGTCTTCTGAGTCTTCCTTCAAAAAAGTTTCCCACTCCCTACCTCATCACTGTAAGGTAGCGAACGTGTTGGCGTTCTTACTTTTTTCTACTGCCTTTACTGAAGATAACGAGTCTCCCTGGTGAGTTTTCTGATGTCTGCTCTTAAATTCTTTGCTTTATTTCAAACTGCTTGTTGCAGTGTTTCTTAATTACAAAGCTCAGGGAACAGGGGCACATGCATGGCTGCCTGTTCATGTCTTAGCCTTTTGGACATGACCTGCCTAAAATTGCTCTCCACTGCCCATGTAAAGGACTGAAGAACTGCCACATTTTCTTTTGTGGATAAAAGGGGCAGTGATTATTTCCAAAGGGATGACCCAGGTTCCTCTTGGAGAGGATGCTGTGAATGTAACACCTGTATTCTCTAGCCAAGTGGTCGGCAAACCACGGCTCGCGAGCCACATGTGGCTCTTTGGCCCCTTGAGTGTGGCTCTTCCACAAAATACCACAGCTGGGTGAGTCTATTTTGAAGAAGTGGCATTAGAAGAAGTTTAAGTTTAAAAAATTTGGCTCTCAAAAGAAATTTCAATTGTTGTACTGTTGATATCTGGCTCTGTTGACTAATGAGTTTGCCGACCACTACTCTAGGCCTTCCTATCTTAGGCACAGGCAGTTCCCAGCCGCCAGCACCTGCAGCTCTCTGATCTGAGCCCGATGCCTGTAGTGTATGTATGAACATCCCAGCCCCTCCCTGTAAGGACAGATAATTCTGAGGCATGTATGCTGCACTGGGTCCCAGGGCTGCCTAGCGGGACTGATCTCTAGCTAACCACCATGCCAACTTGTTGACAATGCGCCTCAATGGGTTCTTTCCTTTTAGATCTCATTTTCTCAGACGCCCGTTGGTTTTTCTGGGATCGCCTCTTAAGTGAACTACATGTCTCAGGATTGCTTCAGGGGAAGCTAGGTCATTGTCTTTAGTGACTCCAGGATTTCAATATGTGTGCCTATATTGTAAAAATCTAAACGGCTTGGTGTTTAGGAAGCTTCTCTTTGACACTATTTATGTTCAAACCCTCTGCAGTATCCATAACCAGGCCTGAAGCAGTTTGGACCTCAGTAAAACCTGTATATAGGAAAATACACATCCTGTTGTTTTCTATCTGAAAAGATTCCCCTGGAAGATATGGGGGTGCTGAATAAGAGCTGGGGTTTTAACTAATGTATTAGGAATCAAAATGCCAAAGAGATAAGCCACAGCTCTGTGTTGTGGTAATTGAACTTAACCAAACTATAGGAAAAGTTAGAATTTAGTCTGAATGCTTTTTCTAGATGAGAAATAGGTTCATAGGATGGAATTGCTTGCTTTTTGGCTGTCAGAAGTCATTCAGTGTTCAGATTGTTCTCGGCGCCACCTTCACCCTTTATACCTCTCCATTTAGTTGTACATTGTCTTTTATGACCGATAAAAGATTTTATGTCAAATTATACCACCTGGTGGCTTGCAGAGCTGAGAATTGTGTCCCTGTGCTGTTAGGATGGATTCGTCCACCGATTACGGATCCTCCAAACATGGGCTCTCTGCTCGGGCATCCCGACCCCCTGTTTTCCTTCTGAGAGGATTGCAGCTAGGGTGACACTCCTTTGCACTTGCTCTAACTTTCCAGGATGTGTCTCCTATTACTCGGCACCCCTTACAAGCCCTCTTCATCTGGGCCATCCTGCAGAACAAGAAGGAGCTCTCCAAAGTCATCTGGGAGCAGGTGAGTGTGCAAGCCCACACCACACGTCTGCCTTCCTGTGGCTGTCCTGACCTCCAGATTCTCTTGCCTAACCTAAAACATCCTCGATACAATGGAATGTCTGCTGTCAGGTGAGTACGGCTGTGCCTGTTTCACCATCGGCGGAGGTGTGTCTGGGAGGAGAGGCCGCTGGAAGGAAGCTGTGCTTGGTGGGTGATCCAGTAGGCACCTGCTTCTCAGGTGTGTGTGGGTGTGTGATTTTTTTCCAAGTGGATGAGGTTTTTAAGTTTAATTTTAAAAATCTATTTCTAGCTTTATTGCATAATAGACAGAAGTAGGGCCTGGACACATTCTGCTTTGGGAAACTTACTGAGATTTTTCTTTGTGATTCAGTAATGGCAGGGTGATATCCAGCACCTAGAAGGTTCAGGAATCTGGAGAAGGGGCTGCAGCATAAATTAATAAAGAGACTAGAAATATAATATAAATTTGTAATCCATGGGGGTGCCAGAGGAGGGCTTAGCTTCAGTAACCAAGTTCCCTGAATCTCTGGACCCCTTGCTCTTTATTAACAAAAAATTGCCCTAAGCAAAGCAGATATGCACAGCAAAAGGTAAGGTTTAGTATATAGTAGGCATTGTCAGTTTTGGGGGAACTGCCTTCAGCTGTTCAGCTGTTTGGCCAGCAGGAGGCAATAACATGTAGATTAAAATGCCCTCAGCTGTCTGGCAGCAAGCAATCATTTATGTAAATTCAGGTTTGGGGAAATGCTTTTCGGCCATTCCAACAGGCAATAACATGTATTTGGGGAAATGCTTTCAGCCCTGCTGAAGCTTCAAGGTTCACCGACCTTTTGATGAACTTCTTGCATTTATTATGACATGCTGGAATTAGCCTCCAGCAATTCAGCACAGAATGATGTTTTGGTAATGATTTATGGACAGTTGAAAAGAAGCTACGTTCTCTATTTTTAGTGCATAAAATCGGATATTGAATATTGAGTTCACACACAGTCTTACTAACTACATTATTGGGGCTTCCAAGGCCTTAGCCACTTGCTGTTTTCCTTTCATATGCTAATTTCACATTCAATACTATTTTATGCACATTGAGAATTTTGCTTTAAGTCATTAGGAACAGTTTAGATTTTGCCATTTTGCCGTGCGTTTATCCTTGTTTGACATTAGGGTTGACTTGACCACTTCAAGGGATTACGAATTAACCCTGACATTCTCCGCCCTTCTCAAAGACCAGGGGCTGCACCCTGGCCGCCCTGGGAGCCAGCAAGCTCCTGAAGACTCTGGCCAAGGTGAAGAGCGACATCAATGCTGCTGGGGAGTCTGAGGAGCTGGCCAACGAGTATGAGACCCGCGCAGTGGGTAAGCCTCCTGGCCAGGATGTCACGTGGGTACAGGCATGCCTGTGGCACTCACGTGCCAGATGGCAGAGCTCAGTGGCATGTTCACGCTCCTCGATTGGCCTGATTTGTGGGCTGCAGAACATGTGGCTAGGTGTCCATGTGTCAGGCAGAAGCCACAGGCCCCTTGATCCCGGTACTTATTGGCTTTTTCAAGAATGAAAGTGGGAAACCTTGGGCTCTCTCATTTCCCAGGGCCAGGTCTAAGTAGCTCAGGTGGTGGTGGTGGTGGTGGCAGGGGTGGGAGGTGTTGTGTTTGGATGCTATTAAGAAACTGAAGGTCTGAAGTTTTACCTGACTTGCAAGTCATCACATTAGCTTGCCAGTTTCATATATACGTGCTGGTAGGTCCCCAGGCCCCTGGTTCATTACTGATATCATAGGCAGCAGTCGGAGAAGCATCTTGGGTCGGCCTTCTGTGCCTCAGTTCCCCTTCAGTGATGTGAACAAGGGCTGGTTCTGTTAGGGCTGCAGGTGACCTGCCCACACTCCCCTCCAGGGTGAGATCACCCAGGAGCTGCAATGGAAGGTGGGAGAGGCAGCCCTAAGCGTTACCTCCCGGAGTGCCTGTCCTCTGTTTGCTAGTCAATGTCCCTGAACACAGCTTATCAGGGCCCTTTGCTCAGAAGGCCCAGACTGGGTGGGGGTGTGAGGAAACCAGGACCAGTGGCCTCCCAACAGCAGCATCTCAGACCTGCTCAGCTATTTCCTTTTTCAGCCGGGAGTTTTGAGTTTGCAATGTGGTAAGTCGCGAAACACACACGTGTTTGTTGTTGTAGCTGATGAAAAAATGCTCATGAGTTCAGCTTCTCTGGGTTGAGAAAAAAAAATGTGTCCAATGATTTCTTTTAATATATTAAATTATGTTAATTTATGACTGACCTCAGCTAGGCAATGGCTCCTAATACAGGGTGTCCCCTAAAAAATGTATGCACACTTTGAATGATTATAAAGTCAGTGTTTATTAACATACAGTTCATTTTCAAAGTTTAAAAGAATCTACAGAAATGAATAATTTTTTTGTCGATGCCTGTTTTCAAACTGATGACCATTTTGGTCCAGGCACTGCTGATAAGGCAAAGCAATGGAATCGCAAACGTCAAGAATCATTTTGTTTGGTATTTGTGTGCCTTCAGTTCACTGGCTGTTGCTTTGGTTTATACCAGTGGTCAGCATACTGCGGCTCGCGAGCCACATGTGGCTCGTTGGCCCCGTGAGTGTGGCTCTTCCACAAAATACCATGGCCTGGGTGAGTCTATTTTGAAGATGTGGCGTTAGAAGAAGTTTAAATTTAAAAAATTTGGCTCTCAAAAGAAATTTCAATCGTTGTACTGTTGATATTTGGCTCTGTTGACTAATGAGTTTGCTGACCACTGGTTTATACCATAAACTTTATCTTTTATGTATCCCCATAAAAAATGTCTAGTGGCATTTTAGGATAAATTTTCTTTGTTCAAAGCTTAGTCTGGTTTCACCCATTATTTCAAATCAGCTAAACCTGAAAAGGAGTGAAATTGAGTGAGTTATCAGCTGTGAAAGTGTACATACATTTTTTGGGACACTCTATATTTTACCAAATTTCCTCCAAAGATCTGCACTCTAGTCTCTTTGTCATTAGGTCTCCAGATGTAAGCATACCCTCGGTGCAATACGTCGGTGTTTCGTAGATCTTTTCGGCTTTTTTGCACCATGCTTTATCTGCAAAGAAACCTCACCAAGAAAGCACAGCATATAAATGAAATGGGGGAGCGGTTGCTCTGGGACAGGCAGAAGGGTTGTGTCCCTCCCCAGTGGCTGAGCCTCATCAAAGAGGGGCTCCTGGTGCTCAGCGCAGCCAGTTCCATGTGCATCTGTTGGCATCTGCTGGGGACGCTTTGCGCAAGGAAAATCCCACACTCAGAAAGAATCATGTGCCAGCATTTTCTATGCTTTTTGCAAACCAGGGAGCTCACTGGGGGATGGGGAGGACAGTCCTGGGTTTGGCCAGGCCCTCCCCAGCTCTCCTCTCTCTGGTGCTGATGTGACTGCAGAGCTGTTCACGGAGTGTTACAGCAGCGACGAAGACTTGGCCGAGCAGCTGCTGGTCTACTCCTGTGAGGCCTGGGGGGGAAGCAACTGTTTGGAGTTGGCGGTGGAAGCGACGGACCAGCACTTCATCGCCCAGCCTGGGGTCCAGGTAAACAACGTACAGTCATGTCCAGAAACGTGCCTTTTACATCAGATGCTATTAGAAACCTTAAAATATATAATATTAATAACAAACCGCAACTCCAACATGAAAGCCCTGGCAGGAGAAGGTGGATGATGTTGTGGGAGATGGTGGTGTCTAGGCATTGGCGGTGTCTTTGCTTCATGGGATGGTGCAGGAGAGAGAACATCCTTTGAGTTTCCACAAAGCAGAGAGCATAGCACCACAATTATGGGTGGGGTCTTTGGATCCAGTGCCTGGGTCCCTGTATCCCTAACCAGGAGTGTGATGATGGGCAGGTTATACAAGCTCTCAGGGCCTTGGTTCCTCACCTATGAAATGGGCAGAATTTGTTTAACCATGAAATAATTCTCACCACACAGAACCCATTTAAGGATAGGACCGAAAATCAAACAGTTTTAAATTGTGGTCATAGCCCCTTAGGACCCAGGTAACTGATATAGATGGAGAAGAACCCCTATTTACTTGGGGTGGTGCGAGGGCCGGTAAGAAAGGTTGGGTACCATCCTGCATGTCATACCATTAATAAGGAACCCTGTCCTTTGTCTTTGTTCCCCTGTAGAATTTCCTTTCCAAACAATGGTATGGGGAGATCTCCCGAGACACCAAGAACTGGAAGATTATCCTGTGTCTATTTATCATACCCTTGGTTGGCTGTGGCTTTGTATCATTTAGGTATGAAACCAAGACACATACGTGTGTGTGTATGTGTGTGTGTGTGTGCTCCCATGTAAAGAACTGTAAGGTCTGGAACTTAGTATGTTCACTCTGCCACCTACAATTGGGTCTGGGATCATCTCTGGCATTCCCTGGGTTTGATATTAAACAGGTAGAGGTGGGGCCATGTTTCCACTCTTGCAGGCAGAATTTAGATTTGTTAACCATGAAGTGCCAAGGGCTGACGCTTGGCCGGTCCATCTCAGAGCAGCCTGACTCCCTGCCCCCGCCCCCGCCCCCGCCGTGGGTCTGTGTTCGCATGGTGTTTGCCAGGACAGTGATGAAGCTCTCACGCCGTCCAGGAAGAAGCCGGTGGACAGGCACCGGAAGCTCCTGTGGTACTACGTGGCCTTCTTCACCTCCCCTTTCGTGGTCTTCTCCTGGAATGTGATCTTCTACATCGCCTTCCTCCTGCTCTTCGCCTATGTGCTGCTCATGGATTTTCATTCGGTGCCACACCTGCCCGAGTTGGTTCTCTACGCGCTGGTCTTTGTCCTGTTCTGCGATGAAGTGAGACAGGTAGGACAGCCCCACGTGGGGCACCCCTCCCTCCCTCAGGGGGCAGTATCTTCCTCATGCCCAAGAGGAGCAGAAGTTGCTTCTGAAGTTCCAAAGTCATTATTTTCCCCAAATAATTTTTGGAAGCCCATGGATGTTTCAGCCTCGCAGCACTCCAGTGAGGTTTCTGAGTGCCAGTGCACTCTTTGCTCTCTAATTGATGCTCATGGGCGATGAATTCCTCAGCATTGAGAGTGGATCTAAAGAGCACATTGACCTTGGGCTTAAACCATGCCTGTAACCAGGAGCTGTCTGTGCTCTGGCTGTCGCCAGGGGAGGCAGCAGGATGAGTGGCAGGGGAGTGGGAGGGCTTTCCAGCTCAGAGCATCTTAATGCCCCGGGTGCCCAAGGGACGTGCTGGAAAGTCATAGAAGTCCCCGTGGACTGCAGCGACTTTGTGTGAATTATTCATGATGATTTTCTGCAGTTTCCTTGGATCTGCATTCTTTACCACTGAATCGAAAATCTTAGCCCAGGCCTGGCATGGAGAAGGCACTCAGCTCCTAATTATTGAATAAATAAATATTGATGGTGAAGGACAGAGCTGTCCCTAAACCATTATAAAAATTGACCCCAGAAAATCTGGTCAGATTTAGCAGTTTACAGATTATGAGAACTGCTGGAGTAGTCCCTTCTCTCATCCCTTCTGAGTCTAAATCTAACATCATATGCATTTGACACATATGGCCTAGGTCAGTGGTCGGCAAACTCATTAGTCAACAGAGCGGCAAACCGTGGCTCGCGAGCTGCAGTTTGCCAACCACCTAGGTGCCTACAGCTTATGAGACACTATACCACACACTTTGAGAGATTTGGAGGGATGGAGAATGCTGTTCTCAACCTCACAGAGTCTCTGCCTAGTAAAGAAATCTTAAATTGGTTTCAACTAACATGTCAACTCCAATAGACTTTTTTTTTGTGTGACTTCTAGTTGTCCTGGAAAGACTCTGAGGCTCTATCTGTTCTCAGTAGGCGGGGAGGGGCAGGGGGAGAGGCAGGGGGTGTCTTGATCAGTTAGTGATGTCTGCTTGGGTTTGACAGATGGGAAGAGTCCTGCTTTCCCTTGCCCAGTAGGGGGAAGTGCAGGTGAGGGAAGGAGACAATGTGGAGGTGGAGGAAGAAGAAGGTAAATGACACAAGTCAGTGTTGAGCACGGCAAGATTATCAGGCTTTCTGTCTATCAGACAGCCCTCCCCCCGCCCCCGCCCTCCGCCCAAAGACAGGGCCTACGGACGTGCAGATTTCTGTGATCTCAGATAAGCCTCATGGGTTGACTTAGGAGGTCACAGCTCAGTCCAGCTCGTGCCTTCCTACCAGTCCACTCGGGCCCCCATGACATAGCACCACCAGCTGAGTGCTTACAACCGAAGCTCACTGTTTTATTTCTGGAAGCCTGGAGTTCAAGATCAAGTTGTCGGCAGGGTTGGTTCCTTGGGAGGGTGGCAAGGGAAATCTGGGTGTGCTGCAGTCTTTGTGATTTCTTGACTTGTAGAGGTGTCACCTGAACCGTGTCCTCAGGCTCACAGGGCATCCTCCCTGTGTGCATGTCTATGTCCAAATTTTCCCTTGTCACAGGGACACCCAAATCCAAGGCCCATTCCATTCCTGCCCCTCACTCATGCTCCCAACATTTCTCCACTAGTCTCGTTCCGGACTCTGTCTCCCCTGTGACATTAAGACACTGTGAAAGTCCAGACACTATTTGCTTCCTCCAGGCATTTGAAGAAGTCCTCTGGAGAGAGGACTGATTCCAGGTTGCTTTGCAGAGCAGATCTTGTCCTGGATGGAAGATGCAGGGAGACGCATCTTATTCATGCATTCTTTCAACCAATATTTATCAAGCACCAGGCACTGGTGCTAGAGACTTGGATACAGCAATGAAGTGACAGACATTTCTGTCCTTCTGGAGATTTCTACCAGTTAGAGATGATTGGCAGGGTCCTCTCTGGGAGGATTGGCAGGGTCAAGGGGAGGAGGGCAACCCTAAAAGAGAGAGTCTTACACTTACTGGGAGGTTGGTCCAGGGGACTGTAACAGTAAAATTTGTCCTTAAGTCACAAACATCTCCATACAAATTCAGATGTATATTTAACTGCTCAGTCACTTATTCGGGTCATGCAGGAAGGAGACTCAGGACAGGTGTGTTCTGCTGGGAGAAGAGCCCTGGCAGGTGTTGTGTGAAGTGGTGCCCAAGAGAGTGACACTGGGTGGGAGCAGACGGTGTGCAGGTGGAGGAGCCTCGGGGAGGGAAGTGGGCTGTGGAGGTGCTGGGTAAGCATGCATTTCCCAGTCATTCCCGGGTCCTGTGGGGGGCAGGGGAGTGAGGCCCCCAGGGTCTGGTTGAGCTTCAGCCATCCTTCAGATTGGGTGATGTTTGATATGGAGGATGATTAATGAGGACCTGTAACTTTGTCCAAGTGTTTCTTCTCTTTCTGATAACATTGGTCAGTGTCCATTCAGCAATACGGTGTATTAAGGCCATAATGTGTGTCAGGAGCATGGGTTCAAGGGCAGCCCTGCCTTTTGAGGACAGCTCTGGTTTAATGGTTTAATTAGCAGAACCCAGCCTGGAAGATGCTTGTCAAGAGAGGAATCCGCCACTGGGGGTCGCTGTTTCTCTTCTTGTCTTCAGGCTCCTGCAGTGGGAATCCTCAATTTGATTGGAGCCCTCTAACAGGCAGTTCTGCCGGCCTGGTGCAGCCTTAATTAACCTCATTGGCACTTGTTAGAAAAACCAAAACCAAGCAGGATGTTACTGTTTTAGATTGTGTCTGGGTGTCAAACAATGTTCTTTTTAGTGTATCCTCATGTCCGCTAGGGGCAGATGATGCTATTCTAAATTGGAATTTTTAACCAAGGCAGTCAATAAGCTCCAATACACTCATTAAATAACTCTTGGGTCCACTAAACAGATTGTGGTTCTTCATTTAAAGTAAGTCCTATCATCTCTTTGTGGAGCAAACTGTGCAATCTTGAGGCCCTTTGAATCCCCAAATCACGAAAGATATGAAGAAATACTTTATGAATATAGCCCGTATCTGGCATTCAATTCAGAAAAGAGGCCTCTGTGCATTTAAAAAAATATGTTTTCTCACTTGGCAATGCCTACAAGCCCTAAAACTGATCTACTTAGGGTTTCTTCCAGCACACAGGCCAGGCTTCTGGGACTCTCATGGGCAGAGGCTGAGCTGGGCTGGGGCAGCTGGGTCGCCCACCTGCCCCAGGCCAGGGTTTCCCAGGGGAAGCAGTGCTATAGGTGGGGCCTGTTCTAACCACTCTCTCCTTACAAATGGTTCTGGGTGGGTGGAGGTCTGTGTCACTGCGACCACCCAAATGGGTAGTTGGAGGTTTGGATGTGATTTCTGAGCCTACAAGTTCAAACCTGGGAAATTTTTCTATCTCTTTGGTGCTAGATTTCATGATGTACTTACCTCCTCTGTACAGGAACGTTGCTATTTGCATTTATAAATGAATGCAAGGAAATGCTTCTTGAAAAACCCATGATGCTTTTTTAATCTCTCCAAGACTAGGGTTGCTGGATCCTTGTGTGACCTAAAGAAGCAGGGTGATGTCCAGAGAGGAATCTAAGATTCAGACTCCTGAGGCTGCCACTTGCTGGCCGTCTTCCCTTGGGCAAGTTCCTTAGCTCATCCCTACCCTCACCCCCCAGGCCTTGGTTTCAGCTGCAAAACAGGAAATATAATATCTGAATATCAGACAGACCTATCTTGGTGAGATCACTCAGTAAGACTGAAAAGTACCCTGTTCCACTGGGGACACTGCTTTCCTGCCTTCTGGCGGTTTCCTTATCTGAGCTCCCTTGGGGCTTTGGTCTTGCCTCCCTGCCAATCTTTATCAGGTTTCATTTTAAACACATTTAATCTGTTCTTCCCAACGGCCCGTTGGCTTTTGTGAGACTCAGCACTGCACCTCATCCCCTGCCTCTGAGTCCCGGGAGCCCAGCACAAGTGTGTGGAGACCCATGGGCTCTCAAATCATGTTTTGAGTAGATGGTGCAATGAAGGGTCAAAGGACCACCCACGTCCAGCACGTGGATTGCAGAGAGGCTGGCCAGATGCAGCCTTCTGAAGGACAGTCCTGTCCCTCTCCATCCTCCGGTGGTCCTGGTGGGCTTTCTTCCAAGAAACCATGACCGGTCCATACCAGTCGTGCTGAAAGAATCAGGGAGGCACACACTGTTCCTGTCACTTATTTCTGCAGCCACAGCTGTCCTCAGAGATGCCACATAGAACACATTTGTGCAAATTTTTAAAAAAGGTTCCTTTGTATCAAGATGTTTTATTACTACATGTTAGGAAATTCTTACAATAAATGCACGCATCTGCGATGCTGACAATATGGAGAACACCCTCTAGAGTTGCGCAGCGCACAGCCTACACCATGGTACTTGATGGACGGGGATCCCATGTCTGCCCTCATGGGCGGTGCTCACTCTCTGCAGGTTCATTTTCAAGAACTGTGAGGATACAGGAGTCCCTTCTGGTGAGTTGATCAGCAGCACATGTATAATAGAGCAGCAAGGGTGCAACTCACTTCTGGTCCCCCTGGGTCAGCATGAGGCATGTGCCAGGGATCATCCAGCACATCATTGGCTCCAAAGGAGCTTGAAAAAATGTGTGGACGTGTGCTAATCTGGAAGCAGGTAATGTTTCCACGCCGCTCACGTCCTCTCTCTGTCCCTTTCTGTGCGGCAGTGGTACATGAACGGGATGAATTATTTTACCGACCTGTGGAACGTTATGGACACTCTTGGCCTTTTTTATTTCATCGCAGGAATTGCATTTCGGTAAGTAGTCCTCACTGCTTTTCCCAGTTTCAGGTGGGTTGGGCTTCTCTTGGAAGAGAAAGTAAAGGACAGATCTTTGGTGTTCAAGCCCAAGATAAGCCAGTTCCCCACCCTGTCAGAGGTGGTTCCAGAAGGCCACTGTCCCTGCTTCCTGGAGGTACAGCATGCTAATATAGAGCTGTCTCTCTCTTCCCCTCCTGGTGACCTGTAATTGAAAGGGACTCTTCATGGTTTTTCACTGTGTGCTCATAGGACTTGGGGGGAGATAATTAGAAATTGAGGAGAGCAGAAAGTGATGAGGATCTTAAATATCAAGTTTTCATTTGAGGCCATACAATCTTCTAAAATGCCCTCAATTTCAACTTGCATGCTGGTTATGGAGCCTGCCCTCCTCGCTACAAGAGTATTTCCAATCTAAAAGCAATCACACTAGAAAAACCAATCTAAAATTATGGTCAAAGGCAAAAAGCAATGTGCAATCCAAGGGGCAGAGAAAAAATTGGGGTCCACCCAGCACCACGGCTCACATTGCCTGTGCCCGCATCCATCCAGGCCTGCCCTCCCCACATAGCTTCGGGGTGGAGCCCGGGTTCTATCTGAGCAGCACACGATGTACCTTTGCAGAGGAGCCTGATGATCCATATTTGTACCCTAGAATGAGGTGTTTACAGTGAATGCTCAATCTACCATTTGCAGGGAGTAAAAACTCAATTTCCTCATCCAGGAACCTCCCTTTTTTTTTCCTTTACAATATACAAAATAAATCTATTACCAGATTGTAGATACAAAATAATTAGCCATTTACATGCAATAACATTAATATTTCAAGAAAAACGGTTTTAAATATAATGTTACATGCAATAAACAGTATTTCAAGAAAAATGATTTAAAATATAATGATATTAGGAGAAACCAAGATGGCGGCATAGGTAAGCACCTAAACTGCTGCCTCGCACAACAATTTCAAAACTACAACTAAAAGACAGAACGGACACCATCCAGAACCACAGGAAAGCTGGCTGAGTGGAAATTCTACAACTAGAAGGAAAGAGAAAAGCTCAAAGAGAATTGGAGGTACGGCAAAGGGTCTTTGTGCGCGCAGAGAGGAAGGGTGGCTGAGAGCCTGGCTGACTTTCTCTGGTGGGAGGGGGAAGGAAGCCCCGACTGCACTGAACCCCAGTTCCGGGCGAAACCCCATGGACCCAGGCTCATACAGGGGGAGTCTGAACTGTCAGGTAGAGAGAAAGGCACCCGGAGACTCGGAGACTGGGGAGACCCAGGGGAGCCCCGGTGGGCAGGGGTCTGGAGGCGCACACGCCAGTGTGCACAAAGATTGCGGAGGTTGCCACAGGCTTTCCCTAGCAGAAGGGAGTCAGAAGCTCCTGACTGCACTGAACCCCAGTTCTGACTGCACTGAACCCCAGTTCCAGGCAAGCCCCTGGGGACCCATGATCTTACGGGGGGGAATCTGGACTCTCGGGCGGAGGCTCGGGAGCTGGGGAAGGCAGAGGTCTGAAGGCGTGCATGCCAGTGTGCACAAAGACTGCAGAGGTTGCCACAGGCTTTCCCTAGTAGAAGGGAGTCGGAAGCTCCTGACTGCACTGAACCCCAGTTCCAGGCGAGCCCCTGGGGGCCCACGCTCTTGCGGAGGGAATCTGGACTCTTGGGCAGAGACTTGGGAGCCGGGGAAGGCAGAGGTCTGGAGACGTGCGTGCGCAAGGGCAAGGCTGACGGGAAGCCAAGTCTGTCTGCTCCGCCCTGAGACTCCAACCCTTCCAATCTGAGCACAGAGGCTTTTGCAATTTGGCAAGTCTAATCCTATAAGGCTGTCTCCAGCACCGAACTTCTCCCAGTGTAGACACAGCTGATCCTCACAGCCAACTGGCCTGGAGGTCAATTCCTCCCAGTGATACCAACAACAATCAAGACTTAACTACAACAAGGCTGTACACACAGTCCACAAAGGGGTGCACCAAGAGTGTCCACCTCAGGTTAACTGGGGAGGCCGACCCATTGGGCCATATAGGAAACCTAGCACACAAAGCTACTCTACCAACTCAGGGAAGCAGCCAAAATGCGAAGACAAAGAAACAGATCACAAACGAAAGAAATGGAGGAAAGCAAACGACTGGATATAGAATTCAAAACCACGGTTATAAGGCTTTTCAAGAATATCCTAGAAAAGGCCGATAAATATAACGAGACCCTCGAAGATATGAAAAAGGACCAACTAGAAATTAAACATACACTGACTGAAATAAAAAATATTATACAGAGACCCAACAACAGACTAGAGGAACACAAGAATCAAGTCAAAGAATTGAAATACAAAGAAGCAAAAAACACTCAACCGAAAAAGCAAAAAGAAAAAAGAATCCAAAAAGTTGAAGATAGTGTAAGAAGCCTCTGGGACAACTTTAAGCGTACCAACATCAGAATTATGGGGGTGCCAGAAGAAGAGAGAGAGCAAGATACTGAAAACCTATTTGAAGAAATAATGACTGAAAACTTCCCCCACCTGGTGAAAAAAATAGACTTACAAGTCCAGGAAGCGCACAGAACCCCAAACAAAAGGAATCCAAAGAAGACCACACCAAGACACATCATAATTAAAATGCCAAGAGCAAAAGACAAAGAGAGAATCTTAAAAGCAGCAAGAGAAAAACAGTTAATTACCTACAAGGGAGCATCCATACGATTGTCAGCTGATTTCTCAACAGAAACTATGCAGGCCAGATGGGAGTGGCAAGAAATTTTCAAAGTGATGAATAGCAAGAACCTACAACCAAGATTACTCTACCCAGCAAAGCTATCATTCAGAATTGAAGGGCAGATAAAGAGCTTCACAGATAAGAAAAAGCTAAAGGAGTTCATCACCACCAAACCAGTATTATATGAAATGCTGAAAGGTATTCTTAAAGAAGAGGAAGAAGAAAAAAGTAAAGATAAAAATTATGAACAACAAATACATATCTATCAACAAGTGAACCTAAAAATCAAGTGAATTAAAAACCTGAGGAACAGAATAATCTGGTGAATATAATAGAATCAGGGGCATAGAAAGGGAGTGGACTGATAATTCTCAGGGGGAAAGGGGTATGGGGGGGTTCAGGAAGAGACTGGACAAAAATTGTACACCTATGGATGAGGACAGTCGGGGGGAGGTAAGGGGAGAAAGTGGGGTGGGAACCGGGTGGAGGGGAGCTATGGGGGGAAAAAGGAGAAACAATTGTAATAATCTGAATAAAGATTTATTAAAAAAATAAAATAAAATAAAATAAAATATAATGATATTACATGCAATAAACAATATTTCAAGAAAGATATATTAAATATAATAATATTACCAAAACTGTACTAACATAGTATAATATCACAAAAGTTGTAGGAAATATTAAAAATCTGCAAATAACAGGATTACTTCTATTATATTATATTCTAAGGTATTTTTTCTCTGGCTCTATTTTTGTTCATCAGTTTATGTTATTCATTATATTCCACAAATGAGTGAGATAATGTGATATTTATCTTTCTCTGACTGGCTTATTTCACTTAGCTTAATATTCTCCTGGGCCATCCATGCTGTTGCAAATGATAAGGTTCCTTCTTTTTTATAGTAGTGTCGTATTCCATTGTGTAGATGTACCACAGTTTTCTAATTCACTCATCTGCTGTTGGGTACTTAGGCTATTTCCAAATCTTAGCTATTGTAAATTGTGCTGCTATGAACATAGGGCTGCATCTATCCTTTCTGATTGGTGTTTCTGATTTATTGGGTATATTCCTAGAAGTGGGATTACTGGGTCAAATGGGAGTTCCATTTTTAATTTTTTGAGGAACTCCATACTGTTTTCCACAGTTTGCATTCCCACCAGCAGTGCAAGAGGGTTCCTTTTTCTCCGCATCCTCACCAGCACTTGTCCTTTGTTGATTTGTTGATGATAGCCATTCTGATAGGTGTGAGATGGTACCTCATTATCGTTTTGATTTGCATCTCTCCAGATGATTAGTGACTTTGAGCATGTTTTCATATGTCTCTTGGCCTTCTGTATGTCCTGTTTCAAAAAGTGTCTATTTAAGTCCTTTGCCCATTTTTTGATTGGGTTGTTTATCTTCCTTTTGTTAAGTTGTATGAGTTCCCTGTAAATTTGGGAGATTAAACCCTTATCAGAGATAACATTGGCAAATATGTTCTCCCATTGCAGTGGGCTTTCTTGTTGTTTTGTTGATGGTTTCTTTTGCTGTGTAGAAGCTTTTTTTTTTTTTTTTTTTTTTTTTGTAGTCCCATTTGTTTATTTTCTCCTTAGTTTCCATTGCCCTAGGAGCTGAATCAGTAAAGATATTGCTATGACATATGTCTGATATTTTGCTGCCTATGGATTCTTCTAAGATTTTTATGGTTTCCTGTCTTAGTTAAAGACCTTTATCCATTTTGAGTTTATTTTTGTGTATGGTGTAAGTTGGTGGTCTAGTTTCATTTTTTTGCATGTATCTGTCCAATTTTCCCAGCACCACTTATTGAAGAGACTATCTTGACTCCATCGTATGCTCTTGCCTCCTTTGTCAAATATTAATTGAGCATAATGGCTTGGGTTGATTTCTGGGTCCTCTGTTCGGTTCCATTGGTTTATATGTCTATTCTTGTCCAGTACCAGGCAGTTCTGAGGACAGTAAGGGCCCAACATTTGAAGTACAGTTGATTGGATGTGATTTCTAGGGCATTCCAGCTAGAAAGTGCGTATGGCTTTCAATTCACCCATTAGCAGGCAGGTAGCTAATCCAGTGATTGGGTGTGAAAGAGGTGAGTTTCATTAGGGGAAACCTGCCAGGATCAGGTCCCAGGTAGTTGGGCTGGGGTGGGGATTGGGATCCTTGTAGAAGCCTTGTGAGCCAGGAAGGTAGCAATGTTGCGATTGGGCTCTGGCAGTAGTATCTGAGAATGAAGGACTGGAATGGTCAGGACCTCTAAATGCTCTGTTCTATGTGACATCTTTGCCTCTGCTGGAGCCCCCGAGGGCAAAAGACCATGGCCTTTGTCTTCAGTGACTGACAGGTGGGTGGTCTCCATGGTCTGTCTCTACTCACTCTCAGTACCGCCCGGCTGTTTCTTCCCGTTTGGTTATTTTTAAAAACAAAGGTTTGAAATGTCTTGTCAGTATCTCACAAATGCTGTTCCCATTCTGCCCACAGGCTCCACTCTTCAAACAAAGCCTCTCTGTATTCCGGACGAGTCATTTTTTGCCTGGATTACATTATATTCACTCTAAGGTTGATCCACATTTTTACTGTCAGCAGAAATTTAGGACCCAAGATTATAATGCTGCAGAGGATGGTAAGCATGAAGGATATCTGTGGTTGCCAGTGTTCTTGCTGGAGTTCCTTTCATTGTTGATAGGAGGATTTTGTCCAAGAGTGACTATTGCTTCTCACAGTCAGGAAGGTTTGCTTTCTTTGATGTGTTTGCATCAGGGACCTCTTCCGGGTTGCAATTGAACAAAAGATGATTGCTAGGAGCAAACAGTACAATTCAGTGAGTTGCTAATGAAGATATCAATTTAGGTGTACACTCCAACAAGCACTTTCATTTCAGTCTTAATAATTCACTAAGAGCACAGGCAGGATCGGGATTGTTATATCCATTCCATAGATGTGGACAGTGGGTCCTAGGAGGTTATTTTGTTTGTCTGGAGACATGCAGGGAGTGAGAAGCGCAGTGAGAGTTGAAACACTATCTGATAGCCATGTAGTGTAGGTGGAGCAGAAGCACCAGTGAGCCCTCTCAAAATGCTGCAGAGAGGGAGCCACGCAAGGTGACGTGGCTTTCCTAAGCTGGTTTTCCAGATGACCCAGACCTCTCCTACTGCTGTCTGCAAATCAGATGGGCGTTGGGATGAGCTCATCCAGAGGTTCCTTTCCAACGCGGAGGTTCTTTGAGTCTGTGGTTTTAATTCAAAGCATATCTAAGACATCAAGTCACCATGAAGTCATAATATGGGTGCAAAAATTTCAAAAAAAATCTAAGTGTGCACTCTTGTTTACTAAGGATAGCTTTGGTTTTTCTCAAAAAAAAAAAAAAAAACAACAAAAAACACACACACACACACACACACACACACACACAAAAACCCAAAACCCAAAAAACGAAGGTGATAGTTTAGGGGTTTAATGAGCATGGGCATCATGAGAGATAGAGAAGGGCTTCAAAGATGGTTTCCTCCTTTGCTCACAAGCTGGTTCCTCACTCAGAAAGCTTCTGCTGCTGAGTTGATTTGGAGACCTACAAACAAAAATTTAATTCTGGAAAATAGATGTCCCCAGACCCAAAGGATATGATGGTCATTTAAAAAAAAAAAAAAAATATATATATATATATATATATATATATATATTTCAGAGAGAGGAAGGGAGAGAGAGAGAGAAATAGAAACATCAATGTTGAGAGAGAATCATTGATCGGCTACCTCCTGCACACCCCACACTGGGGATTGAGCCCACAACCCAGTCACTGGGAATTGAACCGTGACTTCCTGGCTCATAGGTCAATGCTCAACCACTGAGCCACACCAGCCGGGTGATGACGGCCATTTTTAAAATCAGTGAGCAAATGCTGGGTGACTTAGATTCTCCAGGCCCTTAAACCTCTGCTCTCTCCGTGGTCAACTGAGCAGACCCAGCACCCGGGCACCATCCTGACTTGGTTCTGATATCTTCCTCTGACAGCTGATCGACGTGTTCTTCTTCCTATTCCTCTTTGCTGTATGGATGATGGCCTTCGGCGTGGCCAGGCAAGGGATCCTCCGGCAAAATGAGCATCGCTGGAGGTGGATCTTCCGCTCGGTCATCTATGAGCCCTACCTGGCCATGTTTGGCCAGGTTCCCAGTGATGTGGATGGTGAGCCTGACTTGGCCTGGGTGGGCACAGCTGAGAGGAGGGTTCCCCATTCTGACCGTTGGGGCTGTTTTGGAAGCACACAGCCTGAGTTGGGCCAACACCAGGGAGTAAACACCACCCTCAGAAGCTTAGCTTTGCTCCTGAACAGAATTTTATGTCCACATTAGTGCCCAACACATGGTAGAGACCATCATCTTGTGTCCCCTGGGCTGGCCTAGCACTGCCCCTCCAGGGGTCCTCATGTTACCTTTTGGTTTCCACATCCTCAGGAACCACGTATGACTTTTCCCATTGCACGTTCACTGGGAACGAGTCCAAGCCGCTGTGCGTGGAGTTGGATGAGCACAACCTACCACGATTCCCTGAGTGGATTACTATCCCGCTTGTGTGCATCTACATGCTGTCCACCAACATCCTGCTGGTCAACCTGCTGGTCGCCATGTTCGGGTGCGTGTCACTTAGGCAGTCGCTGGTGTCTATGCCACGAGGGCCTGTGCTGGGGATAGGGGCTGGAGGAACTGGGAGCAGAGCAGAGAAGGCTACCCATGGGGAGCTTGTGGAAGAGCCATAGGGGACAGGCTGTTTAAAGGGGGTGGGGCCTCAAAGAGACTATATTAAAAATACAATGTGTCCCTATTAGCTGTGCTGGAAGTTTATTTGACACCAAAGACCAGCCCCTGTAACGGCCTCCAGGATATCCAGACTCTCCACATTTAGTATCCGGTTCATCATCTCCCTGAGCGCCCGATGTTGGCATGATGGGGACAGAACACAGTTTGGCTCATCTCCAGGGTTCTTGTTCTCCATGGAACTCGGCCGCTTGGATTATAGGGCTTTAACGACTCAGCCTTTATTTAGTTGCTGCTTTAAGAATTTTAGTTTCAATACAAATAAAAAGAGTTAGGAGAGTGGTTCTCCTTTGGGGCTTATGTCTAATGAGGCTGAGGGAGGATGTGATGTTGACTGCAAAATATTTTCATTGCGTTTGGCAATTCTTCTTCATACCTTTAGAAAATCATGGTTTTCATTTGCCCTTCCTCTTTCTTAGGAGAGTTCCAGAGTCCCATGTGGTAGTTTCAGTGGGAGTCCCTTGGTTTTATGTTGTGGCTTTAAGGGAGGTAGTCATTTTGAGTACCTGGCACAGACCGGCAGTTTAGCAACAGAATGCAAATTTAAAATTATTTGTTAAGCTTTGAGGTGGAAGAGAAACTCTTGGTGGGGGCCGGGTGGGGACACATGCCTCTGGGGACATGGCTGGGCAGTGAGGGGTTACCTGGCTTTTCTGTGGGCAGGGAAGTCCTCTGCCAGCACAGCCTCCACACTGATGCTTCTGAAAGGTCACTTCTCTGCTTGAACTTGTGAAAGCGTTTCAGTATTTCCCCCATAGAGTTCAGGGTAAATTTTGGGCTCCTCAGCTCCCCCTGCTCAGGCCATCTGTGACCCGGCCTTCAAACACACCTTTAGGCTTAACCCCTACCATCTGTCCTGGGCAGGCACCCATGTGTCTGTCCTGAGCAGGGTGCTCTGTCATGCCTGATGCTTTTGTACATGCTGGCCTCTGTGCCCGGGTGACCTATCCTGTCGTGACCTCCTCCTGCCCCGCTCCTGCTGGCCCTTTAAGGAGCCAAGTGTCATCCTTTGCCCGAGTGGTCCTGGTGCCCTCCCCACTCTATGTAGAGACTCCCTGGGCCCCTTGCACAGTGACAGCCTTCTCTCTGCCCAGACAGTAGCTCTGCAGGAGGAGCCCGTGCCTGGCTCAGCACCCGGCTCTTTGTGGGTTTGTTCGCTGAATGAAAAGAGCAGGTTCTTTCCCATGTTTGGTTCATTATTTGGTTATCATTGGGAGCTGAGCTGCTGGGGCTGTTGTTTACTGAGTGCATGACAGGCCAGCAAGGGAATCATAGCATAGATGTGTAATATCTGTTCTGTGCCTGGTGCCGGGGCCACGAATGTCATGTGGCCATTGGTACCATGTTAACTTAAAGAGGGCATGTGCGACCCCCTCTCCACCCCAATCTGCCAGCCAGGAAAGGATGAGGAAGGCAGATGCCTGTGTGGCTCACAGGAAGTTAGTCAATGATGCTAGGCAGGGGGCCCCCACGTCTGCGCCTGCAGAGACTGGTGGCAGGTGATGGGTGATTTCTGTGTCCACGTGTGGGCGGGAAAGGGAGCACCAGTTCCCAAACTTAAAGCAAGAGAGGGAGGAAGTGGGCTGCTTAGGGTCCTATTTTAGTGATAACATCCTGTCAACTGTCACATCCAACACCAGACAGTCCCTGTAAAACCCACCACTAATACCATCTCCACAGACATGAAACAAGCAGATGGCGGCTCCCAATGCTGAGGCCTCTGCGCTCCACGATTCAGCGAGTCTCAGTGAGGCACAGAGCAGATGATGACTCAGCTGTCCCAAGTCTGTGTGTTGTGACCTGCTCACAAAAACCATTCTCGAGGCTCCTGGCACATCTGTGACCCGTTAGCTGTATTACAATCATGAAGTGGTAGCATTTGGAGCTCAGCCTGTCATTTTCAGGTCAAGGACATGCTCAGCGTCTGTGGCCTGGGCCACACGGCTGTCTGGCTTGCCTGTGTCCACTCGAGGCTCGACTGCAGGTCCCCTGCCCATGAGCCCAGGCAGTTGGGCTGTACCCCACTGTGGCCCCATTCACTGTTCACTGCTTATGTGTGACAACTTGGGGACGTGCCTTCCTTGGGGGGCCTCCCAGACCAGTCCGGGGTTAAACCAGCACCTTTCCTTTGCTAATACTTGTCTGGAAACTTGAGAGGCACCGGAACGGTCCCCTTGCCAACCTTGGGCTAAAAGGTCAGAACGCATGGTCTAACAGCTGTGATAGGTGTTCTGGCCTTGCTCTGCCTGCTGATGCCCTGCGCTGTGACCCCTGTCTGGCACCAGATCAAATATTTATGTACAGACTTAACCACACATGATGGCCACCTTAGGAACCATAATGTAAAGGCACAGTTGGGAATTTAACACAGTGTCAGAGTGCTCTGTAGATGGTGTTCCACGGGGAGTGGAAATGGGGCAAACATCTGTGATAATTCTACATTAAAATGATCGATCACAGGCCCTGTGTGGCTGATCAGAGACACAAAGTGACGTTAAGGTCAGTAAATGACTCAGCCCAGAGACATGGTGCTTACGGGCACTGTGTTCTGGAGATAAATCCACCCCAGGCATTTCTTCTGAGAAGGACTTGGCAAACATGCTACGATCTAGGATAATATCTCAGGATAAAAAATATTTTTAATCTTAGGAATAATACATGTTCATTATGAAGATGCAGAAAACTAGAAAGAAAAGAAAATAATCACCCGGTATAGCAATCTAAGGGAGGGTATTGAAATGGGGTGAAAAAAGAAGATCAGATCATTACCATAGGAGCAGTGGCTAATATTAATTGACCCATTCTCATGTTAGGCACACCCAGGTGCTCACATGTGCGACCACATTGAATTATTAACCATTTTTGTGTAGATGTGGCTCTGTTATCATTTATGAATGAGGACCTAGAGACAGAGAGAGATTTGTTCTGCTGGTAAGGGAGGAAATGAGCTCGGAAACTTAGTAATATAATATAATCCTTTACTCTAATAAAGGAGTAATATGCAAATTGATGTCACTCCAAGACACAAGGTGGCCGCCCCCATGTGGTCAAAGATGGCTGCCCCCATGTGGACACAAGATGGCTGCCACAAGATGACTGGCAGGGGAGGGCAGTTGTGGGCAGTTAGGGGTGACCAGGCCAGCAGAGGAGGGCAGTTGGGGGGGACCAGGCCTGCAGGGGAGGGCAGTTGGGGGCAATCAGGCCAGCAGGGAGGGCAGTTAGGGGTGACCAGGCCAGCAGAGGAGGGCTGTTGGGGGAGACCAGGCCAGCAGGGGAGGGCAGTTGGGGAGACCAGGCCTGCAGGGGAGGGCAGTTAGGGGCAACCAGGCCAGCAGGGAGGGCAGTTAGGAGTGACCAGGCCAGCAGAGGAGGGCTGTTGGGGGAGACCAGGCCTGCAGGGGAGGGCAGTTAGGGGTGACCAGACTGGCAGGGGAGGGCAGTTGGGAATGACCAGGCCTGCAGGGGAGGGCAGTTAGGAACAATTGGGCCAGCCAGGGAGCAGTTAGGCATCAATCACCTGGGCAGAGGAGTGGTTAGGAGGTGATCAGGCTGGCAGGCAGAAGCGGTTAGGGGCAATCAGGCAGAGGCAGGTGAGCCAGCAGTTGGGAGCCAGCAGTTGGGAGCTAGCAGTCCTGGATTGTGAGAGGGATGTCCAACCGCTTGTTTAGGCCCGATCCCGGTGGGACATCCCTCAAGGGGTTCAAGATTGGAGAGGGTGCAGGCTGGGCTGAGGGGACCCCGCCCCCCATGCACAAATTTCATGCACCGGGCCCCTAGTATAAATATAATATAAATGCAGCATAAAAAGGCTATTACACAGCACTGTGGTGCACAGGGGACAGAGTGATTGACTATGACTGACGTTGGGGGTGGGGCTAGGAGCAGCAGTAGCAGCAGAGGTAACATTTGCCCAGAGGACCCTAGGCCTGGAGCCCAGAGCCTGGTGGGGAGGGAGAAATGGGGAGACTAAGGTTGTCTGCGGAGAATAGACAAACTCAATGGCGGGCAGGGAGGCAGGGACTAGGTTATAGAGTGTCTTTTATGCCAGGTTACAGGGTTGGGACATTTTCCTGTAGATGAAGGGAGATTTGATGGGTCTTAAGACAAGCTTATGCCAACGTTTAGCTGTGTTATCTGGTAGCAATCTATCAAACTGAGTTAGCACTTCAAAAGTCAGTGCAACAAAATCTCTGGTTGTCTCTTACTGCTGATTTTGAACCTGATTTTTTGGATGCTGTGGAATGAGATGGGACCTGAGATGTGGGGAGCATTGTAACATGCCCCTGGGGTATTGTGAGGGTGCAAGAAGCTAGTGTCACCAGGGTCATGGGCAGTGCTGGCTGGAGACTGCTGGCATGTGGGCGAGGAATCACAAACAGAAAACATATGGAATCTGAGAAAAGCCTCAGGAGGGTTTACCTGATGGAAGTCCATCAGGCAAGTTTCTTATATTTCAGTTTCTTCTAAAATTTGGCCATTGTTTTAACATCTACTTTTTTCTTTGTAATTTTTTTGCAGACGTTTCATTCTGGTCTGTTGATCAAGCTTTCTATTTTGGTTTTTACTACCAAATGGCTTTAATTACTGCTTTAAAAATCATTTTAGCATCTGTTGTACAAGTCCCCTTATTATTCTTATTCAAACTTTCCTGGCTTTTCTTGTATATTTAATCATATGGAGGCGCCTAAGTCTTGTCTTCTGAAATCCTTTTTTCCTTCAAAAAAAAAAAAATCTTGTGAATTTTATTGTCATGATGTTAACTTTGTAGAATCATTTAGGAGGAGGAAGCTGGCATTTAAAAAAAAATGGTGTGTCTCCATTTATTTAATTATGTGCAGTTTCTCAGTGAAGTTTTATGGTTTTATTCACATGGATCTGGCAGATTTTTGCTACATTTTTTCTAGCCATTTGTCGTGAGCAAGATATGTTTTTCTAATACACATATATTTTAATTACCACTTTTTGAAGACTATTTAAGTTGTGCTTATTTATTTTGGAACAGGTCTCCTTGCTGATTCCTTTTTATTCTCTTTTCTTTTTACCCTGCCATGGAAGTTTCCTCCTCTTTCTTATTTATTAAGCTTTTTTCCTAATCAGAAGTGGGTGTTGAATGTTGCCAGAAGACTCTGGCAACGATTGAAATAATATTTTTTCCTTTTGATCTGTGACGGGTTATGAAAATGATGAATCATATGCATGTTCTCAGTATTTAGTCACCCTCTGTTCCTTGGTCACTTAGCATGCTGCTGGGTTTCATTTATGCACAGGCTATCCGAATACCAAACATTGGTTATCTCTTGGTAACATTTTCAGTGTCAACGCACTTTTGAAAGCTTGTCTCTCTGTGGGCCCCCTCGTCCTCCTCCTCTCCTCCTTGAGGAGGGTGCTCATGTGGTCGTAGGAGATGGAGCGTGGTTATTACCAAAAACCTCCTGCCAGCCCAGCCTGGGAGCTGAGGCCACGATGTCACTGGAGATGTAGAGTCAGAGGGAGTGTTGTAGGATTTCTCCCAGGGAAGGTACTTAGATGGGCACTGGTTGGCAGGGAGACTGGGCAGCATGTGGGTTGGGGTGGGTGACAGCCTGGATGGGAGAGAGGACCCGAGCTGCTCCGAATGAGGGCCTTGCTGTGGGGAAGTGTGTGTGTGTGGAGGGGGAGGGGAGGGAGGGGGTGTGATTATATAGTGAGATTACGTTGTAAGTACAAGTTTGAGCCTAATTGTTATATAAGTATTTTCCTAAAGTATAAAATTAGTCATAAGCATAATTTTTAATGGTGCCTAATGTAATCATATAGATTAACTGTAGTGTGTGAGGCATATTTTTAGTGTCAAACATTTCGGTTGTTTCATTCTGTTGGGGCGGGAGTGGGGACAGCCATGACCGTGGTGCTGTGGCAAACAGCCACATGTGTGTATCCACTCACATACTGTCTGTCCTCAGTACCTCCTTAGTCTTTTTTTAAAAAAATATATTTTATTGATTTTTTACAGAGAGGAAGGGAGAGAAGGATAGAGAGTTAGAAACATCAATGAGAGAGAAACATCGATCAGCCGCCTCCTGCACACCCCTACTGGGGATATGCCCGCAACCAAGGTACATGCCCCTGACCGGAATTGAACCTGGGACCCTTCAGTCCACAGGCTGACGCTCTATCCACTGAGCCAAACCGGTTTCGGCACCTCCTTAGTCTTGGGTGAAATTTCCCTAAGTAAAGTGACTGGGTTGGAGGGGTGAACATTTTTAAGGCCCTTCATGAATGTGAGGGCACATTATTTCTGAAAGAGTCGACACCTTGGGTCTCTTTGTATTTAACATAATAATAGACTAGTGGGAAAAAAAAAAGAGACTCCTTGAAAGGTCTTGAATAAAAATAATTTCAGAGGTTATTCAAATTTTGTGTGTGTGTGATTGAAAAGAAAAAAACAAAACCAGAACCAAAAGCCAGACACCATTCTGACCCATCTTGAATTGGAGAGTGCCTGGCACTGAGCTGTTCTGACCCCATGCCAGCGTGACTTTCTGTCCTGTCTGGACTTGAACGATCAGGGTCATGGACTACAGTCAACAATGCCGTGTTCGGCAGTGAATGCCAGTGTTTGACAGTGAATGACAGGCACGCGGAAGCTGAGCTTGACCTTGTCTCCCCCACCAGCTACACCGTGGGCACCGTCCAGGAGAACAACGACCAGGTCTGGAAGTTCCAGCGGTATTTCCTGGTGCAGGAGTACTGCAACCGCCTCAACATCCCCTTCCCCTTCGTCGTCTTCGCCTACTTCTACATGGTGGTGAAGAAGTGCTTCAAGTGCTGCTGTAAGGAGAAGCCCATGGAGCCTTTGTCCTGCTGTGAGTGCCGCACATGTGTGCTGGGAGGAAAGGCAGAGATTAATTTCGGGGGGTGGGGGGGTTGTGCCTGGTCCCCAGCTCAGCTTTAAGGGCTTATTCAGCAGCCTCCCCACTCACGTCTGTCTGTCCGTAAAGCTTCGGCATCGGGCCAGCCTAGTAATTAATTGAGACCCTGTTATCCATCTGCCAGGGCAGTCCTGTTTGGGGGAATAACTTTGGGATGGACATAATAGTCATATAAATAGTATGTTGAACAAGCATGATTTACGGGATGTTGCTGCCCTTGGCTGCTGTGAAATTTATTCTCTGGGAAGCATTAGCCTTGATCCCGGCAGGGCTCATGACTTTTCTGGTTGCTCTTAAGGAATTAGAAAACTCACAATGACTTCACTTAGTAAAATAGTTTCAACTTAGAAATTGGAACGTACAGTCCACTATAGTAACCAGCCCATTAATCACCATTCAGAGGAGAGACTCCCCCTGTATGCTCACCTCCTTTCAGCTGGTGGAGTTGTCAGGAAGGGGCCCATTGGCTTGTCCCTGCCTTTCTGGCTTCCCCTCTCTCCTCACCACCTGCCATTGCTGACCCTCAGCATGGGGGGTGGGAGATGGGGGAAGGAGCAGGAGGTCCTGTGTAGAGACAGTGGTCTTGGTCACGGCTGGTTCCATGTTCTCTGGCCTGGCACAGTTTGAAACTGACCCTTTACTGTGGGGGCACTTGGTGGGTCCCTCGGCAGTGGCCTGGCTGCCCTCTCACTACAGTTCTGGATGTGGCAGTGCTTTCCTAGGGCCTGCCTCCTGGGCCTCTGGTGTCCTGGGTCCACTGGGCACGCTCTCCCTGAGGGGCCCACTTCCTTCTGGAAGGCAGGAGTCATTGTGTCTGTAGGTGAGTCTATTCTCTCTCTCATGTGCTCACCCATATCCTCGGCCCTGACAAACTCTGGGTGGCAGGCAGGTCTCTACCAGGCGCCTCTGGGTGCCACCATGCAGGCAGCAGGCACCCAGCTCTCTGCCGCATCAAGCTAGTCTCCATACCGAGAGGCGTTTCCTTTGCCACTCTCCTCCAATGGATGCATTCCAGGAGTAATTTGAATATCTGCTGTGTTTCCCCTTCCTTGAAGAGAACCTTTCCCGAGCCCTTCCCCTCTGAGCAGGATCTGTGACAGGTGTGGATGTTAGCGAGATGCACAAGCTTGGTTCCAGAAATGACCTTTTAGCTATTTGGGAAAGAAATGGGTGCCTCACTATTCATGAATGATTCAGTTAGTCTCATCACATATTCTAGACAGCCACCAAGGACCAATGAAAAAGTTCTCATGCAATGTCTAAACAGGTGCTCAGTAAGATAGAGGCTATCCTTGCTCTCGAGTGGGGCTCAGGATACAGGGAGCAGAACAAAAATGAAAGGCTTTCATTGAGAAGTGTGGGGAGTGCTAATTTTCCAGAATGTGCAGGGCTCCAAGAGAGTTACACTATGGACACTTCAACCCCAGACTGGGGTGAGTCAGGGAAGACTTCTTGGAAGAAGGTGATATTTAAGTTGAGACCCAGAGGATGAGCTGGAATTAGCCAGGCAAAGAGGCAGAGGCTGGGAGGGAGCCCCGGTGCGAGGCATGGTCAGGAAGAGGAGGAAGTTAGGTCAGATGAGACAAGAGAGGGGTCCCTAGAGCCGAGGGCTGCAGAAGAACTAATGCAAGACCCCGGGCCATGTTTAACAGCCAGGTTCTAGCTCCACACAGTCCCCAGCCCACCATGTCACAGTGTCATCCTAAATCCCAGGGAAAATGTAGACAGAAGATATATGGTACTGCAAGAAGGGGTGACATAAATCACAAAGCACACCTCACAATACCTCTCTGCCGACTGCATTTGTTTCCCTCAAGGTGGAAGTGAACAAAGAATCCCAGATCACCAGTGAAGTGATGCCCCTCAGACGCTGATGCGCATTCTCATGACTTGGGGAGGAGCAGTCAATTTGGAGTTTGGGGGACAGGGGAGTGTCTTGAAATGTGTCCCTTCCAACTGGAGCACTAATGGTAAAAAAAAAAAAAAGTCTCTGTTAAAGGGAAAAAGTAGGTGTTGAGGGCAATTGAGGAAGGGAGTGATCTAAGGTAGAATCTGGCACAGATAATTAGCGGATACAGTCAGGTTGTTCTCATCTCATATTGCTTTGGCCAGGATGAGATAGAGACTTTCTGCTTGTTCGTGTCTTGTGCTCACTGTCCCGGGTGCTGTGTGGCCTGTGGCTGCTGGGGCATGTTTGTGTTTCCCTCGGGTCTTTTCTCGGTTGTACCTGATGAAAGGACCCCTAATGCCATCAGCCATTTATGTTTCCTATCGAGGGGATCATCCCTGTCACTTCAGTGGAACCAAAATATTTAGACGATTCAGAAAGTAAAAATAGGAATTTTACCAACCTACCCATGATCATTGGTGGCAATTAAGAAAAATCTAACTTGCCAAGAACTATCAATTTTTTTTTTTTATTATTTTTTTTTTGTGTGTGTGTGTGTGTGAGGAGTTCCTTAACGACACAGAAATGTAAGGAAGCATGAACATGATCCTCACTATTGGTCATAATATACTTCTGTGCTATCCCTGAAGTTGTGACCCATAACATCTGGCTTTCGGGATGTAAATGTGACAATGACTCCCAACTCATGTCACAGGTTAAAGAATCCTCATAGTCATCTCTTTTAACAGCATTTTCAAGACATTAAATGTCACTTTTGGGCCATCATTAGCTATCACACCTTTTCTTGATGAAGAAAAGTGTTTTGACAATTTGGATTAGCTGCTGATTTTCTCCCCATCATTTTGCCTTGGGAGACAGAGTAAGTCATTTTGGACTAAAAGAATGGAAAGTCTTCCTATGGGAGATGGAAGCTGGGCTCTGGAATTTTACTGTACTCAAGACAGGCCCGAGGTCAGAGGCACTTGGTGACTTGACTCAGAGCTCTCTCTGGCTGCCTGATGCCAAGTCACGGATGAGTGTCTACGGGCCCCCGGGGAAGGCTGTGGGGATAGCCTGTTCCTTCAGATTGGGAGGCAAATGAATTGCCAACCAGAGACTCTGGCCACAAGTTCTATATATTTTTCCTGAATGGTTCCAGAGAAAAAACAAGCAGTGGTTGAAAGGTGCAGGGAAGAAGATCTGGACTCCGTGTGGATCAAATACAACGTCTAACTATTAGTGCAATCTGGAAAAAAACTGAATAGCTGCGTGAGCTAGTGAATGCCTCGTCACTAGTGGGATTCTGCTTGTGGAGGGGTGGATGAGGGGCTACAAGGGGTGAAGGTCCGCTCTCCTAAGATGCACTGTGCATCACTCCAAGTTCAGTAGAACCGGGAATCTGAGAAGCCAGTAAATGGATAGGAGCTTCAGCTTGAGGAAGCAAACAGGTCAGAAATGACCTGGTTAGCCTGCACCTGTCTCCCCCTGTGGGCCCTGGGAGAGTGATGATCTTACATGTGTGAGCCGTAGACACTCTTGCTCTCCAAACAGTTCTTACTCTCAGGAAGGAATAAAGAAGGGGGGATGGGAGACCCCCAAAGGACGGGATCCTTTCTGCACACGGTGCAGTGATGACAGGAGGGAGGGAGCCCAGCCCTGTACTCACCGCCGGCTCATTTGTTCCTCCTTAGAAACCTCTAACTCCAGAAACTGCAGTCCTCTATGGGTGCCACAGCCTCTCATGGTAATTTGTTTCCTAAACTTTGCATTTGCCTCCAATGTTGGGAAAGTCATGAAATTTAAGCTTGAAATTGCTCTTCTTTGGAGAAAAATGCAAGGTTTTTCAAGTAACTTTCAGAAAAGTTGGGATCCAAATTTGCATTTTTGGTGACATATTTAATAAAAAAAAGTATGCTACCCAGTAATTGTATTTTTATACAAGTTATTGTTTTTCATGATTAAAAAGTAATCCATATTCATTAATAGGATGTTAGAAGAATATAGAAAAGCACAAATAAGAAAGAACAAGGGCACATGTAACCCACCACCCAGAGTTAAATATTGTTAACATACTTATATTTATTCTATGACTAGAGGCCCGGTGCACAAAATTCGTGCATGGGGGAGGGGGTGTCCCTCACCCCAGCCTGCACCCTCTCCAATCTAGGACCCCTCGAGCGATGTCCGACTGCCCATTTAAGCCCGATCCCTCTCACAATCCAGGACTGCTGGCTCCCAACTGCTTGCCTGCCTGCCTTCCTGATTGCCCCTAACCGCTTCTGCCAGCCAACCTGATCACCCCCTAACCACTCCCCTGCCAGCCTGATTGATGCCTAACTGCTCCCCTGCCAGCCTGTTTGCCCCTAACTGCCCTCCCCTGCAGGTCTGGTTGCCCCCAACTTCCCTCCTCTGCTGGCTTGGTCACCCCTAACTGCCCTCCCCTGCAGGCTTGATCGCCCCCAACTGCCCTCCCTTGCAGGCCTGGTCCCTCCCAACTGCCCTTTCCTGCTGGCCATCTTGTGGCGGCCATCTTGTGTCCACATGGGGGCAGGATCTTTGACCACATGGGGGCAGCCATCTTGTGTGTTGGAGTGATGGTCAATCTGCATATTACTCTTTTATTAGATAGGATAGAGGCCTGGTGCACGGGTGGGGGCCATGGTTTGCCCCGAAGCGTGTCCCAGATCAGGGTGGGGGTTCCCTTGGGGTGTGAGGCGGCCTGGGCAAGGGGCCTGTGGTGGTTTGCAGGCCGGCCACGTCCCCTGGTGACCCAAGCGGAGGCCCTGGTATCTGGGATTTATTTATCTTCTACAATTGAAACTTTGTAGCTTGGAGCGGAGCCAAGCTTTCTGCTTGCTCCTTGGCAGCAGCCATTTCTATTGGGATTTATGTATCTTCTATCATTGAAACTTTGTAGCCTTAAGCGAGGCCTGGGACTGCCAGGGTGTGCGGAAAGCTTGGCTTCCTCCATTGCTGTGGGCAACCCTAGCCTCCTGCTCTTTCCAGCTCCGTGGCTGCCGCCATTTCTGTTTGGGTTTATGTATCTTCTATAATTGAAACTTTGTAGCCTTGAGCGGAGGCCTAGGCTGGCAAGGGCAGGCGGAAAGCTTGGCTTCCTCCATTGCCAGGGAAACCCAAGCCTCTCTCCTGCTCTCTGTGGCTGCAGCCATCTTGGTTGGGTTTATTTGCATATTCCCTCCTGATTGGCTGGTGGGCGTGGCTGGTGGGTGTAGCGAAGTGATGTTTAATTTGCATATTACTCTTTTATTAGATAGGATTCTGTCTGGGAGTATGATAATTTGATCTGTGCACATACATTCATAATTAAATTTGTTCATTTAATAATACATCATGACCATTTTTCAAATTCATAAATAAAAATCTGCATGACAATTTTAACTGGAATATTCCAATATCAGTGTACCATAATTAATTTTACCAATCTCTTGTTAAACATGTAGATTTTTCGTCTTCTTTATTATCATATACTATTATGATAAACAGCTCTATGCATTCATTTTTTAGCACATCAGTGTTTTTTTTCCTTGGAATTATTTCTATAAGAGAAGTTTCTATACATTTAAGTTTTCAGATATTGTCTGGGCCCCCACTCATCCCCACCCCCTGAGGCCGTAACCATGTACAGATTTCCCAGCCCCTGGGAAGCCTGTTTATCTCCTTCTTTGCCAGAACAGTCATTATTGAAGACCCAGCTACTTCTCTGGGTTGGTTGGTGAATATGCTATATCAAATTCCCACCAGCATTTCCTGATAAAGTTGGGCCATTTTTTCTTGGTCATTTGTCATTCCTGCTCTGGCCACCTGCATCCAGGAGTGCCTTGTCCTTTCTGTGCTGATTTATAAAGCCCTCCTCTTAGGCTCCTCCATACATTTTAGTTAGAGGAAAAGACATTGGAAATGATGCTGTTAGGAAAAATACAATGGAAAGAGATTTAAGTTAGGATTTATTTTCTAAAGTGAACAACTACCATTTAAAAATAAATCTTGGGGGGGGGAAAAAAGATGAGAAAAGTAAAGAAAAGAAATAAATGTGTATTTGCTGTGTAGGGTTTGCTTCAAACCCACCACCTGCATTTTGGCTGTCTTTGACTCCCAATGAATTATTTTTAAATTCAGGAAGATTATACAATTCTTCCTAAGCTCTCACATGTCGAGGAACAGATTTATAGGTAAAAGCTAAGTGCATTTGTTCCAAGCGGACACCTGTGTGAACATGCGAGGGTGGCAGTCCATGGCGCTGGAACCTGAAACACAGGTGACATGCTTCTCCATTCTCTTGCTTGCCTGCTGTCTGGAAGGTGAGGCACTGCAGGAAGCTGAGCTAAGACTGCGGGAACACGCCCCAGGCCCATGGAGCAGCACACCTGGGCTGCCCTTGGAGGAAAAGATAAGACCTGAGAAAGTTAAGACCTGGGTGCAGACCTCACAGCTCAACGGGGTGGCAATGTCAGACCTTATTTGCCTCTCCTTCAAAATTCCTATCCCTGTCTTAGGTTGAGGGCAGACAACCCATCAGTAATTATCTATATATATAAAAGCTTAAGCGACTGTTCGACCGTTTGACCGGTAGCTATGATGTGCACTGACCACCGGGGTGGGGTGTAAACACTCAGCGCACAGGCATGGAAACCTGGAACAGACTGATGAATCTCAGAGGGAAGGGGGAGGGGGAAGGGCGGGAAGAGATTAACCAAAGATCTTATATGCATAATGGCCTGCGGGGTCCCGGATTGCGAGAGAGTGTAGGCCAGACTGAGGGACCCCACCGGTGCACGAATTCGTGCACCGGGCCTCTAGTTTAACAGGATGATCCAGGTAGCATTTTTATGTCATCAAAATGGAAGAGGAGCACAATGAAATGAGAACCAAATTCACTAGTAAAATGATTATGTTAAGTCACAAACCACCGAGACAGGCTTTAGGTCGCTCTCTGTTTAGAATGGAGATTGCATTCCTATTTCATGCCAGCAGAGAAATTCATCAATATTCCATCTCTCTGTGGCTGTCACTAGTAAGTAACATTAGTCAGATCAGCCTGCCCAGGATGAATCGGATCCTCCTGGCACCAGCATCTCCAAAACACCTAGCAGGTGTTGATTCAGGAGCAAGGGGCAAATGAAACAATTTGAATGTTTTTCTTTGTCTCATTATTCAAGGTTTCAAAAATGAAGACAATGAGACTCTGGCATGGGAGGGCGTCATGAAAGAAAATTACCTTGTCAAGACCAACACGAAAGCCAACGACGCCTCAGAGGAGTATGTCTATCCTTGGTTTCTGCTCTGCAAGGTGCCCTGTGTACCCAGCTGGCAGAATGTAGGCAGCTGATCTGAGCGACTCTGTAGAGAGAAGTTACAGCCAAGAGCAATTGCACCCAAAGATATTACCCAGGCAGTTGCAGATGGCAAACAGTAAACGTGGGGTCAGCTTTGCAGGGAGGGGCAAACCACCAGCCTGCTGTTCTGATTGCCCTTCTAGGCCCTGGGGAAGGAGTATTTGGAGTCTGCAGAGCAGGGCCCTAGAACCTGGTGACAAGAGTGTAGGCCCCTCTGCCATGGCTGCAGAGGTGGCTTCCGGGAAGACCCTCAGGTAACGGGCAATGGGCATCACCAGGCAGGTGCCACACAGGTAGTTCTGGGATGGAATAGAGACATTAGAAGATGGAAAAACCATTTGGGTGATGTGTTGCAGATTATCCCTGAGAATCCTGGACATCCTTTATGGATCACATGCAGCAGTTATATATGTCCCATAGAACTAGCTAAGCCACTAAGTCCATAGGTGGTCCACAGGTCATGTGCTAGCAGGGCTGCCAGGAGCGTGCCTTTCTTATCATGTGAGCTACATGGGTTATGGTCACATGTCACAAATACTGAGCACTCCAAACACACCTCAAAATTCACTCTAACAAGAATGAGTAAATCTAAGCAGCACATGAATCCCATGTGTGAGCCTCAGCACAACCATTGGGGAGCATGGGACATGTGCTCTTTCTCTCTGAGTGACAAAGCAGATGCTCCAAGCTTTCTCCATTTCCAGAGTCTGAGACCCTGGCTTCAGAAGGGAGGAATGGACCTTATGGGTCGCCTTCCACCACTCCATCCCCACGGGTAGTGTCTATTTGCTGCACTTCTAGCTGGGGTGAGAGTGGAATTCTGCTTTGTTTGGGTGTTAGGGAGAACGTTAAAAAAGGTAACTACAGCTGACGTTGATTTAGTTGGAAATGATCTGTATTTCTGTATTTTTCTCTTTAAAAGACTGGAAAATGGAGCCTAACAGCCCTTTCTCAATCTTTCTCTCTCTCTCTCCTCCCCTTGAAGAATGAGGCATCGGTTTAGACAGCTGGATGCAAAGGTATTGTTTTGTTTATAGTTTGAGAAATACTATTTTTATCTCTGTTATCTTTGAGCTTTCAGCGAGAGGCCAGTGGTTATGGTCCAAAATTAGAGAAGTTTATTTTTAAAAAAGCAGATGTGACTCTGTTCATACTCAGCTTCCCTGCGTAACGTTCCCTGGGTGCTGGAGTGGCCTTGCTTCTCAGATGCATGAATACACATGTGAGCATTAGGCACAGGGAGAGCAGGCCTGGACCTGGCATGACATCCCTTCACCAGGGTATTGGTCAAAGCAGCCCAGACCAGCCTGGCGTCAGGTCAGGGAGGAGAAGACCGCTGCTTGCTGAGGGGCAGTATGTGTGTGCAGGGAGAAAGGACCTTTGGAGATACGCTATTATAGTAATGTATCTTATTACAGCCACTTGTTTTCATGTTGTATTGTTGCTAATTTTTAATTGAGGGGCCAGGAACACTCCTAAGTTATTATAGATGAGTATTGTACACAAATGATCATGCTAGGATGTATATCATGTTTATACCAGCAGGGATCAGAAAATATTTATAGAATATTAAGAGAATGTATGAAACGAGCAATAGGGGATCGTATTCTAAGACCATGTCCATTAGACAGGTGCAATATGTACTATATAGAAAACCTTATGATATATTCGCCTTTCTATATTAAGTACTTATATTTAAATACATTGTCTGCTGCTTCTGTGCCTAGACCACATAGCACATCAAGTTTACTGAGCACCTGCCATGTACTGGCATGGGGCTCAGGGCCATCAAAGCAGACCTGGCCCCTGGCTCCGTGCCCAGACCCTTGTTCAGTGGTCTGGGTGTGGGAGCATTTGCAGGCTGACTTGTGCAGCGTGGGATTGCGGGAACAATTTCCTATGCGGTATTCTCATGCATTCCAGATTGCCTGGTTTGGGGAATACAGGAGATAGGGACTTGCCTAGGTGTTGTGTTTGTAGAGAAAACAGGCTGTTTTTGTTGTTGTGTTGTGCTGTTTTACTTGTGGGTTCACTTGGGTGGCTTTGGCAGGAGCTGACTGAAAGTAGGGGTTGAGCTGAAGCTTCAAAAGCCACTCCTCAGTGCTGACCCTGCTCTGGGGCATAGAATGGCCAGGATGAGGCAACCATGGTCAGGGCAGAGCCTCGGACCTCCTGGACACCCTCTGGGTCTGGGCAGAGGTCTGGACAAGCTGACCTGACTCCCAGGGACCAGGGAGACCTTCCCACCAGTGAGGGTCTGGGCAGGGGCACCGTCAGAGGGGACAATGGACCTGAACAGTGGAGGTTGTGGGAGGTGGGCGCTCAGGAAGTCGTATATCATGAAATCATATTGAAGGCTGTTCACCCACATGTGCCAGCCAGGAGTCTCCGGGGACCTCAGAGAAGTGCTTGTAGATTCTGTCTCCTTAGCATTCCCCTGGCTATGGAGCTCACCCCCTTTGCTGGTTCTGCAAGAAGCCCACCTAGGCCATGCATTCTGTAGGTTTGGGAAGAAATAGACAGGTCCCAGGGAAGACTCAAACTTCACAGCTCACAGAATGGGCCGTCGTCATCCACGGGGTTTAATACCTCTCCCCTCTTCTTGTCTTGCTTCTCTGGCCCCCTCTCTTGTTTATTCCCTCCTCTATCTTCTACGCCTCCTCTTCTGAGTCTTCATTTCATGCAGATAAAATTTAGGGATCATCACTTGTTTCTTTAGTAAGCTCTTGGAACCTTACACCCTACTTTAAACAGCTTATTAAAGCCACTCTACCATCAGTAAACACAGAGTTCTCCTCAAAGCCCCTCTGGTGAATAAAGAATCTCTCCACCTCATTGCTATACCAGAAAACAAGGGCACAGATACCTGTAAGTCTGTAAGTAGGGATCTTACTCCGTCTTCCTTATTTCAGGGAGCCACTAACCCTTACGGTTTCTTTTTGTTCTTTAAAATAGAAAGTTAAATGAAGAGATTGTTACTGAACATAAGCCCAAGTTAAACACAGATCTTCCCTGAGTGAGTGATATAGCAAAGTAGAAGCCAACTGTACACAAATTATGTCTGTAACTTTTACCAGGTGCACAATGATGGCATATAATTTTAAGTGAGATTCGTGCATCTTGTGAAATAAACTTATGAAATATGCATGTATCAAACATAATTTTATTATGCCTTTTACAGAAAGTGTTTTACCACTTATCCTGTTTTTTTGTTTGTTTTTTTTGTGAGGAGGGACAGTTTGCAAAAACTTCATTTATTCGTATTACATATTATTTTTATTAGTATTATTCACATATCAAAGCACAACTTTATTGGTATCTTATAACTGTATTCGTATTTGTTGCGTATAACATTATTTCTAAATATTATTTCTCTGTGTTGTTAAAATCTATTATTTCTATGTAGGAATCACTAGTGATTTGCATTTGAGTTAAACTAATGCTAACTTATGCAAATGGTCATCTGCTAGTGGTGTGAGTTCAGAAAGTAAGCGGTGGACAGGGTCTGAAATATCACGTCCCTTGCTGTCCCATTCCAGGCATGCGCCACACTCACTCATATACACATCTGTTTCACGAAAAAGCTGTAGAGTGGTAATTTAAAATTCAAAGTTGGAAAATCGATCTTAACACCAGTTCTTTTTCTTTCCACCCCCTTCCCCCTACCAAGCTTAATGACCTCAAGGGTCTTCTGAAAGAGATTGCTAATAAAATCAAATAAAACTCATGAACCATAATGGAGAAAATTCTAATAATAACAAGGTAAGTCATTTTAATGGCCTTTTTTTTTTTTTGCTCTGAAAATGAACATATATTAAGACTAATTCAAAATTACGATCTTTTTCTCAGTTATTTTATTTTCACATATTGTCAGATTTGAAAATAATGTGTTGTGTAAAAAACGTAAACAATATTGGGTTATAGGAAGGAACAAGAGGAAACCCCTGGACACACTTCCTGCACTAGCTTTGCTCTCAGGCCAGAGAGTGCCACAGCCAGCAGTGGGCTCATGTACTCTTCCGGATGTTTTAAAAGCACTGGCAACCCAGACAGCTATTTTGGTATTCAATGAATCAAGGTCACACTGTTCTGAGACTTGGCATTTTTTTCCTTTCTTATCTCTATATCATGGATGTCTTTACAGATTAGTGCCTAAAAATGCACCTCCTTGTCATGACCCATCATTTATGTTTGCTGCTGTGGGACATGCAAATGTCTGTGTCTTGATTGTTTTGCTATCAGCAAATAAGTATTGATCACCTTTTACTACCAAGCATGATCTAGTAAGGCATTCAAGGTTTTTAGCAATAAACATGAAATTTGATTAACTGGCCAAGTTGAATCCAAGGCTTTGCTCTCTGGTCTTCCCATTGGCTTTCATTATGTTTTCCCATTATCTGTCCAGATTCTGAAACCAATGCTTAAAATGGTGTTGGGGACACAAAGACCTAGGAAAAAAGCAACGGGCATTCCATTTGAGTAGATTTTGTTTTTGAGAAAGTGAGTTGTAAAGAATGGAAATCCACAGACTCACTTCCCTGCCTCCTTCCCTCCCTCCCTGCCTCCCTCCCTCCCTGCCTCCTTCCCCCTCCCTTCCTCCCTTCATCCCTACCTCCCTTTCTCCCTTCCCTTAATATTTATGAAGTGCCTACTAAGTGCTGAGAGAACTGTGCCAGGACCTGTGCTGAGGCGCAGACACTGAGTCCTGCCTACACATTAAGTCCACTGTAGAATTTCTATCCACTGAGTGACTGTTATAGGGTAATTGTGACCATCAGGTCTCTTTCAATATATCTGGACACTGAATACTTTCCCTTGAGTTCTGACAACTGTAGATCATGTTAACAAACCCTCTATTAGGGGAGACTTTGTTGGAATAAGATTAATGCATATTTTATGTCATCGGGAAGGCAGATATAGCCTCCCAAGTTGCTCAAGAAAAGGAAACTTTGCATGTTTAGGAAGAACGTATTTCAACTCTTTCATAATGGTGTTAAATGAAAAAAATATTTTACCTTATAATAAATTATAATTTGAGTTTTGGAACATTTGTCATTTTAAGTTATGATCTGATATATTTTTTAAAATCAGGAAGAGATAAAATAATTATAGTGATTTTTAAAAACCATAGAGGTGAATTAATCAGAAAAGATTCCAAAACGAAACGTGTATATCCATGTCTTACAACCCTGATCTCCACATCTCTCATTCTTTTCCAAACGTGTTGACTGTGAGTAAAATGAGAAAACAGACTGGCTTCTCATGAACTTGCCCTTATTACTTAATGAATGACTGACTTGGGAGAAGGACTTCCCTTCATTTCCGTGTGACCCTCCGTGAAGGAAGGAGGATGAGAAGAGCATATGAGGAAACAGAGGACCCGTTCATTCTTGACCACTGTGTCTTTTGGAACAATGAATTGGGTGTGTCCAGTTTTTTGGTAGACTTTTTTCTTCTGGATATAAGATCCATTTTTTTTTTTTTGGTTTGTTATCTGTCTGGCATATCCCTAAGGCGTTCACTGAAAATGCAGTTTTCTAGGCAACCAGCTACATGCTGTAAAGTGTGATTCTTCTTGTGTCTCCTTGGTATCTCTCTCTCCTGAAGGGTGACAGTAACTCTCCTTGGGCAGGGACAGGGAAGAGAAAGCCAACCCAGGTGGGGGTGATCTGACAAGTGGAGATAGGACAGGAGCGGACACTTGTGAGCAGGTCTTTACCCATTGGCTCATCTGGGCTCTTCCTCCCTGAACTAGCCTTTGATCCAGTGACTCACAATGAAATAGCAGACAGTTGTATATATATTTCTTTCTCCTGCACTGAGGTTGAAAGGAAGTAAGACCCAGGGTGAGAGGAAAGCCATTTGTTTTCTCATAGCTTTATACTTAGGACCTGAGGATCACGGGGAGGGATGGTCACTGGAAATTGATGAATCCCCACACAATAATCCACTGGTTCTTGCATTTGCTGCACTGAAATTCTAGTTCAGTGAAAGAACTTGACGTTCCTTTGGGAGTCATCATAAAACATCATTTTGATAATTACCGCAGTTCTTAACTTTATTGCCAACGCATCCTTTTATTTATGCAGAAACCGCCTAGCAGGTACAGTACTTGGGGACTTCCTGGGTCTTCACCCAGACAGAGGGAGCCTGGCCATTTGGCCCTGCCCTCACTGGCAAACTGGCAAAATTTGTACCCACAACCAGCACGTTACCAATATATTTGGAAGCAAATTGTATCCTGAGAAGGTAAGTGGGGAATTCGTTCTCCACACAGTGTTCTTTCTTTGTTCCCACAGACCTCTGAGTGGAAAAGACACAAGGAGGCTGAAGAACCCCTTTGTTACTGAATGAGAACTGCTCAGCTGGGGGGTCTTAAGCACCTGTGTGCTTGAACCTGAAGATGAGACGTGTGATGGACTTCACTGGAGAAGGTGGAGATGAAGGAAGACCACCCCTATAGTGCTCCCCTGAAGGCTGCCTGTTACCTCGGGGCCAGCACTTGCTATTGATGGTTTCAAAGTCTGCTCCCTCTTCTGCCTATACTCCCACGTTGGCCACGCCTGTCCTAGGAGAATGTGCCTCCTCAGAATAGTAGTCTGGCCATGCTTTCTTTCTATATCTGTATGGCTACTTCGTTGATCTCCAATCAATTCTCCGTTATTTTCCTTTTTGTATCATGTGACTAATTCGTTGGCATATTGTGAAAAGTGTCCCAAACCAGGTCACATTTTAAAACATGCCATTGCAGGAAGACCCCACTCTTCCCAGGAAAAACTGTTTCCTCGCCTCATTCAGCTTTTTATCTCAAAGGGGTGGCAAAGCTGCACCCTTCCCTCTCACTCACCTGAAGTCCAGCCAAAGGAAGCACCCCGTTCCTGACAATGTGCAAATCACCCCAAAATGGAGCTTTGAGAGGCACCTCTGCTTTTCACTGGGTGCTTCCCTCTCTCCTCTTACGTATTATTTTCCCATTAAAAAATAATTCATGGGTATTATAGAAAATTTAGACTACATGAAAAAGTAGGAAAAATATAAATAATCCCACTACCTAAAGATAATCACTGCTACCATTTCAGGAGGCTTCTCCAAGTCTATTCCTATGCATGTTTTATCTCTCTTTAAAATTTTACATAATGTCATTATGCCATATATACTATTTCATATAAGCTTTTATCAAAGATGTTTTCTTATAGCTGTGGCCTTCTTAAACACTACATTAATAATGGCATAATATTCAGCCTCTAATGAGTCCCACAGTGTTGGTCACCGAAGGCTGGCTCCAGTTGGTCAGTGGGATGAACATCTCTGTGCGTGAATCTTGCTGCCACTGCGGAAATTTCCCATGGCTAGATTCCCACGAATACGTATTGATGATCAAACCACTTACAAGGCTTTTTCATAAATGCACAGCAAATAGGAATTATTAACTTGAGTATAAGATAGGAGATATGTGAACCTAGAGCTCTTAACATAAAATATTATATTTAATCTTTAGGAAGAAGCCAATGTGCTTATTTAAATATTACGCATGGTGAAGGCACTGGTAGAGAATTGGTGAGAATATCTTATTGAACAGGCCTGTTCCCAGCTTTCTCTGGAACAGGTGGTATTGTCACCCCAAAGAGATGGGCTGGCAGTACATAAGGCAATTCCAAATGCCCATAGTTAGTTTCCTCAGCTTTGAATAGACTATAAACTCAGTGGCTAAAGAAGAAAATCTTAGAAGGAAGCTATTAAAAGATAATCTAATTAGAAAAACTACAAAAGCATGAACCAAATGAAAGAAACAAAACAAAACTGTTTTCCTTTTGTCTGGGCAGCATACTTAAAATGACTTCCCAGCATGCATGCTGCTTGCAGGAAGGAGCACAGATAACAGCAGTCTTTGTACTTCAATCCCATTAATGGCCTAAAAGGGAATCTGTCAATAGGGTCGATCAATTCATGGTTTTGGACACTGAAAATTGACAGGATCAAATTTACATGACAAACATGGTCAATGAATGGCATTTTGGAGATTTCTCTGTGAGAGAATGCCACTTTCATTTCACCATGGCAACTAGAACCTCTGCTTTTTTCTGAAGCCACGGAGAGGAGGCTTATGTCATCTCCACACTAACCGGAATAATAAGGCACACAGCACTGCATACGATCGCGCAGAGAGAACCCACAGTCCCAGACCCATACCCGCAGTTCAAGTAGGAACTTCGAATAAAATCAGTACATTAAATTGAAAACCTCCCAGAAGACAAAATTTAGCACAACTCTTGGCTGATCCCCTTAAATTAAGCATTTGTCCATATTTTCATATTTCCACTGGCTGAGTTTTTGTTAGTTTAACACAGGCCTATGTGTGTATCACCACCAGCAGCTAGAGAAGGTCTCTGTTGACACTGACATCAGAGCTTGCTCAATGCTCAGAATTCACTCCTGTTGGAACGAGAGGGGTGTTTGTTGTAGCGTGGCTTGTCCAGCAGGTGTTTTTGCAGGGCCAGTCTGTGTTTTTTGCATAAGAAGTCACTCTTTTCGGTGTCGCGCATGAAAATAGCGCAGGTATTGAAGTGCCTCTAATCCAAGGTGCTGCCTGTGTGTGGTCCTAAAAGCGCCCTGTGTACCTGTCCATGGCCACTGATAGTCCAGCTTGGTTTCAATGAGTGGGTTAATGAATTAAATAATGGAGGAATTGTCATGTGTTGTTCTTGTCATTCTTTGAGAGTGAAAAAAAGAGAATTCCTTAGTTTGTTCAGATTTATTTCTGTAGGGACTTGGTTCTGGTGACTGGAGCTGACTTCTCGAAGCAGGGGGCTTGATGAATGCAAGCCACGGTCCCCGTGGCTCTGGTTCCTGCCAGCACGACCAGGTTTGCCCATGGCCCACCTTTTGTCACTCCAGTTAGGCCCCCACCTGTAGCCCAAGGTCTCCAGCTTCACTGACCCAGAGCCACACCCCTGCCCCCACCCCTTAGGCATGCCTGGCTATTGAGGCAACAGGGGTCTCCTGCAGGCTCACAACAGGTGATGTCCATTGTTCCCAGCCCCAGGCGATGATGAAGCGGGGTCCCCCTGCTCCTAGGCCACATTTGCTCCAGGGAGGGTTGGGGACCTCTGTGTGTCATTCCTCCCACCCACCCTGCTTCTTCTCTGTCCTCCTGGGACTGAACCTTGTGGTCGTCATGGATACACTCCCTGCCTAAGCCTCTGTTTCAAAAACAAAAAGCTCAGAACTGGGGCTCTCAGCCGCGCTGGATATGGGAGGTGAGCATGCATGCCCTCTGACCCCAGTCCAGGCATGAGTAGATGAGCCCTTATTCTCTGAAGATGGAAATTGTTGGGAAAAACAGCCTTAGGTGGCCTCTCCAGGCACTGCTCAGACCTGAGACACTTCTGAAGCACAGTTGGTTTAGGATCAAGCTGGGGCTTTGGGGGCTGCACGAACACATTCATAGCATCATTTAAAAATAAACGTCCCCCCTACCGAGCTCTTGTTTGACAAGGAGGAATTTCCTCGTCTAGTAGGTGCTGTGCCAGGATTCAGAACTATGGGACCCTCAGTAGGTTTTCTAACGGGTTGCAGGGCCGGGACTCAGAACTGTGGGGCACAGTGGCCGGCTGAGAATCCCAGCTTTGCTGTTTGCTTTACTAGTCTTTGTCTTGCTGAATTTTGAGGTGGGGGAATGGTGTTTGCAATGATTTTGTGTGGATGAAAGGGAAATTCCAGTGCTCACTTGCCTTCTTGATTTCAAATCAGTATGAAGGAGCTAAGAATGCTCCAAACCCTGACTCCCCAGGCCTGTGGTCACTGGCCCCCAGGAGGCTAGAAGCCAGGAGTCTGTCCCTGCCTCCTCCATCCTCTTTTCCCCAAATGTCTCCCCTTTTCACTCCAGTGCTGGCAAATGGCTCTGATGTCTGGTCAGTTTTTCTCGGAGATGAGTGAGGAATAAAAGAGAAACTGGCCTCTGGGTTGATGGAGAGAGCTTTCACCTCCAATTTCACCGCTCGTGTCCTCCGGACAAGCCTCCTGATTGAAGTAATACCACTGCAAAGTGGAAATCGTCCTCGGCTCCCTCTGCTTTGCCAGAATCTGCTGCACTCGGGGATTATTCCAGAAACAGGCTTCCTTTCAAGCTGCGCTGTCAGCTTCGTTCAGGTGGATCGGGCAATTTATGGAGCTGAGCCACGTGCCTTCAGCGACCCAGAACTGAAGACACTGGGGAGTTCCCAGCTCTGGGCCAGGGCAAGGGGAGGTTGCGGGGGGCAGGCAGGGCTTCTGCACCCCCTCGGGTTTCCCTGACAGCCCACCTCCCCAGGGAGGCCCAGGCACAGCACATCAGCCTCCTCTGCTCCCTGGGGGACCCCCTCCCCTCACATCAGACCCACAGCCCACTGTCCTTGGAGTGTCAGGAAGCAGGAGAATCTCCTTCCACAGGAGAATTGTTTCCAGGCCGGGAGGATGATTTTCCTTCCATTCACAGGAGCTCTCTGCCTTCCAGCCCCAGATTCCCGGACACGGTCCCTTCCTTTTTAAGGTTTCCTCTTCAGATCCTCCTGTCATTGACAGTTTCTCCCCCCAGTAAACAGAGAGGAGGCGTTCCTGTTCCAACGGGGAGCGCATTTGACTTGAATGAAGCACTTTGAGCTCAGAGAAGGAAGAAGCATTCTCTTTCACCGAGCACCCGCCTCTGTATCCACGGTGCCCGGATTAATTCTCGGTCCTTGTGTTCTCAGTGGACACCCGCAGGTGAGAAGTGTCCCTATACTGCCCTCGCTAGAGAAAGGACCAGTGGAACTAACCCACTGCCCAGGCTGTGCCCTCTGAGTTGCTCGGATTTTGCCATCCCTGAACAAAGGAAGGCTGAGCTCACCTGTGCTCAGAACCCCCACGGGCCTTCTCTTCCTGGCCATTTGGGTCACGGTGTATTTCTGTGAATGTGACAGGGACTCAGGGACAGACATGAAATGATGGTGGTAGTGATTTTCCTCCCCCTGCCAGCTGCCCAGGGAAGATTCTGGCTTGGTTCACAGGCCACTATTTCTGGTGGGGATGGTCCTGGTGATGGGATTATGAGGGAACTTATTTTTTGCCAAATAGATATAAGCAATAACGTTGTGTGTCACCTTTAGACATTGTCCTTAAGGAGAAGAGGCTCCTCCTTCTTTGTTCTTTCCTTCAGCAAGCTGCATGAAACAAATTGTGATGGCTGGAGCTCTAGCAGCCATTTTGGGCCATAACGACAAGAATATCCTGAAGGAATCTAGGTTCCTGATAGCTGGGGAGTCATCAAATAACACCGGAATGCTTATCATTACACTTTTTTTTAAAAATGTGAGAAATAAGCTTTTATTTTATTTAACCCAATATTGGATTTTTGGTCACATGAAGATGAAGCTGATTCAAACTGATCCTTTCTTTGCTTTGCTAATTCCCTTGTTTTGGTGGAGGACATCCTTTTATCAGTCATGGATGATCAGGAAATAAAAATTACTATATGTATTCCAGGCATAAAGGGTTTCTACAGGAAAGAAATTATTAAATCATTACTTCACAACTTTAATCAAAAGTAATTCCAAATGCATTAAATAATTAAAATGTAAAAAGGGAAATTATACTAGAGGCCCGGTGCACTAAATTGATGCATGGGTAGGGTCCCTAAGCCTGGGCAGCAATCAGGGCTGATTGGGGCCTTATGGCTGCTGGCTGGGGCCTCCCTTCCCCGGCTGCCAGCCAGGGCCTTCCTTCATTCCGCGCTGCCCCTTGGTGGTCAGCGTATGTCATAGTGAGCAAGCGGTTTCCCGGTCGAACTCCCACAAGGACAATTTGCATATTAGGCTTTTATATATATAGATAGGTAAATATTTATGTGATTTTAAACTGGAGGAAGATTTTCTAGAGATGACACTAGAAGAAACAAAAAAAAATTCAGTGGATTTAAAACAAAAATAATAATTTTTATAGGACATACAACACCAAACACAAAATTAAAAAATAAATTAAAATGAATAGGAAGCCATAGTTAAAACTCGGGCTGCTGATCAAAAGTTCTTGCCTTTCACCAGGGTTTCCCAACCTTAGTACTGTTGAATTTTTGGCAGGATAATTCTTGGTTATAGGGCTCTGTCCTGTGCACTGTAGGATGTTCAGCAGCATCTTTGGCTTCTACCCACTAGATACTCAGTAGTACCCTCTCCTCTAGTTGTTGATGAGCCAAAATGTCTCCAGAGGTAGACACATGTCCTGAAGGCAAACTCACCCCTGGTTGAGAATCACTGCTCTACACCTGTGGTTCTCACACTTGAGTCTGCATCAGAATCACTTGGAGGACTTGTCAAACCCAGATGGCTGAATCTTCTCCCTAGGGTTTCTGATGTAGCAGGTCAAGGGTGGGTTTGAGACTTTCAGGTGTTGCTGAAGTTGTGGGCCTGGGGACCACACTTTGAGCACCTCTGGTACTACTTTGCTTGCAAATACACATGTCATCCCCTAAAAAAAATAAAAGTAATAATAATAATATTGACATTTCCAGTACATGGAAAGGTTGGGACTACAGGCAATCAATGTATATTTTGACAGTGGAGTTCATCAGTTTAGAAACCATGTTAGCACAAAAAATTGGAAGATAGCTGTAAAATTTGTGTTTTACAATCAGATAAAGACTTAGTTTACATTTGCTCCAAGCTTAGTGATTTTTCTTCAGTGATATTACTGGAGAGATGAGCAAAATGAAAAGAAACAAGAGAAATTATATTGATGATCGCAAAGAATCTTATTAGTTTACTAGAGGCCTGGTGCACGGATTCCTGCACCGGTGGGGTCCCTCAGCCTGGCCTGTGCCCTCTCTCAAGCTGGGACCCCTCAGGGGATATCGGAGAGCCGGTTTCGACTCTCTGCAGGCCAGGCCAAGGGACCCCACTGGTACATGAATCCATGCATTGGGCCTCCAATATGCACATAAGATCTTTGGTTAATCTCTTCCCACCCTCACTCCTTCCCCCTTCCCTCTGAGATTCATCAATCTGTTTCTGTTTCCATGCCTGTGGTTTCTGCTCCTGCGTTGAGCATCTGCCCCCTGGTGGTCAGTGCACATTACAGCTACTTGCCGGTCGTCTGGTCACTTAGGCTATATATATATATACTAGAGGCCCGTTGCACAAAGAGATTCGTGCAATAGGCCTTCCTTCTCTTGGCTTCCAGCACCGGTTTTCCTCCAGCACCTGGGACCCAGGCCTTCACTCCGGCTGGAGTCTGCCATCTTCGTCTTCGCTGCAGACTCTGGCTGGAGTCTGTCATCTTCGTCTTTGCTGTAGACTCTGGAGTCTGCAGTTGTGTCTTCGCTGCAGCACTCCGCTCCTGTAGATCCCTTTGCCCCCGCCCTCCCTCTCATAGCAGGCGTCCTGCCCCACCTGGCCACTCCACGCCTGGAGCAGCAGGGCAGCTGCCATCTTTGGCCTTCTAATTTGCATACTCACTCTGATTGGCTGTGGGTGTAGCAGAGGTATGGTCAATTTACATGTTTGTCTATTATTGGGTAATATATATATATATATATATATATATATATGTATATTCATTTATTGAATGATATTAGGAAGATCATTTAATTATAATTTCTTAATTATTTTCTAATATAGATGATATGGATGTCCACCCATCTTTAGTAGACCTTTTGCTAATTGCTTGTTAAGCTTCCTATTATAAATTTTATATACATTCCCAGGGACTATGTAAGTAAAAACTATACAACCCTCTTCACTTAGTGCCACATAATTTTAATATCTTAACTAAACAATTTTTGTTGGAACAGCAGAAAACTGCTGGAATGAATGCCATACAGTTTCTGCAGATAGAAACAAGAATAATGAAAGAAATAATTATGGCCTGAATTTCAATGGATGGCTTACATTTAATCTTCTAGGTTTAGCAGACGTGACAGAACTCAGCAGAGGTGTTTTCAGATCATCACTTTTTAGCACCAGTGAGCTACAAGCAAAATCAATAGTCCTGTGCTAGCAACATTGTTTTATTGTTGTCTCCTTAATCTCCTCTACTCTTTTGCAATTCCTTTTATTATTACTGCTCATTTAATGAGACCCTGGAGTTTGGAGCCAGGTGGTGTCGATAGTTAAATCTGGAAGACTCTAATGGAATTGAGTTCAAACCAGGTTAAGAGTAATAGAATTACAAATCTTCAGTGGTCTTCATCTCATAGCACACCCTTTGTGCAACTTCTATACACCAGAAATTACTGCAGGCTGCAAACAGAAAGACTTGGATTAAGGTTCAGAGAGACTAGGTGTGCGCATTAATTAATTAATTAATTAGTTAATTAATTATTCAACAAATATTTAATTATGTTCCTATCTGGGTGTTGCAGTATTGTATACACAGGACAGGCATGGTCTCTGCCTCATGGAGCTTATAGTCTACTTGAAGAGAAAGATAATATCAAACAAAAAAGCAAGGTCACAACAGTGATAAGTGCTAGGGAGGAAGAAGTAGGAGCTGAAAGGCAGGAAAGATGATGTTAGGTGGGTGGTCAGAGAGGCTCTCTGAGGAGGTGCCACTTAAGCAGAGACCCAAAGGCTGGGAAGGAACGGAGTCGGGGAAAGCAAGAAAAAAAAGCCACTATTACTTGTTGGAAGAAATAATGTGTAAAAGGCTATGGCATGGAAGTCATTCGGAGTCCCAAAGAACTTCAAGGACACCTGTATGTCTGGATCCTAGTGGGGGAAAGAGGGAGGTCTAAGATGAAGTCAGAAACTACTGGAGAGCTGCATGGGGTAAAGGGCATTTAGACACTGAGATTATCCAGGTGAGATTTTAATACACCTTTAACACACCTCACTCATGTGCTGATGAGTGAGACTTACAGAAAGAACACCTTTGGGTTCAGAGCAGTAAATATGTGTGGTCCAGTGAATATGTGAAGTCAGAAGCATGATTTTGAACTTGTGCAGAGGGCAGGCAAAACAGAGGCGATATTTTAATTAATAAAGTTGCTTTATGTAGCAGCAATAATATAAAATTTGCATCATGGCACTTTCGATAAGACACATCTGTCATGTTTAATCTACCCAGAATCTCTTCCTCCTCCTCCTCCTCCTCCTCCTCCTCCTCCTCCTCCTCCTCCTCCTCCTTTTCCTCCTCGTACGCAGCCATGCCTGGCCAGCCTCTGGTGAACATTACTGTACTACACCTTGTGCCCTCCCCAGTGGTTTCCTTTCTGTTCTTTCTTCTTGGCCTGAGTCTCCACCTCTCCTGTTGGACGCCTCTGCATCCATCAAGGCCTAGATCAAGAGACACGTGACCACCTGGGAACTGAGGTCAGGAGAAGTGAGTGAATGGCCAGTGTCCCCACCATCTCCAGGCTTCTTATAGCAATTTATGCTTCCAGTGTCGGCACTTACATTTGCGTTGTTTAAGCAGGTGAGCTAGATGATTAGTTCATCTAGACATCCTCTACAGTAATTATTGTTGCCTTAAACCTAGCAGATACCAAGAATACTTACTGAATTGAATTCTTACCAGCAGTTACCATTTGTTGAGCAATTAATTTTCCAAGCACTCTTTCAAGGGTTTGTGATTTAATCTTTATGTGATGCTTAATTTTATGTGCCAACTTGGCCATGGTGCCCAGATATTTGGTCAGACTTTATTCTGAATGTTTCTCTGAAGATATTTTTTAGATGGGATTAACATTTAGATCAATAGACTTTGAGTAAGTACATTAGTCTCTATAATGTGGGTGGACCTCATCCAGTAAGTAGAAGGCCTTAATATACAAAGACTGACCTCCCCTGAGCAGGAAGGAATTCTGCCAGCAGATGGCCTTTGAACTTGAGCCGTAACTCTTCCCCGGGTCTCCAGCCTGCTGGCCCACTCTGCAGATTTTGGACTTGCTAGCCTCTGCCATTGTGTGAGCTGATTCATTAAAATGTATGTGTATAACTTATAAACATAAACATTTATATATAAACATAAGCATATATAAACATAATATATATGTTATGTTACACATACACACACACACACACACACACACACACACACACACATATATATACATACACTGAGTGGCCAGATTATTATGATCTCTGAACGCATAATAATCTGGCCACTCAGTGTATATCCTATATAATAAAAGGCTAATATGCAAATTGTCCCCTCAACCAGGAGTTCGACCAGCAGGCAGGCCGGCCAACCGCCCATGTCCCCTCCCCCTGGCCAGGCTGGCCAGACCCCACCCATGCATGAATTCATGCACTGGGCCTCTAATATATAATTAGTGGCCAGATTATTATTCATTCAGAGAGCATAATAATCTGGCCTCTGAACCAATATCCTATTGGTTCAGTTTCTCCCTGACTAATCATATAACTTACATCTAACCATTTCTATCTATTTTATAGATAAGGAAGTTGAGGCTCAGAGGTGTTGGGTCCCATGACCAAGGGTCCATTCCTGACAAGTGTGGAGCCAAGAAAGTCCAGGTCTTCCTAAACCCCAGCACAATACAGCTTCTCTGCGTGAATTCTAAGAATGAGAACGCGAGGACCTGCATGTCACTCAAACTATATATGCTCTCAAGTGTCTCTTCTTTTTAATAGTTCACGAGCGACCTTGGGATTTTGTAGTGCACAAGAACCACCAATATGCAGACACCATTCTGCCCAGGAGAAGTGCAAAAATGCCCATTGGCAGAGAAGGCTGGTCCTTGCTTGGCATATTTAAGTCCTGTAGATTAAATTATCTTCTTTGCCGTTATAATCCCCAGAAATGCCTTGAAAGAACCACACACCTTTCATAAACAGTCAACTGCAAGATTTTTAGGAACATGAGAGGGGACTAAACCGACAACAATCGAAAATGAAGTTTTATTGAAAATAAAATATACCCCCTCCCTCCAAAAATGGAATGAAAACAAAGAGAAATAAGCTGTGCATGTGGCTGAAATTAAAGTAGAGAAAAACAAACAGCGCGCACGAAGCCCTGAGCCTCTTGCTGTCTTTTGCCGTGGGCTAAAGTCCCAGGTTGAGGTCGCAACTTCAAAGTGGCCTGGCACCTTTCCATGGGAAAAAGCAGCGGTAAATATTCACCCTGGATCAACTGTTTCTGGTTAAGCTCCAGGCTGCCCCAGTCAGAGAGAGCAAACTGGGTCACACCGATAAAGAAAGGGCCGCTCTCAGAAGGACGTGCTGTCCTCTGATGCGTAGAGACACTCTCCGGGGCTCTGAGTGAAAATTCTTCCCACACAGAGAAGATGGCGCTGAAGACATTATTGGTCATGACTGTTCTTGTAATGAGCAACTGGTCCTGTGCAGGTAGGTAGGGAACTCAGCTCCACTCAGTCTGGGGCGGGGGGCGGGGGGCGGGAAGGGGGTCCTGGCCCGTACACCTGACACCTGATCTCACTGTGTCCCGCCTGCTTGCGTGCCCAGGTTTCCCGGTGTATGACTACGACCTGGCCTCCCTGCGGCAAGCCCTGCGCGCCTCGGAGGCAGAAGTGAATGCTCGGTCCCTGAGCCCGTATTTGTTCCGGGCATTCAGAAGCTCCATAAAAAGAGTAAGCGCACAGCGCCTCTCCTCCACGCCGCTTGCTACTGCTTTCTGCCTTTGTTCTTTGGTCAGGGCATTGGGTACACTTTTTTATATTTTTTCAGGTTAAAATGATAATAGCTAGTCGTCTCTTTCAGACAATTTTTGGCAGAGGAAGGATTTAATTAAGATTCTGTCATAGACTCTCGAGTCTCGCTGGCCCCATTGCCCGTCTCCAGACGGTTCCTGCTGAGCATCCTGCCTTTGTAGCCTGTGTCCCCATGGCTCCTCTTGAAATCCTTTATTAAGAACTTCTCATTTATTAGAAATGAGGCCTTTTCAAGTTCAGCAGTTCTGCTTCTAATATTTATTGGAAATAAATCCCGGCTTTTGAGATAAAAAAAACAAAAACGCCCTTCCTTTGTCAGTTTAGTAGGAGTCTGTTTCCTGTTAGCTTTGGAAGTAGGGAAAGATGAATTTTCTTGGGTTTCCTGTGCCTAAGTCTGTGACAGGCAAAGAAGGAGAAGCAGATATATCCTTCAAAGGAAATGAGAGTGTGGGCAGCAAGTCGCCTCCCCCTTCCCTGTCCCCAGGGGATTTGATCCCCTAAAGGGTTCCTGTGCAGAGAAGGGCAGAAATGCCTCAAGTTGGTTTTGGTGAAGGTGGGGGGTGGGACAGGTTCTATGAATTACAGGCCACATGGGAGGGAATGGAGGTGCTCCCTCAGTCTGCCTGCTCGCGTCTCCCATGCTGGCTGGATGCCGCCTTCGCTCACGCTTAGCTTGTTCCCTCTGAAGCATGAAGAGCATGTGGCTCATGGTTTCTTAGCCCCAGTCTCCAAATACACCATGGTCATCTTGGCCCTTCTTCTTCAGAAAATGGCTCTGTGTCCCATTTCCAGAGTCCCAGGAAATGAATCGAATTGTCCCAGTTGTCTTTTCTAATTGGGCCATAGGTCATGAAGACTATGGGCTATGCTTCAGTTAGGAGTGCAGCCCAGAACCAGCTGTTGTGGCCAGAAAGGGGACACGTGGCCTGGATGTCGTGCTGTGGGGTCAGTGTGAGATGCGTTCCTTGCACACTGGCTCTGTTGGCTGTGGTGTGGGGAAATCTATGTCCTCTTGCCAACCTGCAGATGAACAGTTTAAATTTGCTTGTAATTTAGCTGTGCTCACGACAGAAGAAAGCAAGGGCTTAATTAAATGATTAAGAGCATGAGGACAGGTCCTGAGAGAGTCAATTATGGACACCATGGAAGTCTGGCCTGGGGAGATGAGCTGGTGTGAGGCAGAGCCACCCAGCGCACATTCTGTCATGTGACCATCTTGGTACGGACCTGAGCCCAACACACATGCACCTGCAAATCAGCAGACTTAACATACGCGTGTGTGTGATCCTTAATGAGTTCATAATTAGGTGATGTCCCACCGCATCCTGTATGCTGCTGTTCTGTCTGGAAGCTGCCTATTCTTGCCTCTCTCTGGACTTTTCTGATTATTCAAATTCATTGGACAGGCGACAGTCACTACGCCCCTTCCACAAAAACTTCACATGTCCATGAATTACTGCCAAAGGACCCTGAGTGTCGAAATTTGGAGTTACAAATAAATTTTAGTGAGTGGGAAAATTTGCAAATATGGAACCTGTGAATAATGAGGATCAATTATACACGTAAGTCATTAGACACAACACTTCCGTTGGAGTTAGGACCCTGAAGAGCTGGTTCCGTCTTCCCCCTGAAGTACTGTGTGCCTTTGGCAAAGCACCTTTCCTCTGGGCCTGAGCAAGAGGGCATGAGACCAGGTGATGGCTGAGATGACTGGTAGCTGTTTTTACTGGCAGAAGATTCCGTAATGTTTTCTCCCTGTGCAGGGAGAGACCGTGCTAACATTGTGAATTTCAGAAACTCATCAGTGGCAAACTGATGTTTTGTTTTTGTGAAGGTCAATGTTCTGAGTGAGAACAGCTCGAGCTTGGATATAGAATTCAGCGTTCGAGAGACCACATGCAGGAGGGATTCTGGCGCAGACCCCGCCACCTGTGACTTCCAAAGTGGCTACTACGTGGTAAGTGTGGTAGCAAGGGCCACCCTCATCCCCACACCCGCCCAATCCCACAAACTAACACGAGGCAGCACCTCGTCTTCTTCCATGATTGTCACAGCAAGAGCTTGGCTGTTGCCTGTTGGCCGGCCACACTGGGAGGCACTAAGTGTGTCCATGCTGTATTCCCCGGATGGGGGCAGTGTTGCCCAGTGGTTGAGGACTTGAGCTCTGGGTTACATGGTCCTGAATGATCCTGGCAAATTATTTAGCCCCTGTTGCCTCAGTTTCCTGCTCTTTAAAATGGGGATAGTGATGATTCCAAGCAAAGGGAATACAACGAGGCCAACACCAAACAAAAATCCCAGAGACATTTCAAATTCTACTTACAATAATTTTAAAGCACTACACGTGAGAGTCACATTCTTTTGCAGTTGACTGTTGTGTAATATCTGTCTCCCCCACTAGCTCGGACTCCATTGGGAATAAATGTCAGGAATAAATGTAGGACCATGCATGTTTGGTTTGTATCCCCAGTGTCCAGAACATGGTCCCATACTTGGTTCGCACCCATGGGCTGCACCATCAAACCAATGGTTGCTTTCCAAGGCGTTTGCAATGACATGTACGTGTTCTCGGGCTTTTGTTACACTATCATTTTATGTCGGGGTTGCTTTACAATGATGTAAATTCTGAAAAGGAATCCTTTGTTTTGAGACTTTTCACCAGGAGTATTTTACAAAGGACCCCAAACCCCAAGTGTCAGAGCAAATGAAATCTGGAGCCAAAGGAGAACCTTGGGGTTCTTCTCACTTCTTTTTGTTCAAGTGGGAAAGGCTTCAGGGCAGCCCCTCAGTGCTCATGCGGGAACGTCTGCTTTCCTGGGATTCATAATGTATCAAATGCCTAAGGGATATTTAAATATTTCATTTTTCTCCTTAGGTATTGAGAAACGTTCATTTTGTAAAAACAAAATGCCTCTGTGAATTTTTCCTTTCTGTCTGCGTCATTTTGTCCAGCCCTACCGTATTCCTGATTTCTTGGACAGGTCTAACCCTCTGTGAGCTGCTGGAGGTACAGCTCATTGCTTTGCATTTTCCAGCCAACAGCCTCTTGCAGAAGCACCGTGTGGATGTCTGCCGAGCAGGTGCAGGACGTGTGGGTTCTTTGCCGCTGGTCCTCCAGCTCCGAGTCGGACAGCAGCGAAGAGGTATGACTGGGCCTTGGTGTCCATCAGGACAGCTCCTCGTAGGGTCTGTGTGAGTCTGTGACAGATTGCTTTATTAGTGTAGTCGGAACATCACCCAGGTATGGGCAAGCAGAGCTCTGCTTGCTCAGCTGGATTCTTTCTTTTATACCTACAACCTTATTTTCAATACCTCTTACTTCCTCCAGCTTATCCTCTGTCTGTCTGCATCTGTCTATTCATCTGTCTATCTATCTATCATCTGTCTATCCATCTATATCTATTTCTATCTCTCTGTTTCCCCAAGATTTGTGAAATTAGCAAATCTTCAAAGTTTTAGACTTAAGTATGCACTCACTGGTCCTGTGGTTCAGTGGAACAAAGAGGGACATTTTTGCTGGACCAGAGGTCAAAATTATTTGCCAGCTCTGCAGTCTAGGTCAGGATACCTAACCATGATCTGTAGCTTCTTCATCTTAGTAAAGGAATAAAGACCACCTGATAGGTTGTTGACCGAACCAGGGAGGGATGGGCAAGGAAGATCAGGTCTCGCATCTGGTACATGACAGGTGTGTAGTGAATGGCAGGACACACTCTTTCCTTCAATCACATTGAAATTAATTTGCATGTTGTTGATTTGCATAATGTTGATGTACTTGTTGAATAAATTTTTAAAACTGAGGAAGAAATGGTCAGGGATATGTTTGACTCTAACTAGGGTAAAAACATAACTGTTACATTATTTGTTTATTCATAATGGGATAATATTCTTGAAGGTGTTTTAAAAACATTTCTACCAGTGTACAACTGATATTTTTATTTATCTACTCATATTTTTATTCAATTTTTCAAGATTTAAGTTTATAGTGAAAATTACATTAAAAGAGTATACAATTTCAACTTCAAAAATTATACATAAAAAGTAAGATTCTCATATTATTAACATACTCATGCTTTAAATATTTTGTTTGGAAGTCCATCTTATTTACATATTTATATTTAGTTTTTTAAATTTGTTTTTCAATTATAGTTGACATATACTGTATTAGTTTCAGGTGTACAACATAGTGACTAAACATTTATATAACTTACAAAGTGATCACTGGATAAGTCTAGTATTATTTATGAAAGTCTGTTTTAGGATTAGGAAGTAATGAAAGAGGTGATGAGAACTCCTGTTATGGGGGTGGTGTTACTGGCACAGGCAGAACTTTTCCCGTTATTAGGACCTTTTCCCACACACTGTTTAGTTGAGCATAAACTTGTGGCTTGATCTTGTTCACACTGGCTACTTTTGAGGATCAATACCCAGGTATTTCTGGGGCAATTGCCCCAGAGTCCTATTCCCTTGGTGATATGACAATACCAAGGGCCTCCTTTTCTAGACTTCATTAAAGTATCTAGAAAGTCAGATATGTTTTACAGTTCACACAGTCACATGCTCACTGCTCAGCTAGCCCAGAAGTGACAGGGGCCATGAATACCATTTCACCAGCATTTTGTTGGAACTGATTTTGTGGTTTCTGTGGAGAAAGCTAGAGAGATAGTGAGGAGCAAGACAAGCATAGTTCTGGCCCTTGTGGAGTATATAGATGAGTCTGGGTGATGTCTGTTAAGCAGGGGTGACCAGGCAAGTATTGGGGAGCACGTAAAAGAGGACAGATTAGTGTTTCCCGGGCAGAGAGAGCTTCCCTGGGAGCTGATATTCAACCTAAGAACTGGAGGGTTGACATCAGGACAGAAGGGACAGGAGGTGGAGGGGAGGGTGAAAAGAAATTCCAAGCAAAAAGAGATCATGAGGGAGTTCCCTGAAATAGGATAGAAGCTGGTAGATTAAAACGGACAGAAATTCATGACTGGAATGAGCAAAATGCAGAGAGAGGTGTGGGAGTGGGGCTGGACAGGACCACAGCCAGTTCAAGATAAGCCTCATTGGTCATGTTGAGCATCCCTGGCTGATCATAATGGCAATTGGGCTATTGAGGGGTTGTAAGTAAGGCAGTGACAGAATAGATGAAGAGTAGATTGGAACTAGCTAAGAGTAGATGGGGGCTAGGCAGGACAGCTGAGCAATAATGCTGCCTGGGATTGGGAGTTAGTAGTGAATGTTGAGAGAAAGGGATTCTAGTTTATTCTATGATCTTTGACACAATTGAAATTAATTTAATAAATGGTCCTCTAAATTAACCCCTCCCTCTTCCGTGTCTGACTTGGGAAGTTGATTTTGATTGTTTGGGCAACCCACAACTCTTCTTTTTTTTTTTTTTTAAATATTCTTATTGATTTCAGAGAGAGGAAGGGAAAGGGAGAGAGAGATAGAAACATCAGTGATGAGAATCATTGATTGGTGGCCTCCTGCACTCCCCCTACTGGAGATCAAGCCCACAATCCAGGTATATGCCCTGACCGGAAATTGAACCATGACCTCCTGGTTCATAGTTCAATGCTCAACCCCTGAGCCATATGGACTTGGCATCACAAATCTTCCTATTTTCAGAGTGAAGACACTCACTGTTCTCCCGTCCCACATTTTGTAAGAAGACACTGACATTAAGTTAAGTTAGCTCCTGAAACAAACACAATTTTTACATAAACTCTCAGGTTGCTTTTCCTAGAAGATTAGGAGATTGAGATTGTTAAGAATTCTGAGCCAATTTTAAAAAAAGAATTCCTTAAAAAAAAAAGAGAGAATTCCTTAAATTAAAAAATGCTGCAATTCAAAAGAAAGAGAAGAAAGCAGATGGAGTTTAAAGTAATTCCTGGAAACTCTGAAATAGATTTCTTACACGATACAGAAAAAAATTAGAAAACAACTGTTAACCGTTTTTCAGTGAAATAAATGGTGATACTACAAACATGAAAGATGATAGACTAGATGAATTTAGACATGGAACAAATAAACCATTGTTGGAAACAGGAAATAGAAAAAATAAAAGACACACGAGTCATGAAAATAAATACTATTTGACAAACATGTAGAATATAAAAGAATTTCCAGGAAAAGGAATATGATGTAAAGAAAGATTTAACCATGGAGAATAAGGCTGAAAAAATTCAAATTATTATAAATAAGGATTTAGATTAAATGGAAAATATCTGGTAAGAAATGGCCTTGAATATAAGAAATTTGGATTTTCCACTACATAATTTTTTTATATATATATATTTTATTGATATTTTACAGAGAGGAAGGGAGAGGGATAGAGAGCTAGAAACATCAATGAGAGAGAAACATCGATCAGCTGCCTCCTGCACACCTCCCACTGGGGATGTGCTCGCAACCAAGGTACATGCCCTTGACCGGAATCGAACCTGGGACCCTTCAGTCCGCAGGCCGATGCTCTATCCACTGAGCCAAACCGGTTTCGGCTCCACTACATAATTTTTAAAAGCATAAAAGCTGTAAAGACATTTGAGGAAATAAATGTCTAAATTTGCTAAAAAGTCTCCTCTCCTTAATCAAATAGATATTTGAATCATAGATAATCTGTGTTATTTTTTTCATTTTAAAGGAGAAGCGTGTAGGTCTCTACATGGTGCATAGAACTCAGCCAATCATGTAACGGTGCAGTTGTCAAGAATGCAATGTTACACCTGTAAGTGGGTGATTGAACTTGACTTCAGACAAATCCTTCTCATTTGGAGTGGAAGGGAAGAGGTCTATCTAAAGTATCAGCCAAGGGAGAAAATAGTCCAAAAGGGAGAAACTGAGGAAGAATAACTGAACAGAAATTCTGAGCTCAGGGGAGGAGATGTGACAGGCGCTTCATTTATTTACTGTCTTTCATTTCAAGAGATAGAAATTCAACTAGAGGTAGCCTGAGCTGAAATAAGACAATTTCATGGTCACATTCCCATAAAGCAGTGGTTCTCAACCTTTCCAATGCCGCGACCCTTTAATACAGTTCCTCATGTTGCGGTGACCCCCAACCATAAAATTATTTTCGTTGCTACTTCGTAACTGTAATTTTGCTACTGTTATGAATCGTAATGTAAATATCTGTGTTTTCCGATGATCTTAGGTGACCCTGCTAGCAGTTCTCAATCTGTGAGTTGCCACCCACAGGTTGAGAACCGCTGCTGTAGAGCCTAAGACCATCAGAAAACACAGATATTTACATTACGATTCATTAACAGTAGCAAAATTACAGTTACGAAGTAGCAACGAAAATAATTTTATGGTTGGGGGTCACCGCAACATGAGGAACTGTATTAAAGGGTCGCGGCATTAGAAAGGTTGAGAACCACTGCCATAAAGGAAAGGGAGGAGTTGACCTCAGGAGCAACTCAATTTAGGCACCTTCAATACTATGTGTGCCACATTAATTTTCTCCTTCTCCCTTTCCCTTCCCCTCCAATGCCTCTCCTTTCCCCTCCCTTTCTCATTGCCATGGCCTTTCTTGGTGTAGCAGGAAGCAAGGCTACCCGCTACTCCACATTTAGATCCTTTAAACTTAGAGGAAAAAGGAGTATTTCTCTTAGACTCCAGTGGGAGATACCTTTGGCATTATTTCCATTTGCCTGGCTTAATCGTGTGTCTCTATTTTTTTAAAAATACCACCTATATTGAGATATAATTCACATACTGTACAGTTCCCCCCTTTCTGTGTGTATAGGTCAGTGGTTTTAGTATATTCACAAATTGTACAATCATCACCACTCTCTAAACCCAGAACATACGCACCGTCTCAGAAAGAAACCTCTTAGCCATTAGCAAGTCATTCTGATCCTCATTGCTTCCTGGAAACAGCCACTCATCTCCCTCCGGTGTCTATAGATTTGCCTATGCTGGACATTTCACATGCGTGAAATCATACAATATGTGTTCTTTTATGACTGGCTTCTTTCACTTAGACTCATGTTTTGGAGGTCCATACCTGTTGTAGTATATGCAAATACTTAATTCCTTAAATTGTTGAATAACAGTTCCCTTTTTGGATATTACAAACAATGATTCTATGAGCTTTCATGTGCAGGTTTTCTATAATTTAATGTATTGGGGTTACATTGGTTAATAAAATTATATACTAGTATACACATGTATTTTTAAAATATGTTTTATTGAATTTTTTAGAGAGAGAAAGGGAGAGGAGAGAAACATCAATCAGTTGCCTCCCACATGCACCTTGACCAGGGATGGAGCCCACAACCTGGGCTTGTGCCCTGACTGGGAAGTGAACCAGCAGCCCTTTGGTACACAGAATGACGCTCAACCAACTGAGCCACATGGTTAGGGCTTTTTACATGCATTTTTGTATAGCCTTTCAGTGGCTTCATGAAGGCTACTTATGTGCACCTAACTGCACACATGGAATCTTCATAGAGAGAAACCTCCAAAAATTGACCTGAACACAATTTGCAAGTCCATGAAACAAGCTTCCATCTTTCTGGTCCATAACATTTGGGAGTAATTCTGAGTCCAGTGGAAAGCATTTTAGTCCATTTTAGCTTCATGTAAATTGCACTTACCCACATACTTTCTTAGACATACATGCTTGGTACCCTATAAAGTTATTTGAAATAATATATTGTCTTATTTAATTAATGAGAGTCCTCAAGATAAGAGTTGCATTTTTTTTTACAATCTTTCCTTTTTCTCTCTTTCATGTGCTGATACATACTGATGCTTACATTTATGTAGATGATTTTCAGGGGTATATTGGGATCCTCTAAACGGAGAAACAGTTATCTACTTGGTAAGTTGAGATCCGTTCTTTTAAGTGTTTTTTTTTTTTCTTGAAACAACTTCATATTGAAGCTTTCTGTTAGTGAGTCATTTAAAACTAGATGTATCTATACATAACATTTGAACAACTACAGTCATTACAGAAAATAAACATTTTCTTTTATTTTTGTTTCTTTCTTCACACTAGGCAATAGCAATACAACCTTTCATTTAGGCGTTCCTCTGTGTTTATACAGAGGTTTTTCATGCATGATTTCATCTGATGGCCCCAACATCTCTGTCCAGTAGTCAGGGCAGATGTTGGTGTTCCCTTTGAGAGGGTCTGTAAACTTGAACAACCTTGGTCAACCCTCCTGAATGCATGACCTAAGCTGTGGGGCCCATATATGCAATAAGGTGAAGCTGGGAGGATCTGGACTAAAATTCATCTAACTGGCTGGGGCTGAATTGGGTAATCCTCCAGCCACGTGACTGGGCTGGACCATCATTTCCGACTCTTAATTGGGGGAGGGAGGCTCTCCTTTCTTTCCTTCTTGTGTGGCCTCTCATTTGAAGTAGGATGGGTTAGTGTTCTGTGGCTTAGGAACCATTTTTATGTTCCTGAGGCTTTTTCCTATTGGTGCTGATGGTGGTCAAACTCTTTGGTGATCTCCCACTTCCTCCTTGTTCAAGAGGCACATCTGGGGCATCAATAATAAAATCACAGAATGTTCTAGAAGTGACAAGGCCTTAAGGCTATTATTGTGTTCCAGATCTGGTTCCTGACAAACCCAGACGTGAACAGTTTTATGAACGGTCGCATGGTAAGTGGTCCTGTCTTCTTCCCAAGGTCAGTAGACCTTAGCTCATCAAGCCAGACTCTGTGGTAGCCATTTCATAGGAGATAAACCCATGAAATACAAACTATTTTAAGTGAATGAAATGATAGTAGTGTACTGCATAAACTTGCTTTGCAAATCATTCAAAAGGTAAACTTGCGGCATTAGGAACTCACTTAAATGTTATCAGGAGTTGAAATATCAAACCTGGCTTGGGAGATCAGTTTGACCTTTTTCCTGCCCCACATTGGGCATTTTCTGAATAATCCAAATTATTTTGATCTTCTCTTTGCCCTCCACTCTCAACTATATTTTGTGTTAAGCAGACATTAGTGGTATTTATTTTCTCCTGATTACGGATCAGTTTTCTTATTTAATCTTTGTGATGACTCTTTAAACCAGGTTATTGCCTGCTTATATAGAAGAAATGAGTAATAACTCAAGGTGTTAATTGTATGCACAAATACTCTGTACTAAATGCTAGACATGATTTCCTCCTTCAACCCTCACACCCATCCTGTAAGGCAGCACTGTGTTCCTTCCCATTTTACAGATGAGCAAACTGAGTTTCTGTAACTTGCCCAAGGCTACCCCCCTGGATGCATGACCTAAGTTATGGGACCCAGTTATGCAATAATGTGTAGCTGGGAAGATCTGGACTAATGCTCCTCTGACTGACTGGGGCTGAATTGGGTAATCCTCCAGCTATGTGATTAGGACTGACCAAAAGTTAGTGAGTGGCAGAGACAGGACTTTGATACCAATCTGCCACTCTAAAGCCTGTTTGTTTGTTTTTTGTTTTTCCTTCATGCTGTTTTCCAAAGGAATTGTGAAATTTACTCTATGTCCAGAGTTCTCCATCACAATGAATAAAACAGATATAAATATTTCGTTGAGTTCAATGTCTGATCCTCATTAGGCATGCTTACAATTTGAGGCTTGATTTAAGAAAAAAAAAAAAGCCCAAGTTTTAGACCTTCTCCATATAGTCACTTTGAAAGAATATACAGTTATTCCACTACTGTGACAACTGCTGAGAACATTTTTTGAATACTTCTTTTGAAATTGCCTTCAGAATCTCTGGCTCATTCTTTTGAATCTCTGTAGTGGTGGTAAATATTTGCCATTAGATTTGATTTTAGAAATAGCCCAAAGACATTTGGCAATCAGTCTTACCCTAAACTTAGTACCTTAAAGCAACAATTGTTTATTAGCATAGTTTTTGAGGGTCAAGAACCCAGAAGCAGCTTAGTTGGGCATGTCTGGCTCAGAGTCTCTAAAAACAAAGTTACAGACAAGATGTTGACTAGGGCTGTGATGTCATCGGAAGGCTTGCCTGGGGCAGAAGGATTCACTTCCAAGGTTACTCACCTGCTTGTTGGCAGGCCTCAGATCTTCATGGGCTGTTGGACTAAGGGCTTCAGTTTCTCATCATACGGGCCTTTCCACGGGGCTGTCTGAATATCTTCAAAGTGTGACAGCTGGCTTCCCCCAAGAAAATGGAGGGAGGGAGGGAGAGAGAGAGAGAGAGAGAGAGAGAGAGAGAGAGAGAGAAGTGAGCAAGCAACAGAGCACCCATGACAGAGGCAAAGTCTTTTATGAGCTAATTCCGGGAGTGATAGACCACCATTTCTGCATATTTATTGATCACACAGACCACCCCTGGTTCAGTGTGGAAGGGGCATGCCCAAGAGTGTGAACAACCAGGAGGCCATCTCGGAGGTTGGCTACCACACTGGGGAAATGCCATTTGGGATGAGAAATATATGGATATAAATTAATGTGACTGGTCCTTTTTATGTGTCTCATGAGGTAATTCCAGAGCTGAATTCTAAAAACATCTTGGGCTTTGGGCGCATCATGGACACAGATGTGCAGCTCTCTCGGAGATGGCTTTGAACATGACAATTTAGTTCAATGCAGCAAATCCGTGTGACAAGCACTGGGCAGAGCCATAGAGACTGAAAGAGAAATAGACAGTCCATGCCCTCGAGGGTTTACACCTGTGACTGAGACAGATCACAGGCAGTGGAGAGAAATAAGCGCTGGGCTCAGCAGTTAACACCATGCAGAACAGGGTGCAGGAGAGCTTGATAAGGAAGACGAAATTGTCATGTTCTCACGGCAGGATGGGTTCTGGTTATGCTAGTCACAATCCTTCTTATCAATTTATTATCACGTGGCCTGTGAATGACAGAGCCTATGCATTCCTTTTCTCTCTTTAGAGATCATGAGAAGGGTCTTTCCCCCTGGAGATAGAAGGTACCCGAACCAGTGGCACAGAGCGAGAGTAAATACTGGCTTTGAGTAGCAGTCTTGAGGTAAGAGAACATAGGTAAAAACGTGTATTTAGAGACAGACACTGTTGGAGTGAATGCCTTCAAACTGCAACTCCCACACCTTCAAACGTCTGTGCTTCGCAGTTTACCTCCCATCCTCGCCTTTCTACCATCTCTTCCCCTTTCAGACACTGCTCCTCCTTCAGCTCTTCACTCTTGCTTCCTCAGGCTCTTTCCTGTGGCTTTTGTATTTGCTGCCACTGATGTGATCAAGTTGTTCCACTTTAAGAGCAAACAAACAAATAGCAAACAAGAGACCATTCCCTTCCTTTGATGCAGTGTCCCTTCCACCCTCCCTCTTTCTCTGCTAAGCTTCTTGCCACAGTGTCTATGGCTCCTGATCAACCTCCTTGCCTCCCGTTCACTTTTCTGCTTTTTGAAAACTGGATTCTAATCCTGCAAATCTGTGAAATCTGATCTGCCTTCCTTTTCTCCATCGGTAATTTAAACCCTGTGATCATTTGTATTATTTCTGCAACCCAATTCTTTCCTTCTAATGTAGATTACTCTGTCATCTCTTCCACTTGCCTGACTTTCATCATTACGCAGTTATTTCCAAGTCCACATCTCTTGCCCTGCTCCATCTGGGATCCAGTCCCTGATATCAACTGCCCACTAGATGTAGTTGCTATGGAAACCTTGGGAGCAAATGAAACTCAACCAGCCTCCTCTCCAGCTCCCTTCCTCAATTGAAGACACCACCACTCACCTAATTTTCACAAGTTCACAATTTTAGAGCATCATGGACTCTTCCTTACCCTCTGTCTTCTCCCAATATTGGCAAATTATTGATTTTGTCCACACATTTTCTCTGGTATTGGCCCAGGTCCTGGTCCCATGATGTCTACCTTGCATGTACTTGGGTTTATCTGGAAACACAGAGGAGACTCTGGTCCTGCTCTACTTAAACCCCCTAATGTTTGCTTCACTTATGGGATAAAGCAGAGGTGTGCAAAAGTCAGATCCTGAGCCAAGAGGAGGTGTTGTGGGGAGATGGAGGTAGCCCTGACTTCCAAACCTACATTGAGTATCTAGTCTCATGGGTATATTAACTCTCAGTTACTAGGGATTGGAGCAATGCAGCTATGGGTTTCCGAAGGCATTGGTAAAGGGACATCATGAAGGACACAAAGGAATGTTGGTATACAATCATAAGTACTGATTCAGAGAGCATTCATTTTTACACACACACACACACACACACACACACACACGTTAATAATAATGCTTGGGCTTCCAGGGCTTTAGATTCACATAGCACCACATGCCTTTAGGATAAAGTCCGAACTCCCTACCATGGCCCACAAAGACCTTGGTGACCTGGCCCCGCCTACTTCTTTAGCCTCATCTCTCCCAAGTCCCCTGAGCCCCTAAGCTCTGGCAGTACTCAAATACTGGCAATTTCTCCTGCTGTGACCTCCACCTGGAACATCCACCTGGCTAATTCCTCCTCACCACTCAGGTCTCACCTCAGTGGCCCCTCCCAAATCAGAGCTACATCTCTTTAGGGCCTCCCTCAAGTCCTCATTCCGGACATGCAATTGCTTGTCTCCTTTCTGCCCGCTCTGCCCCACCCGACTCCTGGGCACAGAGCTCAGGGAGTTTCCCTGCCATCGTTTCCCAGTGTCCTGCACAGAGCAGAGCACACAGCAAGCATTCAGGAAGTGTTTGTTGAGTGAATGATGGAATTCTTCCCTTTGGGCTCTTGAGATTCTTTTATTACAGTAAAAAAAAACAACACACACAACAGCTAAGCATAGTATAATTAATTTGTAACCATTGGAATTTGAAAGAAGTCAACTGACTTTACTAAAATAGAAGGAATTTACCAGTGAGGTTGTATTGGATGAAAAATACAAATAGTAGGTTTTCTTTTTCATTTATGTGCCCCTGAATATAAAAACCAGCTTTAGCCAAGATCAAGAAACTACTCATTATGAAGAAACAGACTCATCATATTCCTTTTTTACAAACTTAAATCATTTCTTTTTGCATTGCAGAACATCCTCAGGGTAAACAATAGAGTTCTCAATGATTTGGCTGTATTTTATTATTAATGATATGCTTATATTGGCCATGCATACATATGTATTGCTATATAAATTCATGACCTGATTTCTATGAAAAAAAAATGATCACTTCAAAAATGTCTTTTTTTACTTGATTTTTTTTTTTTCAGAGAGAGAGAGAGAGAGAGAGAAATATTTGTTGTTCCACTTGTTTATGCATTCATTGGTTGTTTCTTGTATGTGCCTGACCAGAAATTGAACTGCAACCTTGGCATATTTGGATGATGCTCTAACCAACTAAGCTACCCAACCAGAGCCAAAAAAACATAGCTTTAATGACAGCACAGACAAAAGGTCAAAGGCTGCCACTCTGGCCTGGGCATTGACTTTGACTGAAGTCCTGGTCTGTCTCTGCCCTCCTGTGACATTCTGCAGGGCAAGTGTTCACATGGTGCTCTAAGTTTGCTAGAATCATAAAACAAGGCTGGAAAGGCTCCTACAGGGAATCTAGTGAGGAAGTTGACTCACAGGGTCTGGAATCAGCAGGCCTGGCTCTCAGCCCCATCTGCCATTTAGGAGCTGGGACAGTGACCCAATCCCTTAACCTGTATAGCTCAGGTCCTTCAAAGATTTATAGTTGTTATCATTTACTGGACCATGAACTCCTTGGGGATGTCTTAGTTTGTTATCCTTCTTTTCTTAGTCTAACAATAAGAAAATATAATTAATGGTACTATCTTAAATTAACAATAACAATAACCTTTGTTTCATAATGCTAAAAAATGGTGTCGAGAATATAATATGGGTTCAACCAGGTTGGAAGGAAGGAAGAAAAGAAGGAAGGAAGGAAGGAAGGAAGGACTGTACAATTAAATCAGGTTGCTTTTCTAAATTATAAAAGTCACATTTCCCATGGGGAGCTTTCTGTTTTTCTTTTTCTTTCTCCCCTCCCCCTTTTTTAAAATTTCAGAGTGGAAGACAGAGAAACATCAATGCATGCCCCCTACTAGGGATCTTGCCCATAACCCGGGCACGTGCCCTTGACTGGAACAGAACCTAGGACTCTTCAGTCCGCAGGCCAATGCTATATCCACAGAGCCAAACAAGCTAGGGTTCCTGTGGGGAGTTTTCTGAAGGCGGAGATGTGGGCTCACACAGCACAGAAGCCTCAGAGCCTGGCTCAGTCTCTGGAACAAAATAGGAGCCGAGGAAGTGTTTTTGAACCATAACAAACACTGTTCTAGGATTCTCTCAGGTTGCTAGAAAACCATGTTATCTATCAGAGTGGCTAGTGGAAGGTATTATTTAAACCAAGAGCTCTGAAATGTTTTTGTATTTGCTGTTCTAAAATAGGAACTATGGCAAGTCAGCCCCCCTCACATTGGCCAGGCTCTATGTGAGGGTCTCACACTTTCTGGATTGTTATTGCTGGATTCGCCCAGACATTTTCATTACATAGGGGCTGGAAGACCACAAACCTCACCAACTGCCCCCAAACCACAGCAGCGTGAGTGACACATGTTCCTTTATATCGATTGTCCATTGGTGTGGAATTCTTAAACTCCATGCCCCAGACCAGCAAAAGAGGTGATTCTTATTGAGGCCTTTTGGCAGTTACTATAGGGTGCGAAGAATCAGTCTTGTGGTTTTATCAATTTGTTTGACACATGTTCACCAAATGCCTGATTCTTCCCCATCCCCTGCACCAGAGCATATCAGAACTGCCAAGCGTGCTGGGGTCCATGTTTGGACCCTTCATGTACTTGGCCTTCTATAAATCTTGCAGCAGTTCCAGCAACTGCTGTCATCATTGTCTCCCTTCCATGGATGAGGAAGCTGAGTCTCAGAGGCCCCTGCTCTCGGAGGCGGGGCTGGCATTGGGGAGTAGCTCTTGATGTCTATCTGTATGTCTCCAAAGCCCCTCTATTCCTCCCTGTGATGCTCTATCTCATGACAATATCTCCATGTTTAGAAAACAGCACAAGAGGACAAAACCTCAGGACTATTTGTCTAAAATACATTTGTCGTGTGCTGGGTGAAGCCAACTAGAAGGCAAGGACTTAGATCGATTGGAAGTGTTGACAACATACCTACCTGCCATCAACTACGTGGGGGTGGCCCTAAAACATGTGCCTCTTAGTGAACTTGCTGAGTGGTTTCCATACCAAGTATCAGACCCATTAGTGACTTTTGTCGTGAGCTCCCATGACTGCCCACCTACTAGGGAAGCCAAACACCCCTATCCCCTCGTAAGATAGGAAAGACCCAGCCTGTGCTACGGAGGGAGGTGTATACCTGGCTAAAGGTGACTATTTACTCACAATCTGAGATCCACTCGCTGTGCACCTGCTGATGACTCCCCAAGTACAGTCCATTCTCCTTGCTATTAGCAGTAGTTCTGCTCTGTAAAATCAGTGAAAACACCGAATCAGTGGGTCCTGTGGGAAGTACAAGTTTCGGTTATTGCCAACCTCCAGTCACATTCATGGAATTGCATTGACTGTGCTGTATTCTGCTTCTGTCTTCTCCACTAGGTTTGCGATTCTTTCTTTCCTCCCTCCCTCCCACCCTCCCTCCTTCCTCTCTCCCTCCCTCCCTCCCTCCCTCCTTCCTTCCCTTTCTTTCTTATTGGAGATCGGGATTACACCTTACTGATCTTTGTAATCCCCCCCAAGAGATACTCAATGCGTACATGTTTATTGAATGGATGAATGAATGAATGAATGAATGACTCGACCCACACAGCCTCAGTTGATCAAAGCTGAGGCCAGCCTACCCCTTTACTGGCTTGACTGGTTCCTTCCCTCCCAGCCTCCCACCACCAGCTGTTCCTTAGACCAGCCTGAGTCCCAGCATGTGGCTGCAGCCTTTCCTCAGGGCTCCTCTGGACCTTCCCTTTTTGAGACATGAGCATCCTATCTGGGGCTGTGTCTCCATTACCTGGACTCTAGGTCCTCCTCTTCTCCCTGCAGGTGTCCCTCATTCTTTCCTGTGTTTGAGGAGCTGGCCACGTTGCCATCTTGGGTTCCATGTTGAATGGCACCCAGGACTCCTAGGCCCCCCAGGCCCCGTGCCTCCATGGTAAGAATGTGAAATGCACAGCACAGGGTCTAATCATCTTGTCCTTCTCTCCTTTAACAGCAAAAGTTCCAGTGAAGAAAGATGCTTCATGAATTGTGTAATTTTCCTTTTGGTTGGTTGCAGTCCTTAATAAATGTCTTACTTTTTCTCTTTCATTGCCTGATTTTCTAAAAAAAATAAAATAATAAAAAAATAGGAGTAACTATCACACTTTTAGATAAGGAGCTAATGCCATGAGAGTTTAGCCAAGGATTTTAGGAGCTGAGACGTATAAAGCGGTGTGTTTAGCATAGTTATGTCAAACACCTGTCTTAAATCATACAATGGTCATAATTCCTTATTCCTACCAAGACAGGCAGTCCCAGGCAGCTCAGTGTCAAGGAGTGTCTTTCCTTTTGTGACTAATTTTAATTAAAAAAAGAAAAAAGAAATCACCTGGTGATTAAGGGACAAGAGGCAATCTCCTCCCCCACCAAAATGCTGCCATTGCTTCTTTTCCTTCAGATTTCTTAGGCCACAGAGTCAATAGCAAAGCTGGCTTTCTGTCAAAGCAGGTATTGCCAGAAAAGAACCAAGGACTGTGTCCCTGAGCCACTTACTTAGAAATCTGTCCCAATTAGGTGCCCCAGTTTGGAGCCAGGCATTTCTGCAGCCAGTCTGTTGTGGGAATGACAGTAGTGAGAGGTCTGGAAGATTCAAGAATTCCCAAATTGGAATGCAGTCCCTTGCCAGTGAGACTGAAACCACACCTGTTTCCATGGCTTTCCATGAAGATGTCAGGAGGTCCTGAGGACTATTTTCAGGACCGATGATACTCTAAGTCATTATCAGGCATTTGCACCTCGATTTAGATGGGGCTGTCTATTCCTGCACTGTAGCAAACTGCTCTACTTATCACAGCTTCTAAGTGTTGGACAAGGCTATTGTCTACCTCACCCCCACTCATCTTCTCTATTTTTTCAAAACTTTCCTGGATATTCCCATACGCTTTTTAAAATTTCAACTTTAAGATCAGCCTGTCAAGTGATGAACAAAAATTCTGTTGATATTTTAAATCAATTTAATGACATCAAATTTGTAGATTAAATTCGAAAACAGATGTCTTTAGACTTTTGAGTTTTGCTTTATAAGAATAAGATATACATTTCCATTTACTGAAATCTTTTTGTCCCTTAATAGAGTTTAAGTGTGTGTGTGTGTGCATTTGGCATATTTCTTTTATAATTTATTTATTGGTATTATTCTTTTTGTTGTGATTATAAATGAGATTTTTTTTGTCATTATATCTTATTATATAAAACTGACTAATCTTTATTAAGCTTTTGGCCTGTCTTCCTACTGAAATCTTACATTATTTTTAATAGGTCTTCAGTTGATACTCTAGACTCTAGCAGTGGTCGGCAAACTGTGGCTCGTGAGCCACATGCGGTTTGCGAGCTGCGGTTTGCCACTCTGTTGACTAATGAGTTTGCCGACCACTGACCTAGACTCTCAATTCCAATAATTACAGGCTGTTGTTGTTCCTTGTGATTAAGCCCCTACCAGTGGTCGGCAAACTCATTAGTTAACAGAGCGGCAAACCGCAGCTCGCGAGCCGCATGTGGCTCGCGAGTCGCAGTTTGCCCACCACTGCTCTAGAGTATTCCATGTATACACTGTAACTTCTGCAAGTAATATTAATTTTGCCTCTTCTTCATTTTTTGAATGTCAATGTCTTTTTTATGTTCTTTTAATATATTCCCACAGGGTTAGAGCAGTGGTTGGCAAACTCATTAGTCAACAGAGCCAAATATCAACAGTACAATGATTGAAATTTCTTTTGAGGGCCGAAAACCGACTTCTGCACATGGGCCACGAAGTTTCAATCACACTGTACATGTGCGCCGCACATGGTATTCTGTGGAAGAGCCACACTCAAGGGGCCAAATAGCCGCATGTGGCTCGCGAGCCACAGTTTGCTGACCACTGGGTTAGAAGACAGTACGATAATAAGCATCCTGGTTTTGTTTCTCACTTAGAATTCTAAGAAGCATTTTAATGTCTCATCAGTAAGCACAATGCTGGCTTCTGGTTTGGTGTCTATTTTTAATCATATTAACGTTTTATTTATCCTTTCATTGTTAAGAGTTTAGAGCATAAGTGTATATTGAACTTTATCAAAACATCTTTTGAAACTTGTCTGTTTTGAATTTTTCACATTTGTCTTCTTCGATAAAAATATGGTGACTTATGTTAATCTATTGCCTATATTGAACCATCTTTGCATTTCTGGAACATCCCTGCTGGGTTACAGTTTGCTATTCTTTAAATAGACTGCCACTAGTTATCACTGTTTTGTGTAGGCTGTTGATACCAACCTTCATGAGTGAGCATGATCTGCCGTTGATTTGTGTGCTGTCTTTGTCTGATTTGGGGATCAATGTTGCGAAACCCAAGATATCTTGCATCTCCATAGCATCTCCCCTGCCCACCAACTCCCAATGTTGCGTCGTGTATCTGGCCATGGAGCTGTCTGGTTTGTTCTGTGGATTGTGTGAGCCCATGACCTCCCCAAGCACAGTCACCTGCCCCAGCTCAGCTCCTGCCTGCTTCTAGCACTGCACTCCCCTGGGAGTGAGCAGGTCATCAGGAAGAGAAACACTATGGAGACATGGGCTCATGGGTGATTGGCAACAAGGGAGACCTTATAAACGATGCACACTGAGGGTACAGAACCCACACCCGCTTTGTGCTCAGCTACATTTGTTCTAAGAACAAACGTGATCTGATTCCTTCAGGCCAGAATTCAGGTGAGCAATTTGCTGTTAAAAAAGGAGACCTGTCTTATGGCTGAGTAGTATTTAATTGTGTATATGTACCACATCTTCTTTATCCAGTCCTCTATCACAGGGCACTTTGTCTGTTTCCATGTCTTGGCCACCATGAAAAATACTGCAATGAACATAGGGATGCATATATCTTTGTGTATAAATGATTTAGAGTTTTTCGTGTATACACCCAGGAGAGGAATTTTTGGGTCGTATGGTAGCTCTATTCTTAAGATGGTGCTATATACAGATTTTGTAACTTAGAAATCCACACATGAAACCTATATGTTCATGTTGACCAATGTCACCCCAATAAAATTTAAATTAAAAAAAATCATTACAATGTCAAAAAAAAGGAGACCTCATGGCTTTCCTTTGAACAATGAACACCTGTCCTCCCAACTGCCGCCTCTATAGAAATCCCCTATGAGACAAGCATCTGTACACCTTTCCATAAAAATGGCAGAGTGCCAGACATTTTTATGCAGAACAATTTTGGCCTCTCCTCAGAGGCAGGTGTGACCAGAGCCAACCTGTCTGGAGTGGCTTTTGACGTGGGAATCCTCAGCAGCGTCAACAAGCAAAGCGATGTTATGTTACTGGGCTCCGCCCCTGGGAACCAGCGCATGCCTTTACGGAGGGACCGAGCTTACCTTCCTTGTCCCTTCATAGCTTGGATTAAAAATTGCCCAGAGTTCAAATATTTAATGTTCTTCCTTATTTCCCATTCCTGGAATGTCTCGTTGTGGCATGGCTTGTGGCCAATGTGTGGTGTTCCTCCCTCACCAAGTACTGGGCAAGGTCTCACTTTGGGGCTACTTCAGCCCCAACATGCACCTGTGACCTTTGCACCTTTGGGGCAGCTTCCTAGGGTGTTCTGTATTGCATTATTTTTCCTTTCTGGGCCACAGCAAGAGATTTAGTTTTTATCATATGATCAATTTTCTACACATTTCATAGCACGTGGTCTGATTTGTTCTGTGACCGTGGGGGCGTTGGCAGGTCAGAGGCAGCGGGGCAGGGGCAAAGGAAGAATCGTCCTACAGAATGTCCTGCGCTGCAGGTGCCTACTTGTGGCCTTTCAAAAATGAAGCTCAGACAGGTCAGCTCTGAGTTTCTGGATTTCCTCTTTCCTTCTTGCTTCATTTTCCTTCCTCAACTCCTGTCTTCTCCTTCCCTGGGCTCTGATACATTGTCTTCAGCAACCCCCAGAAGGCAAGCTGGGGATTTTTCATCCTGTTCAACCATCCTGTGTGAAGAGCTCTGTTTTATGGGAAGAAGGCTTATATCTCTGACATCTTCCCTCTTATCCCTAAAAAAAATTATAATAATTAAATCTTTAGAAAGTTAACCAATGGGTCTGAAATTCTCTCAAAGAGCATGCCAGACAAACATTGGCTTGATGGGTCACTCTGGCCATCCACTGTCATGTGTGATTCTTACAAAACCACTGCCAGCCCTGCGGCAGCCCACCTGCCCTCTCATATGTGTGCATGAAGGTGACCCCATGCATTTGGTTCTCTGAATCTGCCATGGGGACCCCATGAGGGTTGGGGAACTGTTTTACCCTGAAGGGCCCTATTAAACATTCATGGTGTTTCCCATCTATTTTCTTCTTCCCTAGACCGAAGGCCTAGACCTCCAAGCTTATGAAATTAGATGCAAAGCTGGAGTTCCTTCCAAGTTTTCCTTAGCCCATGACATTGGCATTCTTTCTTTTCATATCCAAATAGATACTCCCTTGGCTATCATTCAACAGAAAACTGGCATCCACTGAAAGCCAAACAAAACCAGCTAAAAAAAAAAAAAAACAACAACAAAATGAACCAGCACAGAAGACATCTGAGCCTTATTTTCTCTGACCTGAGAGGTTGAGGGGGAAGGGAGAAAGACAGCAGGCTGCCTGGGCACCCAGCTGCCTCAGGCCTCGGAGACCTCCGTACTAGATAGGAGAGCCCTAGTGCTCTCTCCAGGTCCCTGTAACCAGGTCACAGTGACACCAGGAAATGTGTGTTGTTCTCTAGGCAGAAGCAACGTGGCTGTTGCTGCTGCTTCAAAGGTAGAGCTCAGCATGGCTGCCGCAACTGCTGAAGGCTGCCCACTCTCTCCACCCTTTCTTCCCTGCTTTGCAATAGTGAGTCCTCTCTTAGGTCTCCTTCTAAGGGCCTCTGAGGGTGCATGTGGTCACTGCTTCCCATTCAAGCCACAAATTGGGTTAGCGACATTCCATTTTCAACTCTACAAGTTAGCTCTACCCACATTTAAAGATAATGCATTGCATAGTAAAAGAAAGCATTACATTTAAAAAATAAATAAAATTCACCCAAAATTCCCACCACCTACATTTGTCTCTTGAGTTCCTTTTAAAATTGATTATGAAAATGTGCTTCTGACCAAGGATGAGATGCTGGCGGCCCCACCTTCTTTTCTGATCACTGTCAGATAATAAAAAGCTCTGTGGTTAATTTTAGTCCTAAAACAGACTCAGGTCTTTAATTAGAATAACACCATGTTGTAGGGTATATATGCATATTACATACTAACATATACATATTAGCATATGTCCTATGATATAGTCAAAACTCTAAGGCGGGTGTCACTGTCTTCTCTTTTGTCTCAGACACATTCTGAATTAGTCTGCAGCAGGGAAGGGATATGGTCTGTCCTCACCCTCACTCTGCAAGGTGAGGGAGGGGTCTGCACAGTTCTTTGGGGGCTGGGTAGCTCTGCATCCTGGGGCCCCGCATAGGAAGGCTGGTTCTTCCATTCAGGTTTCTGTAGAAATGCCCACTGCTCTCTCTCCTGGGGTTCCTTTGGCCCTGGCCTAAACAGACACAGCTCCATGCCACATGGTCCCTGTGACTCCCCACTCAGTCCCAGGTATTCCTGCATCACTCCCACCCTCCCTCTCTAGGTCTTCTCACCCCTCCATGGAGCCACACTAGATTGACTCAAGATGCCCCCTGCCAGCTGCCCTGGGTTGAATAGTGCCCGCCAAAATTCATGTCTTCCCAGAATATCAGAATGTAACCTTATTTGGCCATAGGGTCTTTGCAGATATAATTAGTTAAGATGAGTTCATACTAGATTATGGTGGGCCTTCTAAGAAAATGTCCTTATAGGAAAACAGAGACACAGAGACAGAGGGAATAAGTTCGAGTGACAATGCAGGTACAGACAGAGATTGGTGTGATGTGTCTACAAGCCAAGGAAGGCCAAGGATTGCCGGAGCAAACAGGAGCCAGGAGCAAGGCCTGGATGGGGTTCTCCTTCAGAGCCTCCAGAGGAACCAACTCTGCAGAACCTCTGCAGTTCTAAGTCACCCAGCATGTGGGACTTCCTTATGGCAGCCCGGGACATGAATGCACTGACTTCCCCCATTTACCCACATCTGGTCCCAGAAAACACCCACCTGCCCTGTGCCCTGATAAACCCTGGAGGTCCCCCAAAGGCAGCCATCCCCTGGCCTTGCCTCCAAAGTCTTTGGTCAGCTCTTGTCCTCTCCATTTCCTAGTGGCAGTTGGAGCCCATTTTTCCTTCCCAGTTGTGGATCAGACACCAGTCTTTGGAGTCACTCGACTGCACTTGGACCCCCCTGGGCTATGGGTTGGGCACTAGCATGCCCTCTCCTCTCCCCATGGGTGGGTTTGCACAGCAGCCAACCACTCTCTGCAAAGAGACTCTTCATAGTCTCCTCAGAGGAGGAGACTGCTCCTCCATTGATCCCTTTGCAAAGCTGGCCTTGCTAAGAGGTCCGTGTGCTGGGCCATGAGCTCTCCTTCATTCCCTTTGAAATTCTGCATATGGGTGGGGGAGGAGGGTAGTGGTGGAGTCTTTTCACACTCATTTTGTTTCCCAAGTTCCATCCTAACATCCTATTACATGTGGTATGTATATAAATATGGTTTTACATTGTTGAGGTGGGAATGTACAAAGTCTTTATGGAAGCATTTCTGGCTCATTGTAATTTATCGAATTGTGCCTTCCCCCCAAAAAGACATGTCCTCCCAGAATCCATGAATGTGATCATATTTGGTAAAAGGGTCTTTGCTGTTATAATTAATCTGAGGATTTCGAGACAGGATCCTTGAATTTAGGGTGGATCCTAAATCCAATGACAGGTGTCCTTATAATAAGAGAGGAAGGCATAGAGATACAAAGAGGAGAAAGCGAGGTGTAGAAGGCACAGATGGGACTCATGAAGTCCCAAGCCAATGGACACCTGGAGCCTCTAGTGGCTGGAACAGGCAAAGAAGGGTTCTCCCCTAAGCCTTGGGTGGGAGCTGGCCCTGCAGACCCCATGGCTGACACCTTAATTCCAGACTTCCAGCCTCCACAGGTGTGAGGGAATAACATTTTTGTGGTTTTAAGTCACTCAGTTGTGGTGATTTGTTATGACAGCCCTAGAAAAGTAACACACTAATTATATTATAAACATTTCCCCATGTTATTAGACATTGTGGCAATTATTTTTAATGATAACACACTATTCTGTAGTATAAGGAAGCCAAATCAACACTCTATTGTAAAATGTTGAATATTTGAAAACTGAACTAACTAAATAATAAGGAATTAAATGCACTTGAATGTACCTTTTGAGTACCTGGTAATTTCCTTAGGAAGATTTCCCAGTGGTGGAACTGTTGGGTTGAAGGCTACACCCTCCGCTCTGCCTGTACCTTCCCTGCCTGAAGTCTATTGCTCAAAACCTGTAATTTCTGTAGCTATTATTTTATGCTGGTTGGTACATGACATGTAATAACCCCGTGACTCATTTCTATAACAATTCTTACAGATGCTGGTCTGTGAGCATGAAAAGTAGCCTTCCGAAAACAAGGCAGAACCCGGTACTTAGCCTGTCTGGGTTACCCGTCTGATATATTTCAGTCACAATTAGCTCACGTCCTTCAATTTGGTGCCAGGTGTGTATTAAAAATGTGTTTCTTTGTGCTTTTCCTTTTATTGGTCTCTACTCTAAAAGCAAGCCCTGAAATACAGCAAGTTGTCCTTAAATCAAACATGTCTTGGGTCAGCTCCCTCCTCCATCTCCAATACTTAATAGCATAAATGTCATAGAAGTCTTTGGCATTTTGTTCTGAAGAAGTCAGAATTGAAAAAAATTGCTGAAAATTCTATATACCAGGAGGTAAAGAATCTGTGGTTCAGCTTGTAGTCTGCTAACATCTAAAGATTTTGACTTGAGAATGTTTGTATCCCTTAACCTTGGTGACATAATCTGGATAGTGAGAGCAGTGGGCTGAATGAACTCTCACATTTTCAAGATTCTGTCCCCCTCTAATGCTTAAATGGCCCGTTTCAAGGCCTTTGCATGTTCATGTCTAAGTACTGGGGCAAACGTGTCTGATTCACATCAGCCTTCATATGCACACCAGTCAGAGATGGGACCGAAAATGAATGCCTGGCCAAAATAACAACCTCAAAATCCTGATCACATTAAACCAATGCAATTGTACCAGGAGCTTAACATGTTTATTCAGTCCAATAAAACATCTGATTTTTACACAAACTGCTATCTTGAACACAAGGCTATAATTAGAGCTGATAAAATAAATCATAGAATCATTATTCAGCCAGCTATTACGTATCATTGGTATGTTTATAAGAGACTGTGACCTACCATAAGCATGTCTATATGATGTCTATATAATTCTGACCTGAAATCTAAAAATGACTTTAATAATTTAGTCTAGAAAGAAACTGATTAATATAATCAAATAGGGGACTTATTATTAGTTTGGCTAATTACTGTGGAATAATACTGCTTGATTCTAAGAGAGAAACATAGCAATATGCACATATACACATACATACAATGTATAAACACACGCAGCACACACATGCACACACACGTACACACAGTGCATAAACACACATGGGCACACACTAAATAGCATAAAACACACAGAGGAGAATCTTTACCTTCTTCTCCTACCTTTCTGCTTCTCCTCTTCCTTGAGAAGTGATAGCACCCCCACACATCACAAAGAAAAATGACATTTCCACCCAACAGCCTTTTGGGTGGCACTACCACCGGCTATGTGCTGGCAACCATATTCTCCACCCCAGCCCCCCTGCATCAGGCACAAGCAACACATTTGGAATCTGGAAGCCACAAGAGATGATGATAGTGGGAATAGCACAGGCATAGGCACAAAAAGCCAGCTTAGATACCTAGGATGTTCCAGCAGGAAGGGATAGACAGGTGACCTGTCTCCACCCCTGCTTTGAACCATTGGGAGCCTGAGATCCAGGCAGCCATGAACCTGAGTCACAGCCAGAGATGGGATTTAAATTCAGGGCCTCCAACTCCCAGGTCACATGCTATCTAGGGGTCAGAACTTACAAGGCCCACAGTCCAGTTACCAATAACCATAGGGGTCATTGGGCGCCACTGTCTTAAAGAAGGAAGCCTGGGCCTCAGGGAAGAGGGTGCCCCCTATATTCCTGGCAGTGTGGCCCCAGGAGAAGGACCATTTTTCTGCCTCTGGAGTTCCAACAGCCATGTCTGCACCACTGCTCAAGGCTGTGGGCCCGCCTCCCAGGAGCCCCGTTTTCGGAACACAGAGCAGGATGGCATGCTTCAGGGGGCAGCCTCACCTACAGAGAGCCCTCTGTCTTCCCTTTGCTGGTGGCCATTAGGTGATGTCAGCCTGCCGTCCTGGTGAGCAGACCTTCCCTGTATGCTCTTCAGCTTCCATTATGTGACCAGTTTGTGTTTTACTCTGGGTTTTCTCCCATGTCTTGCTCTTCCTCTGAAGAAGGCCACCTTTTGCCATCTCAAACTGAGAACCCAGACTATTTTTGCAGAACTGCCTGGCTGGCGCCCACAAGCAATACCTCTCCTTCCAGCAGATCCAAGAGAGCCCGCCTCAGTGAGTGGGAGTGACCTGCACGTCCACCTCTCCCTCCAGAGTCAGGAGCTCCAAGGCCAAGTGTGCTCACTGAAGGTCCTTTCCTGTAAGGTAATCTTGGGGACACCGGGCTTCCCCATGGCCTGGGTCAATTTTGTTGAATGGACTCTGCACTCTTTTAAAAGGACCTGATCCTTTTGAATTTTGCACAGCCCTAAATATAATCCCTTTGATAAAAGGGTCTTTGCTCCTGATTATCAGAACGCTATGGAACGTCTGTATGTTTTTATAATTCCATGTAAAGTTGGTGTGCACTCAAATGAAACCAGTCTGAAGCAGCTGCTGCTCTCTGGACAGGCCCATGATGGAATTCAGAAGGAATGAGGCAGTGGCGGGGGGGGGGGGGGGGGGGGAGGTGGGAGGGGGTTTGGAATGAGTGACTGTTCCCTGCAGGCCATTCTGGTGCTCAGACCCTTCAGTCTCATTTTAAGTTGCCACTGCCAACACAAGAGCAAAGCATGTGACTTGTCAATGTGCAGCGTGACTTCTTTAAAGACTGATGTTAACCTCCAGAGTCCAGCCTAGCCTTGGAGCCTTGGAGCCTCGGAACCTCTGAGCCTTGGAGCCTCTGAGCCTTGGAGCCTCGGAGCCGAGCCATGAAGAGCCACGAAGAGCTGAGCTAGTCCCGAAAAAAAGACATAATCAGGAAAAGGTTAGGAGGGAAAACACAGGGGTTTAACTAAGTTGGGTTGGCATTTTTCTGATGGCAAACATTCAAAGGATTCTTCTACAAAGACACCTTGTTTGTTGGTGTGCATTTGGGGGAGGAGGAGGTTCTTGAGGGACTTTTCATACCCGAAGGACTTTCGGCTTGAGGTTTTTCATCCTCGGGGGCCTCAATTGTAGCCCCTGGGCCAGACTCACTCATCATTCCCTGCATGGTCCTGCCCTGACCCGGGCTCCAGATGCGTCAGCAAATGGAAATGCGGGTCATTTCTGTGGCTCTGTAAACACTCCGCTTACCCAGAAGCACATCCAGTCAGCCAGTCCCCCAAAGCCAAGCCAGCTCTGGCCTCTGTGCTGATGTCCTTGTTTCTTGTCACCCCAAACAAGGTGGACTAAGTGGCCCAGCCAATCTTTTTTCTACTTTTCTTTTCCTTGTTTTTTATTCTCTGTTCTATAAAAGCTTCCTGCCTTCTGCCCCACATGGCAGTCCCCTGAATGGAGACTGTCCATGTCATGAAATGTTAATGTTTGTTTGTATCATCAAAATTATCTTCTGTAATCATGGTGTAACATGTACTGACATGAACTGAAGTTTCCTAAGACAAAGAGAGGGCATGTCACATGACTAAGGGGAGCAGGGTATGCCATCCCCAAATATGCTGTTTGCCATTCGCCTATTAATCTGTCTTTTATTGCAGGGGTCTCAACTAAGAACTCAGAAGCGTAGAGGGAAATTAGTTTTTCCTTCCTTACAATTTCCTACATTTATTTAATCGGACTTTTTCTCACCTCTTCCCCTTTTTCGGTTTAGGGATGCTTGCCAAGGGGTGCTTTGGGAAATGCTAACCTAGGGACATATATATTACTAAGTAAAATTTAAGCCCACTGCCGATGCCTGTTCTGGCTCTTTGGCTCAGAGAAGATACGTTCTTGGCATTGCAACTTGGAAATCAGAATTCATTTTCCATAAAAACAATGCAGCTAGATGTAATTGAAATAGTACGATAAGAGCTATAATTTGGATGTATGTGGGTCAATTGAGCTTTTGTGGACTAGTATTGAAATCAAACACCAGGGACAGAGTCATCACGAGGGGAGAATCCACTGGGGTTGCAAGAAGATTAGAAACATACATGTGGACTTCGACATGCTTACTCAGGGAGCTGACTTTGTCTGAATTCTCAAAGCAAAGCTTTTTATTAAGCTTAAATTGTGCACCCACTTTTGAATGACTGAACCTACCGTGAATGGTTCCTACTTGTTGCCAGCTCATTTGCCTTAACATTCTGAGTCGTTCTTTCATGTTAAATTTTTCTTAAGAATTAAAAAAATCTTGAGTAAATGTCTTTCAATTATAATCAGCTTTACTTGTTGCTATGGAGTTTTGCTTGGTTATAAATTCTTCATCTGCTGCTCCTGTTTCAGAAAAAAAACATTCAACTGACTAAATTTTAAAGATCTGATTGGCTTTATTCAATAATTCATGAATTGGGCAGCATCCATCTAGCAGTTAGAAAGGAGCTCCAAGGAGATGAACAAAATGAAACTGTTATGATTAGGAGGTGGTGAGACAAAGAAGTTATTCGCAAAGAGGGATTATTTCAGGCAAGGTCGCCTTCCTTTGGAGGATGTCAGATTCCCTCTCTAGTGCTGACCAGGTCATTGCAGATTGACTGGTTTGAGATTCCACTCCTGGGAGTGGCTGAAACAGTAATAAAGTTAGGTATTAAGTCTAGGTTTGGTGACAGGGGCATGGCACAGGTGACTCTATTTTGGGCCTGTCTCTTTTTAATACTCCTAATTCAGCTCAAGTTTCAACATCTGAGCAAATATTCTGACTCTAATGACAGACAATACATAAAATTTTTAATAGTTTTAGTCTTCAGTGTAGCAATGCCTACCCAAGGAGTGCCAAGAAAAGAAAACAAAACTGGAAAGATATTTCATAGTAGCGCCAGTACAGATCTTCAAGAAGAAAGATTTGGAATGTTTCCTTTTATTCAGGATGGAAATTTTGTCTAAACAGCTTGAGAACGAGAGAAGCCATTTGTCAAGAGACTCATTTTAAAACGTTTAAATCTGAAGCTATTAGTTGGGAAGCAGGCTCCTTACCAGCAATTTTGTACTAACTTGTTTTTCTAGAAGAAAACACATTTAATATTTGTCAAAATGATTTTGATGATCTTATTATTCTATGGTTGTCAGAGCAAAATAAAAATCAAGGCTATTCCAGGCCAGATAAATGTAACATAATGGTGTTTTTTGTTTTTTTTTTAAAAAGCGAAGATATTGTATTAAATAAGAGTAAAATCAAACTGTATCGGCCTTCTGAAGACTTAAACCCGTACCACCCATGAAAGCCGAGCATTTGCCATTCTAAGTTGCTCAGATGTCTGTGCTCTTCTACAACATAAGAGTGGAAACTTGAGGTGAAAGCTGAAGTATTTAGAGGTGAAATGGCAAAATATTTGAAGCTTAATTTGAAACGGTGGCTTTGTAATATGTCAATTTAGCCATGCTGAGCTATGCTTCCCAGAATTCCCTTTCCTGTATGTTTCTAGTTAGGGTGGGCCACAAAAGACATTTCTGGGAAGTTTTGAGGGCAGAAGAGATACGGCCACCATTCTGCAGGTCATGCATATCACTGCTGAGCAGCTAGCTCACCCCTCGCCTTGTTGGCAGGAGCAAGCAGCTGGGCCTGCCACCAGTCCACCTCCCCTGGGATTCCCTTCCCACTTCTCTAGCTCCTGAGCCAGGTGTGTGTGGTTAGCTCTGTGAGGGGGGCTCCAGCTCCTGCAGGACATCTGCTTCATCAAAGTTGGTGGTGGCAAGAATGACATAAATCTACCAAGTGTAGATTTTGTTGCTCTCTGAAGATTAACCATCCTTGTGGGGTGCCAGTCTTGATCTCCCACATTTTATATCGATTTTACCTTCTGGCTGCTGCCCTGTGGATTTCAACTTCCAGCATCAGAAACAAAGATAACAGCCTTACAGAGGCATGGAAACAGATGTTGCTATGTAGCTATGTAGACATGTGGTGGTGGATCTGCCCCTCTGAACTCTGGCACACACGACTACCTACATAAATAAATATGTGTGTGATACTGAAAGAAATAAATTCAATACAATAAACAGTATTATTTAACCTAGAAAGCAGGTATATGAATTTTTATTTTACCACTAGAGGCCTGGTGCACAAAAATTTGTGCACTGGGGGTGGGAGGTCCCTCAGCCCGGCCTGCCCCCTCTCATAGTCCGGGAGCCCTCAGGGGATGTCCTACTGATGGCTTAGGTTCGCCCCCCAGGGAGCGGGCCGAAGCCGAAGTCTGGCCTCCCTCTGTGGGATGTGAACGGGCTGATCAGGGGAAGGCGCCACCCCCATCACCCCACTGTTGCCCTTACTGCTGGCCGCCTGCCCTCCTCAGCCCTCGCAGCCACTGCAGCTTTGTCTGGAAGGACATCCGGTCTATCTGGTCTAATTAGCATATTACTCTTTTATTAGTATAGATTCTTTTAGCTTTTTTGTATGTTTAAGCTTTTCCATACAGACAATTTGGGGAAAGAAAGAATTGATCTTAGTAATGAGTGAAGTTCACAGATTTTTTCATAGTGGCATGTCCTAGCCCAGGGGTGGGCAAACTTTTTGACTCGAGGGCCACAATGGGTTCTTAAACTGGACCGGAGGGCTGGAACAAAAGCATGGATGGAGTGTTTGTGTGAACTAATATAAATTCAAAGTAAAGGAGCGGAGGGGAGAGCAAGAGAACCCTCCGCTCTTTCAGCTCCGCGGGCCGAATAGAACAGCCAAACGGGCCAGATCCAGCCTGAGGGCCATAGTTTGCCCACGGCTGTCCTAGCCTCTTTGTCTCTACCTGAATAAAATTTGCCTTTGCTCTCACTTGGACTCTTACCTGATCTTGAATTCTTTCCTGTGTGGGTTCAAGAGCCTGGAAGTCCCAGACCACAGGGGGCAGGGCCAGCCCTGGGCACAGAACCGGTCCAGTGATACCACTATTAATGCAATGCTCTAAGGATTTTATCCCATGCCCTAAGTGTCACCAGTGGAACAGAAGCTCTTTCCCATCTTATGTGAGCTCAGGGAATCCTTCTGCCAACTGCTTTCTGGTGAGTCTTTTCCTGGACTCAATTACTTCTCAAATATTCATAGGTCAACACTCAGCCAAAGTTTTGAAGGCTCTTTCTTCTCTGGAAATCTCCAGAATTCTCACTCTGTTTTTGTAGCTCTTTCTTCTCCTATATTTTACTCAGAACATTCTAGCCATGTTGGCCCTTCCAAAGTTCAATCTCTTCTTCCTCAACTCAGGGAGACCATTGGGCTCTGTATGGGACCCCCTTTCTGTCCTGCAGCCTGGAAACTGCTTCTAGTCCATAAACTGGGGCAACCTGAGGGCTTACTGCACTAATTTCCCTTCTCTCGGGGATCCTGCACTTTGTTATCCACGGTCTACAAAACTCTATTTCATACAGTGTGACTATCCTCTGGTTGTTTAAGTCAAGAGGGTCTTTGTTAATCCATCTTGGCCAAAAACATCCAGTTATTTGTTATGGATAATATAGAATATTTTCATAAAATGATCTGTTAATTTTTAACATTTCACCTCATAGAAAGCAGGAAAGAGACACAACCACAAGAGCCATCATAGAGTTCTAGCTGACATTTCTAGCTTTAACTCACAGCAGCTGAAGTGTAAAATTCTCATGGGGAAATTCAGTTAATAAACCTTCACCTCTGCCCAGTTTTAGCAGCCAAGTTCTGCACACAAACCGTGAGTCCTTCAGGCTCCATGAATTGGGTTATAATTTCTGCTCAGTAGGAATCTGTGTCAGGTCACTGAGCCTCTAGCTTCTGTTCCCCCTTGAGGTATGAGGACATATTTTTAGGCAACTTAGAGTTGAAAATGAGCCCTCTGCTCTCACTGTAGTGATCAGTTCAACCCAAAATCTAATAGTGCTGACAACCCAGTAACTTTACTTTGAAGAACATATAACAAACAGCCAAGATTATTTTTTATTTACTTTTACTTTTCAACACTCACCTGAGAATATGTTTTCATTGATTTTTTTAAGAGAGAGAGAGAGAAACATCAATGTGAGAAACATTGATGGGTTGCCTTTCATATGTGTCCCAAATGAGGATCAAATCTGTAACCTAGGTATGTGTCCTAACCAGGGATAGAACCACAAACTTTTATGGTGCATGGGATGATGCTCCAAACAACTGAGCCACCCAGGCAGGACCAACCAAGATTATTTAGGTAGACAACAGCAGAGAAGTTATCTGAGAGTTCTAGGTATATTGAATTTCTGGGATTGGACTTTGCAATGAATCTCTAAAATTCTCACACATTTAATTTTTCACACTTTATATAATTGCTTCTTTCATTTAAATATAATTCTGAAAACTTTTCCTTCTTCTGGAATAGTTACTTTACAATTAAAATTTAGTTTTATAGTATCCAAATATTGGTGATATATACTGATTTCATATTGTTCTCTCTTCATCTGCTAGCCACATTACCACAATCATCATGCTTACATACTCCCCTTGCCTCCCAAATATTTCATCCTTTCTCAAGGGAAGGCTTTTTTTACTTCAAAATCCTTCAGAAATTAATTTTGGCATAACTCCTTCCAATTTACTTTGAAACTTTTTTCATTTCTCTCAAATCATAAATCATTTCATTTCCTTTTGAAAGAAGGAAAAGTATCTCTTACTTCTCTTTGAAGTATATATATATTTTTTAAGTCTGTCACACTTAGACTTGCTAAAGATGCCAGAATCTAAAGTTATTCCCATGTCTACAAGTGACTTGACTCACTGGCCTCTTGTATCATTGAAGAATTGTTTAATAAACCATTCATCAACTGCTACGTTTACCCAGGAATTACTGTGTTCTGCTAATTCAGTGACACTGCTTCAGTGAGCTTTAGGCACCTTCAATAATATCCATAACATACTCATGAGTTCCTCAGTAGCTGCCCACATTTTTACCTAATTTCTGAGTGACCTAGAACATGCTTAGTTGAACCAGGAGAGGGTCTGACCCCACCAGGCCAGTCACCCCTTTACCTCCCAGCACTTGATCCTAAGGCTTTGGCCAGAATCAAGCTAAGCAGGTGCTGCCGGATCACACAGTCCAGTGGAGAGATGAGCTTTCCCCTCCTGTGCTTTAAAGAAGGGTATTCTGGCAGGAGGAAGAAAAATGGCAGTGGAATAGACAGAAGTGTTCCGAGCCTTGTCCCAAGGTAGAAAAAAGAACAGCTGAGGGTCGCACAAGGAGTGTTTGTTGGCAAGTTAAGGGACAGCTAAACTCCAGAAGAAGGTGGGGGACTGCTAGACGGGGTTCCCCTGACCAGGCAGCCCCCACTGCGGCTGGGTCCCCTCCCAGAGCTACGGGCTCCGACGAGGAGTTTGCACCATCTTGAACAGGAAAGTGGAGCTTATCGGAAGCCTGAGAATCCACAACTGCGGCACCCACGGAACAGCTGTGAGCCCCAGAACACCGGTCCCCAATTGGCGCAAACACACGGATTCAGAGGAGCTCTACATTCCACCACAGAAAGGTCAGATTTCGCCTGGGATAAGGTGAGGTCTCTGGTCCCGGCGGGAGAGAGGAACGCACGTTTTGTGGGAGCTGGAGGACCAGGGAAGTCTGTGCCTAGAAAAATCCGTGGCTGTTGGGGCTGGCGTGATCCATGAATGTGGAAGGGGGTACTCAGAGCTGCTAACAGAAGGGATCTCTAAAAAACAACTCATTTTGATCTGACGTGCAGGGACACCCTAAGAATTTCAAAGGTGTGCCGGCTGCTTAGACTTGCGCGCAGACCCATTGTTCTCACACTTGGGCTTTTTCCTCTTCAAATCCTTGCTTCTGATTACTAAGCCCAATCATAGGATCACCCAGTTGGGGACACCCTGGGAGACTGCAGGGGAAAGTGTTTTTCTGGAACCTGGGGATCGGAGCAGGGAGTGACCATCGGAGAGCCAGCCCTGAGGCAAACCGGTATTGAGTGCCACAGGGAAAGAAGGATGTAAATACAGGCTAGAGAGGCCATATATAGACCCAGAAGTCAATCCAGAAACACTGCCACCCAGGGGATGAATCACAAATTGACTCTTGTGTAATCAAAAATAAAGGAATACAAGAAATTAAGACACACCGCCTGCTTAAAATCAGGACTGGCTTACAACACTGAAGAGTAGTGGAATGCAGGGAACTGCAATACTGTCCGGACTGAGAAACAGGTGTGCCAAACAGAACAACAGAGGAAGTGAATGACCTTCACTACTCCACATTTTATTTTTATTTTTCTATTTTCATTTTTTGCATCTTTTACTCAAGAAACTAATTTTTTTTCCTCACTTGATTTTACCTTTTTATTATTACATTTTTATTTTCAATCCGTATTATTACTACTGCTATTTTATCTTTTTTTTTTAAGTGTCATTTTATTTTCTCTTCATCTTACTTTGGGATTAATGTTCTACATTCTATTTTCATCTTTCCTTTAGCATCGTTTTACTTTATCTCAACTCTACCTTTATGCCATCACACTCTTCCTAACCTTCCACTTTTCGGTGTCCTGTTTATCTTACCCCTTTCCTGCTTTAGATTTTCCCTATTCTTTCTGTTTACTGCCTGTTAAAATTTCACCCTACTTACATATCTAATCTTCAATCCCCTGCTCCAACTCCATACACACCTCTCTCTTCGCTGTCTAAACTATCCCAAAAATTGTTTTTCTCTCTGTCCTTTTGTTGTTGTTTGCTTGAATGTTGATTATATCGAATTTTTATGGTTTTTTGTGGGATTGTTTTGCTTATTCTTCTTTTGTTTGTTTATTTTTTGTTTGTTTTGTGCTTCTGTTTTCCCTTGCCTCACTCAATATTAGTTGGTGTTGTAGTTTGTATTAATCCCCAGGTACTTGTTGCTGGCATTTGCTGGGATTAGTGATTGTTCTATTGGAGTTTTATCCCCATATATATATATTGTTCCCCTTTCTCTCTTAGTCTCTTTCTTGTCTCTCTTACTTTTTTTTTTCCTTTTCCAAATTTCATTTTGACACTCCTTTTTTATTTTTCCTTTCTTTCTTTTTCCTCTTCTTCTTTCTCTCCTATCCCCTAATTTGCCTTTCTCTGGTGGTCACCTTTATTGGAGGTTATCAATATCGTGAATACATTTCTGTTCAGTGCCTTGTGTGTTGTATCTGGTAGTGCTGTATTTTGTGCCTTTAAATCAACGCAGGAGAGAGAGAACTACATAACCAGACATCCAGAGAAGAGAGACCATGGGGAGACAAAGAAACAGCCCACATATGAAAGAAAAGCAGGCATCATCAGAAAAGGAAGTAAACGAAATGGAGGCAAGCAACCTTCCAGAGAAAGAATTCAGAGAAATGGTCATTAGGTGGCTGAAAAGAATGGAAGACAAATTCGACAATATGAGCAAGAACCAAGAGGAAATGAAGAAAAACCAAGAAGAAATGAAAAATGACATCGCTGCTGTAAAGAACTCAATAGAAAGCATCAAGAGTAGACTAGAAGAAGCAGAGGACCGCATCAGTGAGCTAGAAGACAAGATGGGAAAAAATACCCAAGTAGAGCAACTTATAGAAAAAAAATTAAAAGGCAGGAGGAGAGCCTAAGGGAACTTTGGGACAACACGAAACAAAACAACATCCGCATAATAGGGGTTCCAGAAGGAAAGGAAGCTGAGCAAGGAATAGAAAACCTGTTTGAAGAAATAATGACAGAAAATTTCCCTGATATAGGGAAGAAAAAACCCACACAAATCCAAGAAGCTCACAGAGTCCCAAGCAAAATGAACCCCAAAAGACCGACGCCAAGGCACATTATAATTAAATTGGCAAACACCAACGACAAAGTAAGAATCTTAAAAGCGGCCAGAGAGAGACAGAAAGTTACATACAAAGGAACCCCATCAGACTAGCAACTGATTTCTCAACAGAAACTCATCAGGCCAGAAGGGAATGGAATGAAATATACAAAGTCATGCAAAAGAAGGGTCTGAATCCAAGAATACTGTACCCAGCAAGGCTATCAATCAAAATTGAAGGTGAAATCAGGAGCTTCACAGACAAAAAAGGACTAAGGGAATTTATTACCACCAAACCAGCAATGCAAGAAATGCTAAAGGGTCTGCTGTAAAAAAAAAGAAATAGGAAGTGAAGAAGGAACACAGGGGTAAAGAATAAAAATGGTGACAAATAAGTACCTATCAATAATAACTTTAAATGTAAATGGATTAAATGTCCCAATCAAAAGACATAGGGTAACGGATTGGATAAGAAAACAAGACCCATATATCTGCTGTCTACAAGAAACCCACCTCAGAAAAAAAAGATGCACACAGACTGAGGGTGAAGGGATGGAAAAAGGTTTTCCAGGCAAATGGAACTGAAAAAAAAAAAGCTGGGGTAGCAATACTTATATCTGACAAATTAGATCTCAAAGTGAAGGACATAACAAGATATAAGGAAGGCCACTTCATAATACTAAAGGGAGCAATCCAACAAGAAGAAATAACTCTGGTAAACATATATGCACCCAATACAGGAACACCCAAATACATAAAAAAAACTCCTGGAGGATATCAAGGGAGAGATTGACAGCAATACAATCATAGTAGGAGATTTTAATACCCCACTATAACCATTGGACAAATCCTCTAAACAAAACATCAGCAAAGAAACATCAATCCTAAATGACTCACTAGACCAGATGGAATTAATTGACATCTTCAGAACATTTCACCCCAAAGCCACAGAATATACATTCTTCTCAAGTGCACATGGGTCATTTTCAAAGATAGAACATATGTTGGGACATAGGCAAAGTCTCTTCAAATTCAAGAAGATAGAAATCATATCAAGCATCTTCTCAGACCACAGTGGCATAAAACTGGAAATCAACTACAATAAAAACAACCCAAAGAAATCAAACACATGGAGACTAAACAGCATGCTATTAAACAATGATTGGGTTACCAGAGAGATCAAGGAAGAAATAAAAAACATCATGGCAACAAATGACAATGAAAACACTACAATCCAAAATCTATGGGACACAGCGAAAGCAGTCTTGAGAGGGAAGTTCATAGCTCTACAAACCTACTGCAAAAAATAAGAAATAATGGTAATAAATTACCTAACCCTACAACTCAAAGAGTTAGAAAAAGAGCAACAAGAAAAGCCCAGTGTAAGCAGAAGGAAGGAAATAATAAAGATCAGAGCGGAGATAAATGACATAGAGACCAAAGAAACAATACAAAAGATCAACAAAACCAAGAGCTGGTTCTTTGAAAGGATAAACAAGATTGATGAACCTCTAGCCAGGCTCACCAAGAAGCAAAGAGAGAGGACCCAAATAAACAAAATCAGAAATGAAAGAGGTGAAATAACAACAGATCCCGCCGAAATACAAAGGATTGTTAAAAAATACTACGAACAACTCTATTCCAACAAACTGGATAACCTGGAGGAAATGGACATATTCCTAGAAAAATATAACCTTCCAAAACTCAATCAGGAAGAATCTAAACCGCTCAATATGCCAGTAACTATGGAAGAAATTGAAGCAGTCATCAAAAAGCTTCCAGCAAACAAAAGCCCGGGGCCAGACGGCTTCACAGGAGAGTTTTACCAAACATTCAAGGAAGAACTAAAACCTATTCTCCTCAGACTATTCCAAAAAATTCAAGAGGAAGGAACACTTCCAAGCTCCTTCTATGAAGCCAGCATCACCCTAATACCAAAACCAGATAAAGACAACACAATGAAGGAGAATTACAGGCCAATATCCCTCATGAATGTAGATGCCAAAATATTCAACAAAATTCTAGCAAATCGTATCCAGCAGTACATCAGAAAGATCATACACCATGTCCAAGTAAGGTTTATCCCAGGAATGCAAGGATGGTACAATATCCGCAAATCAATAAATGTGATACATCACATAAACAAATTGAGAGATAAAAATCACTTAGTCATATCAATTGATGCAGAAAAAGCATTTGACAAAATCCAACACCCTTTCTTGATAAAAACTCTCAACAAGGTGGGAATAGAAGGATCATACCTCAACATAATAAAAGCTATATATGATAAACCCACAGCTAACATCATACTCAATGGGCAAAAACTAAAACCATTTCCCCTAAGAACAGGAACAAGACAGGGATTCTCACTCTCACCACTCCTGTTCGACATAGTACTGGAAGTATTAGCCATTGCAATTAGACAAGAAGGAGAAATAAAAGGCATCCAAATTGGAAAAGAAGAAGTAAAGTTGTCTTTATTTGCAGATGACATGATATTGTACATAAAAAACCCAAAAGACTCCATCAAAAAACTAACAGACTTAATAAATGAATTCGGCAATGTAGCAGGATACAAAATTAACGCCAAGAAATCTATGGCATTTCTATACACCAACAGTGAACTTACAGAAAGAGAGACTAAAAAAAACAATCCCATTTACCATCGCACCAAAAAAATTAAGATGCTTAGGAATAAACCTAACCAAGGAGGTAAAAGACCTATACGCGGAAAACTACAGGACACTGAAAAAAGAGATAGAGGAAGATGTAAACAGATGGAAGAACATACCATGTTCATGGATTGGTAGAATCAACATCATTAAAATGTCCATACTACCCAAAGCAATCTATAGATTCAATGCACTCCCCATTAAAATACCAACGGCGTATTTCACAGACCTAGAAAGAACTCTCCAAAAATTCATCTGGAATAAAAAAAGACCCCAAATAGCCACAGCAATCCTGAGAAAGAAGAATAAAGTAGGAGGGATCTCAATACCAAATTTCAAGCTGTATACAAAGCCACTGTCCTTAAAACAGCCTGGTACTGGCAGAAGAACAGACATATAGATCAGTGGAATAGAATAGAGAATCCAGATATCGACCCAAACCACTATGCGCAATTAATATTTGATAAAGGAGGCATGAGCATACAATGGAGTCAAGACAGTCTCTTCAAGAAATGGTGTTGGGGAAATTGGACAGATACATGCAAAAAAAATGAAACTAGATCACCAACTTCCACCATACACAAAAATAAACTCAAAATGGATACAGGACTTAAATATAAGACGGGAAACCATAAAAATACTAGAGGAATCCACAGGCAGCAAAATCTCAGACATATGCCAAAAGAACTTTTTCACTGATACTGCCCCTAGGGCAACGGAAGCTAAAGAGAAAATAAACAAATGGGACTACATCAAAATAAAAAGCTTTTTCACAGCAAAAGAAACCATCAACAAAACAACAAGAAACCCCACTGTATGGGAGAACATATTTGCAAATGTTATCACTGATAAAGGTTTAATCTCCAACATCTACAGGCAGCTTATACAACTTAATAAAAGGAAGATAAATGATCCAATAAAAAAATGGGCAATGGACCTAAATAGAATCTTTTCGAAAGAAGACAGAAGGAAGGCCAAGAGACACATGAAAACATGCTCAAAGTCACTAATTATCTGAGAGATGCAAATCAAAACGACAATGCGATACCATCTCACACCTGTCAGAATGGCTATCATCAACAAATCAACAAACGACAAGTGTTGGCGAGGATGCGGAGAAAAAGGAACCCTCGTGCACTACTGGTGGGAATGCAGACTGGTGCAGCCACTGTGGAGAACAGTATGGAGTTTCCTCAAAAAACTGAAAATGGAACTCACATTTGACCCAGTAATCCCACTCTTAGGAATATATCCTAAGAAACCAGAAACACCAATCAGAAAGGATATATGCACCCCTATGTTCATAGTAGCACAATTTACAATAGCTAAGATTTGGAAACAGCCTAGGTACCCGTCAGCAGATGACTGAATCAGAAAACTATGGTACATCTACACAATGGAATACTATGCTGCCATAAAAAAGAAGGAATTACTACCATTTGTAGGCACCTGGATGGAATTAGAGAACATTATGCTAAGTGAAATAAGCCAGTCAATGAAAGAAAAATACCACATGATCTCACTCATTTGGGGATAATGAAAAACATAAACTGATGAACAAAAAGATAGATACAGAGGCAGTAAAGCATCAAACAGATTGTCAAATTACATTGGGAAGGTTAGGGAGAGGTGGGGGAAATAAGAGATCAACTGAAGGACTTATATGCATGCATATAAGAGTAACCAATGGATGCAAAACATTGGGGGGTGGGGGCATGTATGGGAGTGGGGTGGGGGGGGGCAATGGTAAGATATGTACACATATAATACCTTAATAAAAAATTAAAAAAAATAAATAAATTTACATTTAAAAAAATAAAGAAGGGTATTCTGGTTGCAGTCGACTGGGGTGTTATTTAAAGGGTGATGCGGAGGTATCTGTAACTTCCTCCCTCTTCTCCTTCTCCTTGTATACCCCACCCATCCATAGATAATGGGGAGATGATTGTGTAAGATACAGCCTGACCCACACGCTCTGTGTTTGGATAGAGCCACTGCAAAGATTGACATGCGATGCTCCGTGTCCAGCCCATCGCCCCTCAACGAAGGATGAGCAGTGGCACATTCTGTTTCATTCTCACGCTCACCCTTCTTCTGTGTTTATCCCAATATTTGGCTGAAATCTAAAAGTGGAATAGTGCCCAGGTTAAGCTTATTTTGAACATTAAAAATATATAAATCACTTCCTGTCATCAATATGAAAAGCTGAAGGCATAGGTACTCTGTAATGAACTGCACAAACAATACACAGAGCCAATATAATGAAGTAAAAAGATACAGATATACATCCCCCTTTATTTTATGCAAGTGAACACATATCCACAATTTATAGGTTATAAAACAAAAAATCAAACTTCACAGCTCTGATTGTCGACATTCCTCAGAGATCACTCCCTGTGATATTCCATAATTCGGATATTATAGATATTATGGCATCATATAAAAGATTATGGAATCCCTGGAGAAAGAGAGATAAAAACCAGGCAGTTGAAAAATGGAAAAAAGAATGAGTCTGGCTGGAGAAACCTCATCTTGTATAGCGATGGAATACAGGCTGTGATGGATGCAGAAAATACATTGTCCATCCTTCATTGTATGGAACCGCTCTGGTACCATTCAGTTGATGGCATCAGACTGCTAACAAGAACAACAACAACAACAACAACAACAACAACACAGTAAGAAAAGCTTGAGCCAGAAACAAAGGAGAGACAGGAAATGTCTGAGCTGCCCCCTA